>NC_139348.1:6168881-6768881 GCF_055883805.1 Amblyomma maculatum
GTTGTCTTCGTATTCCGCCTTCAAATACGAAAGAACTGCAGTTGCTGCAGTGTTCTATTCCATAGCTCTCAGGCGGTACGTTAAGGCACTGCAGTTATCTCCGAAATCGTTCTGCGGCCAGCTAGGCTACTCGTCCGCAATCAATTCAGTGCTAGAATTTCGTGAAAAACAATTTGATAGAATCGCCTGTCAAAAAGGAACTGCAGTCAGGAACAGCTGGTGAATATTTGAGGTTGCTTTTGGTACTTACATAAAACTACATGTATGAGCGCGAATTGGGTTTGCATTGTGGCTCAGCAGTGTGGCTGATCAAGCTATGTTGGTAGGTCAGCAAAAACGGGACATAATGCAGACTCCTGTTTTTGGAAGGTGCACTTGTACTCTGCAGTATATGCCTTGTATCTGAAATAACTCAGCCCTTCTTGCGGAGCCTCTCCGCCCATATTTCAATAAAGTTGCCATCTTTTAGATATTTGTCAAGTCAGTGCAGTGCAGTCTTTTGGCTTGTTCTTGTGTGAAAAAAAAAAAAAAAATGATTACCATGGAAATCAGTTTCTAAACACGCTTTTGGAACAGACTCGAAGCTCCAATTTGATTAAATTGAACATTCCAGTTGGGCAGTTCAGCTAAGGCTTCCAATCTTAATGCTTATTCTGCCGGCACTGACCTGAAATGGCAGCTCCAAGCAGGAGACAGGCAAGCATGCATATGACACATAAACCATACGAACCTACATATATACCGGAAGAGTTGACACAATCTTTTCTTTTTGGGACCTCGCACATTGGACCCTACTTAGTAGCAGATCTTCAGGGATCAAAGTTACTTCGTTTAATCAACTGCTGTGGTCGTAGAAATTATGCAAACTACACAGCAGTTTAAGTTGCAACATTTGTTTATTGAATGTTCAACAGGGCCTTCTAATTGAATGTTCCAATGTGATTGCCAATCAGAAGTAGAAAAACCATTTGAGCTACATGACTACATTCACAAGTCCAGCTGGCATGTCTTATTTAATCTACTTCATTCCTAATAGACATAATGGTATCTTTTTTTTTTTTGTCTGGGTTAAATTGGCACCATACTTGGCAAAATTACTGTTCAAAAGCAGTTTAATTACATTACCAATTACTTGCAAGCAGTGTTAAAAATGTAATGAAATTACTAATTACTGCTCCCAAAAAGTAGTAACATTACAATTACCTCTGCAGAGCAAATTCCTTCTCATTTACTGTCTGGATTTCATCCGTATAGAAACTAAGTAAAGCTTGTGAACAAAACTTTTCCCCAGACACTAGAGCACATTCTTTCATCTTACCGCCAAATTCTATCCAGTGAAACTATTCCCTCTCCTTTTCCTACATAACAGGCTATTAAAAATATGACAATGGCAACAAAACAACAAAAACAGAATCATGGTCAAACACTCGCCACATTCATTGCACTCAAAGAAGTAATAAGAGGCAAACTCGGTGCCTTGCTCTCGCGGCGAGCTGCTTCCACCGTTCTAAGCCACTGAATGATATGATTTATAGATTCCATGTTCGCGGGACCATGGCAGCTTGCGCTGGGTAATTTTCACACCATGAACATTTCCGCCTGTCTCTTCCCCCCCCCCCCCCCCCAACTCCTTTTTCGCCCATGATGACAAGTGTAACAAAGCGGCACTGTGCCTATAGCCAGTATGCAACAGTGAGTGTTACTGCGCACTTTCAACTAGTTTTGACCTTCAACCATTTTGCACCGCTGTCGCTTCGATGGACCCTCGACGCCTTACATGTACCTGCTTAGAGAATGGTTGTGACCCTTGGACACACAGTTCTACTCAATTCTGTATTTTTTTGTTCATCCATCACTGTGGGACAGGCTTGCCGCATATGTCATTACTGCTTTCTTAGCATCGTACCGGGAGTGCATGATATGATGTATAGAAACAGCAGTTATTCACTTTAGCAAAAGTAATTTTGAAATGAATGAATTACTTTCAGTGCTTAAAGTCTGGCTCTGTCAGAGAGGGTACTCTAGAAATTCGAGCATATTATATACGATCATATTATATACGAAGGAGGTTTTCGTGATCATTTTATGACATGCACCCGAAAAAATTAATCCCTGTGCTCTGCAAGCATGATCGACAAACAATATGTGACATAAAGCAGCTTATAGTGAAACAACAAAGCGTTAGCACTTGTAACATATGTAATATTGTTTCCTGAAACCACTATCTTGTAGCACAGTTCACATCGAGAACTGAATTTCTGACTGTCTGGTTGCGAAGAAAACTTTATAAGAGTAAATAAGTTTAAATAGAAATTTTGCAAATAAATGTATTTGAGTAAACTTTATAGGAGCAGCGAGAGTGCTATGTTCTTTAAAACACTTTACACAGGAAGCACAATCTTAATCGCACTTTAAATGTAAAATCAACTAGGTAGGAAAAATATATTCTATAATTTTTACACTTCAAGTGAACCCATTGACAATTAGCAAGAAATATTGTAAGAACTACCAGCTTGGTCTGTTTGACTGGTGACGAGTACAACATCTGAATAATATTGTGTAAGCATATTGACAATTTGCTCAGCCAGCACCTAAAACACAGTGTGCACTGAACCAGCAAAATCGAAGAGATGGTATGTGTGTAGAATAACTTAACTAGTTCCAGCCTCTGTGTAGAGGGACTGACCTTTGTTTTCTTCATTGCAGATTTTAGAAATTCTGATTCTTACTAAAACAAAGCAATAATTCTTGCTGCAAAGTTTTCTAACAATCATAAGCATTCTCTGATTGCCACTGAGAAGAATAAAAGGTTGCACCTGCTTCATATTCGTGCAGTGCTGGACACCCAATATATTCAAGTCTCAGACCTCTCGTAAAAACTGGTGAGGGTTCTTGGACGCCGCGACACCCCCCTGACTTTAAGCTCTGCTTGTGATAATCTTTTGATGTGTCTAAAATAATAATGTGGACTATTGTGAGTTGCACATTTATTGTAATGCTAGTGTAGTGCATCTGACAAGTATATTCCCACTGAAATCAGCACTAGCAGGTAATCTATATGTCTCAAAAGGCAAGCATGATACCTTGCTTGTGACCACTGATAAGATAGAAACTTGGAGGATGACAAAAAGACTTGAAATTGAATGTTGGAAAATTACCAGTGCACACAGGACAGGGACAAGGAAGAGAACACCACAAGCAAAGGTAGGAAGAGAGCCTAGTGGATTAGTGAACAAGCGGGAAGTCAAAGGCAAGGTATTCAGCAGTTAGTTGTAAAGGAATGAATTCTAGGAAAATATATATTACCAAGGGGACCCAGATAGCCAGGTGGGCTTAGGAAGTAGACAGCCTGTAGGGATAAAGCATAGTTTACATTGGAGAGGGTTAGTTGGAGAGAAACTAGAGGCCTTTATCCTGTATAGTGAATGTGGTTATGCTAATGATATGTAACTTGAAACTTGCATGCCCTGGAGAGGCATGCTGTGTTGTACATTTTCATTGCCTAAAAGAAACTCTGAGATATTTAGTGTTTTAAAACATCTGCATTGTAGTCATATTAATACACGCTGTTTCACAGGCAGCTGAATTTGACATACATTTAAGATGGCGGACATATCAAGCACATTGATTTGAGCGTACTAAAATTGCTCTTAGTAATAGGTTTGAGTCGGTTTATGAGCTTTAACATCCCAGAGGGACTCGGGCTATGCCACATGCTGTAGTGGAGGGCTTTGTAAATTTTTACCACCTGTGCACTGACATCGCAGAGCACATGGGCACCTTGCTTTTCTTGCTGCCAAAAAGCAGTTTCCACAGCCATGATTCGATCCCATACTCTTGGATAGAGCAGTCGAGCGCCCAGTCACTGAGCTGTTGAGGTGCTATTTAAATACTTATACTTACCATGTGGATTGAACTATATATAGACATACGCACATCAAATGAAAAAAAGCAAAGTCATATATGGGAGGCAAGATGGAATTGCAGTTTCACTTCACTGTGCCATGCATGTTCTAGAGCGTACAGTTTTACTGATTCTGACAGAATGTATATGATAATATCGATAGTACTAATTGGTAACTTGCATTTAGAAACACTGAGCTTTGTTCACCACTTGATGCAGCATATAATTATGTCCAGTGCAGGAGGGTTCTTGCATCAAGCTTTCTGTGTCAGGTAGTGGCTGCTTGGCACAGCCAGGCAGCTACAGGTCAACTGCCAGAATGTGTTGATGTGAAGCAATTTGAGAACAAATTATTTGTTCCATATGACAAGAAATGAAGCTCACTAATTTAGCAGATTGAACAGTTTTGTTTTGCATGAGAGGATGACAGCACACAAAAATGGATAGGGGCACATATGGCAACAAACAACGATATGCTTGGTGAGCACTCATTTGTTTGGTTATTCCTTCAAGGAAAGGAATGATGAATTGTGTCTTCGTCATTTCTGAGCCGTTCATTCCTGTCTTCCAAGGTTTCAGTAATCTTTAAGGGAGGAGATAAGAATGAAATATATAACTGCCGACCAATTTTCATTCGACCGTTTTTGTTTTTTTTCAAAAGCTCTAGAGAAAGTTATAGTTAAAAAAACTGAGAACTCTTCGATAAACACTCTTTACTATTAATGACAATCAGTTCGGCTTTTGCAAACGATGGTCCACTGAATCTGCTCAGCTGCTGCAAAATGAAATTATTTTACAGGGTTTTGAATGTAAGAACACAACGCTAGGCATGTTTGTAGACTTTGGTAAAATGCATGAACTCCTCAGTCATAACATATTACTTCATAAACTTAAAAGGTATGGCATCCGCGGCTCTCTTCTTAATCTGTTTCTCTCATATAGTCGGCGTAAACAGGCTGTCTGTACTGATGGTAACCTGTCTGGTTTAAAAACTATACAATGTGGAGCTTCCCAGGGTAGCCCTCTGGGTCCGTTTCTTTTTAGTGCTTATATTAATGATATGGTTATATAAACTTGCTTTCAATGTTCTGTAAGCTGATGATACAAGCTTTTTCTTACTGACTCATCCACAGGTAACCTATTAAAAAGAGGGAACATTGTTCTTCAGTCATTAAACAGATGGTTAATATCAAATGAACTTGTTAATTGTCGATAGTAAGAAATTTAAAACAGTTTTCTTTTGACCTTTAAACTTTAAAGGAACTTTATCAGCACTCATTTTACTTACCTTAAAACTTAATAATACAATAGAAATTATCGACAGCTTTAAATCATTTGCTGTTATTTTTGATGCACATATGAAAGGAACAGAACAGATTACATATATTGCAAAGAAAGTGTCACAGTCTGTTGGCATCCTTTGCAGGTGTCACTGAGAGTTTTCTCCAAATCTAAAGTTGATAATCTACAACACAATATTTCAATCTTATCTTAACTATTGCCATTTGGTCTGGACCATCACATAAAGCACTAACATTAATAAGGTACTAATGCTTCAAAAGAAAGTAATTAGATTAATAGCCGGGGACAGTTATACAGCTAGCACATTTTTTTTTTCCTTAAATATGAGATTATTTGTATTCAAATACCGGCTAGTATATTATCTGAGGTTCTATTCTTCCACAGCAGCTGCTTTTCTTATGTCCCTGGCGGAAATGTCCATGGCGTGAACAGTACCAATTGTGCAAGCTGTTGTGGCCAAGTGGAAAATATATAATGCTCATTTATTCATTTTATGGTTAAGATATGAAGCAGTAATCTACCAGTTTGCGTACTGCAATTACTTCATTTATATTTGCAGCCGAAAATGAAGCTAGCTTCCAGTACAGCACTTGGAAAATATACTATTTAAAATATTAATGGGACTGGTATGTTTCAAGCAATTTAAGATAAACAGGCCTAGCTCTTGCTTTCTAATTTCACCTTGAAATAAAAAAAAAAATTCGCATCCGACCCGACCAAATGACCAATTGAACTGAAGTGATAACAGTAACCTCGCTGTAGCAAACTCGGAGTTAATTGTAAAACTCAAGTCCCAATTCATGTTCAGTAGACGACTGTAAATATTTGAACTTTTATAGTAAAGACATTTTTGACAAGAATCGGTTATATATAGTATCTGGCAGCGGCGACGTACTTCCCATGAAATGACATCGCCGCACGCGCGATACAAAATCGCGAGGCAAAGTTTTCTTAAACTGGCTTTACCACTAGACTTTCAGCTGTGCTAAGAAGCTAACTTTACGTAGGCCTCGGAGCTGTGAGGGAAAGCATGCGGTGTGTAGGAAAAAAACAAAACAAAGAAAACAAAGGAATGTGGAAAGAAGGTGGCGCGGTTCATTCGGAGAGCAAATGGGCAGCGAGAAGTACGGAAGGAACGAAACGGCCTGACGTTCACAACAATTATTGTGCAGTGCGAGGCATGCGGTGGCAAGAATTAGTGCATGAATGCGGAACGCCTTTGCTTCACTTGGCTGTCGCGTGCATTTCTCGTTGATTGCCTCTTCGATGACAAACAGCGGAAAGTGATGCTGTGTTCTTGCAAGGCTTTGGTTTTCACATGAAATCAAACTCAGTTGTATTCGATTGTTGTGTATGCATGCTTGAGGTATGCTTCCACGAGATGTAAAAAAAAATCTTATAGCCGAAAAAAAAAAAGAAAGAAAATTGCGCATAAAGATTTGAGAGAGATGGAAGGTATTTTAGAGTGTTTTATTTTTATAAAGCAGCAACACATATATATTTATTAAGCCATTTATAATAGACAGCACATCTGCGCCATATATATCATCACAATTATACTGATTTAGTAAAGACCCTTATATAGTCAATATAAAGTCATGATCGGACCAGCAATATATATTGCTGGTCCGATCGTGACTTTACTATTAAAGGGTTCATTCAACCTGAATCAGTGCTTTCAAGGCCTGCATTATATGACCTCTTAGCTCCCATTTTGCAGCCAGGTCAAGAAAGAAAGTCATTGTCCCATGTTCCCTATAGAATACTATGCCTCCAAGATATATATTTTTGATTCGCACCATCTTTCAGACCTGGTATATCTCTTTTTGACCCCTATAGAACTTTGCCATGTCATATTCTGTTCCCACCTTAACTATTGCACGCTGATATATGGGGGGCAACTACTAATAATAGACACCAAGTACACTTCTGCGTCTAGAAAAGAAAGTTATTTCCCAGGGAGCACCAAAATATTGGAGCAATGTAACATTTTTGTTTCATTTGAACATTATTTTGATGTTATCAGTGTCTTTATTTGAAATATTTTAGCAATAGGGGACATATTAGGCTGGTATAATGTGTTGATAAACATTTAATTAATATAAATCTAACTTGTATGCAACATAAATGTAACATTCGTGAAAGTGTAGAGTAACCTTGCCGAGCATGTAGGCCCGCTCACGATGGTACACAGCTTGCGCGCTTTGCAAAGACCACAATACAGCACAACTACATATAACAGCACAACTTCTACACTCACCTCTGAACAAGTCATTTAGAGTCATGCTTTTATATCCATAGCCGATGGGTGTGCAAGGAGTCATAGTGACGAATGAATAATAATCAAAACTCTCTAACAAAATATTAGGGCTGCTTTCATTCTACGGCAGGCATAATTTCAAAGCTCTAGTTGAAAAGAAATATGTTATTGAAAAAACATGGTTACTGGAAGAAAAAGGCCAAAAGTGCTGGGACTTAGTGTTCAAAATGTATATTCTATGTTGCTTTATATATTTATGATCCAAATATTATTTAATATTTAGCAGACAATATTAGAATAACATTTGTTTGTAACATTAAAGTAATGTTTGCAATATGCAACATAAAACATTATATAACATTATTATAATATTTGGCAGTTATTAATAATATAATGTTTCTTTTGAATGTTACAACTATGTGACAGAACGTTAGGCAACCTTCAGGCAAGTTAACAATTTTGTAACATCATTCTAATGTTTGGTGCTACGTAGTTGCATAAACAATGTATTGTATTTGCATCCTTCAACAGAGGTTATCATGCATTCAGCATCAAACTGTGAATATCATTACAATCTTTTTTATCAATTCGACTTTGCTTATGAAAAATGTCAATTTTTAATGACCCAATCAGGGGAAGCACTATGTTTCAATATTTTTAACATGTGCCTATGAAAAAGGGATGATACATTACCAAACTAATTACCTTCTTCACTCTTTACTATCTTTCCAATCCCTGTCATATGACAGTCACACATAAAGTTTTGTGTTCAATATGTTTCTAGAGTGACCTGTTTTTCTATTTTATTGTGCAATATGATACCTAATTCATTCAACCTAAAAATGGGACTTTTTTGTGCATTTTTCTATATTATTGTACATATAGTAATGTTGCATATTGTCAGTTACTTTGGTTCATTTTTCATTTATATGCATGCAAAGCTGAATGTCTTTGCTAGAAACTTCTTTGAACAATTCTGTTGCTTCCTTGACCTCGTCCTTAAGCTGTCTCTACAGCTTTCTGTCAGAGAGTCTGTAAATGAAATGTTGAGAATAAACATGAATTGCTTTCAATTGATTTGAATTGCCTAGTGAAAAAATAATAAAAAAGAGCCCCATTTACAGCTGGACTGTTGAACTGAAGATCACTTCTTTCCAGCTGGAAACCATATATATTTCTTCCAGAATGACATATTTTTCGAGCTGAATTATATATTGCACTGGAAAACCTGTTGATCAGGAATGTTTTTACTTCCTGATGGAAAATTGACATTTCCAGTCAAACAGCTAGAAAATTTGCAGCTAGAGTGCAACAACAGTCATAGTGACATATGAACTGCACAACACTAAACAACATGCAACTCGATGCATCGTCCATATGGATACCATATGCATAGAGCCAAGCATACAACATACCATGCCATCATTAAGAGCCTTTACTTGTGATGTTAAACGTATGTCATCAGACCAGGTGGTTCATATAAGATTTGGTGAAAATGAGTACAGAAGCCTTCTCCTTGATTGTTCATGTAAACAGAAAAAAGAGGGGTGGTATAGTAAGCAAACCTTTATAACAAAATTATATATATATTTGTGCATGCGCTCTGTTTCAGGCAGAATTTAAGAGATTTAGGTGCAAATTATACTTTTATTTAAAAATGTATTTGCGGTAATAAAGAAAGCGGCAAAATTCTGCAACCTGTACTGCTTGAAGTATATTTTTATTATGTTGTTTTATAGTTATTATTGAAACCGTATAATGTGGAGTACACTATATATCAAAGCAATTTTTCTTTGTAATGTTAAATTCATGTTTATAATACAGCATAACAATATTATTTGTCAACTTATAACAGCATATTATAACATTGAAAAGATCAGCTATTACTTATGTAACACAAGCATTAATACAACTGACATACCAGTTTTGTTATTCTAATGTTGCTACCTATAGTTGAAGAATTCTTTGACAATTTTAGCAGATTGATGCGCTCCACTGCTGATTTGCTTCTTGTTCATTGTTTGACATAGATGAAGCATGTGTGTATGAGCGGAGGTCTTGTCATCACCTTTGCATGCGGTTCACTAATCGGGCAAGCACTTTACATTAAAATAACCAATATGTGCAGCAATCTCGTCCTTTGCACTAAATTGCAGAATATAGTCACAAAATTTCCAGTTAGGAATTTTCACTGTTGATCGTTTTTATCATATATCACATTAACCGATCACTACCGCTGCTTTGCCGGATTTTGCACACGTAATATACATGCAGCACGACAGCCAGTGAAGAGGATATATCAAGCACATAAAAAAAAAAAATCATAAGGGGTGGGCTTTACAGTAACATAAGTCGACATGCAGAGAAGCCCCCTGTTTGTCCGTTTGCATACTGAAAACATCCCTACATCATTCTGCAGTTTTTTTTTTTTTTCTTAAAAAAAAAGTGTATCTGGGAAATCAAATTGGAACGAGGCAGTAAGTAAATATTTTCCAGTGCTGAATGGGGCAGATGTGCCGGGTGTGGTTCAACCAGCATGAATTAACGAAAGATTTTAGCTCTTTATTATTATTTTGCATAATAACCACGGCTCATTTCGTGATATATTCCACCCGCTATTATGCCCAAGCATCCTGTTCTTCCTGTAGTATATGTGTCACTGTGTGTATGTGCTCTAATGATTCGGCGCGCACGTATACGTACACCGCGTGCACTGCCGCGACCCTCCGTAGTAATACAGCGCGTTGCACAATTAGAGGCGCGATGTAGAATGCTTCTCCCAGCTAAACTGTGGAATCCTCGCAGTTAAAATTTTGCACAAAAAGGGCATTTTGTCGCTAGTATTTTTTAATATGAAATTTGTTTGGGGTGCTTGCCTGATTCGATTAAAAGAAGTCAGTTGTTCCCATCTTATGCGGCGGCAATGACCGCTGCCCCAGCAATGGTACTGGTGGCGCCACCTCATGCTGCTACAACAACTCTGTAGCAGGAAAAGAGGGGGCGAACGTTTCTGGCAGAAGGTTTGAGTTGTTGTAAGCAGCATGAGGTAGCGCCACCAGTGCCATCGCTGGGGTAGCGGCTCGTCTGCCGTCGTCGCCGCCGCTTAAGATGAGAACATCTGACTTCTTTTGATCGAATCAGGCATGTACCCCAAACAGATTTGGTATTAAAATATACTAGCAACAAAATACCATTTCTGTGCAAAATTTGAACTGCAAGGATGCCGCGGTTTGGCTGGGAGAGGTACATCGCGCCTCTAATTGTGCAACACGCTAAACTTGCGAGCGGGCTAGTTCTATAGGACTCCGACGACCTCTGGCGCTGCATGGTTATACACAAACACAACACTTGTTTAATTCTCTTGTGTGTGTGTTGTGTTTGTGTATAACCATACAGCGCCAGAGGTCGTCGGGGACGCGACCCTCCAGTCTTACTCGCATTTCATATAACCCAGAGCTGCTTACACTAAAGCTTTACGGATAATATATAGCTACGCTTCGGCGTCGTTTGGTCGGATGTTCTGCTCACTGCAATTCCCTGAGACATCGAAATTGTATACTATCTCGTGTCTCCTGAGGCCGCGTCGTCTGCCATCTCAGTGTCATAGCTGCCATGCCATGAACAGTGGATGGCGCAACCGACGAAAACTAAAACAGACTATATATGCACACCTTTAAAGCCTTCAATTTAATTTTTAAAGTACAATATTAACATTTGCAGTTGCCCTCTTTTTATTTTTTTAGTTAACAAAATGCTGCACTGCTGCAAGCTACGTTCACTGCGGGATGCATTACAAATGGCGGCGGAGATGTTTGCATTTGCTGTCATCTTGCGGGGCCATACACCATATTACTACTGATGACATCGAAAACGCTTCCCGCATTGAATGTATTGGTAAGATTCTCTTAGTATTACTGAAGGTTATAAAAAAAATATTCACAATGGCTTTATTGCATCAGTCATTCATCGCAAAATTTGCGCATAGCTGTAAACTTTCCTTGTGCCCCTCGAAACTAGGAGGTATGGTTTGTTCACGTCGTTTGTATACAAGCGGGGCAGTGTGTGTACTTGTGAGGTTTGTGTGCTTGCGAGTTTCTTATATCAGCCCCTTCGGTCAAGTCTTCTCAGGTGTGCAGTTCTGTACTTGCAGTAGTATGTATGTACAGTTTGGCTCAGTATGCATATGGCTGCAAATCAAAGCCGTTCAGTTTTTTCAGAAACTTGGTGCTTGAAAATTTCGTCATTATCCGGGGTTTGAAACCGGGATCACCACCTGTCCCCGGCAGTCGGTCTACCAACTGAAATGTGCAGCAGATTAGATGCTAGGCGAGAGCGAATTGATGAACAGCTCGAAATGGGAATAGCTGCTGCAGTATACCGCGAATGGCTGCACCCTTTTGCGACTTGACTTGAAAAATTACGCAGGAATCTGCCTTCAAAGTAGATGACTCAACATTTTACGGGAGCTCCGCTGAGTGTTTCGGGCTGTTTACAAACATGAACACTCCATGATGCCTGAAATTTATGTTTATAACTGGTTATAAGTGAGAGAAACCAAGTACAGTTTTAAAAAGCTGTTGATGCAATGTTGGATCGCAGTATGTAGTCCATGAAACGACGTGACA
Organism: Amblyomma maculatum; assembly: GCF_055883805.1. Taxonomy (NCBI): domain Eukaryota; kingdom Metazoa; phylum Arthropoda; class Arachnida; order Ixodida; family Ixodidae; genus Amblyomma; species Amblyomma maculatum. Next base: position 6,180,973 of record NC_139348.1, read on the forward strand.
TGATTTGGGTAATCAACAGGGAAGATGGGATTTTGTTATTTGCAACCTTGCCTTTTTCGTTGCTGTAACCTGCAACTTTCATCTTCTCTCTCTTTTTAGTAGTTTGTGACTTTCTAGACTATGGTTTCTTTCAATTGGCCGATTTGGGCTACTTGTTAAAACTGGCTGTTTTCAACTGGGCTATTTGTTAAAATGTGGATAAGATAGAGTAGGTGTGTTCAAGCCCACCTGTGTGCACACAGCACACATAGACTGCACTGCAGGTGAGTCCCCATACTTTTGTATGGTCATCAACACACCTTTCTAGAGCGCTGAAACGCCACCATGTCGCGTAAATAAAGGGAAATATGAGGTGTGACAAAATAAACGAGACAAGTGTGTAGCTTGAAAAAAGAGTTGAGTTGGCAACAACTGCTTTGCTGACATCATCCCACACACCTCCCCTATTCATGCACTAAAAATACTTAAATTAGCAAAGAAAAGTCACAGTTTTGGAGTGATGGATGGCTGTTGCAATAGGACAATGCACCCGCTCACATGACCATATCTGTCAAGCAGTTTCTGACCAGCAAAAACATTGCTGTGATGGAGCATCCTACTTATTTACCAGATTTGGCTCCATGTGACTTTTTTTATTTCCTAAAGTTAAATCTTGCTTAAAGGGAACCAATTTTGTCTTATTTGTAGAGGTTCAGGCAAAAACAGAGAATCTCCTGAAGGGCCTTCCAAAAACCTCGTTCCAGAACTGTTACCAGCAATGGCAGAAGTGCAGAAGTGTGTGAATGCTGAGGTGACTACTTTGAAGGTGATAATGTCACAGAGAACTGATTCTAAAAGTGCAGTAATTTATTGGACCAGTCTCGTTTTTTTTGTGTCACACCTCGTATTTTTATCAGGTGCTCGGGTCAGGTGGGGTATGGGGTGAGACCTAAGGTGCATAGGCGTACTCTTTGCCTTGGCAACTGCGTTGTGCCAGTTCCAGAGTATCTGAGCCAAGATAACACTTTCTTAGCACCACTGCATACTGCTGCAGCACTCTAGCCTGGCGTGCTGATTACAGTACTATAATTAGTTAAATGTCAAGAATGCTGTGCCAAATACCCCTGTAAGAAGGCCCTCCTGCCAGTAGAATCAATTTTTTCAGTGTCACCATAGGCTGGGCAAGTTCTTCCTTTCATTTGTTCAAGGCACTGAACACTATCGTCAAAACAACACCCCTTGTCACCTGCTGGCATGAGAAGAGAAAAAACTCGGTTACTGGAAGGTTCCTCTCAGTTGATGTCATTGGTCGAAGGGCTTCCTTTGAAGAATTTTGCCGCTGCATTCTTGACCCGTAACCGACTGTTGTTCACATTGAAAGCCCCTTTTGTGTGCCCCTGCCGATTCCCATGGTGGGATCTTTTTATCACTGTAGCTCGGGGTGGAAAAATTAGGTGCGCTATTGCAGTATTTCCTGCACAAACCTGAGACAAAGAGATGGCGCTCTTCATACCACACTCTCTGTAGATCACAGTAAATCCACTTGCAGTAATGCTCACAGCATCCAGCATTTGCATGTAAAAAATCGAGATCATCTAGTTTCTGTCAATTCCATGTCTAAAAAAAAAATGCTCTCCACAATGCACATTGCAAATGCTGTTTATTCCATCACAGCAACTGGGTTCACTACTGTGATGTGTGTGCCAAATCTGGTCACATCAGATGGTTATGAGAATAGGAGGTGCCAATTTTACCAAACATATTGCGTGTGCATATAACAATAGCACACAGATTACAAAAACGTTTCCTGCATACTTGAACAAAGCTGCTTCCAAGAAGTAAATTTCCATTGCATGCAGAGGTGAATCTTTGCTGTAGCACTGTAATATTTGTGAATGTAAAAGTCCTCCCTTGCCATCCAAGCCAACTCGTTTGTTCTGCGCATTGCATACTTTCTCTAGTCAGGCTTCATATCCTCATTTTAATGTGCATAGCTAAATGTGCCGGTGCTTTTGTTTTTTTCTTAATAATAAAGGATTGGTTGTGAGGAAAAGGGAGGGATTGTTAAATGAATGAAAAAAGATTGGCCAATCTATTGAAGTCGAGGAGGGAGTGCTGATATGGTTCCTGTTTCCAAGCAGGATACGAAGACATCATTGCACAATGATGGATCTGACCAAAAGGAGATTTCAGTGCATTATGTGGAGGCTATATGGAAAAAATACTTCAGCGGAACACTTCATAAAGGGCATGTCATGCTTATTTTGGCAGCCACTTTTACTATCATTGCAACAGTACAGCTAGCAGTGCTGACAAAAGGTTTTTCACTCTTGCCAATTTCTGGGAATTGCAAGTTTTTTTGCAAGGGATCACCTTATGCCACACTATTTGCACTGAACTTGCAGAATAGCCTCTCGGGCAGAATGTCAGGCCTTCTGAAGTTTCGTTGATCACTGTAATGCCCCACACTCTTTCATCCTTTGTGTCGCAGTTCTCAGAAAACTAAGTGCTGGAGCGTAACCATGTTTCTTTAAGGACAGCTACTTCTATGTCCTTTGTAAGAAGTGTAAACTCAAGCCGGAGTTTTCTTCATGACGGCCCTGCTGTTAATGTTTATAACTATCGCCATCTCTGTGTTTAATTTTTGCTGCTATTATTTCTAAGAGTCTTCATAGTGTTCTACCCATGCATGTGCAATTTTCTGGGTTTTACTTTTTGTGTATCTAGCTTGGTGTTAATGTCGTCATTTCTTCCATACGTGGAGCTGTGCTAATGCTTTTATTCCTTTTCAGCAAAACAAATCTTTGCTTCGTTTGCTTTCATGCATCAGTTTCCTTCTTGTAGTCTTGCAGTTTAATGAATACCTTTTTGCAAGCTTTCTTCCTTTGGCAGTTACCGGTTTAAAGCAATAGATGACCAGGCTGAAGACCGCCAAGGCAGGGAATGCAGGGAATGGCACAGAGGCATGTTGAAAAGGAAAAACACAAAATTGCATTTATTGACCTGCAGTCAAAAGGAATTTGGAGAACAGTGGGAAAATGCAGCGAATGACGCAGAGGCATGTGAAACAGTAAAACACAAACATGGCATTTATTGGCTAGCAAGTAAAAAGGAATTTAGGGGACATCAACACTGCCTGTAAAAATGTGACTCAACGTCACTAATCGTTCCTCTCTATGGCTCGGTTTGCAGTTTGCGCACAGGCACTTTGCTACTTGCTTAATTTCACTTAATTTTGTGCCTCTGCTATCTCACACATACTCATTAATTAGCATGCAGCCGTAAGCATCATGTGAAAGGTCACTCGGCACAGATATAAAGCCCGCTTCGACCAAAACATACAAACATCGTTGTAAGGCCTAGGGGTAGCACATCTGACTTGGCATCCAACAGTTCCAGGTTTGATTCCTGTCCTTCCCTCCGTAAAGCTACTACCAACCTGGCTATGTCATGTGGTCTCAAGACATCATACAACCCACAGGCTGATCAATGCTTGGCTATGCCATCTCCCATTTAACATGTACCAGATGCATGTCTATGATTTTTTGTCTACAGTACTGACAGATTTTCTGCAGAGCGGGACCATTAACACTGTCACATTGATACACAAGTACTTACAGGAGTAGAATGACCATAACACAAGATATTTGGTACTCATAGCAAAGAACCCAACAATTACACACTCATTTAAGTTTTTGGGAATAGGCAGGAAGTTGGGATGGAGCAGATTAAAATTTTTAAGGGTATGGGGAGCCTCAGTCTGCTAGCCAGCGTTTCGACAAGAAGGATTGTCATCATCTAGGCAATGCATTCATCACTGGCAAAAAAAAATTAAAAAAAAAGAATCGAAGAATGGGAAAGGCACAGTAACTGTCTCACGTTTCTGTGGACACCTGAACTATGCTCTGAGGGAAGGGATGGAGGAGGGAATGAAAGACTGAAGACAAAAGAACAATGAGGCATCCACTTAAATTTTGCCTAGAAGGGTACAATAATGACAGCATTAACAGGTCCCGTTTGCAGCTTCTCTTGCGAACTTACATTCCTACTTATGCACTTTACAACACCCTTAATCAGTAATTTCTTAATTTCCTCTTCTGCTATCTCATACATACTCTTTGTATAGTAATAAGCTACTATATTATGTGAAAGACTACCTAGCATAGATATAAAGCCTCGCTTAACAAAAACATACAGACATGTTTGCGTGGCCTTGAGTCGGGATGTCCCACTCTGAATGCAAAGTTCCTCAGAAGGAAATAGGCTTGGGTAGGTTGGTAAATCATCTTAACTCAGGAAGCATAGCGCAGGAAGACTGGAAAACGAGGACAACACAGGACTAGCGCTAGCCCTGTGTTGTCCTCGTTCTCCGTTCTTCCCGCGCTGTGCTTCCCGAGCAAAGTTCCTGGAGGGTTGGATTGCCTTCGTCCTGCTATATGAAATGACAAGCCTGAAGCTTCTGTCAAATCGGCCATATCACATGGTCGCATGATGTCGCAGAACCCTGCAATTGATCAGTGTCCGACCATGTCCGCTGCCAGCCATGCCCGTGATTTTTAGCTCAATTCAGATGCTGGAGTTTTCTAGAAAATGGGACTTTTAGCCTTATTGCATTGAAAGGTGCGGTAGCAGAGGGCTCCGAATTATTTTAAGGTACTGTGGTAAGTGACAACCTTGTGCTGTACAGCCTTTTACATGTCATGTGCATTACAGTATCATTGACAGCAGTTAAATGGGCCTCCACTTTCAGGAGGAAGACTGCCGAGGAAGTGGACAGGGCAGTAAGATGGCAAACTTGAACTTGAAAGAAGTGCTGTCCAGGCATGAGGCATGTGTGTCCAAGCATGAGGAACTGCGACAAATGACGCAAAGAGGAAATCAGGTTGAAGTTGAGCCCTACAGTACTCAACTTTAGGGCCTTTGCATGAATGCTTTGTATATATTTTTTAATATACTTACAAACTTTCAAGACAACAGCACAATGTCAATGTAAACATTGCTGGAGAGAGTGGGAGCTAGTTGCACCATCAAGTTCAACAGAAAGTCGAGCTAGTTATTACTATGTGATACTTTAGCATAAGCAGTGCAAATACAAAGGACAGGAACTCAAAGACAGAGCAGTGCCAGTCCTCCTCTAGTTCAGTCTTTTGTTATTAAAAGACAGTCTTGAGATACTTACCAGCATGAGCAATTTGTCTGCAACAGGTGCTTTAAGAGTTGAAAAGGTTATGTGCATGCTTTTAGAAGTACTCATACCCATCAGCCGTTAACAACACCATAAAGATAACTCATAAAGGTCTTCTTGAGTATCTTCCCAATCTAGTGCACTGGGGTGAGCTTGAGGCTTTTCTCTCCTTGATGCAGAGTGATAATGTGCCAGTTGCTTATGTGCTTTTCCTGACCTTAGTTAACATCTCACTGTCCCTTTAATCTGCCTGCAGGAGGAGCATTCAGAGGACAGGTACAAAATCTTTCGCTGTTGCAAATTTGAGGTGGTCTAAGGAACTATAATACATACCTACATAGAGCTTAGTAGAACATTAAGAATATGCTCACTGCATCATGCCTGTGCTAATTGTGAGCCTACGTAAAGCCTACAAGGTATATAAGTTTTTTGTCCTAATATATACATATATATATTTTTTGTCTTGCAACATGCACCATATTTTATTCACTGTTTCAGCTACAACTGTCAGTGAATGTCAAAAATACATTCTTTAGTTAGAAGAGCAATTTCTTCAGCATAGCATTGTCAGCTGTGGTCTGCATTAGACTACTGCTAAGCTGTGTTAACTAGCTAACTGGCAGTGGCACAGGTAGAAATATTTTTTTGGGGATGTTGTGTGCCACCGGGAAAAAAAAAAAAAAAATGGGCTAAGCAAAAAAAGGAGAAAGAAGGAGGATAGCTGCGCTCTGGCTGGCTGGTTGACAAATATTAATTAGCTAGCCTTTTAACTATTACTGCTAAACTCTCTGTTGTGGCCCAGTGCAAATAATATACATACAAATTTTTTAATTTGTGAAAATGCCATTCCTGTGTTGCAGTGCGAGGACTTTCGGGCCACACTCGACAGAAGTGAAACTGAGTGGATGCAGACAGTTCTAGCCACACAAACAAATGTGTGTTGCACAATGGCACAGCTATCCCGTGGTCTCTTTTTTAAGGCACCCGGTAGGGAGCAGTGAGGGACTGAGCTTGTGACAGGTGTGCAACAAGTACTTGCAGGCTTGGCATGCACCCGAGTTTGGCTCGTAATTCCTGTTGGTGTTGTGATGAAGAGAATGGCATTTGCGAAAAACTAAAACTGATATGAATATTATTTCCAGTACACTATAAATCTCTCAAGAAATAAAGACCTGACCAGTAATGGGTAAAAGGATAACTGTTTAATATTAGTTCCTGGCAGCTAACCTGTCTCAGCTGTATTTAACTGTTGCCCATCACAGCTGACAATGTTATGCTGAATGAAGTGATCTTCCAGTTTGAAAATCCTATTTTGAATTATTGCCAACAGTGCAACACCTCTTATACTGCTTATTGCTGTCAAGGCTGATAGCCAGCATACATCAGTACAAAGCGCACTGTTGCAGATACCAAAGGTGTGATAATTAGCGGGACATTGCCAAGTGTGAGATTACCGTGGTAGGATGGGAAGGTGGTGTACTTGACCTTGAAAACTTCCACTTCAGGTAAAAAGGCAGCAAGCTTTGCGGAAGGAGTGCCATGTTAACCTGGAAAGAAATAACAGAAACAAGCAGCAAAACCAAAAAAGCAACGAAGAGATAGCAGAGCAAGCATAAACTCGGCAGCAAATTTTCTTTTTTTATTTGGAAGTGGGGAGGGGGAGGGGGGGGGGGGTAATTTGCTTAGCTGTGAACTTAAACAAAGGAGAAAGAGAGAAACATTTGGGCTAAAAAGAGTAATCCAGCAATTCATGAGTTCATAATTTGGAGTTTTTCCTTAGCGCTAGCTGAACATGACTGTGAGCAGAAGAATACCTTGCCATCTAAATTTCCTTTTAATTTTTGAATGCAGTCCCTGTGAAAAGATTTAAGGCATAGACCACATTTAATATTTCCAGTCGTTGGGCCATTCAGTGGCTGCCTGCAGACACAGTGTAAGTTATACACAAATATTCTTGGCCGCACATGAACAGTTAAAGAAATAGTTTCTGGGAAGTCATCTATGGTGCCTTTCTTTATACACTCTAGTAAATGGCTCCGTAGCATACCCTGATTAAGATTCATTACTGATGGATCTCTGTCAGATGCTATGTAATACATATTAGCAATTGCAAACAAGCCACAGTCCAAAGTGGTACCCTGATTTTGAGCGGGTTTGATGCTGATCGTTAATGTTGAAAATGGCATTTTTAATATGTGACATATCTGTTTAACGGCATCAGGGGGTATATCTTCATCAATGGAATCATACACATATACTGTATTTGGGGGCGCACATGCATTAGTGACAGTAAGCCAGTGATCTGGGTTGCGAGTATGCAAGATCTGAACAAATGGGCCCTTCACTTGAGAAAAACGTAGCCTTTGTCCCAATAGAACATCTTGAAACCCTCCCATATAAGAAAATTTTTGACGAATCAAGTACTGGGCAACATTAATGACACTGTCTGACAGTGAACTATGTCTAGCAATAGCCTCTAGATCTCTGTCACATAATGAATAGAGCTTATAAATTTGCAACGTCTCGGCTTTAACAGAAGCAAGGTCTATTGTATTTTGCTTTGTCGAGCTCACCTCAGTGCCATTCACTTTAATGGGACGCACTGTGCTGGCCTTAACTGCAGGTACTACAGGCTTATTAGTGCTTCCATAACTATTTCCTGTATTTATGGGACTTGGTTGGTGAACTAGTGGGCTTGTCCTGTTTTGCTGTACTGAAAACAATCGCTTAGTAGCTTTCACTTTTTTTGGACGACCTCTTCTGGCCTTAACTACAGGTATTACAAGCTTAATATTCCCAAAGCTACTTCCTGTATTTAAGGTGCTCGTTTGTTGAACTGCTGGGCTTGTTTGAATTGTTAAACCTTGTAAATTTTGCCCAGCCTGACTTTGCTGTGCATATGCTGCTGTGAGCTGTCTTCCAAATGCCTTAATAGCCAAAACATTTTCTCGCGCCTCTTTTTCACTTCCCATGGATGCAATATTTGCGACACTCTTGGCCATAATCTCAAGCTCCTTGTACACCCAGCAGAATATCTTTTGCGGTGTGTTTAGCTTAAGAGGTGAAGATACCTGAATGCTACTTGTTACTACTGGCTTTGTGGGCGTAGCTGTAGGGCTTTCACTTAAAAAATGCTCCTTTTGCCATCTGCTAGGAATGCATGCTGTATCGAGTACTCTTTCCTGTGCAAATGAGCGGACTGCCATTATATGCGAACAAGGCAAGCCGTACTGGTTGAAAAAAGTACATGTACAGCTGTCCAGATTTTGACTGACACAATAGTCTTTACTTCCTAAAGCCACATTAAATGAGTTGAGAAGTGAACTGACTTGATAATTAGCAGTCTTAAATTTTTCATATTGTTCGAGCAGTTTATCTTTAGCTTCTGATGTGCAGCAACGGGACAGTTCTAATTGAAATTCATCTATACAATTTACATTTACATTAATCTTCATTTCCTTCAGCTTTGCAAACTGTAGAGAGGCGGCGTCATTGTCAACATACTCTATCAATCCTCCTACAGCCTCCACTAAATGCATACCAGGACGAAGGAAACTTTTAAGCTTTTGATTGTGGCTTTCAATTCGGTTATTTGTATTATTTCCTAGGGTTACAAGGCTTTTCCTGTAAGCATGCACCCACATCTCTCTACACGAGTCCCACTGCTGCATATAATAGGAAAAGAATCCAGCAGGAGCTACATTACGCAATTGATCTAACATGTCAGAGTACTCTTGATGAGTTTGAGAATAGACTAATGCTTTTACAAGTGGAAGGAGTAATTTTCGTTGCCCTCTTGCTTTATCATTAATATTTCTATGGAGGCAATTCAGCACGTGCCATGTGCACAGTAAAATTGTGCTGTTCGGAAGAAGAGAACTGAGGATACGCATTTCGTTCATGTCTTTATCTATCATTACCACCTTACATCCTGATACAACAAATGGATTAAATTGTATAAATTTTTCAAACATGGCCCTTATAATTTCAGCGGTTTCATTTTGTACGAATGCGTAGCAGACGCACCGCCCACGCCCACGGCCATCTTCGATGAGAACAGAGTACAAAACATAACCTTCAATATTAACTTTATATGTCCCATCTACAAATATAACATCAGGATATTTTTCCAGCATCTCACGCATCTCACTTGTTTGGAACAAGATAAACTGCAACTCATGTTGATTGTCTTTTTCGTAATGAATGACCCAGTTTGGATTTCTTTCAATTAAAGTTTCTACCTGCTGAACTAGCATTTGCCCGTGAGTCTCCTTATTTCGAACTGGTACAGAGTAAATTTGTTTTAAATTGTTTACATCTTTCGTAGTTAAAGTTTTACCCGTCTTTTGTTGAACAAGTTTCTTGAACTCTTTCGAAGCAACGTTACATTTCACCAGATCACATAGTTGATTTTTTTCATTACTGTTCAGAAGTCTTTGGTTTGTGTATAAATTGTAATGACTAAGGTCGTGATTGTGCACAGTTTTCAGCTGAATTATTTTGTAGTGCAGAGATGGAGACTTGTGAAGAGCCAGTGAAACAAGCATTTCACAACCAATGCTGTTGTAAGACTGGTTTGGACGTTTTCCAGTACTGCGTATCCTAGCATTACCGCTATGAATACAGCGATAAGTAATTCTCAAAAATTCATAATCTTTAGATCCTGACTCTAAGGGGTTTTTGTTTGACCTAGCGACATGAACGACATGCTTCCCCTCCTTACACCACTCATCAAAACATTCCTTAAAAGAAACAAAACTATCAAATGTGCCATTCAGGCAAATTTTGCTCCCTCCCCCTCCAGATATTGTGTTAGAAGCCTTAGTTGCATGAACATGGGCAAGGGTTACATCTTCACAAAGCTCACTATGGCAGCCTGGTGCTAAAGGCAGGAGATGCTCAGATGGGGTATCAATTAGCCAAGTGTCACCAAGGCCACCAGTTGCTCTCTCCCTTTCCTGTGTAAGAGATTCTATTTTTTGGATAGCTTGACTGTCTGGCATATCACATAAGTTAGATTTTCTGCACAAAGCAGATGCTACCAGACAGCGTCTGCGTCGCTTGGCAGCACTGGGCTGTGCACTGCTCACTGTGCCACCCTCATGCGCAGACTTTTGCACCTTAGAGTGAGCCTGGTCATTGAAATTGCCAACTTCTCCATAAGGTACTGAAGCAGCCAAACGACGCCGTCGCCGCTTAGCAGCACCGGACTTTGCTTTGATTAGGCTAGTATTCACGACACATTTGCATGCACTCTGGCCTTCTTTAGATGGTGATCGTGCACGGCTTTTGCAGCCAGTAACCTCTACGACAACACCGCACAAAACAGCTGCAAAGTCTGCCAGCTCACAATTTTTTTGGTGGTGGCTGGCCACACAGCTGTCACAGGCAATGCTGCGCAGCAGGTCACTAGCTTGCCCTTCACCGTCCACACAGCATGCTGCAGTAGAAGGAGGCGCACAGGCATTTCTGTAAAAGTGTGCCTGCACTGTCCTCACTACTGCAGAATAAGGTGTGGCACGCTGCAAGGGCTTGGCACCTGTTTTGGCAAGTACTCTGGTGTCTCTGCCTGTGGCAGAGCTTGAACCTTTTCCTTGCCGAAACAGTGCCGCAGCCTTCCGCTTCTTCTTTGATACAAGTACCCACTCACTGTTGCCATGGTTGCAGACAGCCTTTGGTACAGTTGCTTTAGGAGCACTGACTGTACCTTCCTCTATGGAAGAGCACACAGCAGGGCTGCTTTTGTGCGACACCTGTGAGGCTCCACCATTCACCTTGGCACAGGTGGTGCTTGCACCTTGGCTGAGAGTCATAGGCTTGGTAAAAGGCACACAGCCTTCAAGCCTCTTCTCAGCCTTTCCCCATCCGGGTACACCTGAGCCATGGGACACAGAGGAAGGCAGGCTGTCCCAGGTAGTCCAAACTTTACAACCTTTTTGCCGGACACGAACACCTCCAACAAGCACAAAGCCAGCTCCCCAAAGGGTAGCTGGAAGCTGGTCAGTGCCGCCCCGTTGCAAAGGAGTATTGTTTGTTCCCTGGACAGGAGCAGGAGTTGCAGGTTGCTTGCTTACTACTCCTAAAGTACAAATAGATGAATATAGAGGAGGAAAGTCTGCCTCACAAATCATGGCCTCCCTGGCTGGCTTGGCCCAGCCAGTCCAACTTGTGGATACCCGACTCTCCTGGTACCTCTGTTGAATGGACCGCCTCTCAGCAACAGCAGCCAGGCTGCAGGCCTCCTGGTAGAGATACTCCGCCAGCACCTGGTTTCCTTGCCGGCTCGGGTGCACACCATCGCGGCTCAGGTAGCTGCTCCAGCATCCAACCAAGCCGCCCAGGAAGCGGAAACCCCGCTCGCGGCATAGCTCCTGTAATGCAGCGTTTACCTGCCTGTACCGCTCGTTCGTGCGGTGCAGCTGAGTTTCGCTTTCAGCAACCCTATACTCGTTCTGCCCTCGTGGGAGAACGGCGGAGAAAGCTACTTGCATCGAAGATTTGCTCTTGACAATGCCGCTAGCCAACCGACGGTACTTCTCAATGCACATGCTAACACTCTCAAGAGTGTTGTTCGTGCCAACATGAATAATGAGAACGTCGATGTCGAATAGCTGAGTAGCTACCGCCGAGAGCAAATTTTCTATCTTTATCCCTCTGTGTGCACTCACATCAACAGCCAGACCAGGACGCGATGGAAAATACTGATTAACATATTTCACCATTGAATCACCGGCCACCAAAACCCGATTCATGTTGATCTGTGCAGCGCAGATTAACAGAGGTAGAGAAGTTTAAAACCTGTTTAAAACACGCAATTCAACACACGACTGACGTCAATCGCAACAGTTAACAGAAAGCGAGGATTAACAAAAATGCGAACTGACTTGAATCGCAACACAGCGAAGATTAACAAACTAAAAAAAAAAATAATAAAAAACGAAAAGCAACTGTACACGCAAATTAACGTGCAAATTAGGACAATCGGCACAAACGCCTAGCGTTATATCGAATTCTAGAAAAACTTATCGCAGGAGAAAATGCTTGTTGGGGCGTCTTGAACAGGCCAAGGACGATGCAGCCGATGGATGAGAATCCTAGGCAAAGTCTGAGCGTGGATTTGAGCAGAGACCTGATCCAGACACCCGCCTGCCTGAGTGCCTCCTTGCTGCTTTCTCTCTCGACTAGAACTTTCGCACTTCAGCCTCGCTGGGAGAGGGATTAGAACGGCCCATGCATGTTTCGAGACTTCAGCAGTTGCGCGCCGCGCGCCGATTGGTTGGCAAGGCTCCGCGATTGCTTCCGCACAGCGCGCTGGTTGGTTGGTAAACTTATGACACTTGGGTAGCCAGGTGAGGGTGGGGAAGGGGCGTGAGCAGGGCAGCGACACGCACTTGGCCTGCTCTACCTTCAAAGCCCAGCCTACAATGCGAAGCTGTAGCTGTGCATTGTAGCCCCCAAAATTGTCTTTTTCTTTCTTTTTTCTTTCTTTTTTCTTTTTTTTTCTTTTTTTTTGCAAGTGCGGTAATTGTTTGCCAGCTTTGACAATTTGTCCCCTTTATATATCAGTGAGAGCAGGCAAGGAAATGGCATGTGGCGGTCAAGGAATGGAAAGGGGGGGGGGGGGGGGGGGGAATCGAACTGCGGAACGAGAGCAGGCCGTCCACTGATCAGAGCGGTCACCCGCACCTGGGGCGCTGACAAAGTGTCGGCAGAAATTGCATCGCAGTGTCATAGGATCAGGCAGACGGCAACGCTAAATAAAAGTCTGTACATATCTTTCACATAAAATCGCGACATCCTGCAAAAAATGCCCCGAAACTCTGAAGGGATTCTCAATGGGTGCGTAAGTGACGGTTTGTTTCGATAGTAATTACAGGAAAAAATGGAACTTGGCACAATTGGACAAGCGTGAGTCCCCTGGTGGCTAGCTTTAGCCCCTGTTTTTGCCGTGTGTGCACACTGCCCGAAATTGGGCAATTGGCATCGTGCGTGAAAAACAGCACGCCTTTCGGTTGTATATTGCACAGCAGCGTTAAACTGCAAATTTACTCCTTGGCTATTTGATTATCTCGGCTACCGAAACCCGACACCGCATATCTTCCGCTCACGCTATAACCTCGAACATATACATGAGTGTAAATTCCATGCACGAGACATTTAACCAGAAACGAAGCTACATGCAGATGAGCACTTAATTGGCCAGTCCTTTCCTAAACGCCTAAAGAACATCGCTGTTCGTACGGAAGCGGATCATACGCATAGCGTAAACCTACCAGTGCCCCCAAAATAAAACGGAGCACACGAACGAACAAAATTTTGTTTCGCGGCGTGCTCTGCAAGTGCACGGCCGGATGTTCTGTTTTGACACCCTTGATGTCCATGTCTTCAGCACGCGGGACGAATTAGGAGAGCACTTTTTGTGCGAGCCCGTGCTTCGTTTTTTTAAGGTGTATTAGGACGTCGGAGGTCGGTGCAGGATCGAAGACAGCGCAGATGCTAGGAGTAGCTCGGTTAGGTTACGAGCAAATCGAGGTGGCAATTTAATAATTTAATTGTAGAAACGAGAACTGTCCGATCGTGAATGGACATACATGCGTATTGCTGGAGTACGTCGCGTCGCCTGCCGCCTGCAACCTGTGCGCGTGACAAGCGGTGCTCGCCGCACACAACTTTGAGTGAATACAATGATCTGCGTCATTGTGGGAATACGACGTAAGAATTGCCGAGACCTTCTTAGCACCTCCTAGAGCGTCACGAAAGCTGAGCTTCATGCACGCGTAGCAAACGGAATGCGGACGTACCTGCACAGAGAATTGAATGGATACGTCGGATGTATATATCTTTAGACACTTGGTTTGTAATATAGGTGTAAAGTTGGGTTAGTTGAATCTGACTCACGATGAAGTTAGCGCAAAAAACGAGGGCCCAGGAAGCGCTCATGTTGAGTCTTCTTCCATAGTCCTAGTTTTCTGCGCTAACTTCATGTTCTTTGTCTTGTTACCCAGGCACGCTCAATATATGATTACGTTGAGATGTTAATATTTCAGGCAACAATGATCTTTAAAAGGCTGAAGAGCACTTTAAGAAAAGGCACGAATACATTGGATGAAGAGAAGGCATTGTGGGACACGGGGACAGCTTTCATCTTGATATGCCTCAGCTGAGGACTAGACCTACGCTCATGCGGCCCGTCGCGCATGCATTTCATTTGAAGCGAAAGCTTCACTACGCTATAGGTAGACCCGCGCTTCACGTCATAGTTTAACTTTCAAGCAAACTTGACTACCTGCGCCTTTCCTTTCGTATAAGCCAATGCATGGATGGATGGATGGGAAAACATTTATTTCATCGGCTTTAAGTGGTTTAGTTTGCTTGCTGGCCGCGCCAGATGGCCGCCAGTTGCGTCCTGTCGGCGATCTCTTCGGCCCACTCAGTGACCCGAGCCTGGATGGCCGGGTCCGAGCAGCGCAGCACGGCCTCCCACTCCTCCAGAGATGGAGCTGGCAGCAAATCGGCGGGTGGCGGATAGGCCGCGCACCCCCATGTAATGTGGTCTAAAGTAGCGTCGACGCCACACTCTTTGCATTCAGGGTCAACCTGCTCTTTGAATATATGTGAATAAACTTTGGGGCAGGGAAAGGAGCGGGTTTGTAGCTGGCGCCAGATTATCTCCTGGGCCTTGCTTAATGAATTGTGCGGTGGAGGGAAGATGCGCCTTTCCAGGCTAAAATGGCGAGTTATATCATGGAACGAGAGCAGGCCCTCCCTCGCGCCGCGGGAAACGAGGTGCTCACCGCCCGGCCGACGAAACCTCGGGCATAGCCAATGCATAATTTACGAGAGAGAGAAAACCTTTATTACACGTAGGAATTCGGGGCGCGCAAGAAAAAATACAGACGGTTTAATTGAGTTGATCATGGAATATCGTGCAGCAGCAGGGCGTTTTGACAGATTGTGTGTGTTGTGTCTAAATTATTATACGTTATTAAGGCAAAAACCTTTCTAGGCTCATGAAGCGAAATCCCGTGCGCGAGATTTGTCAACGTCTGGCCAGCAGGTCAAGCCTGTTGCGACCTCATAGGCTCGCTTGAGGATCCGGTCTTGTATGCCCAGGTCCGAACTGCGCAGCGATTCCGCGAGATGTGTTCTTGTCTAGCGTTCCTGCCATCTGCAATCCCTCACTTAAATGCGCGCCAAGGAACGCCACGCGACAGAAGCGATCGTGCACCGTCTAAACACACTCGGCAGTTATATGTAGCACTGCAATGAACGCCGATAAGAGGCAAACGGTGGGAGGCAAAGGATAGGAGAGGAAGGGTAGGCTTTCGCCATTCTCCTCTTAGACATCTGAGAGACTAGTTTTTTTTTTTTTTTTTTTTTTTTTTCTTTTTTTTTTTTTAATCAGGCGGTCATGCTTCCAAACAAGACTATGTGCTGCAACACTAAAATTTCCGAGAGCACTGCAGAATCTGCAGTGGAGAAATGCGAAAGCTTTAGCGTTCTTGCTGCACAGGTGCATCGCGCGCCCCTTGTCGAACACAACCAGCGTTCCCGTGAACGCATCAGAGTTCACCGGAGTTATAATTTGCTCACAAGAAGGGAAAGGCGCAGTATCTGTCACGCTTATTTCTGTGGACACCAGAACCGCACCCTAAGGGAATGGCGGAGGTATTGAAAGTGGAAAATAGAGCCCCGCCGGGTTGGCGCAGTGGTAAGACGCCCGACTACTGTGCCGGAGTTCCCGGGTTCGAACCCGACCTCGGCGGCTGCGTTTCGATGGAGGCGAAACGAAGTGGCGTCCGTGTGCTGTGCGATGTCAGCGCACGTTAAATATCCCCAGGTGGTCGAAATTACTCCGTAGCCCTCCACTACGGCTCCTCTTTCTCTCTCTCCGCTTTCACTCCCACCTTCCTCCCTTCCCTTACGGCGCGGTTCAGGTGTCCACAGAGCAAGTGTAACAGATACTGCGCCTTTCGCTTCCTGTGAACCAATCAAAAGAAGAGAAAGAGTAGCCGTAGTGGAAGGCTACGGAGTAATTTGGACCACCTGGGGATCTTTAACGTGCGCTGACATCGCACAGCACACGGACGCCTCTTCGTTTCGCCTCCATCGAAACGCAGCCGCCGTGGTCGGGTTCGAACCCGCGTACTTCGGCCCGGAGTACCCGGGTTCGATCCCGATTAGAGCACTGCACGGGCTCAGGCCTGAAATTTGCCGTTTTTCCGGGCCCGGGCCGGGCTCGGGCCTGAATTTGCGGGCTTGGGCCGGGTAAGGGCTTGAAGGGGTGGCTTGGGCGGGCTTTGGCTGGCTGTGCAGTGCTTCTTCGGGAATGAAGAAATCCCGCCGCTAAAGTCATGAAAGTGGTTTACGAATAAACCACTAATAGTACATTTTTTAATGTCGAATGAGAGAAAGCTAATTTATAGACCGAGTTTAATCAGCTGCACTTAGTGGTTTGCCGAAGTAACTTAGGTGCGCACGCCACTCGGCACTCAACACAAGCGAAAAACAAAAAAAAAGAAAAAGAAAATGTGGGCAAAACAACTCGGCTAGCTTGGGATTTTTCAGCCATCAGTAAGCACACTTCGTCGTATCACTGGAGAAGCGCCTTTAATTGCATGTCGGCAGGCAGCCGTCTTCGTCCCCCCCCCCCCCCCCCCCCCCCGCTTATTTTCAAAAAATCTCTACGCTACGAGAAACGTAATTGAATAAGAACGTATTTCATTAGGAATCTTCGGTTGTTCAAACACATATTTATGCAAAATAAACAGGCGTCTTTTTCCGCCTCCATAAAGATGCGGAGAGCGGCGATGAGTTATTCAATACAATATTGTTGCACAAGATCCTGTGGATTTTTTTTTTTCCTGCCCTTTATGAGACAGGTTCTTGTGGCGTAGTTGCCAGGGGCAGCCTCTTTGTGTGTGATTAAGCAAATAACTTCCCTCAAGAGCTAATTGATAATACAGAGCCATATTTAAAATCTTTGTAATCCATAGCTCTTGAGTGGTGTTAGAAATTTCTTGTCCAGGCATTTGCTTCTGCCAGTACTTTAAAATGACCTCTTCAGCTCAGAAGAATATTTTGTGACATTTTTCTCACATCTTAATTTTTACTATATGTACCATTTAAGCAGCATTATTTAATTTAACAGTACTATCAGTTCTATGCAGGGCTAAGACAGGAGCTTTGCTCAGATCAAAAGTACACTCATAGTAGTAAATTACAAAAAATGCATTACACATGAAATACAGTCATCACCAAAGAAAAAAAAAAAGTGAACGACATACCTGCCATCGCTAATCCAGCAATTGAAACAACAGAGAGAATTACTCATGACTCTTAGCATATACGATATTATTGGTAAGTTTATTACAATCTCGCTTCTGACATAGTGGCTAGCACACGTGGAAGACGCATACAGAAGGTAGGTGAACAGTTCCTCGTGCGATAGCCACTACATCCAATCCTAGCAGCCAACAAGTTCTTGGTCGTGTAGTCTCGCGCACTTTCGATAAAAAAACGAATACTTCATGCACTCTTGAAAATCCTTTCCATTCGATGTGCTTGGAATTTTCGTTCCACGTTATTAGGGATGTGCACTCTGTTATATAACGTTGGCATGTCAATCAGGAATAGGTCATTTATGATGGAATAAACAAGCGTTAAGCGTTTTCTTTTTTCGCCTCGACTGCATTTTTAAGGTGTCCGCGCAGACTGAGTGCCGGGCCTAGGCCGGATCGAATCTTTATGGCGCGGGCCCGGTTCGAGCCTGCTTTACGTCAGCTCGGGCCCGGGCCAACGCCTCCTATAACTTAGGAGGCGTTGGCCGGGCCCGGGCTAGGCTCGGGCTTCAAACTATGGGCACGGGCCGCAAAATCAGGCCGTGCAGTGCTCTAACTTCGGCACAGTAATCGGGCGTCTTACCACTGCACCACCGCTGCGGGGCGAATTCAGTGGTGCAGTAGTAAGACTACTGTGCCGGAGGGAAAGGAAAGGCACAGTCACACTTGTTTGTGTGGACACCTGAAGTCCCTCGGGAAAAGTCGAATCGGCGTCAACATCGGGCCCCGCCGGGGTGGTACAATGATAAGATGCCCGGCTGGCTACTGTGTCGGAGTACCCGTCCCAACCGCGGCGGCTGCGTTTCGATGGAGGCGAAGCGAAGATGCGTCCGTGTGCTGTGCGATGTCAGCGCACGTTAAAGATCCCCAGGTAGTCGAAATTACACCGTAGCCCTCCACTACGGCTCCTCTTTCTCTCTTTCCACTTTAACTCCCACCTTCCTCCCTTCCCTTACGGCGCGGGTCAGGTGTCCACAGAAACAAGGGTGACAGATACTGCGCCTTTCCCTACCTGTGAACCAGTTATTATAATCATTCAACATCGGGCTTTTGCGAGAATGTGAGTAGATAGTGCTGAAGCACTGAAAAAGTGTAAAAAAAATACGGCGACACAATGGGCTCTAACGTCATTAGCATAATTACCAGCTGTGCATAGCTTGCCTGGTTCGTTCGGATCGTTCTCGACCAATGATCAGCTAACCGATGAAATCACTCGTGAAACGCGTTCTGAATTAAACAAAATGAAGTCTATATAGAGCCACCGCAAAAGAGCACGCCGACGACAAAAAAAAAAAAAAAAAGTGATTAACCAGATGAACTGTCATAGCCAAAATAATTATTTACGAGGAAAAACCCGAAACTGCTCAGTATTATCTGCACGTCCAAAAGCTTATTCAGTATTGCAAGTACACAGGCAACTCGTGTCCACTGAGATACAATGAGCAACTCGTGCCGATTTCCCAATCGCTCACAATCATTATTGTTCAACACCTGACCAAGCATTCATTGATTTCATAGGAACTTACTAAGTCGGACTAACCACGAGTCATGAACTGAATGTGAATCCAGACTCGCATAGACTCAGATTTGAACATGAATAAACTCACAATTGAACGTGAGTCCGGACTCACGACTCAGATCACGATTTGAATGTGAGCCTAAATGAGACCGACGACCTATGAAAACAGTACGTGGTTTGGTCCTCTGCTGCCCTAATTAGTTTTTCGGCGCAAGAATTTTTGTTGCGAGGAGTACGCAGCATCTCTCCGGGTATTAAGTGGATCTCAATGGATAACCTTGAGCAAAAACTCGAGCTTTTTTTTTTTTTTTTTGCTGCCTATTTCATAATTTCATAACGATAGTATTTTAAGTGTTAATTTAACCTTATTATTACATGTTTTATATTTACAGTCTTACTTACTGCACTCTCTGAATTTGCCGCGTAGCGCGATATGCGCAGATATCTGGCTTGCGCACTGCCGGTTCGCGGTAGCGGTGACGGTGTTCGTATATGTTGAAGTCCATTCGATCGAAAAGCAGCCCCATTGCCGTCGCCGTAACCCTGAATTGAGACATGCCGGTAAAAATTATCCACGACATTTAATTTCAAAGCTGAAGCAACCGTTCTTGTGCATCATTCCGGTCAGTGAAGTTGAAGGCTAGATTGTATTCTGTTGTAAGTGTAGAAGAGAGGCAATGTGAAAAGAGGCATACCTTGATTTGTTTTCCCCTCAAAACCATCTCAAAACAACAGCATCCAAAAATATTTCATTACAAAAGAGTTCGCGGAATGAAAAGGCTATGTGAATGGCTATTTCGCGTGTACTCGTAATGCGAAACTTGAGTCTAAATATTGTCGTCTCTCATACTCGTACAATAGTAATCAGATTATTCTCTCAATATTGCAAACATTCAGCAAGTTCTAAGCGTTCAAAAGATTGTTTACTTACTTTCAGATTTTTTAAACTATGAAAAGTGGTTTGGTGCATGGCAGGCGCTCCCAATTGGTTTACCGAGGCTCTCGTTGAAGTAAAGACATTTGAAATAAAACCAAAAGATGACTTTTAATAACAAACACAGGCGGTGAAAGATCGTCTTACTCATACCCGTAAGTGTGGTGCCCTTGCCTCTGGGCCTCAGCTTTTGTACCCCGACATTTTATCGCTCTGGCAGAATAATTAAGGCGTATTGATAATCAAAACGTACATGAATTACATAGAGCATCACCTTCCTTGCCCTGATATGTTCGGGAAAGGGGCCGAAGGCTTCACCGTTGGGCGATGAGGTAGGCGGACGACGCTCAACAGCTTTTAGATGTTGCATATTTGCAATGGTTGAGAAAGGGCTTACGAGCAAATAGTTAACAAGGAAACGAAGTCAAAAATTTTAAGCGTTCTCAAACCCGCCAGTTTGCGATTTATCAGTGGTACGGAGGAATTATGTAGCTGGCTAGGGATCCCAACCGCTTGACAACCCTGTCCTTTCTTGCCATAACTGCCCTCTGTACTTCCTCTCGCCCCTTCCGGCCTATCCCCTTTTCTTTCCCGCCGGCCCCATCTAGGATGTTTCAGATTTTAGATCGCAGTTGCCGCGACCGGCAACACTCTTTTTTTTCCTTTTTGATTATTCAATAAACCATTACCACCACCACCAATTGGCCACTAGCGTCTTCATTGGCTCCACCCCCGCCACATGTTACCATGCAGCCACATGAATGCACGCAAAGGAGGAATCTTCGCGCTTTGCAGTCGTGGGCCGTTTTTGTTTAGTAATGATGGAGTAAAAAAAAAAAAGGGGGGGGGGGGGGGGGTCCAATTGGGCGTTGTAGTCCGTTTGGGTTGCCTAGCTCAAGCTAGGCATTCAAATGGGTTCTACCTTAATTAACTCTCTGGTTCCACCATAATAAGCTTACAGTTGTATGGCCGATTCGACCGCTTATTGGACCGATTTGGACTAGCTTCAGTTTTTTAGAACCCAGAAAACCACTTGAAACTACCCATTGGTTCGATTTTGTTTAAGGGTATTAAGGGAGCATTCCCGATTGGAATGCCAAGTGTGGATGATATCCTTGACTGAGATTTGCACTTATACATCTGATATACTAGTTGGGTTCTTGTAAAGAAAGGTGCTAGGAGCTTAATCATAATTTCGCCATGTTTACTTGTTTCCATATGTTTCTCTCGCTTGATTTCTGTAAAAGCTTCTAGTCCTGTTAATCTCAATTCCTTTCTAGAAATGTTGGTTCATGCTCTCTTGTGAATAAAGCTCCAACTGGAAATCCTTTAAGCTCCCTAGTCGCAGTACACGTTTACAACTGATTTCACCACTCTGAGCCCTAATGAGCTTAACCGGAGCCAAGTTACCCAACTAAGTGAGATACTGCACCGGCGGCTGCGTTCCGGTGGAGGCGAAACTGTCCACAAACGACTGCGTGTGAGCGGCCGCCGCGATTAGCCTTTAGTTTCCTGTAAACCAATCATTAAACACACACACACGCGTGCGCACGCGCGCGTCTGCTCTCGTACACACTGCGCTTGGCATTGCGCGTGGCATTGCGGCATTGCGGCATTCTCTCCTTGGAGGACAGTGCAAAGATTTCGCAGTGGCGCGCCGCGTGTGAAGGCGAAGCTTGAGCGCCCTCCTAATTCAAACCGTTTACAACCTGGCTAAACCATTCAAGATCATGCTTGCATGGTCTTCTTCTTTCCTTCCGTCTACGCAGTTCAAACCATTTGGTCCTAGTTGGTGTATCATTTGAGGTCTTTTGGTTTTGATGGACGGCCATTTATTTCCAATTGTAAGCACCAATTGAGGTTGAATGGTGTAGCTTAATGGGTGGTGAAAACACAGCTGAATTTCGATCGATTGTTTTAGTTGGAAAATTTCCAATTTGGTCAAACCACTGAGTGTCCAGGCCGAAGGTTTGTGCACATCGCGGCTAACACTGCTGTGGGAAACAAAGGGTCTGACTCTCTTCTCAGAAAGGAGATATGTTCCCCGGCTTCGTCCAGGCGCAAGCGGCCGGCGTCTTCGCTTGCCAGCCATCACCGCCGCCGCTCGGGTGACTCACTGGAACCATTCCCGGGGCATGATTGTCTCATTCGACATCACAGAAGTAAGGAAATATCTGCATTTGCAGGCACCGTCATCGGAAGCCGCCACCACGCCGGCGCCTCTTGTCTTCCCCGGTGCGGTCGAGTCAATATGGACGTGTGGAATGCCTTGACGATTTCTCGGCAAGAAAACTACAGCGCATTTCTAGGGCATCTCGTTTACCGACTGACTTACGACAAGGTATATCTTAAAATGTGGCTAACGCAAGCCTACAATGAACACCGCGGTTCCCGCCAAGGGGCTGCCGGCGATCGGCGGTCATCGGAGGCGCCGCGGCGGCGGCAGCGAAGGCGAGGGTTCCATTCACTGCGGTCAGCCACCTCGCCGGAATGGAAGGTAGCGACCCATTCATGTCTTCCTGCCTGGCGCCAGCAGCGGTGACAAGGAATATCCTTCCCTTTTTGGCGGAAGGCAAAGGCGCGCCGCCGAGTTGTCTTAATGGTGTGCATAGGGGCAGAAGTTCCCCAGAGCTAAAGTCAAGGCAGGTGTGTGACCTTGAATTCCGGGAAGTTCAGTCGGGGAAACGAGCTCCCCAGGCGACTGACTTCTTGTGCTGTTTCGGCTTGTACTGCCCTTGCCCCAACTGCGGTCCCTGGAAATACTTTCTAGGTTGTCTGCCGCCTCCCCGCTCGGCACAGCCCAGAGTCGGAGCAAGCGCGGTCGGCTCCCCATCGTCGCGTTCCTCCTTGAAATCCTGCGATTTGTCGTCGTCGCCGGTTTATTGTGTGTTTTCTTTTTCTTGCCGTGACGGGAAAGCTTTCAACCATACTTACTATAATTCTTTTAAACTGCGAATGCCCTTTCCAAAGCCAGCCTAACAGAAAAAAAAAAAAAAAAAAAAAAAAAAACTCTTGTTCGTTCACGTACAAACAGCGCCGACTGCAGCGCGTTGTCTGCTCTGAACGATAAATAGATGCTTTGGGAAATTAAAACCACACTTGACGACGTACGCGAACAGCGAACGACGCGGCGTGAAGCAGAAGGGATGTATATGGCTAAAACGGCCGCGGCGCATTTATGTGGCGGCGAAAACAGGGATACTTGACATCAAAGGCGCGGCAGACAGAGGCGAGGCACTGTCCTCGTCTCTGTCTGCCGCGCCCTTGATGTCAAGTACGTCTGACCAACTCGCCCAAACGTTCACGGTTCTTGAAAACAGGGAGGCTGAACAAGTGGAAGGGGACCGGAAAAGAAACTTGTCGCCATGTAGAAAGGAAACAAGGGAACAAGAAATGGGGGGAGGGGGGGGGGGGGGGTCGAGAGCTGTCGACCTTTAGAAAAAGTGCCGCAAACGTGAACTAAAGGGTACACAGATGAGCATAAGGAGATAAAATAAAAAAAAAAAAAAAAGCTAGAGAGAGGATGGCCTGCTGGTTGAGAAAAGAACTGGGACTAACGCAGAGCTACAATTAAAGCGCGTACAGCGTAAAAAAAGAAAAAGCTGCAGCCAGCTAAGGGAGGGGGGTGGCAAAACTTTTGTTGCGCCAAACTACTTCGCGGTTATGTCTGAAATTGATACTCCTTTTTCTTTTTCTTTTTTCTGCGTGCTGTCGAGACATTTCATTTGTACATCCATCGTTTATTTATTTATTTATTTATTTATTTATTTATTTATTTATTTATTTATTTATTTATTTTTTAATATTAGGTTTTACAGTTTAGCCGTAAGTCGAGTGAACTTTATTCATAGGAATTACGCTTGCAAGGACTGCTAGAATGATTTCCCGCTGAAAAAAAAAAAAAAATCATTGCCTAAATTTCTCACAATTTTATAAGCTTATAAAACCGACCGGTAACATAAGAGAGTGTGCGGTATTTGAATTCTACTTGATCTTCTTGAATTAACTGTTTCCGCGAATATGGGGGACCTGGAAGCACGTAATCTGCTTGCTCTGTCTCTGTAATCAGTCTTACATCGACTTCTCAGCTTTTTTAGAGTTGGATGGCACCAGGTATTTACTAAGGATAATTCTCATTATATAGCTTCCGAACGATGGCATCAGAAATTAACGAAATTCTTTCTTGAGAAAGGTATGCACCTCTAGTAAGTATAGTGTGGATTTAAAGAATCAGTTGGTGGTGGTAGTGGTTTATTATTAAGAGAGGGAGCGTCGTTGGGCGAGTCGGTCAATCATGATAAATTAAAAAAAAAATGTGTGTGTGGGGGTGGGGGGGGGGGGGGGGGGGTACTGCGGACAAATATGCAAGGACAAGAAGTTACCCCACAAGCGCAGACTCGCGACTGATCTTATTTGGAAAAAAAAAAAAAAAAAAAAACTTTATATAACTTCAACCTGTCAAGTCGCGCACTAAGCGCAGTGTAAAAATATTGCCTTCATTCTGATACAATATCTGATTGATGGGTCACTTACGCAAACTTATTTTTCTTCTTTATACAGAACGCAGAGGGCACAATGAGGCCAACTTGCACGGGACTGAAAAAAACCGCCGGCACACCGTAGGCAAGTTGGCCTCATTGTGCCTTAAGATTATGTCCGAAGGGAGGAGTAAGGCGGACTGCATCAAGCATATCATGCCATTCGTTTCGTCAGATGCCTGATGGGTGTTGTCTGTGAGGTCCATCTCACCTGTGACAGGGTTTACATCGGACAGACAGGCCTTTGTTTTAATGATCGCCGAAAAGAAAACCAGCTTTGGATGAAATCGGGTACTGGGTCAGATTTACCCCTCCACTATGGCGCATGCCCAGACGCTACACGCGATAACGCATGCCTGCATTTATTGGCAGATATTGTTTTGAAGAGGAGCCGTAACCAGGTGGTACGTGACTTGGCCGAGGCGTTCTGTACAAAGAAGGAAGGTGAAGTTTGCGTAAGTGGCCCATTTGGCACAGTTAAAACTGCTTTCATTGCAGTAAAAAACGGCGTCATACGCCGTTTAGACCTCACCTTGCAGACATGCCGCGTGGAGCATCACTCAGCGGTCACGCAATAACTCCAGAACTGGATCGGGGAAGTGTGTGTGTGTGTGGGGGGGGGGGGGGGGGGGGGGCGCTCTCTAAACAAATTGTGTACATACTGAGGGGCCAACGCCCCCCCCCCCCCCCCCCCCCCCCCCCACACACACACATACACTTTCACCCTTTCCTACTATTCGCATTAAAGTCTGAATTTGACGATATGTAGCATGCTGTAAATGAGCCAGTTGTGATCGCAGCCACTTTTGTAGTAGACCTTTTTCATTGCATAAACTAAAGTAACGCTCCCAGAAATCGTGCGGCCCTAATGAAATACCGATGAAATTCCTTAAACGGTGTGATGAGTGATTGTCCTATTACTTGCAAATTTTATTTGAAAAGTGATCATTCTTTACCTAATGACTGGCGCAGCGCTATAGTAGCTCCGGTTTTTAAAGGCTACGGTAATCGACTTCTTGTAAAGAACTTTAGACCGGTTTCACTCACTTCCGTATGTTGCAAGGTTTTTGAACGCATCCTTCATTTTTTGTAAATGAACGACCTTTTGTGTCCGTTCCAGCATGGTTTTCGGACTGGCCTTTCGATGCAGTTGATTGAAGCAGTGAACGATTTTTGCAAGGTTATAGACGAACGTCAGCAGGTAGATGTGGTCTGTGTGGATTTCGCGAAGGCTTTCGATAAAGTTCCGCATCATAAACTTCTTTTTAAACTGCGCAGATAAGGAATCAGTGAAAATATAGTACTATGGATTCAGGCGTATCTAGGTAACCACTGTCAAGTTGTCAAGGTAGAAAGCACACTATTAGATAAGCGTGAAGTTCTGTCGGGGGTGCCACAGGGCTCCGTTTTAGGTCCGCTTTTGTTTTTGTTATATATAAATGATATTTCTCCTATCATTCAATCACCTGTCAAAATGAAACTTTTTGCTGATGACTGTTTAATTTACTCTCCTGTGGCTTCCCCGGAAGATCAGATGAATTTAAATAGGTGCCTTCAGTCAAACTCGTGCTGCCTGAAATGGGGCATAAATAAATTACCAAAAGTCTACTCAAATGCATGTAACAAGGAAGCAGAATGTTATGCCGTTTCAATATAATATCGGTGAAAATTCTTTAGATGAGGTAAAGCGTTTTAGATACTTGGGAGTGACACTAACACATAATCTGTGTTGGCGCACCCATATTGAAAATATCTATTTAAAAGCCTATCAGAAGCTTTGTTTCCAGCGGAGGAAGTTGCCGAATGCGACTAGAGAAATTAAATTGATTACGTACAAGACATTCGTGCGGCCAATCATAGAGTGCGCAAGTGCAGTGTGACGTCCACTTCAAAAGGGTTTAAAATGAAAACTGGAAAGATTGCAAAGGATTTCAGCACGTTTTATATGTTCTGAATACCGGCGCACTGACTCAGTCACAGAAATGTTAAACCAGTGTCAGTTAGAATCACTAGAAATGAGAAGAACAAAGCAGAAATTGAAACTTTTTTTTTTTCTGATAATGAATGATAAAGTAAAAGTTAATAAACAACACTATGTTACACGTCCTCTGAGGCGTTGCCCACGAAAAAAATAACAGTAAGGTATAGCATCCTATTATTACACGTAGTGATGTATATCGCTACTCCTTTTTTCCCTATGCAGTAGAAATCTGGAACTGCCAAGCGAAGTTCTATACCAAACAGAAGTAGAAAAATTTGAGATAGGTGTTAAGTCGTTCTTGGAGCATTACAGTGCAAATTTGTAATTCTGTTCTATAGAGTGTATTTTAGCGAAGAGAATTGTATGTGTTTCCCTCCCTGTAATGACCCTCATATAGAGGGTTAACCGTATGAATAAAAAAAAAAAATAAAAAGTCTCTGACTGACCATAGTTCATGAGCACGATCAGTGCGATTGAAATACGCCTTACTCGAACTTTCTTAACCTAAGTGTACATCGTTCGCGTGGAACTGCTTTTTTAGACTTATTCTTTGTTCTATATTTCATATCCATTAAAAAGGCATTTTAAACGTTTAATTTCCATGCCCAAATTTCATTCAGTGGTCATTAGTGTAGTTGAATATATTGTGCGAGATTTTACCCTCTGCTTAGTAAATTGGACAGCGCATATATTTGTAGAATAATCTATTTTATATTACTAAGTTTGGTTTTATAATTTCCTTGTTCCTTTAATGTAACCTTCATAGCAGAAAGGGCGTAAATAACAACCAGAACGAACAACAATAACAGTAGCATCCGCTTTTATATATTTTTTATTATGTTGTATGCATATTTTGTTTTAAGCACATTTTAGATATGCCTGCTCGAAAGGGAATGGGTCTAGTAATACGGTGGGATTTTCTTGAAGAGAAATCATATGTCAAGTGTGATGATCATCTAGAGGACCTGCCATCGGCCACAATATACTGAATACGCCGGTTCTCGTCCGCTCTCTCTCTAGAGGACCAGGCAAAACAGACAAATTATCAACGAAAGAAAAGACGAACGGGGTGCCCTTTCTCACTCGTTGGTCCTAATTGTTTTTCGCTGG
Organism: Amblyomma maculatum; assembly: GCF_055883805.1. Classification (NCBI taxonomy): domain Eukaryota; kingdom Metazoa; phylum Arthropoda; class Arachnida; order Ixodida; family Ixodidae; genus Amblyomma; species Amblyomma maculatum. The sequence continues at coordinate 6,208,560 of NC_139348.1, forward strand.
TGGGGGAGATGTGTTCTTACAACTCGTACAGTACAGCGTACTCTTAAATAGTGATGACCACTGGCGAACCACTGTAAACTGCAACCCGGTGGGTTTGCGGGAACTTCATATTTTTAACTTTCATTTTTAGTGGTGGTGGTGGTGGTGGTGGTAGTGGTTTATTGAATGATCAAAAAGGATGGAAGTGTGCTGCCGGCCGCGGCAACTGCTATCTAAAATCTGAAGCACCCGAGCTGTGCCCGGAAGGAAAGAAAAGGGGACATTGACAGTACAGCGAGGGGAAGTACAGAGGGGAGCAATATAAAAAAAGGACAGGGGGAGCTTTGTACATTATTTACAAAATACGAAAACAAGGACAGCGAGGTGTTTTTTTTTTTTTTTTTGTCTCTTGGGAGCTCGCACGTATTCTTTAAACTGCTGCAAAGGTGCAAAAGAAGGGTTCAAGCTTGCTACTTCTGACGGCTGCCCTTCTTCGTCTGCCTATACTGCAGGAAAGTCGTCGGTCTCTTTTCCAGTCAAATCAGGACAAAGCCTCTCCTTTTGCCGAAAAACGAAAGGTCTGGGAATAAAAGCTGAGACCTAGAGGTAGGATACGACAGTTATGGGTGCAATTAATGTGAGGCGATCTTTCGAAGTACGCGTTTGTGTTCCGTGCGTAAAAGTAATTATTTAGTTTTATTAGGAATTTCAATATGCGTTTACTTCAACAAGAGCCTTGGAAAACCAGTAGCATCTGCCACGCACCAATTACCTGTTCTTTCGACTGTCGACTTGAAGAAAGAAAAAGTGTTGGCACCGCATGTCAGCACTCAGAAATCTTGGACAACCTTCATAGCACGCACTGCGGAGTCCGCAACTTTAACTACTCCAAAGAATTCTTGCAAAATCGCCAAGTACATATCAGAGTGGGCGATACGAGATCAAACCCAATCCTCATGTGCACGAGAGGCACGCCACAAAGAGCGGTACTCTACCCTTTTGCGTGTAGTGTTTTCAGAAGTAAAACTGGTGACATGACGCACCGCGCTGTGCAGGTAATCTACTTCTGCACCGGTAGGCTTTGAAGTTCTCGCCCTTCAAATGGCTTGCACCGCCCTCATGCATGTCGTTGCAGGCCATTCCAGCAGTCTTATCACCGTAAAGAGGTCACGAAGCGATTCGAGCACAGATGGAAAGGGAAATAAAGAGAGTGAGAAAGAAAGCAGCTGGTAGCCTGCTTCGCTCTTCCTCTTCTTGGGTTAACAATTAGCGAAGGAATGTGAAAACCACTGACAAAAGTAAAAAATTGCAGCCTGCTTTGTTTTCGTGCAGCCCTTATACAATCGAGCACGGAAAGTGGGGTCTCAGCTGGTCCTAGTGCTGGTAAGGTTCTAGTGCTAAAATGCTGGTAAGGGGGTCTCTACCCCCCGAGGCCTCCCTGACTTTAAGCACTGACCAGAGTAGGTTCACTGCAAATTTTCAGAGTATAACATTCGTTTCCCGTTCGCTTCCCGCCTACTGGCTGATGGAGTCACTTGACAATTCATATATCTTCGAAGCGCGCGCACGGCATACGCGTCTGCGTGTCTTGTGCGGTAGGTTCCTTTTTTTTTTTTTTTTTTTTTTTTTTTTTTTCGATTGTCCACCGAAGCCACGCGGGAAATTCTCCGCGTGGACACTTCGGCGTGTCCGACCCCCGTTGAAATGGAAGACGCCTTTGGATTGGGCCGACAAGCGGTAGCAAATATTTCCCGTCTTGACGCTATAAATAGTTCTCTTCTGCCCGCAAACGCCTTGTTTTAAGTCAACGGCGGACATAAAGGCCCCGCACGAACGTTCGCTTGAGTCTGTCTGCGCATGCGTGACGCGCCGATTAGATAGATATATGTCCCATGTCAGATATTTCCGCGGCGCTTGCTGCGCGCTCGCGCTGGCGCAGAGGTGGCTCGCCGGTCATTAGTTGACGTGCACCAATCAGAGGATGCCTTTCGCGCTGTCTCTGTGATCTAACTCTGTCTTTTTTTTTTTTTTTTTTTTTTTTTTTTACATTGGTGCTGCGCTGCGTAGAGTTATGCATACAGTCAGTCGATCGACAACGAAAGGTTCATCGCCGGAGTGTAGCGACGGCACTCGCTGTGGCTGAAGGGCTTCAGCTGTGGCTCGCCAGCCACAAACAGCATAAAAATAAATAAGTTAGAGAAGCTATGTGCGGAGAGGTGGCGTCTGAGGTGCTGCCTCTATTGCTTCCTGGAGCACCGCGCGCAGGTCAGCGCATTGTTTACGGCAAGCATTGAATAAGTGAAATGTGCTTAAAAATCCTCGTGTTGCTATCACACAAACAGCATCGAGGCGATGGAAGTCGCTCCGGGACAAACTTAAAGTAGCAGTCGAACTGTTTCGGTCATTTTCAGCCTACGAAGTCTTGCAACAACACAGGAGCGAGTACGCCAGCTAGCCACTGTAGCCAGAGACGCTCCATGGAGATGCGTACTTTTTCCAGTGTTGTCAGGGCGCGGCACTCGGCGCGTAGGCGCCTCGCTTGTGCTAAAGCCCCTCGTGCGCCCCGTGGAGGCCACGCTTAACAGTGATGACAAGGAAGCAGAACTGATCCAGCTAAGATACGCCCGTGCAACACCATGCCTACGCTTGCGCTTCCTGGACGGATATCGGAAATAACTGTTTTTCGTCGGCATCAAGGAAGAGCGCCCAGAAGAGAATCCACGCTCACTCTTTGCGGGAAGGAGACCGTCCGCGCCAGTGGCGCAGCGAGAAATTTTGTTCGAAGGGGGCTGACGTGCTGTGCGTCCTCTGTTTATAATTTGTCGAGGTATCAAATACATAAATAATAACGGCGATGTCATTGCATATTAGATGCTGCAAACGAATTCTTGAGCCCCAAACAATATTTTGAAAATCGCGGAATGAATTAATAGTCGCGTAGCACTTTGTGTAGGTGTCCATCGAAAAGTGATATAGATTGGCGCCTTATCCCCCAAAATCTGCTTAAACGAGCAAAAAAAAAAAAAGATTTTAAAATGGCTGGGATAATTAACCAGAGCAAACATAGTTTACAGAATGGAAGCTCGATTAAGCATAACCTGACACGGTTTGCTGCGGTTTATCACATTCATGGCTGTCTGCGAACCTCGATCAAGGATACCACAGAGCATTTTGAAGGGGGAGGTCCTAGGAGGCGAGCCCAATTGGCAGCGGTGGCCGGAAAGGGTAGATGGAGGCTGCGGTCATTCTGTCAGGCAACGTATATTTCTGGAGATATCCGGTACGAATAAAGTTTGGCAGGTGTGTGAGGAAGCAGCAGCAGATGTGAGAAATAAAAGATTGCGAGCGCCGCTAGTGTTCCTGTAGGAACACTAGGCGCCGCTGGCTCCATGCGCCACACTGAGGCAAATCCCGGCGTCAGATGACCTTCACGAGTGGCAGAATTAGAGCTAAAGCTCTGAAAATTCGCGCAATGGATTTGCGTTGTTACAGGCGCTATCACGATGCTCTTAACATGAAGCTTGGGAGGTTCAGTTCAAACCGTGTACATCTTGCTAAACCATGCTTAACAGAGATTTCGCTCGTGTACGAACCCATACATTCCCGCCCATTTTTTCAAAGTTTCGGGGAATCGAAAGCGGCTACATGGCACCCACCCGTCTACTAGACGTTTCTGTACATCTCGCAGCCATCTAGCTTACTATAATGCGCACACAGTTACAAGACGACTTGTGGAGATATAGAAGGATTGTATGCGCATACGAAAACCTTTTCCATTGATAACCTGTCTACTCGAAGGCTATAATTAAGACATACCTCGCCAAGATACACCGCCCCTATATATAGTGCTCAACACATAGACACTGCTTAAAGTTTGGCTCCATCGAAGGGCGATCCGAGCACTGGTGGAAAGGGAAATCAAGAGGGAAAGAGAGAAAGCGGCTGTTTGCCTGCTTGCAAATCGTTTTATTCGAAGGGGAGAAAGCATTATTATTTTTCTCCATTTCTCGTTCTCGAAAACGTGTTAGAGGCTCATAATACTCACTGTGGAACTGTCGAAACGCCAGAGAAGAAATCTTCCGATTATACCACTGACAAGGATAAAAATAATTGCCTGCTTTGTATTCATTCATAAGGTCCTTATACATTCAAGCTCGGGGGGTCTCGGACCCCTCTTAAATTTTACTAGGAGTGTCAGACCCCCCCCCCGAGACCCCCCTGACATTAAGCCCTGCACATAAACTACCGCAGCGAAGCACTCACTGCATGCGCGATTCTATGTCCACTAGGAAAACCTCCGATAATCGAACATATCAATCACACACGCGTCCTCACAATGATTTTTTTTTTTTTGCCGTGACAGCTTCCAGACGACTTAACATATTTGTTGAAGATATTATCGATGTCTTTTCTGGTGATCAATTAAGATCTCAAGGTGTCCACAGGACATTTTGTGCTCACGAGGCGTTGTCTTTGTTCGTGTACATCCGGAGCCGTAGGCGTGCTCGGGGTTCATTATAGTGTGCGACGATCATCGCGCAGCGCCTCCCCCTCTCACCAAAGTACCTACGGCCAAATAGCAGTGCAAATTATGATGAGGATTTGTTTACCAAACATTTGTTTGACGTGATGCCATTGAAGCGTAAAAAGGAATAGTGTGGGCTTAAAAATTTAACAAGCTTCGCGCCTACCGACGACGCGTTCTCACAACGAGTTCTTTGAGTCCTCGGCTTATGCAAACGTGGCAAGTGAGAAGTTCTTGTAATGCAATTGCATCACGGGTACTCAGCCGCCAGTATCATAAACAAAAAAAAGAAAACCTGCATGACCATAAACTAATTGACTTGGCGCCCCGCTGAGATTACCCCCCCCCCCCCCCCCCCCTATTTTTCTTTTTCTTTTTTTTTTCCCTGTGCGCATGCCTATAATATACCTATGCCAGCCACACTGTCAATGCCTGTCTCGCGCATTCGCCAAATCTCTGCACAATTGAAAAGGGCACCAAAAAATAGCTTTGAGGCGTCCGCGCAAGACTATACCTTAAATTATAATGCTAGTCCCTATATACTGACTGCAAATAACATATAGGCTTTAATTCAAACACTAACACACGTAGATCGTTGCATGGCTATTCTAGGAAGATTGCGATTGCAACACATATATATGCACCCCGCCGGGGTGGCGCAGTGGTTACGACGCTCGACCACTGTTCCCAAGGACGCGGGATCGAATCCCGGCCTCGGCGGCAGCTTTTCGATGGAGGCGAAAAGCAAGGCGCCCGTGTGCTGTGCGATGTCAGTGCACGTTAAAGAACCCCAGGTGGTCGAAATTTCCGGAGTCCTCCACTACGGCGTCTCTCATAGCCTGAGTTGCTTTGGGACGTTAAACCCCACAAACCAACCAACCAACATATATATGCTTTCTGACATCTAATTCTGCTGAGCCATTCGCATATACGCTGTGTCCCACTACCCGAACAAATCGAAAGGACGGTCACGGACCGCGGCTGCAGCCGCGATTTACGCCACTAGTGATATCAGGGGCGTAGCCAAGAGGAGGGCTTATGAGGCTTCTGTCGAAGTGGTCTGCTGGGAGTCCTCGTCTGTTCGTAACAGTATAGTATGCAGATACTGCATTATAATCAAAGTTATATAAGCACACTGGAGAGAGTGCAGACAACCATTTCATCTGCGGGTCCGTTAGGAACACTACGTATTAGAACTAACCTTAATTGTATGGCTGGAAAACTGGCTACGATGAATTTTCAGTTCTGCATTCGATAAATTGAATAATCTTCGTCTGAAACAATAAATGCTCAGCATACTCGATGGAATGGAAGCCCCGGAGGGTACCACCATTCTTCCGTGCAATTTTGCATCCCGGCATGCAGAATTTATGGCTCAGTTGAGAGGTGACAAATTTGTGAAAGGCATCTCGATACGGAGGAGGCTGAGCAGCAACGTCAGCCTCCCTCGAAAAAACTTTCTGGCTATGCCACTGACCCTGGGTGATATACCTATATACGACATTAAAGTGCACGCTCGTGAACAATCGGCGATGAGCCGGCGCCTACGTCTCCATCAGATCTTTCAGTTCAGTTATATTTGGGAAATGAAGCTGTCATGCGGCTGTGATCATTTATATGCCGACCCTTCCAAAATTTTACCACCCTTCGGAGTAAATAACTGCGATAATTGCAGCTCGGCTCCCTTTCAGCGCTAAAGGCGCGCCGCATTCATTGCCTGTTGCCGTTGTCAAATAGGAGAAAGACGTTTTTTGCACGCTTTTTTTTGGGGGTTCTTTTTGTGTGTGTCTGTGTGTGCAGGGGCGGGGGAGACATGCTGCGAAAGTTGCTCCTTGTCCCGTCTGGTCTTGCTGATAGTCCCACTGCGTAATTCCAGGGGCTTTACAACTGCGGAGTTGGTCGCGTCGCCTAGTGGATTCGGCCAACACTACGTTCGCAAACCTCGCCCGTACTACCCCAGGTGGCGCAGGCGCTTTAACCAGTAGGTGATGTACGCTCGCCGGTATGCGCATCTGTACGCGCACCGCTTAACCCTTCCAACTCGCGGCACAATTTCTCGCGTTCTTCTTGAGCTAGCAACGCAATTTCGCTTCATAGAAAGTGCGGCAATATTTGCTTCCTTATAGTGAAACTAAATGTATATGGTGCAACTTCTATGAACACGAAGTTAATTTGTGACAAGCAAATTAAAAATGCTTCATTACACCGAGGATTTCGATATATCGACGCTTGTTACATCGAGGATTTAAAAGTACTGCTCTTCCCTCCTGTGAATACATGGAGTATGCGTTTAGTAGCTGTTGACTTCTTGAGAATAAACGTGCGCAAAATGTCAACTTCGAACAACAAATATGTCTTGAAGTGGTATTAAACAAAATATAAAGAAAATCGCACTGATTCATTGCAGTTCAAGCATATTTGTGTTATGACAATAATTGGAAGGAGCTTAAAAGTAATTTTCTTGGTGTTGTTTGGTTACTTTCCATGTGTCGTAATTGATCACTGTGCGTAATAATTTCAGATATAGTGTATAATTGCAATCAGTTGTTTATTTTCTGTAATGTATACAATTTTGGTATGAATTAAGGGAAATTAATTGCACTGCATGTATTAATATGGTCAATGATTATCTGAATAATTAATTCACGTCTTCTCTTCCCATATTAATTGTTATTTTAAAAATAGTGGTTGCTTTTTTAATTGCCGTGGAATTTACATAGCAAAGTTAGAGCCAAGGTTGACATTGTACGAAACAGTCTTATCGCAAAGACATCTGCAAAAGCCACTATGGTGGCTGACCCTGGAATATCCTTTTGTATATTTGTTGATCTTGAGGATTTTGTAGCTTATATACCAAGAAATCCTTGTAGGTTGTGAGGTCCAATTCACACACACACACACACACACACACACACACACACACACACACACACACACACACACACACACACACACACACACACACACACACACACACACACACACACACACACACACACACACACACACACACACACACACACACACACACACACACACACACACACACACACACACACACACACACACACACACACACACACACACACACACACACACACACACACACACACACACACACACACACACATATATATAATTTATTATAACTATAAATGATATATAAATAAATTTATATTATCTGGGTGATGCATCTTTCCTATATATAGTCCTATATATACGATAGATGCATCACCCAGATAATTTGATATACCTACTGCATGTATACAATTTCAGCCTCTTTCAAAATTGACAGTTCATTCTAACCAATTTGGAGTGCCAAATTGGAAAAACTATTCCGACTGAAATTAAACGTTTTTCATTTTAGTCTGTTTATTTAGAGCCAGGAAAGCCGGTACCTACAAACGTGTTTAGTGAGCAGATAAACAATATCTTACAGGCTATCTACAAAATAACATGTTAGTACGTACGATATATGACACGTACCAAACAAAGATAGTGAAACGAGCCCGCGCTGTTCGTCACAATTAAATACGTTTGAGTTAAGGAAGCCAATGAATGGTCATATTTATGACCAAAGAAATATTAGGCGCGTGTTTATTTTCAATACTGTGGAAAAATGTAGTTTAACATTGTGGTTTCGCTGATATAGCAGGCAGTTCGGTAAATTACTTGTGAATTTTGAACAGTCCATTCAAAAGCCTTTCACATTACCAGCTGCACTTTCAAGGCAGTTGCTGAACTTCTCTACAGAATAAAAATATAAAAAAGAAGGTTGACCCGTTCAGAATTAAGGATTTGACATATTTATTACCTGAATACTGATCTATATCGGCAATTAGGTCGTGATGAGTTTGCTTTGCTCTTTGCACTGCAGAAAAGCCGCCGTCGTGTCTGAATGTTACAGCATTTTTTTTATGTTGCTTACCCGAGAACCGGCCTTCATATGTAAGTGTATCAATGTTGCTCTCAGCTGATTTGCCTCATTTTGCCCTTAGGCGCAGCCTGCTTGTAGGCTTGTGTGTGTGTGTGTGTGTGTGTGTGTGTGTGTGTGTGTGTGTGTGTGTGTGTGTGTGTGTGTGTGTGTGTGTGTGTGTGTGTGTGTGTGTGTGTGTGTGTGTGTGTGTGTGTGTGTGCGTGTGCGCGCGCGCGCGTGCGCTGCGCCCCTTGACACCTATGTACTGCAGAGAAGCCACCAGAGCAGATGTTCATTTTAGTTCATGTCATGGGCCGCCGAGACTTCATGTTCTGCCTTCTGGCACATGCTTACGCTCACGTAATCTGTTAATTGTAAAAATATAAAAATAAAAACCGAGGTCAAGTTTTCTCACAGAGCTGTAAATACTCTTTCACACTTTCCAGAATGGAACGTTGTTGGGATGTCAGGATGACACCAGCATATATTGATGTTGGGACTTGATTCACAGGTGCCAACTCTGTAGCTAAAAAAGGCCCCGAATTCAACTGGCAAGAGTATTCTTACGCATCCATTGACCGTGGACCAGTGCACTTGTGCTATCGCTCGCAAACGTGAAAAATAAAGCAGGACGACTGTATAATACCCAGAAATGTGGCGCAATAAACACAAAAACATGCATGTGTTTGTGTTTGTTGCGCCACATTTCTGGGTATTATGCAGCACCAATTAACTAGCCCCTCAAGCTGTTATTTTCAGGATGACTGTGCTGTGTGTTTGGTTACTGGACAGTAGATATTTTCACAAGAGTCCATATAAGTAGAACCCCGCATAGTAAACTCTGATATAGTAAAGTGAAACCGAAGTCCCTGTTTATCTTGACAACTGTACAGTCGTGAGCGAAAGTGGTATACAATACTCAGCCAGTGACAGAGCTCGGGAAAACTGCGTAAAAATGCCACCTATACGACAGCGCAAGAGACAGCGACAGTGACACATGCATGTGGATAAAATGGGGCACTGCCACTATTGTTCCGATCACAGATAGCTGTTGCTAGATAAAGTAATTGGCATGCAGTTTTCGCGCGCTTCGCCACTGGCTGAGTGTTGTATACCACTTTTGCTCACGACTGTACATTTCTCCCCCTTTATAGTAAAGACATTTTTGGCAGACATCCGTTATAGTAACGTGCACCTGGTCGCGGCGACGACTGTCGCTCCCGCGCACTACCTAGAATCGCGTGGCAAATATATATTTTTTATTTGAAAACAAAAAAAAATGTCTTTTTTTTAAGTGGCTTTACCACCAGGCTAAGCAGATTCAGGAGAAGCCTACTTTACGGAAGCTTTGAAGCCATGAGGGAAAGCACGCAGGGCGTAGAAAAAAAAAAGTAAAGCTGTCTACAAACATGAAAAAGAGGCGGTGCGGTCCGTTCAGAAAGCAAAGGATAGTAAAAGTGCGGCAAGAAAAAGGGAAGGGGAGGAATTGGGCGAACATTCACAGCACAGTGCAGCACAAAGCATGAGGCAGCGGAGGTAAGAAGAAGAGGTGCAGCATGTGCGTTCTTGCAGCACTTGACTGCCACGCGCATTTATCATTTATTGCCTTTTAAAGGACAGGAACAGCAAAAAGTGACACCGTGTTCATGTAAAGCTTTGGTTTTCACATTAAGCCATACTTGGTTGTATTTGTAGCTACACTGTCCTCATGCTTAAAAAGTACTTCCACAAGATGTAAAAAATTTTTATAACTGAAAAAAGTTGCATGAAGAGATAAGGGAGAGATGGAAGGTATTTCAGTGTTTTTTTTTATTAAGCAACAAGACGTGTTTAGTAAGTGCCCATTTAACTACCAGGCAGCATCTTCAGAACCATGTCATCACCAACAACTGATATAGTAAAGATTTTTGCTGGTCCCAGTGACTTTACTGTAAAGGGGTCTACTTAAAGCAGGATGGCTGTGCTGTGTGTATAAATGTTTGGTTGCTGGACAGTAGATGCAGCAATTTCACAAGAGTCCATATAAGTAGAATCCTGCTATAGTAAACTTTGATATAGTAAAAACTCTGACATATAGTTAAGTGACTAGGGTACCTTGTCGCAAGAATGCACACAAAGACATATATACATTACTTTGGTTGTTTTTATTCTAAAAGTCACGCGAATTTGAAAAATTCCTTGATGCCAACAAAAACATGTTGCTGTAATCTGTGCAAGTTCAAAGTGTTGTAATGGTGCCTGCTGGCCACAAGGTCAAAAGGCAAGCACATGTTTAGTCGAAACTTTATGCAGTGACTAAGAAAATAATATACAGCTCAGAAGTATGCTTTTCTGTCGGCTAGCAGTATGTGCTCACGTGCATGTCTCTTTAAGAACCCATTGGCAGTAAATTTACTGCCAGTAGATTACTATACCTGCAGCTGTATGCACTCACATATTGCATTTTGATAGGGTACACATTTCTGAATTTTGTACTTGGGGCAGAATTTTCTTGGATGGCAGTTTAATTAGACAGACTTGATTTTGGATTTCAGTTTTTCTTTTTTGGAACATATTATTTTCAATGATAGTTAACTTTCTTATCAGCAGTATAACATGCTACTCCTGTGTTGGTAAAGAAAGATCACTTGGGGTTTACTAGTTTAGTTTAACTTATGGGTTTAACATCCCAAAGCAACTCAGGCTATGAGACTTCATAGTGGAGTCCTCCGGAAATTTCAACCACCCGGCGTTTTATAACATGCACTGACATCGCTCAACACAAAGGTGCCCTGGTTTACCCATCGAAAAGAGGTCGCTGTGGCCTGGTACTTGGGGTTTACCTTAGCCTTTTTGCAGGAACAAGTATTCAATGTAAGGCTAGTTAATGCAAAAACAATCATACTTAGATCTGTACTCTAAAAAAAGAAATGCTGACCTTTTGCTGTTAAATATGTTTGAAAAAAATTATAAGTTTAATGTGCCTAAATCTAATAGAGCAATGAAAAACACTGGTTTGGCATAGTTTATCTTGATAGACGTTATATGTAGATGACGCCTGTATCTTTTTGCCTGCTGTTCCTTGCATCACTTAGCGCATGCTTCTCGGCATTTGACAACTGCCACAAAGGACCAGGCCTGCTATCTTGAAGCAAATTGAAGATCAGGACAGTTTACATGGTTAAACCACATGAGAACATATGTCGCTGCTGACGTCACACGCACATTTAATGCGAGCAAACACAAAGGCAGGTAAATTTAAGACAGATGATGTCACTGAAACAGCCGAAAAGTGGCCAGCCATGCCACCTGCCAGCGACACGGTGTGAAGTGGACCGTGATGTATGTTGTTCAAGCTGCCAGGAGTGACATAAATATAAAGACCAGCTTTAACCAAGCTGAATGAATGTGCTTGTGTGACCTAGGGTAGCATGTCTAGCCTGGGACCCAAGAGTCCTAGAAGGCTGGATTCTGATCTCACCCTCCCATCTCAATGGCGAAGCTAAATTTAGCAGCACTTGCCACTTCAACAATGACACGCGGTCTTGTGACATCACAGGAGTCACCTGTTCATGTCACCTGCCAACTGCAAGAGACATCCTCAGATGGTTGAAAACAAAGGCCACGGCATCAGACATACCTCACGTCTTTTTTATTTACCCCATGCTGTATAGCTTTTGCAGTAAATTTGAATTTGGCATATTTTTTTGCTTTTTCTTGGTTATTGAAAAGTCATTGTTAAAAAATGAAGGTGCCATTTAAAAGCACTTTATGAAGCAGAATGTGTATAATAGGTCACAATCTTCTGGCTCTTTTATGAGGCACAAAGAGCCCAAAGCTCAAAATGTATGTAAGGTGAGAATGGGTCTTGTCTGCTTCCCTGAGAAAATTTTTCAGCTTCACAAGTTCCCCATTGTGCAGCTTGACTGCACACCCCAAGGCATGGGGTCTTTTGACCAACCATGCAAATAACCTGCATGCAACAAGTGTGCTACGAAAGCTTTAGTAAAAGTTCATGAGGAATCTGTGCTTGGCTTAATGAATGATCAGTTGGCCTTGGTGACCCTGGCCCAGGACATTCTTGACACTTAGTAATGCGTTGAATAAAGTTGTTTCCTTCTCCGCCTGACTTACTGACTACTGCTGTCAAGCCTTATGGGCCACAATGTCATGCAAAAGGTGCTGTCACAGATACCAAAGCCAAGGGAGTAGACTGGGCATTGCCGCAAAAGCAAGCATTTTTGAAGAGTAACAGAATCATAGAAAGTTCCAGGCAACTCTACTCTTGCAGAAAATCAGGGATGCCATGGCACTCTCGGTGGGGTGGCACAAAAAAAAAAATAGGGGAGGGTACTGCTCCTCATAACCATAATTCAAGAAAAAAAAAAAAAAAAGAACAATTGTAACAATGAGAGCTTCACATGCTTACCAGGAAGGAGGCATTATATGAAAGTGTTCTTCCTGTTAGGGCCCGAAAGGGGCTATCGAATAGCTTTGTAGATGGTGCCCGCATGCCACCGTCTGTCGCCTTCCTTTGCCATAGTCATTGCATACAGTGCTTTAGGAGTGTGCAGTAACTGTTTAAGCTTTGCAACCTGGCCCCAAAGTTGCAAGATCACGTGATTGGGTGGCAGCAGTGCCCTGAGCACTGCATGGGCTAGAGATGGCCTTAGAGCTTGGGTTTAAAGTTGCGGGCCCATACACAGAGTTTCAATGTCTAATTATATGGGGTTTTATGGCGCATAAGCAGCTGTGGCTATCATGCACCAAACACAAATGTCTGGGCTTTTGATTCATTATTGTTAAGTTAAGTACATGTACTTAGGGTGTTACAGCAGAGACATGGATGAAATAAACTATGGTGTGTGCCAAGAAAAAAGTCAAGTTTTATTCACCTATTTTTTTACTTATACCCTACCGCAGTGGCTCGGTGGTTAAGATGCTCAACCACTGAACCAGGGTACCGTGGTTTGACCGTAGGCGTGGCAGCCATGTTTGGATTGATGCAGAAAGCATAGCACCCATGTACTGTGCAGTCAATGCCTTTTGAAGTTAAAGGTGATCGAAATGATCCAGAACCCTCCCCTACAGTGTCCCTCATAGCCAAAGTTGGTCTAGAATGTATACAGCTGTTGTGCTTTTTGTCCGGTTTGATCATGAATTCAACCCATAAAACTCTTGATTAAAAAATTTAGTTCCACTGGCTGCGAGGATGTTTTAATATTTAGACATAGTAGGTCAAAAAATATGACTGAATAAATATGTTTAGTAAATGCTAAGTAATTTAATTGCATGTGTATGCAACCTTCTCCATTTAGGCTCTTGGAACATCCGATCACTGTTAAAAAGGGAGCAGATCAGTGTCACGCCTTAACAAAGGAGCACTATTTAATTATGTTTCATGGAAACCTGAAGTAAAAGCAGATAACCCTGTTGGTGGAAAGTCGTCCTAATAAATGGCCTCGCTGGTCAGCTCCAGTCCAGAATGAGGAGGCTCGACTATTCCTCCAGTAGGTGCACTGAACGGAGCACCTCTGCAACTTCAGCCAAGGAACAGGCCTACTGGTAAAGTTTACCAGATATGGTTCCCTCACCACTTTGGATGCACAATGTAGTGCCTGCCTATAACGGTCGTTTCTGTGTAGCAGCCGAGTGGTCTGGTTTACACTAGCTGTGTACATGTTCTGGTCTCACAGGAGAATGGCGAAGAAAGCGATTTACGCCAAAGGCTTGCTCTCGACAACACCATAAGCTAACTGGTCAAGTGAGTTGGTAAACAAGAACATAGATGTCATTTGCCCTGTGCAAACATCTTTAGCTATTTCCATCTGCTCGTACAAAATCGTGACTGCATGATGAAAAATATTGGTCAATGTAATTCACTGTCCTAGTCACCATGCAGCCACCACACAACGCACTATTTGAAGGTGAGCAAAAGTAAGGAACATCCCTTTAAACTGAACCGCTCAGAAATGTTCACGTCACTAAAGCCCGACTCTCGCATGTGACGATATGCACAAAAGGCCAGAAGGGCTATGTAATACTATATGCAAAAGACTGGCTCATTCCTACCAAATGCCTACACCTCAATTGCACAATACTTTACATAACCAACTACTGTTCTGGAGCACCTGGGTTCGAGCCAAAGAAACATAAGGCAACTTGTAGCGTAGACAAGACAGCAACGCAGCAATTGACTGCTCCCCAGCCGTTCTGTATTTCACTTCCTCGTTTTCTTCCATGCACATGTGCAACAACACTTCGTCTTTATCACATTTACCGCACTTAAAAAAAAAAAAAAAAGCTTGCTAGCAAATGGCTAAATATCCTTTAATACATCACAGTCTTTTAAACCTTGCGGGAAGCTTCTTTTGACAAATGCTTCTGCAGGGAGAAGGAAGAGGAGTAGTAGTTGCTGCTGTTGAGGCACACTTGGGTTCAGGGGGGGTCTGTCGGTTCTGTGTCAGGCAAAGCCAGGAATGAGGAAGTTCCCAGGCTAACATCAGCGTTATTGGGGCTACGCGAGGTTGGACTCTGGTCTGCGTTTCTGGTACGTGGACTGGTCGACACTCGGGTGCAGTCAGTGGGCAACAAAATGTTAGCGAGGAGAGCCATCAGAGCTGAAGGCGGAGGTTGGCACTGAACTGCTTTCCTAACAGCTCATAATTTGGACGAGTGCCACACTCGCCCATCATCCAGCAGGTATGAGACTGGTCCAATTTGCTCCACAACTCTTCAAGGCTCCGAAACCGAGCAGCCAGCTTGCCTCGCACAATCGGCTTACGAACTCACACATAGTTGCCAATCTGAAAGTCGCAGTGCTTGGTTACACTCCGCTGGTCTGCATAAAGCTTATATTTGGCTTACTTCTGCTCTAGCCACTGGCATTAGAGCTTCAGCGCTCTTGTGCGATCAGTCGAGAAGCACTGATCTGGCAGGCACGCAACGTTAAGTCTTATGCGAGGCATCTGGCCATGAACTAGGATGGCTGGAGCGATTCCTGTCGTGGCATGTGGCGCACAGCGATAGACACAGAGTTCAATAATAGCTGTACGTAGGTTACGTCGCTCGCAAAGAGCCATCTGAACATATGCCCTGAAAACCTTATTAAACTGTCCTACAAGTCCATTGGCTTGGGGGTCATAAACTGAGGAGTAGCAGTTACGTATACCCCGAGGATGAGAATTGTGATCCGTGATCCAACACAATCTTTTCAGGGTAACCCTTGTGAACAAATGTACCTAGAAGCAATTCTTGAACTGTGGCAGTTGTGAAAGAAGCCTCCGGCCATTTACTGTAATAGTCAACGAGTGTTATAGCAAAGCGACAGTTACTAGGAGCTTGGTCGAAACGCCCCACGATGTCGATTGCAGGCTTATCCCAAAGCTTGTCTGGCAAAGCAACAGGTTGCAGAGGAACAGTGGAGACGTACAATAGCATCACTGCTGGAGGAATCATCTTCGACTTTCTGCACTTCACTGGAACGATCAGACGACTTGCAGATTCCAAATGGCCCACTTTGCCGCACCGACGACACTTCCGTTTGCGATTGGTTGGTTGCACAACTTTTTATTTCCATCGGAAATGGGCGTCCTCTTCCCCGCCCCCGGCACGCGTGCCGGGGAAGACGGAGAGTCGTGCGCCCGCGGATTAGAGGCTGGCTATTCTACTTGCGAGCTTGCCACGTGGAGTCGTTCGCCAGGTGGGTAGGAGAACCGCAGCGATAGCACGAGCGCTCCGGAAGTGCAGATGAAGATTTACATACGTGGCAACTGCATTTGATGCAAGGGACCTGAGGGACCCGTTATGATGTGCACTCGCATCTCACGCGCTGTACTGGAGCCACCTCTCCCGACAGCTCATTTGCTTCATGGCAAGCTTGCTGGCACTGTCTAGCAAAGGCCAGGGCGCGCGAGAAAGTCAAGAAGGAGATGGCGTTCACCGAAATGGTGACTAATGGTCTTCTTCACCAGCTGGTTCCTGATTTTGTAGTCTGCGAAGCTCCCAAAAAAACCGCAGTCGCCGACAAGGCTGCGAAGGGCAGCGATGTGTACTCATATGCCATCTCTCCGGCAGTTTGTACTCAGCGTTGAAAACGGTGGCGTGCGGCGATCACATTTATGGAAGATTTGTAGTGCGTCGCCAGTAAAAAGATAGCATCGTCACCGGAGTGTGAGGCAGCAGCGGTAGGCGCTGAAGGGGACGACGGCGACAATGTGTAGAAAATTCGCTGGCAGGATAGCCCTCTCCGGTTAGCAGAAGTGTGGAGGTATCTAGTGGAGGCACCAGACGCCAGCATGTAGTTGTGGAACGCCAGCCTCCATTACTCCCACGGAAGGGCGGAGGCGGCTGAAGACCCGAAAAGCTCATGATGGACGGTCAGCAGTCCACGCCGAAGTCCTGGTTTACGCTACCATCCTTGTCGCCAAAATATGTAGCATCTTTTTCTCGCTGTGCGCGTGCAACACTTCGTCTTTACCGCACAACTCACAAAACAAATGAACTCATGCGTACCAATAGCAATAATTAATACCGCCGCAACAAAATTAACGGCTTTAAAGCTATGACAACGAACAAATTTCACACAGATGAAACGCCACTCGGCTAAGGAGGCAATGCTAGGAATTGCACGCCTTGCAACGCGCCATTTTAAACGGAAGCGCACAACCACTGACGTCATCATGCACGGGTCACGTGAGTGTGACGTATTTCCGTGCGTGGCAGCATGAGAAACGTGTGTGGGGTCGGCTGCTGCCACGGGCGTGGCTCTAGCCTCGGCCTTCCCGAAATGCTACTAAAAACTTTCTTAAGTGATGGTACAACGAAAAATATTTTCATACCATTTTTTTATTTCAAAGTTTGCCTATTAAGTGCGAAATATTGGTATTTGTGCTGCTCAAAACTAAGCCAATAGGAGAAAGGGCCATCGCTTATATTGGATAAATCTCACACTGGCATTCTGTTTCTCTCTCTTTTTGTAATTTATAGTCACAATATTCAATCTTAAGACATTATTTACGGTAGAACAACGTTTATCTTTTCATTAGTTTTGGCCAAAAGTTGTAGTTCTGCACTCGGTAGCTCACCGGCCCATACCTGAACTTGCAGAGAGCCGGCTCCGTGAACTGCGCATGCGCGCCCAGAACCAAAGTGGAAAGGAGGATGCGTTGATTCTCACGACGGATGTGACGTCAAATAACTTTTAGTATTTGCTTTTTTCTGGAAATAAGCCTCAAACTCAGATGCCAATTACCCCGTTTCACAGCGCCCGAGCCCCGAACAAAACTTCAAAAGCTGGCGCGCTTTTCGCGCAACGGGTGCTCGCGCCTTGCGAGCCCTAGGTCGCTTTTCATGCGTCGGCTTGTTGTAGTTTGCGGGGCATCATCCCGATAGATGCAAATTCGGTGAAAATCTTATTCAGTTCGTGGATTGTTGCCCTAAATTCAACAGCGCAGCCTTCGGTCCTGTCCCTGGCCTGTCTGCAGCCTCCGACTACGGTGAGTCGTACGCGAATGATGGTGTTTCGTACATGCCCGCGAGCTCTAGGTAAAGCACTTGTCGGCGTTCTGCTACCGTCTTGCAGCTTTTTTAACGAGTTTTTACACGGCAGTGCAGCTATGCGGTAGTCACAATTACTGACGCGGCGTAATCACGCGACACTCTCCGGGCGAAGGCATGTGGAGTCTGCATAATGGCGTCGATCCCGTTTCTTCGCGCTTGAAACAATCATTGCATACCTGCTGCTGTGCACCGATCGGTCGCCGGTTGCTGTTGTCTTTGGGGTGCACTGGGGTATTGGGACGTACGCGGCGACTTACAAATGATGTGAAACTATTTGTGAAACGACAGTCACGGAAGTTTGTAATTTGCCTTTTTTTTTTTTTTTTTTTTTTAAGATTCTTCGTTTGTGGCCTAGTTTGTTTGGGCAGTAGCAGGCATTTTGGTGTGCGCCAGCGTGAACGCGCTGGTTTATGATCAGGAGGTTTTATTGCCTTCCTCGCAGCTTCAGCAGATAGTGACTGGGCCCATAGAAACGGTCGTGCTTCTGTCAAAAAACTCGTAAGGTATTCATCCATGCGGCCCATACGTGGTGCTGCAGTGCAAGAGGTCAGCTTCTTTGCAGTGTCGACGAAGTGCTAAAGAAGGGGAGTTGCTGGCCAGCTGAGAGACAGTATAAATGTAAACTGGCCCAGTGCGAAATGAGCCTACTGCTCAGCACGAAATGGTTACAAGATACGGGCGTATACCCGCACGAACTTATTGTGCTTATATGCTCATACGTTCCATTGTCGAGTACTCACATCGGTGCATGCAGCAATGAGGGTGACTCTTCGGCTATCATAGGTTCTTGCCCATGAGAGTATCTGCCCTTTTACTACCAAAATAACTGCATTGGTAGAACTCGCTGAGCTTGTTCATATAGACATAACACTTCGAATGCATGTCGCTACCGCCGAGTTCCCTAATACATATCTTTTGCCTGCTCCAACAGCGTCATCACTTTTTGAGAAAACTGGGAATGATAGCAGAAATAATGCCCCCATAAATAGTGGGCAGTGCTTTGCTTCAAGCTGCTGTCAAGGCCATTGACAGCTTATTTGAAAACAAAGCAATAATTAACCTGAGGTGGTATGTTTTGTTCAGGAGAGTGAGGCACCGTTGCATGTACTACCTCGTAATCCTGTCAAAGAGCTTGTAAGTTGCTGCTATAAGCACTCTTCATTACAATTCCATGCAAGCCACAGCATATTCCGCACTTACTGCTTACGATTTAACTTAGTCTCTTTGTTGCTATTTCAGTGTTTTGCAAGTGTGCTAAATATTTGTATTTGTGCTAGCATTGACTGCCAGTCTCGTTGCTGCCTTTTTCCTTCTGCGGCAGGCACTCTCATTTGCTTTACTCGAATCAAATTCTACTGTGAGTGAGTTTGCTGAATTTATGCAAACTAAATGTAATTGCAGTATTGCTCTCATTTATTTACATTTGCAGAGGCAAGGAATACTCGGGGCCGACGTACGAGTTTCTTCCACCAGTTGGATTCCTCTGCTACCTCGGTAGTGCAGTGCGCTGTAACTGGTGTGACCAAATGGATACTCTCACTCCTTCTACTGGTTTAGAGCGTGCTCCTAGTTAAGTTTAAAATACCTTGCTTGCAATGTATTTAATCTTGTTGTGGAATATTGTCACCCTTGCATTTTCTGATATGTTATTATTTGGAAAGCATTCAGAGTGATTTTGGACGCATGATTTGCCTTGGCGGGAGGTGGAGAAACACAAATGTGTGACTGCAATTTTTTGCCTCTCTAGTTTTCAGCCTTTAGAATTAAAGCAACAGATTGATATGTGAACAGGCCTGGCATGGATTAAAGAGTTTGTCATATACAACACTTGACCCTTGCGGGGATAACACAGCTGTGGTTATCTGAGCAAAAGTTCTCTGTATGTGATGGTGTCCGAAACATGGCATTGTCTTAAGTAACTTGGCATGGAATCGGCCACTTCTTGCACTCTCTTGACAGCATCTATTGTAATGTGTGCTAGGCGACATGCCTTCGGATCTGTTGTATATCTGCAGCAGTTGCCTTGATGTATCAAGATGGGGTGGTTGTTGCGAGTTGGAAATTGCTATTCTCCCGACTACACCAATAAAATGCAGTGAAGCCAAATACCAGGAACCAATGTGTTATTTGGTTCATTGTGAAGGCTTGCCATTCTCGTAACTTTGCCAAATTGCTAGAAACATTATTTTTAAGCCCGGTCTTCTTTTGCTCATAGCACAACTCATTTCGTGCATTTGTCAACTTTTTGTGGTTCATAGTTGGCACATTTTGCAGAGGGTGACAAAATTTGAGCTGGTGTGCCACGAAGGTTAAATATCTGTTTATTGAACTCTTCTCGGGAAGCTACATGCAAATCCTGCCTAATGTGGCTGTGAGGGCTTCGCACTTGATTGATGTACCGGCGCTTTACTTGTGGCAGCTGGTCTACATTGTACAGGACTGCCACTTTGAGGAACACCAGCACTGCTATGAAGCAGATTCACAGCATTGTTCCTGGTGGAAGCAAACCACTGCAGATGTTGCCCTCATTCCAATGCAGCTTCAGCCAGTGAAGTTTCATAATGCCCATGTTGGACGAACAAGAGGCCTATGAACTTGAGCATTTCACTTAGTCATTCCTTCCAAACATCCAGCAAAACAAGCAACCTGTTGGGTTTCCCCAAAATCCCTGTACAATCATATATTTATTTTTATTTTTACAAATAGTTTGTATCATAAGCTGGAGAACCTTCACTCAAGTATACACTAGGTTCCTATCTACGTGAAAACTACACACTTGTGTGCCAGTATCAGCAGATCGTTCCTAACGATTGTGGACACCCTCCTAAACAGAGATAAAACTGAGAACATGCAGCGATCATGGGTACATACTCAAAAGCAAGTGGGTACGGAAACTGTGTGCACCTTTGGCCACTGTAATTGTAGTACCTGAATCGCTAAAAGCTGAAATCAGAGCTTCTTCCGACTCTTCTGGCTTTTTTGCTGCTAGTGCGATAAAAAAATTCTGTAGCTGAAGTTGCTGAATCTCACAATTTCAGTGTTTTTTTGTTGTGCGGCCTGACATGAACATTTCTCCATCTAAGCTGCCACCATTCTTAAGATAAAGATCGCTTCTGTGTCACTACTTGGTGCGATATATGTCAGGGATACACATAAGCTCTGCGTTCAAGCGTATGACTCAACATTGTTAACAGCTATAGTCGGCAGCTGCACTTGGGAGTCTTCTGCATATTGATTTTCAAGCTTACCTTTCTACTTTTCCTGTCTAGGTCATCATTATTTGCAGTTCATCCCAGAGTTGCTTAGCAAGGCAACGTCATCAGCAAATCGCAGATTACTGAGGTATTCTCCATCTACCCTTATCCATAACTGCTCCCATTCCAAGTCTCTGAATACTTCCTCTAAGCAAGCTGTGAATAGTACTGGGGAGATTGTGTCTCCTTGCCTAACACCTTTCTTTATGGGAATTTTGTTACTTTATGCAGAACTATGGTTGCTGTGCAGCCACTATATCTTCCAGCACTTTCACGTACGGCTCGTCTACCCCCTGATTTCTCAATGCCTGCATCACCGCCGAGGTTTCAACCGAGTCAAATGCTTTTTCGTAATCAAGGAATGCTATGTACAAGGGCTGGTTATATTCCGAGCATTTTTCTATCACCTGATTGATGGTATGGATATGATCGATAGTAGAGTACCGTTTCCGAAACCCTGCTTGATCCTTTGCTTGATTGCAGTCTAAGGTTGCCCTGATTCTATTGGCGATTACCTTAGTAAACATCTTATACGTAACAGACAGAAAGCTGATTGGTCTGTAATTTTTAAGGTCCTTCCCCTTTCTTATGAATGAGGATAATGTTTGCATTCTTCCATGGTTCCGGTACCGTCGATGACACCAGGCACTGCGTATACAGGGTGGCCAGTTTTTCTAGCACGATATCCCCCCCGTCCTTCAGCAAATCTGTAGTTATCTGATCCTCTCTAGCCGATTTCCCCCTTTTCATAGTTTTTAGTGCTTTCTTGACCTCGACCTTCGTCACTGATGGAACGTCCGACTGTTTTTCCCTACCACCAATCTCATTACGGTCCTGACTACTTTGGCTACTGTAGAGATCTGTATAGAACTCCTCGGCTACTTTGAATATCTTGTCCATATTCGTGATGACGTTGCCCGCCTTGTCCCTTATCGCATACATTTGGTTTTTGCCTATGCCCAATTTCTTCTTTACCGCTTTAAGGCTTCCCCCGTTCTTTACAGCATGCTCAATTTTCTCCATGTTACACTTCCTTATATCGGCCACCTTGCACTTATTGATTAGCTTTGATATCTCAGCCAATTCGATCTAGTCTGTTGGATTGGAAGCTTTCATACTCTGGCGTTTCTTAATCAAATCTTTCGTCTCCTTAGACAGCTTACCGGTATCCTCTCTTATCCTACCGCCTACTTCTAACGCGCACTCAGTAATGATATCTCTGAAATTATTGTTCCTTGCTTCTAGGGTAATGTCGCCATCCTCTGTTAGAGCTGAATACCCATTCTGTAACGAAATCCTGAACTCTTCTGCCCTCCCCCTCACCGCTAAATTCGTGGGATTAGGGGTGCACAAAACACAGGATGAACTATGGGGTGTGGGGGGAACTACCACCATTCCTGATCAGGGTTAGCTTTTTCTGCAGAAGACTTGTGGCTGCTGTGCGGTTTCCATATACTATTAACAGCGTTTCTACATATGCCTTTTCTATGCCATGGTTATGTAATGCATGCATGATTGATGCATAGACTGAATCAAATGCTTGTAATATAAGCAGGTTGTATGTAGGGGTTGCTTACCGTATTTATACGATTATAGCACGAGTTACGTTTTTAGAAATTGCATCACTGAAACAGCACTTCATGCTATATTTAGAAGCAATATCTGAATTTAACACTTTTCTTTTTTTGCTGGTCATCAAGATAGCTTTACCACCAGGTAAGCCAGTTGCGAGGAGAAGGCAAATTTCTGGCAACTTCGAGGCTGTAAAATGAGGCAAGGTTAAAAAAAAGGTAACCATGGAGAAAGACCAGAAGGTGGAAGTGAAAAAGAAAATAATAAAAAGGTGTAGTTATTGAGGGTTCGAATTCTCCTGTTTAATATCATTAGATCATGGCCAATGGGCAAAACATGCAGGGAGCGATGCGGGATTCTAAGCAAGAGAAGAAAGCATGTAGTGCTTGGCAAATCGTGTCTAATCAAGAAGGGGGAAACGAGTGGGGGCATGTTCATGAACAGAAATAAGTAACTGAGTAGCGACAGTGAATAAACCACTCGGATACTTTTGGATTTTTAAATGCAGTCTCCTTTATTGTCACATCCCCAGCTATGGTTGCCTTTAATGTTACGATTTCATGTTATAATCGTGAGCTTGTGTTGGAATCGTGACAGAAATTTTTTTCTTTTTATTCTCGACACAAACTCTTCCCTCGCATCATATATTCATTACGGAATTGTTTACCTGTAAATATGGTATATTCTGTGGTTCCTCTTTCATCTGATTGATGCCGTGAACATCGGCTGTGGTCAAGTGGTGTGCCTGAAATCCAGCCTGGCCTTTTTGTTCACTAAAGTCTAGGTTTCCTCTTAATCTAGCGGTGATTACCTCATTGAATACATTTAAACCCAGTTATAACCTAACTAAGACAGGTCTGCAGTTTTACTTCTTGGTTCTGTGAAATTTTTGCGTGAAGAAGAGTGGAAACCAAAATAAGGAGTACATATAAGTGAAATCACCGTGGGAATGTTTACAGCAAACCCCTATTTCTCGTAGTCATAAACTTGGGAAAAAACATTTTGCAATTGCACTGATAGGGCAACTGTGGCAGCATCCTCCACCATCTCCGCTGCAGTTCGCGCAACATGGTTATGAGAGGTGCAAGGAGGGTGGCCAGAGACACCTTGCCTGGGAAATTGTGCAGTCATGCCATCACTGCTTGAGCTTGACTGGCCGTGAAGGCACCTGTGTCTTCACGTATGTTCCCGCTCTGTCTGTCCAGCACAGCCGCCCCAGGAAATACATACTTGCCACTCACATTGCCACTGCTTTCCTCCGTCCCCATTCGAACATGCGAAAGCTGTCATTGGAATCTTGCGAGTAGTTGCATGGTTGTGCTGTTTACCTTTAAATCTGTCAGTGAAGAACTTAGTGATAGATACTGATTGATAATGATAGTTAGTGACAGTGATGATAATGACAGAGATTACTATGATGTCATGGCCGAAACTTACACCATGATGACATCACATTCAGTCATGACGTTACCAGGCGACTCGAGCACATGTGAAGGTTAACCCGATCCAGTCGTCAGTGCAGCGCCTTTCATTTGGCGTTTGCTCAAACGCCACATGACACAGCATACAAAAGCAGACGCAGTACAGCAAGCATCAGCAGCATTTCAAATTGGTTTACAGGAAAGAAAAGGCGTATCTCACACTTCTCCGCGAACACCTGAATCGAGCCATAAGGAAAACGAGGAAGGAGGTGCCATAGTGGAGGGCATCAGACCACCGTGCAATAAAGGCTTTCACCTCATTGCTCTTTAGTGGTCCAAAGTGCCCCTAGAGTTTTTACTTTTTGCTCGTATGAGCATTCAGTTCAGTGCTGCATAGTGTAATGCTAAAAAATCACGAGTACCAGGGACCGATGCATTTGTCACCTGCAGTCGCTCATTACGACCTTGGCTGTTCCTTTTATGTTATTTTGTGTTTGTCATGACACATTAATGTGTTACCCCGCCGGGGTGGCGCAGTGGTTAGGGCGCTTCCTAAGGATGCGGGATCAAATCCTGGCCTCGGCGACCGCTTTTCGATGGAGGCGAAAAGCAAGGCGACCGTGTGCTGTGGAATGTCGGTGCACGTTAAAGAACCCCAGGTGGTCTAAATTTCCGGAGTCCTCCACTACAGCGTGTCTCATAGCCTGAGTCGCTTTGGGACGTTAAACCCCACAAACCATTCATGTGGTTCTGCCAGATATACAGTAACTTGGCACTAACTAACAGAAAGTCACTGTAGAGAGTAGTGATGTGGTACTAGCTGGTATATGGTAAATGGTATTATATTGCGCAGGGCCACTGTAGCATTTTTTTTTTTTTTTTTCCCGGAAGCTTAAATGGAATTCTTTTTGACTCGGGCAGAAAAGTTTTGCAATTTGAACGGCTATGCTCTTCTCTAGCGTTGCTCTGTGCCTGCATTTCACTGCAGTGCAGGCTTGAGCCAGCGGCAAACATATACATAACCAGCGCTGCCAGCTTTGGCGAATTAGTCTGCTCGAGGTTGTGGTTACAAAAAATAAAAATAAGCATCAAGATACCCCATGCTCACTTGATATGCAGACTAAAGGTCGTTCCTGCAGGAAGCATAATCAAAATCAGATGTGGGTTTCAGTCTGAGCATAAGCAGAGTTTTCCACATTAACAGTGTTGAGCTGCCCTTCTACCAGGAAGTGCTCTTTGCGAACTGATAAGTACAGTAGAACCCCATTATAGTAAAGTCACCGGGACCGGCTAAAATCTTACTATATCAGTTGTTAGTGATGACATGGTCCTGAAGATACTATCTTGTAATTAAAGTCTGCTTACTAAGCACATCTTGTTGCTTTATGAAAAGAACACTCTAAAATGCCTTGCATGTCTTTCTTATCGTCTCTGTGTCATTTCCTTTTTCATTTTTTTTACCGCTTGTAGAAGTACCTGTTTAGCATGAATGCAACATGGATACGAATATAGCGGAGCTTGATTTCAGCTGAGAACCAAAGCATTGCGTGAGCGCGGCATCGTCTTCCGCTGTTTCCATCTTTTAAGAGGCAATAGATGAAAAATGCGTGACAGTCCAGCACTGCAAAACCACACAAGCCACGCCTCCAATTCTTGCCACTACTCCTTCGTGCTGAACAGTGTTGTGTGAATGTTCGGCCGTTTCTTCGCTTCCCTTTTACTCTATTTTTAAGTGACCGGCCGTCTTCTTTTTGTGTTTGTAGTCAGCTTTACATTTTTCCCCTACGCGCTGCATGCTTTCCCTCACGGCTCAAAGGCCTTAAAGTTGGCTTCTTCTCAGTGCTGATGAGCCTAGCGGTAAAACCATAAAAAAATGCACTACTTATTTTTTTTTTAAGAAAAAAATTTCCTCGCGATTCTAAGTAATGCGTGTGCAGCAATGTCATTTCGTGGGAAGTCGACGCCGCGGCCAGACGTTGTTTAGTATAACCTAGTTTTACCAAAAGCACCTTTACTATGATGGGACTTCAGTTTCACTTTACTATAGCAGGGTTCTACTGTACAATGATAACCGGTCATAGAGACTCCTCCATATTTCACGAGTGGAATGGAGTCCAGTTTTGTGCCCATTGCAGAAACAAGCTGAACAAGCTGGTCATTTTATGTTTCCGTTTTCTGGACAAGGTGCTTTGCAGCAATACCTAGCCTTCAGGGGCCGTGCAAAAATCTTAGCAGTGACATCCTATGAGATATTCAGAAGAACTTGTCCAAGAAAAAGTATAGACAATCAATACGATCTGTGCAGGGGAGTATGTGCTAGGAGTTCGCATTGCTGTTCTCAATGCCGCTGATGGGTTGCGACCATGCAAGCAGGTTGTGCCACCTAATCTACAATCACAGTGCGACACATTGTACCCGTTCTCCACCCTCTGCCTCCTACCTTCTCTTCATCATCCCTCTTGTCTCTACTTTGCCACCTGCCAATCAAGGTCTCAAAGGGACGAACAACACAAGCTGTCTAAAGCCACCACTTGAAGGACACCAAATTTTGGTTACATGTTAATATGACAGCGTTAAAGGCTGCCATTCACCAGAAAATTTGGTATCAGGGTTGTGAATGAAAAATTGTGGGTGATAGCCGGGAATTGATTGGTGGCAGGGTTGTGCAAAGTCACTTGATCATATGATATGGCAGATTTGGCAGGAGCTGCCAACTCAAGCTTCTCGAATCAGATGGGTAGGTGAAAGGAATCGAACCCTCCAGGACTCTTGCATTTCAAGTCAGACATGCTACCCGTAGGCCACAAAGGCACTTCATACAGCTAGGTTAAGGGAGGCTTTATATTTGTGTCAGGCAGTCTTTCACATAATGTGGTAGTTCATGACTCTATGCTAAAGAGTATGTATAAGATAATGGAGGTACTACCTTTGCCGAAAATAACCAGGCTGCATGCTCCAATTTTCAGTCAAGTAGCAGATAATTCGTACCACTTCTGAAACTGTAAATCTGTGCAAAGTAGTAAAGGCAAGCTGCAGTCCTCACTTCTCAAGTTGTGATCCTTTAGGAATTCATGTTGACCTTAGGATACAAGCTAAAAGCTAAACATACAGCCTGGTTACTTTTGGCAAAGATTGTACAAAGTAAGGGATTAGTGATTAGGAGAGTGAATGTGCAGCTGCCGAACTCTTTACTAATGTGCACGATAGCCGCCTTTTCTCTTCTGCACATTGAAAAAGAACTAACTTGCGAAAAGATTAAGTCTAGCCAGAGGCTCACCGAGGCCTTGCCTTATTTTGACCTCTCTGCAAGTTCGATCCCTGCCAAGGCACAGTGGTACAGAAAAAAATTAAGGCAGATTGCAGTCGTGTATAAGACTGATGACACAATGATGCTGTTTCTGTTTGCCTCAAGTTATCCGTGATTATACTTTGAGACTCATCGTGGCTATCTGTTGTCGGCGGACAAGTGTGACAGATATTATGCCTTTTCTTTCCTGTAAACCAATTTAAAACGCTGCTGATTCCTGTGTGGTACGGCGTTTGAGGAAGCGACAAATGAAAGGCGCAGCACGGATGCCTGGATTGGATGCCTGGCAAGGTTAGCTTCATATATGCGTGAATCGCACGGTGAAGTCATCGGTCACGACTGGACATGATGTCATGTGGTGACCTCAGTTCTGGTTATTAGACATGACTGGATGTGACGTCATGATGTCACATCCGGTAATGGTGACATAACTGTGAACACATTAAGCTGCGCACAATAGATGAAACAACCTCCTGCTTAAACAGCATCACTGTTGAAAGTGGGCGTTGTGCAGTCTAGTTGAAGATTTGGGCGGTTGTACACGAGCAAGGAACTGAGTGCTGTGATTTAACTTCCCAAAATAAATGCCACCGAGTGGTACTTTTTTCTTAATACAGGTCATACATTTACTAGAACAACCTTACTCTGTATTTGACAGCTGTCAATGCTGCAAAAAGCAAATTTTCTAAACTTGAGAATTTTATTCTGGCATGGCTAATCTCCTCTAATCTCCAAAACAATTTTCTTGGGTTCCTTTACTTCTAGAAAACTTGGGATATTATTGGAACAACTACGATGAGAACAGCAAATTTTACAAATTTGAAATTAAAGTGTATGAGAACATGCAAAATGGCGACCATGGCACAAACTTTTTTTTTTCTGCCTAAAACAAGCTGGGGTAATGTTTGTTGGAGTAACCCAATACAGTCCTTTTCTGAACTGAAGGCGGCCGAACGTAAAGTTCGCGTCAAATGGCATGATATGGGTCTGTGTGCAGGCTTCACACAACTCGTACCCTCAGGCAAGTCCAGTAAAAGAATCTGACTGCTGAGCTGCTACCCAGCACAACAGAACCCAGAATGCAACCTAATCCTACGTTAGCCTGCATACTTAATATTTTTGAGGCAAAGCATTCATAGAAGGTTGAAAAAACTTGTACATGCAGAATGCGATAAAAAAATCTGGAACAAGTTTTATGACACGCATGCCATTTTTCACAGCATATCACACAACTTGGAAGAAAGTCGACAACTGCACTTTGAAAGCAAATTTTTGTGAAAATGTACAACACCACTGGGAAGGAAAACAATTGAAGCAGTTGAAACAAAAAAAATTTGGTAGCGTATGTATCAGTGAACCCAGTGTCTATTAAAGAAAGTGAAATCAATGATCTTCGACACTAGTAGAACCTGAATAGCGCTGTGTGATAAGGCTGTCCACAAGTGGCAATAAACAAAGCTGTTAAAATCAAAACAAAACCAAACTTGACAGAACTTGCACCAATATCACGGCTATGCTAAAATAAAATACACAGACACCATATAACCACTGTTCACAATACAAGTTCTACAAACCTGATGCGAATTTTTATATCATAGCTGTAAGAATACTAGCACAGCCTGATAATTACAGTACACCTAAACAATCACTCTACCTGCCTCTATGCATATATTGTACGCATATAGGCACTATGCACATATTTTACTTGACTACAAAGTTCAGCATGGTAGTTAACCATGCACATGAAACAGCTCAGGTATTAAAAAGCCTCTTCCAGTCATGTTCAAAACCAATATATTCTGATCAAATCAACATGCAAAATGTAAATCTTTTGTAAAAATTTTCATTTTGCACACAAAGACAAAGGTAGCTTTACTGCACGTACTGTAGCACGAGTTGAATGCTCCGGGTAAATTTTCATAGTGCTGCAGGGTTTTTATGCGTTTATTATATGAACAATGCAAAAAAAAATCGGTGAACTCCATAAAAGGTGCCACATTAGAACAAAAATTAGCAGTGCTATGCCTAGATAATTCCACTGCAAGAATGCATATGTGCTGACTCATGTTCTGTTGCCATAAACAAAGTACAGTATGTGAGGAATACAAGGGATGGAGGTTTGATTCTCAGAGGAGACAGGATTTATTTATTTTATTTACCCCATTAATCAAACATGTGCTCTGTGCTGTCGTACAGTACAGCAAGTAACGGCATATGGTACCTGTAATAAGACATAGTTCATGCTGGTTACATCGGCTGTCATGCAAAGATGTAATCAATGCAATTCACACTTTTTGTAGTGGCTTGAAATTGTTGACGACTGCGACCCCGAGCAGTTCGCACGTGAACACTGGCAACCACTGTGATTTCGTAGTATCGATGACAGTCGCCGCAGATGATGAGGGGAATGTCTGGTGCCCTCACAATGCATCAGCCATCTCGCAGATAAGTGCTGCCATTCAGCGCCACCATTGCAATTCTTGTTTAAATGGCTATGGGTTGTACAAACTGGAAACTCTAGCAGACTAACAATCTTGTGCATTCGCAATGCCATAATAACATTGCGTGGATAGTAATTTAGAAAAAAATAAATACATTCACAGTTATAACTGGTTCACTGGACAATATTTTGTAAGTAATAATTCAACAATACTGCACAAGAATTTTCAAAACTCCTCTGAGCCTCACTAGGGCACCTATGAATGTCGTGCAGCCTTGGTGGATGGAACCGTGACAGATTATTGTAGATGAAAATGTAGCCATTAAATACTGTCCTTTTTAAAATGCGTGATAGAGCGTTACACTGCAGTGCACAGGTGTAGAACATAAAAACAACATGGCTGCAGCTGCGAGCTATCAGGTGGCTGTTGCACCTACTCCATGATAGTAAATCAGGTATAGGTATCTTCCATGGGGCAGGTAGCTAGTAGCAGGCTAGGCAGGCAAACAGGGTTCGTTCATGGCTCTGGTCCACCAACAATGTGACAGTGCTGCAAGTCATCTATACTTGGGCAGATTACCTAACATGCTGACAACTACTGTAAAGCCAAACACTGAACTTACAAAAAAAATTAAATTGATAAATGAAATTTACTGCCTTTGGATCTGAGCAAGAATGAGAACAGAGGCAAGCCATTTGGCAAGCCTGTTTCGATGCATTCCCTAAAGCCACATCTCTATGCTGTTCTGACCAGTTTATTTGTTTTACAAGAATACACTAGGAAAGAACCAAGCGATCCCACATTACATCTACGTTGTGCACTACAGTTATAAAAATAAAAATCATAGCTAACGAGTACGTGACCCCGTTCGGTAATGAAGTACATTTACTTTGCTGTACAGCGTACCACTCGTCTCGGGACTGACGGACAGCGTGTCAGGCGTTTATCATTTGCCAAAAAAAAAAAAAAAAAAAAATGCGAAGCTAGTAAATCAACATTACACACTATTAAGAAGCGGTCAACACACTTGAAACACAGCTAGTCTGCAAACTATTACCACAGTCATCATACATAAAAGCAACAACAGGCGCATACATGCAGCATGTGCTGAAAAGGCGCGTCCGATGCAAGTGCAAAACTGACGTTGGCCTCGGTGATCTTACGACTGCTAGGGGAAAGCTACATGCCTCACATTCACACTAAAAATTAATTCAAAGCACTTCTGACACAAACGTAAGCCTTCGATGTCTCTGTAGTCACAATGCCTAAACACTTTCAATGGAGCGCTTTATTTAGTTCTGCGCAGGCAAGCTCAGAACTTCGCTCAGACGACCTCAAGTGCAGCAAGAAAGTAACCTTGCTGCAATGTTGGGCAAGTTATACACAGTTAAACGTCCCGAAACAAATCGTTCCCAGCTAATTTCACACAGCGATTCGCGGAAGAATCGCGGCTCTAGCGCAGGCACCATGCTTACCAACATAGCACTCGAGTACGTTAATGTTGCACAAATCAATATATTAACTCATTTCCTTCCGACTTACCAAAGTGATGCTCACCGTGCGAAGTGCGTTGCCTGTGCTGTATAAACACAGAACACAGCCATTTTATGGGTTGTTAGCATTAACAACAAATAGATAAAGCGCAACACAGGCTCCGTAAAGCACTGGAAGGAGAATAACCAGAGTCAATAACGCGTGAAACATTTTTTTAAAACGTTTCATGTAACGCGCCGCAACTCAAATAATTTAGCGGAGGAGGCGATGATGATGATAATGGCGCACGCACCATCGTATCTGAAATTGTTGCAAATGAAACTATACAGTTTCAGTTAAACAAAAGAGGTGGTGACGCATACACTACAAGTGCGAATTTTAATTATCTAAAGGTTACCTTTTACTGAATTAATTTTTGTTGGTATTGGACGTTTTCGCCGCCTGCAGCGCTGTCACTCAACCGTTGCAACGGCGCGCCATTTGAACCGGCTGGTTGTACGGTGCTCGCACAAGTCTCTGCAGTTCTCTCAAGTTCTCTCTTCTCAGTTCAGCTCTCTCTGCAAGCCTTCCAGAGGCTGTATGACTCATTTATCTCGCCACAAGTAACTTTTAAACCACAGTTCAGCAATGCGACACTAGAGCCATTCAATGAAGGACTACACTTATTCCTAGTCTGGCATTTATTTCCTTTGCGCATTTTCACTCTGTCCATTGATAACAAAAACTTGGAAGAAACATCAAGTGGCTAAGTGGGCTTCCCACAGTGCAGTTACATATCTATAGTTATTTCATAAATTGGCAACAGAGTTTTGATTCATCATCATTGCCTGCATTAGGTATGCTGAAGGGAATTAATGGTCTGCAATCATCGCTGCTTCATGCGTTAGCTGCAGCCGCCAACCTTGGCTCATTGGCCGACATTATCTCTTCATCCCAGTGTCTGGTATCCCTTGCTTGTTTCACTCCCTCGAAACCTAATCGATTAGCTGAAAAGCCCTATTTCCTGGATTACATGTCCCACTCTAATGCTTCTTTTCAGTTTTCTGCATCTTCATACTCAAAGATGTGCACCATGTGCTGCAATCTCAACTGCAGGTACTCTACTGCAAGATGCCCAGCACTGTGTGTCATATGGTATGGTGTTGCGGCAGCATAGAAGTACCACCCACACAAACCATCAGATGAGGACCTGCTTATGCCCTCACCTTTTTGGACCAAGGACGCCACCTGCCCAGGGCAAATAGGGCCTGCTCATTTCAATAATAGCTGATTACCTTGAAACTGTACTTTAATCCACATCTGTGTTTGTCAAGGTTTTCCAATTTTACTTTCTATAACCTGCTGCACTGTCCTTTGCTTAGGTATTTTAAACTAATGCTTTAATATCCACTTTTCAGCCTTTCAAATGATCATACGATAGCAAGCTGCCTTTTATTACATTATATGTACAGCACCTTCCAAATTTACATTCACCTTTTTTTGCTCTTGGGGAAATGTTTCTCATGGTTCAGATTCAGAGTGACTACCTGGCTTAAAAACATTACTCCCTTCCTACGTCCGAAACCTTCCTACCTATGTGCAGCAGTGACTTTGTGGCTA
Organism: Amblyomma maculatum; assembly: GCF_055883805.1. Lineage (NCBI taxonomy): Eukaryota > Metazoa > Arthropoda > Arachnida > Ixodida > Ixodidae > Amblyomma > Amblyomma maculatum. Next base: position 6,241,608 of record NC_139348.1, read on the forward strand.
TGCATTCGACTGCTAATCCTAAGGTTTTAAGATTAAATACATGGCTACATTTCGGCAGAGGCATGATGCAAAGACACCTGTGGGCTATACAATGTCAGTGCATATTAAAGGACACCAAGCAGTCAAAATTAATTAGCTCTTTCCCATGCTTGCCGTCTTTCATAGACCGCATTAGGTTTTGGCATTCCCGATCCCTGTGTGCTATGTCAATACCTCTACCTGTTGTAAAGTTGCTCTCATCACAAAGGGTTGAAAAATAAACGTTCATCTTGTAGTTTCTTTAGGTCCTTGAGCATGTGCTGTTATTGAGGCAGTGGGCAATATTTGGCTGGGGCCTTAGACGTGCAATAGCCCAAACCAGATTCGAAATCGAGGAAACAGTTTAGCTGAAACAAATGTCGATTTCAGTCTCATCGACATCAACTGCAATGTCCGTTCTCTTTTTCTACAGGAATATAATGTAGACATGATGCAATGCTGTTCTCCCAAATGTTTTCCGATTGTCATGGCTACTACAGTTCAAAATAATGAAACCAAAGAGCACGACACACAAGGAATGCTTATTTGCAATGGAAGCATTTTATTGCAAGCTATGAAGTAAATACATCTGTCGTGAAGAACAAGCAAAAGATTGCAAGAAACCATCAAAACAAAATTTAAAACCCCATCTAGAAAAGCAAAAATCTAATACCATGTTTTCATGGAAAGCAGCCATTTTTCAAAAAAGGCTGCTAATTGAAGCTGCTCACAAAATTATTTCAGCATAAATGCTCATTTGCTACAATCCTCTTTTTTTCCAACTAGACGCAAAGTCTACAAGACCTTGTGTATAAAATGTCACCAACCAGCACGCAGCTGCCATGCCATCAGCAAAACCATGCGCCCAACTGCTCATTGCACACCGGCCAAAACTATGCACTGCCTTTGGGCAAGTGGAAAACAGCTGCAAAGCATCTTAAAACCCATCCACCTTTTGTTTCTATTTTAAGGTGCTATCATTTCTCCTGCTTCAATCATTCCTTTCGTTTTCAGGTGCGATTCCATAAACTGAACTTGTTTATGAACCACCCTAAATTCGAAAATGTGTTCAAACCTGCTGTCTATGAGGCAGCGCCTTCAGAATGCGCAATGGCCAAAAATACTTTTGCAGCAGACTCGTTAATAACAGAGCTACAACCATCAAAACTGGTATGTTTCTCTCCTTCCCTTCCATCATGAAAGAGTCTCTCCCTCCTCCCTGGTTGACTAGGCTCCACAGGAGACAATACGCGTAGGGCTGTACATGTAGGCTCCCTAAATACGCGAAATGCGGAGCGCCATCTCTTAGTGCTTTGAGAAACTATGCCCGCCATGTTGGTTCGGTCAACAAAATGAAAACGCTGCCCTGTGCTGGGTAAAAACAGCTACGAGAACGCATCAAATGCAGTCATTATGGCCCCGACTTTTACAGGCATTCTTTTTTTTTTCTTGCTGGTTGGTTTGTGGGGTTTAACGTCCAAAAACGACTCAGGTATGAGAGACGCCATAGTGAAGGTCCCCGACAATTCCGACCACATGGAGTTCTTTCTTTAAGGTGCACTGACATTGCACAAACACTGGTGCCTTGCTTTTTGCCTTCCATCAAAAAGCTACCGCCGCAGCTTTTTTTTTTTTTTTCTTGCTTTCTGCTACCCAAGCACCACCTGTGACCTTAGTTTGAAGGTTGAGAAGTGAGCTTTGGCTCATCCAGCTACAATGCCAATAAGGAGGAGGAGGGGGAGAGGCTGAGCTCAATGGGTGGCCGAAGCATAGGTGCGAGGCCTCTGGCCTTTCTTAGGAAACCAAGCCCGTGCATGTATGGATGTTCTGTGTTTTCTGTATTCATGGTTATGCATGGTGTACCATGGCTGGATTCGAGTGGCGACGGTGCGCTCTTTACGACCTACGCATGGAGGGTGCTTCCTGTCTACTACAGCTGCGAAATCGTGGCACTGTGTGGCATTGACGCGTCTACTCAGTGATGCCGTCATTTGGTGTGCAACAAGCTGGAAAAAAAAAAAAGCGGAGGCTGGCCAAGCCTGCGGCTGCAAGCCTGCACTTTCACCCGGTTGTGATTCTTGCCAACGAGATGTCATAAACTTGAGCGTTCAGAGCGACCTGCAGTGATTTTTGCCGCTGTACTGAGAGGTATAGATGATAGGTGTGCCGGCCATGAGCCATCCTTACAGGCTCTGGCTGTGTATCAGCATCTTGTCGAAGAGCCAAAACCAGGGAAAAACTCGCATAAAATATAGCTAAATTATTGGAACAGAGTTCTCTATCACTCGGAAATTGATGAAAGGAAACACCGCAAGTTTTTCAAACTTGCAGGCGTGGGCACGTCGTTCAGGGGAAATAAAGTTCAAATGTGTGGCAGAAAACATACGTATGGGTCCGGACCGAAGGAAATACCAAAAGCACACTGCGGCCGAGATGCTTAACTATTGTCATGAAGTTAGCTTCGTTACAAACTAGCCGCAGAGTTTAGCAACATAGGTGGCAGGCAAAGACAAGGGTCGGAAGGCTTTCCTACTATCCTTATATGAGGATGGTGATGAATGTCTCCTGTTATTTCGAGGTGATGTTGCGCACGCCTCAGAACAGGAAAAGCAGTTACAGTGAATGCGCTGTTCAAAGTGCACAAAAAGTGCAATAAGAGCAGGTTACCCTTTTTTTTTAATTTGCACTAACAACTTAAAACAGGTCAACGACCAGCCTGACTTGCAGACACGTGAAGGCGCCCGAAATTTTGGTGCATGTGCAGAAGCAGACAGAAATGTGCCCAAAAGCGAAAAGATGCCGTCACACTGGCATATCATTTGAAATAATGCATGTAGGCAAAACAGGTACTCCTCCTTGCTCGGCCACTAATTTTAAAAGGCCTGGCAGAACAGGCCCGAGAGGCCAAAAATGTTCATGTGATAAATTCCGTGCTTCTGTAGCCATGTCAATGCATTTTTGACAGTTCCCCTCATATCATGAAGGAAACAAAGTTACAGGAGGAAGAAAAAAATCAGCTTTTGTGCAGCATAATGGGACTGACCTACAATAGTATGCTGCTACTTGCCTTACTGCAGACTGATAACCCAAATCACTGTTGTATTCAGATGGTAATTAGCACATGTTGCGCACTGTAAGAAATAAGACAAAGTATTACTACGATCAAAATGTGCTAAATAGTACTGATGCCTAAGCCTACACTGCACCGCTTTTGCGCACACAAAATTGAGACTACATAATTTCTCTAAGTATTTCGCTCACTCCGTAAACTGAACACTTGAACGCTTGAAGGCGCGAACGCAGGTGCGCACCGGGCGCCGCCACAGAAGCGAGTGACCAGGGTTGGGTAAATCCTGCACACACTTCACGGGGAAGAGAGCACTGCTTGCCTAGAAGAGCTGCCATTATATCTGCGGCGAATGCGCAGGCTGTATGAAAGTGCGCGCCGCTGCCACTTGAGTCCAGCCGTTGGTGTATGAATAGCACAGTGCACAGAACACTCTGAAGCATGCATAGACAAGGGCAAGAAACTAAAAGCCTTCTTTCTTGTGTGAGAGTATGCATGAGTGAAAACGAAATGCAAGACAAAAAAGTGTGTGACATCAGCAGACCAAGTGCCATCCCTCGCCCATCAGTCAGAGAGAAACCAATGGATGCAGTATCTGTTGGTACCTCATCGACAAAGTTCGATGGCAAGCGCAAAGGATGAGGAGGTTTGGCTGTCTGAAAAGGACCATGAGAGCTTTGGTTTGCATTTTGTTGCTTTCCAGTGTGTGCATCGCTGCAGTATTTCGCAGAGACCATGTCCAACGCCTTATCGGGCTTGGTTAAAATGTCAGCCTGGTCAGTAGCCCTTGAATATGTAAGCTCTCTTAAATGAACAATCTGAAATAAACAAGGACATAAGTTGTGCTGGCCATATTGTGGACTGCTTTCAAGACAATGTGTGTAATGCCAAATAATCTGAGAAGTTGAATAAACCGTTTGGGGTGCCCTGTTTTGTTTTCTAAATATGCATTGTAATACCATTTAACATAGCTTGGCCACCCAACTTGTGCACACCAGCTAACACAAAGCTTTAGCTGCACTACACTAATCCCTCTGTCACACAAACACTTCCGATCCTCATTGAACTCAATCTGCATTCAGGCTTTCAAGAAGGATTGAAGCATCCGGTGCTACACGGGCGTTTTCAGTGAGCATTGAGAAATTTCTTACGTGGTTCGTCGTCTGCTGTCAGTCGCAATGAGTCTCAAAAAGAAATTTAAGATTGGGGTAATGATAGCACGATTTCAGTGTGCACAGCAGCATTCCGCTTTTGGCGCCTCAGGTCACCTAACCTATCTTCCCAGCGGTGAAGTGCTACAGTGCAGTTTCTCTTCCGCTCCACAGTTTCCACGCTGACGTAGTCGAAGAGAACGCCACCTTAGCTTCCACTGGCAGTGGACTACAGTGTCAATATTATAAAATTAGCCGTTCTACGAATGTTCTATCATGCCTTTTAATATATTTATGTGTTATTATGTGCAGTTCTATTGCATTTATTCGTTTTCAAGTTTTAGAGCTCGTTGATGACGAGGTTGTCAATGACCGCTTTTGAGTGTGCTTGAAATCTCGAGAGCAATTGAGGAAGCAACCTTGAGTCAAGCAGGCTCGAGCTCAACTGCACTTGACAGTTGCCGTGTGACAACCTCGATCTACAATGAGTTGAATGTAGATCCAGTTCAATGAGGATCGAAACTGTTCGTATGAGAGCAGTTTAACTCGCATCTTGCAGGAACAAGCAATCTATATACACCTTTCTAATAAGTTACTCGGTGCCACCATATTGTTCGCTCCTCCTCTCTGGACTGCTGCAAACCGGCTCTGCTTCCACTGTGCTTGCACCAAATGCACAAAGCAGTCCAGCAGGTAATATGGTGTCACCCTGTGACCACTTATTGGAAAGGTGCACACTACTATGACTATGCTACAGTATGCTAAGGAAGTGAACACACAAAAAAGCCAGGCAATCATGTTACTCTGGTAACGAATGCTTAATTGTGGCTGGCCTTGCATATGGCGGGCAGTAATGCATGTACCCCTGTCTTCGGACAGGACAGCAGGGTTGTAAGCATCTCCAGCAAACACTGTGCGGATGTTCGTTTTGTTATAAAAATTTAGGAGACACTTGAGATCTGTTTTAAGAGTATAGCATGGTAGCGTCAACAGCTCCCGTCTGCAGCTTCCCTCAAAGATCCTTGATCGCATACATGCACCTTGCTATTTTATAAATGAAGAGTTTAAAGAACTTTGCTGCAACCTACAAAAAAAAAAAAATGTAGGAAGTGCGTAAGAGCTCTAAGATCGCTAAGGCGAACACAACCCGGCACCAGAATTAGAATATGTGACTAATAGGTACGGTGCAGGGAATGCAGCCTTCTAGTTACACACGTCAAATGACAGATCGAATACCACACGCCCATCCTCCGAGGTCCTGTGTATAAGTGGCCCGAGTATGCATGGGGTTGCCATTAGCCTCTTTGTCACCTCTCCACGGCGGTTTGCACAGCCAGGATGCCTCCTTTCCTCCTCTCTGCAACGCGGCAACAGAGCACGCACCTGCCAGAGCTCTTCACACGCAAGTTCCAGTATGAAGGACGTTTTTTGATGACAATTTCTGATCACACTTTCTGTACATGATGCACATGAGCCAATTAAAATACAGCTATTTAAATGCCCTCTAAACACGTGAATATTGTGAATATAAGCATAATACATAAGATAAATTCTCAGCACTGGGTAAAATATTCACAAAGTATTGTCAAACATGAATATAAAAACAAGAAATTGTAATAAAATCTTGAGGATATACAAAAGGCAGAAAAATGCTCATTTCTTAAACTACAGCTTCAAAATGAAGAAGTCTTTTTTTTTTTTGCCTCAACTCCTTCAGCACCATGTAATTTGTTTATTAAATAAAATATTTACACAATCTTGCTATTAGATAATACTAAAATGCAGGTATTTTGATCCTCAATTAAATAAATGCCCATGTTTTTGTTTTGGCTTTATACATAACATAAAAACTTTTCTCCAAAATTTGCAGAAAAAATCCAAGAAGTGAAAGAAAAGGGGGCATGAATATCAAAATAAGACAGCAAGAAAAATAATTCAGGATACTAAAAATATGCTACACTGCCTCTTTTATTACTAGTAAAGATATGGTGCACCTATCGGCAGATTTCTTCTTTTTCATAGTGCTGTTCGGAAACAGTGGTCATTCTTGATTTCCTGCAGCAGTTGTTGAGAGTGTCATGTACCTATTCTCCAAATCACACTAAAAAAACGCAGCGAAGCCCAACCGCCAAGGAAATAATAATTTACGCTCTGAAGTTCATTTTGAAGGTGTGCTGTTCTCTCCGAAATATCGCTAAGTTGCTGAAAACACCCATTTTTAAGCTCTGCCTTCCTCTACTCATTTTACAGTTTATAGCATTGGCATTTCCAAACCTTTCACGATTTATGACTGGATTATTTGGTGATATGTTTTCCACAAGGTGGGAGAGTTTGCCATCAAATTTGAAAATCTGCAATAGGAGCTCGGTGTTCAAACTCCACTCGATTTGCTTGAAAAGTTCCACACTTGAAGTTCTGGAGAAGCCATATCAAGTGTACCAAGCTTTCATTGCTGCTGAAACCCAGCGAACGGAAACAGAACAGTGGGAACACAAAATGAGCACGTGTAACTAACCAAGAGTGATCAGAGATTGAAACTAAGCTTTTCTTGGCCACTAGCTGAAGTTCGAGGCTGGCATTTGACTGATTCATCATCTGAGCTGAACTGAGAGCTAGTAAAATTGTCTTCAAGAGACTTCGCTACTGCTCTCATAAAAAGAAAACTATAGTAGAAGCAGCAGAATCGTGTGAATGGAGCCAAAGACCTCTTTATTTCGAATATTTTTTTAAATGTCACACTGTGCCAGAAAGAACAAAAAAGAAAATAAAAAAATAAGCTGCACACAAACAGAAACTATGGTTGTCACAATAGCCTCACTGCGGTAGTGCAGTGGTTAAGATGCTAGATTACTGTGCCGGAGTACCCATGTCCGAACCCGAACGCTGGCGGCTGCTTTTAATGCAAACGAAGTGGCACCCATGTGCTATGTGATGTCAGCGCGCGTTAAAGATCCCTAGGTGGTCAAAATTACTCCACAGACCTCCACTACAGCACCCATTTCTGTCTTTCCACTTTGACTCCCTCCTCCCTTCCCTTACGACACAGTTCAGGTGCCCACAGAAACAAGTGACAGATTCTGTGCCTTTCCATTCCTGTGAACTAGTTACTATAATTACTTTTTTCATACTATCTGCCTAAATGGGGCTACATGTTCCAAACACGAAAATTGACGTCTGCCAGTGTGTGAGAACCATCATTCATATATGAACGATTGGCTTAAAGCGGTCCTGAAAGGTATAAGCCCTAATCCCTTAATTTGTGCTGGTATTATCTCACACATAATCATCAGCATACAACCATAATCTACCACATTGTGCCTAAGACCACCCAACATGAGTATAAAGCTCTGTTTTAACCAAGCTGTATGAATGTGGAGTAGCACGTCTGATACTGGATCCAAGGGTCTCTGAGGGTTCTATTCCACCTCACCCTCTCACCTCAAAGGAGCTGCCTGAGTTAGCAGCTCCAGATAGCATTGTCCTCTCTTTTCTCGATTCTTTGTCTCTTTTGCGCTTTTCCACAATATGAGCTCCAGCCAGTTCGGCCATATCATGTGGCCTCATGACATCGCAGAACCAGACAACCAATCAGTGCATGGCCATGTCACCTGCCAAAGGCATGGTTGTGATTTTTCTCAAGGGTGACGCCTTTTACGCTACCGCAATAAAGCAACCATTCTACAATAAGTCACTTCTTGTGTGCTCCACTACTGCTGCTGCATTGTATGATATGGGCAGTTCAAATTATGTCCCTTCTGTAAATAGCAGTTTGTTTGCACAGCCTCCTATCCGATGTGGATGTAGGCTACAATCCAGCACACAACAGCGGCAGGGCAGACACATTAAAAAACATGGCAGCCCTTACGAAAGCCAGCTGCTCTTTCAGCTGATAGAAAGTCCAAGATTTTCCCAATTCTATTATCTTGTAGGCAATGGACAGTAACCCGATCAGTTTAAGTTTGCAAGTGCTTGACAGCCCATTTCTTACAGATTATGGTACTGCTGGAATCCTTCCAAGATTTTAATACGCTTGAGGTCGTGAGGCACTACACACAGGTGTAAAGACTGGTGTATGGAACTTAACATGCAAAAAACGGTGCTTCTTAGAGTAACTCGTAAAAAGAATTTCAGTTCATTTCAGTATCGCTTACACAACTGTCTCATTTCCGAAGTTTCTAGTTATAAATATCTTGGCATTACTATTACCAATAATCTCTCCTGGAGTGCTCCCATTTCAAATATTTGTTCATCAGCTTTTAAGAAGCTTTGTTTTATCAGACGTAAACTCAAAGATGCTCCATCCAATCTTAAACTACTGGCTTACACCACATACGTCAGGTCTAAACTTGAGTATGCTTCGATCATCTGGGACCCTCACACTAAAAAAGACATTTATCGAATTGAACAAATACAGAGAAAAGCGGTGAGGTTCATTTTTAATAAATATCAAAGAACGGACTCTCCTACTAACCTCATGACCGCCAACAACATTCCGCTCCTAGAAACTCGCAGGAAAATGACTCTTTTACTCTTTTTGTATAAAATTTTAAACAACCAAATAAACCTCAGTCCTCCACCGTGTGTGAAAGTTCCCAACACTAGGCGGACACGTCATCACCACAGTCACTCACTGCAGCCAATTTATGCAAAATCTAAATCCTTTATGCATAGTTTTTATCCAAGGACAATTTCTGAATGGAACACTCTCCCAGAAAGCTTAATTCAGTCTCCAGACTTTGACCAGGCTCTACAGCAACATCTGTTTGGTTGACAGTAGGGTCGGAGTTTTTTAGGACATGTATTGTTACTTTGATGTCGCACAAAGGTTTTTCATGTTTTCCCTTTTTTTTTTATTTTTCTCTCCGGCTGTTAAACAACTCATTTCATGTCATTACATTGCCTCTGTTTGTTAGTTTTGTCGGTGCTTCGTATGATTTATTGTGTTTCTTGTGCGCTGTATATATGTATGCCACTCCTGCTAGGACCGGAATACTGGTCTGCAGTATCTTGAAATAAAATAAATAAATAAAAAGCAAGCAGTTTTTCTAGCACAATCTCCCTACCACTCTTCAAAGATCTGCAGTTGCCTATCCATACCAGCCGATTTCCCCCTTTGCATTGCTTCTAAGGCTTTTTTACTTCCTCCATGACCAGCATGACGTACAACCTGCTCACATTACTGCCCGTCATCCTGACTGCTTCAGGGCAACGTCATCAGCAAATTGCAGATTACTGAGGTATTCTCCATCTACTCTTATTCCTGAAGGCATATCACCTAGCACATAGTACAATAGATGCTGTCAAGAGAGTACAAGAAGTGGCCGATTCCATGCCATGTTACCTAAGACAATGCCATGTTTTAGACACCATCACACACGGATAACATTTTCTCGGAGAACCACAGCTGTGTTACCTCCACAAGGGATCAAGTTTCCTTCTATATGACAAACTCTCCAATAAATGTCAGGCCTGTTCAGGTATTAATCTGTTACTTTAATTCGCAAGGCTAGAAGCTAGACTGGCAAAAAATTGCAGTCACACATTTGTGCTTCCCACCTCCCCCCACTGCAAATCATGTGTTCCAAACCACCCAGAATGATTTTCAAATAATAGCATATCAGCAAATTCAAGGGTGACAATATTACACAAGATTAAATACATTGCAAGCAAGGTGTTTTAAACTTAACTGGGAGCACGCTCTAAACCTGTGGAAGCAGTGAGAGTATCCATTTGGTCACGCCAGTCGCAGCTCACTGCACTACTGAGGTGGCGGTGTAATCGAACTGGCGGAGGGAACTCGTTCGTCGCCACCAAGAATTCGTTGCCTCTGCAGATGTAAATAAATGAGAGCAATACTGCAATTACATTTACTTTGCATAAATTCAGCAAACTCACTCACAATAGAATTTGGTTCGAGTAAAGCAAGTGAGAGTGCCTGCTGCAGAAGGAAAAAGGTAGTAATGAGACTGGCTGTCAATGCTAGCACAAATACAAATATTTAGCACACTTACAAAGCACTGAAATAGCAACAAAGAGAACCTAAGTTAAATCACTTGTGCAGTAAGTGCCCAATATGCTGCGGCTTGCATGGAACTGCAATGGAGAGTGCTTATAGCAGCAACTGCCAAGCTCTTTGACAGGATTACGAGGTACTCTCAATGGTGCCTCACTCTCCCACAAAACATGCCAGCTCAGATTAATTATTGCTCTCTTTTCAAATAAGCTGTCAATGGCCTTGGCAGCAGCTTGAAGCCAAGCAATGCCAACTATTTATGTTGGAGCAGGCAAAAGATATATATATTAGGGAACTCTGCAGTAGCAACATGCATCCAAAGTGTTAAATCTATATAAACAAGCTCAGTGAGTTCCACCAATGCAGTTATTTCGGCAGTAAAAGGACAGATATTGTCACAGGCATGAACCTATGCTAGCTGAGGAGTAATGAAGTCACCCTCATTGCTGCATACACCGAAATAAGTGAGAGTACTTGACAGTGGAAGGTCTGAGAAAATAAGCACATGAATTCGGTCATGTATATAACCATACTTTTGTAGCCATTTCATGCTGTGCAGTAGGCTTGTTGCACTTCGAGGCTCAGTCCGCACAGGGCCTACTTACGTTTAAGCTATCTCTCAGCTGGCCAGCAACCCCCCTTTTAGCAGTGCGCAGATATTACTCATGTATTGCAGCACTACCACGTATGGTCTGTACAGATGAGTGCCACTTACCTTCCAACAGTTTTCCGAAAGAAGCCAGACATTTTCTATGGGCCGAGCCGCTCCATCGGTTGAAGCTGCGAGGAAGGCAATAAAACCCCGATTATAAACCAACGCGTTCACGCTGGCGCACGCAAAAATGCCTTATACTGCCCAAACAAATATAAGCGAACTCAGAAATAGTTTTACGTTATCTTTTAGTCGCCTCATATGTCCCAATACTCAGGACTGGAAGTTGTTCCAAGTGCAATGAAAGGAGATCGTGGACGCCATTACGCAGTCTCGTCTTCTTACGCCTTCGCCCGGAGACTGTCGCGCGATAGCGCCACGTCAATAATTGAGGATAACGCATGCTTGCGCTGCCGTGCAAAATCTCGTTAAAGAAGCTGCAAGGAAGGCGATGGCAGAAAGACGACAAATACTTTACTTAGAGTTCGCGGGCATGTATGTACGACTCACCGCAGTCAGTAGGATTGCACCGAGGGCTGCGCCCTTGAATTTAAGGCTATAATCCACGAACTGAATCCGCATTTCACCGAGTTTGCATCTACCGGGATGATGGCCCGCAAACTGCAGCAGACCGACGCATGAAAGACAACCTAGGGTGCCTAAGGCTCGCCAAGCGCAAATGCTCGTTGTCTGAAAAGCGCGCCAGCCTTCCTTTGGGTATAGTGCCTAGAATATACTGGCTAGTGTGCCGTGCGGAGGGCTCTCTCAATGGGAGGAGGTGTCCGCGCCGGCGATGCCTTCCAACTTTGGCCGCCAGGGGCGCTGCTCACCGTAAAGGTGCCGTCGACGCCGTCGGCCGCCGGCGCGCCCTTGATGTGCCGCAGCTGCGCTGGCCGAGCCATCAGTGGGTTCGAGCGCCTTGGACGCGTCTACGCTGTTCTTTTGTTTTAGTCGTTCTGTTTCTTGCATTCATATGAGATAATTAAATTTGCAACGACTAATGATGCTAAAAATAAAGCATCAGGGCAGGGAAAAGACATGTTTCGTGTCGCTCTGTCGGAGTGGCTACCGCTCAGGACTAGGTTTCTATGTTCGGTGTGCCATCGGACCCTGCGCAGCTTGCGTAGTGGAAGCGGCTGATTAAAAGACAGGACCGCAAGTTGACTTCAACGTGTGTTGTCTGCGAAAAATATTTTGAGGAGAGCTACATCGAGAGAACGTTCAAAGTGACAGTAAACGGCATCGTCAACGAGCTCGCTAGAGATAGACCACGAATTAAGCCCGAAACCGTGCCAACGCTATTCGACCATTATCCGAACCATCTTCTGCCTAAGAAGACATCGAAAAGAAAGTTGGAACCTCTGTGACCAACCGGCCGCTAAACGACAAAAACGCAGTGCCGTAATATGCCAGTGGTGCAGACGACAGCCATGCACGCACCGTCAAGGATGTTTGACAATGCTTCCAAGGAGCTGGCAGCAGAAGAGCCGAGCGAGAACTCATGCCCGCAGCAGCAGACGTGCAGCTTTGAGCCTCGGGATCCGTTTGACTCAATTTACATACCTGCAACTTGGACCAAATTAACCGAAGCACCTGCTGGATCTGTAGCCTACGCGCGTTATCGGGCCTAAAAAAAAAAAAAAAAAAAAAAAAAGAAAAAAAAAAAGAAAAGGAACTTTGTCACTTTGTACATAGAAAAAGTGATAACTTTTGGAAGCCTGAACGCAGTTCTGTGGACACAATAGTGTATATTCTCGGAAAAGAAAAAAGAAAACAAGCGCGTACAATACAACAATATCTAAAGCTGAAGATAGAGCTATATAGGTAGAGTGCACTGGAGGGTCTTTGTTCCGAATGTGGCCTGCAACCAGCTGATTCAGGAAGCACATATCATTCATGGGAATATATTTTGCAGAAAAAGTGTCGCTTGACCGTCAACTCTGAAGGGGTTAGCTGCGCTTAATGCAAATACCAGCGGAGGCTTACACAAGATGCGCAGAAAGAAGGAAAAAGCATGCAACTAGCCAAATAAATGCTGCAACCTTTCTCGCGCTCTGAGAAGAGCTAAGAGAAAACTGGCATGGAGCGCAGAACAAGTGGCTCTATTGAAAGCGCAAAATGAGGAGCTAATAAGTGAGTCTGCGGTTGAAGCTTTTTTTTTTTTTTTTAATCCCGCGCGTGACCTATACAATTGTGACCGTACAACAACCGCTCGGCTGCTGAAACCGCGAAGCCGAAACTGGTGAAAAAAGTAAAATTAATTATAAATTACTTAGCGGTGGTAAGCGAGAAACCACGTGGAGAATTGTACACGAATATCTAGCGCATCATTAGCAAGTGAAAAAAAAAAAAAAATACCACCAAAAATTGGTATCAGACTACTTTAAAATTATTGCGGTGTCATATGTGCGGCCTTTCTCCAAAACCTTTAGCGGTGCATTTCTATATTTTTACTTGTTTATTGTTGCTGCGCCTTTTTGCTCAAATTTTACTATATTGTAGACTTTGTAAAAAAAAAGAATCAGTGATACAATCACCACTTTTGTTTCTTGGCTTTCCTTCTGTTACAAAAGAAAGCACACCGCATAATAATCATTTATGTATGAAGCAACAATTAAGTGACTTCCTAATAAAACAAATGAATAAAGAGTAAGAACAAAAACTGAAGTCAGATTCAGACTGCTTGTGTTTATTGTCGCATATGCGATCTTTGAAAACATGCGCGCGTGCAATATACGTTACGAAAAAGCAAGATCGCCCTTCTTCTCTGTAGCATATATGTGACGCTATAAAACGTCACTAACCTGATATATATCACCTTAGCAATAAGCATGACTGAATTGCAGAAACGTCGACGTAACCTATCCGAAAGCATGAGGCCCGTATACGTATTGACGTTCGTAGCACTTGACTGCGGCATCGCGATATACCATGGACCATAAGAAAAGACCGAAGAGTAAATAAAATTCAAAGTTGGATTAATGAACAGTGTAAAATATTAAGGGTATTTTCTGATACCTGTGTCACACGGACAATAACAGTCGTCGTCGATCCGTTCCGGGTTAGATCGCGATTGAGAATATAGTTCCCATAATTCGGGACAACCACCTGGGCTGACTGAGCGCTCACTCAGAAGGAAGATGCATACGATACCTTACATCCGCAATCGCGATGCGCGGATCGCAATCGAGTGGCTCTAGATCAAATAAAATCGTCATCGGAATATTTCATAGCAATATATTGAATCCGGCCCGGACTCGATCGTTTAATCAAAGATTAACAAACTATTGCAACCAACGTGTCAACTTTAGGTGGTTTTCTCAAATTTCTTCTCTCGCTGGATATCAGGAAATCAATATGTGTTCTGCTTAAGACCTTATCCGGTTCAGCTGAATAAATAAAACAGATATATAGCAGACATGGACCAGACAGTATTTGTTAAACGCTTCCTCGAGCGCTATTTGAGCGTATGATTTTCTCCGCACAGTACTAGGACGGTATGAATGTCTTCCACCAAGACTGTTTTTAGACACAAAGTGCGCTTAAACCGTCAAGAGACAGGTTTCGCAGTGAAAAGCGCAGCACGCTATCCGGACCTATATGCCGCCTATGCTGCCGAGGCCGCGAACGCGGAGCGATAGCACCTTAGCTATTGGTAGCGCCGCCCCGCGGTGGCGGCGAGAAGGCATCACCGCGGCGGACACGCCAGCGCGTGCCCTCGGCACACTAGCCAGTATATTCTAGGCACTATACTTTGGGCCATACTTTGGGCGGCTCAGTGAACATCTGGGTTTGAGGCTTACTTCTAGAAAAAAACAAGCACTAAAAGCTATTTGACGTCACATCCGTCCAGAAGAGCAACATATCCTCCTTTCCACTTTGGTTCTGGGCGCGCATGCGCAGTTCACGGAGCCGGCTCTCTGCAAGTTCAGGTCTACGCGAGCAGCCGCCATCTTGGGATGCGTTCCAATTCTCGCGAAGCAGTCTCGCGAAGACGGCTTCGCCGAAGTCAACATCGATGCAGACTACTTTGCTGTCTAAACATGGCGGACAGAGCGCGTTTCGCGCTGAGCGAGTGCGGTTGTTGCAGTAGCTGTACGGTGGTCGTGCTCTTTGCGAACGCCGGAGTATGCATATGAACGATCTTTCAAACGTGAGTTGTTACGTCAATGTATGCGCTAGCTAGAGGCTAATTCAGCTGTCTTTATGGTCGTGAGATATAGCACTGCAGATTCTTTTACCGCGCTAAGAGGAAAGTGTGTGTTGGATGCTGTTGGTCTTCTTTTTTTAACTTGACGACGAGTTTATTCAGTCTGCTTCAGTCTTGATGTTATCGACGGACTCGTCGCACTTCGCCGGGATTCAGGACGGCTGCTGTACGGCGCACGTGTGTGTTTCTACCTTGCTGTAGTAGCCGTGGCAAACTCTTCCGCCGATTTTCAGTTAATCTCAGAACGAACGAACTCGCCTGACGATGCCGACTTGTTGCGCATTGATTTTTTTGTGCCTGTACATTATTAAAACAAGTTGTTGTCTTTGGTTTCCTCGTCTAGTGACTACAGACAACAGGTGTAACAGCAGTTTTTAGTTTGCTGTAGCCGGTTATCACCTTTCGTCCGTAATCGCCTCAAGTTTACAGTATTTTGCATGTTTTCATTCTTACAGCTGTGTGAATGAGACATCTGAGAAGCATGTACACTTCAGCATCAGTATAATAAAAAAGGAAAAACGGACTAACGTTATCTTCCGTCAATTCGTGAGCATGCTCATTGCGTGAGAAGTCGGTCTGCTACAAGTTAACCTATTAATAGTCCATCTACATTGTGGCGATTACACATGTAATATTGTTGCTGCAAAAAATCGGCGAACCGATAAAAACGTGATTTTTACCTGTATTGTCGTAGATCTTTAAAGAAAACAGCGCTATAATAGTGGAGCCTCTTCATCCGCTGGAATCAATAAAAAGTTCTGCTCTCTCTCTCTCTCTGTTAAAACGGTTTAGTTCAACCTTTATGCCGCGAGGTGACGCTAGGCGTAAACAAGTAGACGCGTTCCAATACGCGAACCTGTAGACGTCTACGTAGACGTCTACGAAGCAGTCTTGCTAGACGTCTAAGAATTGGAACGCACCCATAGTATAGTGTTCTAGAATTGAGAAGTGTGCCGTCTTCGGCGCGCGGCAATGGGAGCGACGTGGTCGCCGGAGCGATGAAAAGCGTAGGTGGCGCTGTCAGCCGTAGGAGCGCATCACAAGCGCGCGCGCCGCAGAGGAAACGCTTGGGGCGTCTGCTTCTGCGGCTTGTTTCCTGCGTGAATTTTGTTGCATCGCGTTGCTTCTCTGGCTGTTGTACTATGGCGCGTTGTGGAGCGAACAGAGATGATTGGTCAAGCAGGAAAACACATGTTTGCAGAGAGCACAGTAACAGTTCCGTCCGTCTCGTATGACTTTCGCCCCCCCCCCCCCCCTTCTTTTACTGAATGCTCTTCTCCTTCCTTTCGTTCTTTCTTCTTGTTCATTGCGCGCTCTTTCTGCTGCCTTCCCCATTCGAACCCTTCCCTTCTCGAAATACACTCAAAGCATGTTTTCCTAAGCAACAGCACCGCGGAAGGCCTTCGGGTAACTTTGCAGTCCACAGACGACCTCGTTGACTACTTATCTGCAAAATGCGGTTTTACATACATTAACACATCGAGACTAAGCCAAGACAAACTAGAAAAGCTCTTCGGCATCGTGAGGCAATTTAATGGCTGCAACGATCATCCCACGCCGGCTTAATTTTTAGTGACAGTTAATGCCCTGGCATTTTACAACTTAGCGAACACTCCAAAGACAGGAAATTGTAATGCTGAAATTGTAAATGCCTTACTTGGAATTAGCCGTACAAGCGAGAAACCTACCCAGCTTCTTTCAAATCCTATTGATGAGCTTGACCGTTTGGTTGACGAGGGAAGGCTGGAGGACGTCGAAGCTACTTTGAATTCCCTTCTTTCAGATGACCACAGATACGTCACTAGGCACAGTTCTAGCCGTCGCATAGCTTATATTGCAGGATATGTCGCTAGAAAGTTCATGAAGAAGTCAAAATGCAGTACTAGCTCCGCCTATCTAATTTCAAGCAAATTGTGCGCGGCACAAAAGGAAGAAAATCAATTTATCTCAAACTTCGACCACGGAGGTCTTCTTTATCCGTCCTCGGAGCTTGCAAAGCTCGTGCACACGCTGGAAGAGTATTTCACGGTTTTTTCTTTAGTTCAAGAAAGAATAACGCAAATAGCATGCGTGAATTTGCTTTGTTTTTGCAAAGCGCAAAGGTTTCCAAATTTGGTTCTCATGACAAAGAAATGACACTTAACATAGTGAAGTTCTACGTCCTCGTGCGATTGCGTTTTTGTGCCAAGTCGCTAAACTAAGAGCAGACCTCTAAAGCAGAGCAGGTAAAGCACCTAAAGCTGAGGAGGTGCAAGTAATCGTGTTTGAGGACTTTATTCATTTGCCTTTCTTGTGCGTTTTCAAATTTAGCTGCTTAATTTATTCACGGCCTAGTACAGTTCATTAATATTCTCATATAGTTCTGTACAGTTTTATACGTTTGTACCATATTCTTGCACTAAGTCTCAATTTTTTTTTCCCGTCGTCCATTATGTGGTTTCGTTCATTGCTATGTGCTCTCATTCATTCATTTCGTTTTGAGTAGGACTGCCAGTTCATATGTATCCGCCCACATTTAAATAAAGTCATCAGTAAGCGCTGGCATAATTTCTGTCTTATAGCAATCTTCGAATACCTCTATTTAGATGTGGCGCAAAACGTACGCTAGCCTAGCCTAAAGCACTGCGTTTTCAGTACGCGCGAGCGTCGATGGAAGACTTCAGTCTAGCCCGCATAAACCGGTGCATCCAATATTAAAAATTTACACGATCATAGAAATACGTTAGACATTCGTCATTGAACCTCCCGCTAGTGTTCGAGAAATAAAGTACCCAATACGTTCAGGAAATATATCTTGCCGTTGCTTGTCAGTTCGTCGGCAATCTGTATCTTACATTGTCTGACGACGGCCGCTTATTTTATAGGGAACTAGTTGTTTTGTTCATGAACATAACCGTTTTAATCCATTTAGACAAGCGTGTGGGAGCTAAAGCGACACAATTTATTGCGCCTTCGGAGTCCGATTGAACTAGCGGTGGCGGTTCACCCAGCTGTCTGCTCCGCGCTCACTGCGCTCCTCGTGCACACAGCGCCCTCTCTCCTGTCATCGCTGAAACGACCAGCTCGCCGGCGGCAGACGGCACACTTCTCAATCCGCCTTTTGCGCGAGGATGTGGCGCCATCATGCGGGAGCGGGCGGGAAACACATTGAGCGGCAGTGTAGCAGACGACGCGAAAGCGCACCATACGAAATGGCCACGCCAACGCTGGTAGAAAGCGAAAGCTTCCCCCCTTTTTTGGCCTCGGAGCGGAAAGTAGTGACAGTTATTGCAGCATATCATGTTCACGCAGTATGGGGGAAGGTAGAGCGTTTTCACAATCCACTCATAACGCATGTACGCATATACTATCTTCGTATTGTAAGAGCGTGTAGCGCGGGCCGTGTTCGACGTGACAGAATGAGACGCTCTCAGCGTGCAGGTTTTCGGCAGACAGGAGAGCGTGGGGGCAGAGAGAGATAGGGATCTCAAAGGGCAAAGCAGCCAGGGGTTTGTTGATGCTGCAGAGCTAGGTGGAATCGTCTCCTGCGACTTTGAGCGGAGCATATGCGCGGGGTGTCTTGAGTTACCGAGCACAATGCGGTCACCGCGGCGCCGGCATGGTGCAATGGGCGTCGCTTCCTCCTCGCGTCATCTACGACCGTGCAGCTATAGGATTTCATCCATGAAGATCGGCAGAGAGTCACATATACACACACCGTGAAAAGGGCATTGTCCCGGCCGGAATGCACACCTGCAGGAAACGCGCTGCATTTTTCTGGCAATGGATGATTCAGAGCTGTAGCCGGTTTCTGGCCTCAGGAGTGAGAACGGATGTGGTCGCAGTGGTGAAAAGGTTCTCGGTGTGCAGAGAATGGTCATACTGTTGTGAAAGGATCTCCAACGTTCATTTCTGCCTCCGCCGCGATTTCTACGGAATCAACAACTTGGTGACACATGTGAATCTCCTACATATCGGATGCGCATCTCGGTCAGGAACCAACCCTGTTCTACGTCCAGAGCGATCCACTCTGCAAGTGAACGAGCATGAACCCTCCAGGAGACTCATTTATTGTGCCGGGCGGTTTCCTTGCCGTTGCAAACGGTTGAACGAAGACGACGATTATCAAGCTCCCTAACGAAGTGCATCTGATTGCGTACTTTAAAGGAACAATGTCCGGATGCTTTGGCGTGCACGAAGGCGAGCCTTTAATTAAAAAAAAAAATACTGTGCGTCGTGCAAGTGTCAAGTGCGTCATATGCTCCGAGCGGCAAAAACACATACTACAGGTATGTATGCATCTAAGCGAAATAGGCATGATGAAAAGTACCTACTGGAGTTTTCACCCAGGCTGTAGCGCACCAGTGATAACTGCAATGAGGATTTCTTCGGTGCGTGATTGCTTCAGTTGCACCGGGGCCTGAAGGCGATGTATTTTGTCCCTTCTTATCTTTATGTGCGAAAGGGCTAGGTAGCTTAGATATCACAGGCGGATGTGTGCGCTAGGCCGTAATATTTAGCATGTTTTATCGTGACTGCCACCTCACTAACAAGAAAAAAAAAATACGGCGTTTTAATGCACTGCCGTTCGCGAGCCTCATGACCAGCTCAACCACTCGGCTCGCTAACGGCGGTGCATCACAACAAACACCCTTTTTTTCTTCTTTTTAGTCAGTCGCGATAAAACATGCTAAATATTACGGTCTAGCGCACACAGCCACCTGTGATATCTGCGCTACCCGGTCCCTTCGCACATAAATAAAGCAAACGACAAAATACATCGCCATCAGACGCGCCGATCGAAATGCTCATGCGGCTATCACTGGTGGGTTACAGGCTTGGTGCAAACTCCGGTAGATACTTTTCATCATGCACATTTACTTTAGATGCATACATACCTGTAACGAAGTGTTTTTCGCACAGTCGAGAGCACGCAGTCGGCTGCCAAGGTCGCCCATTCACGTCTTGACGCTTGGTTGCCCTAATCCAAGCTTCACGCCGTTGCAGGTCGCGGCTCGCCGAAGGGAACCTAACAAAACGCGTCTTGCATCCCGGCACGCCTCGAGAGTGGCAGCCGTAAGCGGCACAGGTGGTTGGCATCGTTTTACCGAGGCTGTGAACGTGACCGCGCCTCCAGCCCCCGTGCGTTGTGCGGCGACGAGAAGCGCCGTCGAAGCCGCTCAGTGCGTTTTCATCAGTCGCCGCTGGGGCTTCGCGCATGCGCAAAAAACTCGCGCAAAAGGCGGATTCTAGAACACTATATACTGGTTAGTGTGTCGAGCGCGCCGGCTGGGATGGCTCGGAGAGCAATGAAAGCCGCCGGCGGCCGCATAGCGGCGCTGTGGTGCGAGAGGGTGCGAGCCGGTTTCTCGCGCACATTGCGCCGCGCTGCTGAGAGTTGGAAAGGGAGCTGCGCGTTGCTTTGGCTCACGTTTAATACTTTGTTTTAGAGCTCTTTCAGGAGCTTAGGATTGATATAACGTTTTAACATGCTAATGTTAATATCGAATTGCTTTGTGCAGATTGCTCGAACTTGAAAGCTCAATCGGTACGTGAGCCACACGCTAACCCGGTAAACGCACATGAGAGCTTTCGCGTTTGGAGGAATTCAAACTCAAAGAATACAAGTCACGAAACACAGATTCGGTTTAATAGAACGAAGGCAGCATGTTTAATCAAAGGTGACAATGCGAGTGGAAGGCAATGCTGGCATGTTCTTCCCACTTGTCCAGATATCCTAAAAAGTCTTCCAAGAAGAGCATGTCTGGGCTACCCGGCTTAAGTGCACGCTTGGTTATCCTGGAGGTCATTACTCGTATCAAGCGATTGATTAGCGTGACGTTGGTTGCACCCGAGTGTATATAGTCTCCACATGCCGCCATTGCAAAAAAAGTCCTTTAATAACCTCATCTCCAAAAAGTTGGAATGCAAGGTCAACCTTCATCTTTTCAAAGTTATTGGGTCTTAAGCATAAGCTAGGCTGTTATCCACGGAAGGTATCCGCATCCATGTAACCGGAATGAGAATGTCCTCAAACGAATGACGGCCTCCGTGGTGGTTAGGTGTCTGCAGTGTAGCCTGGCTGCCACATCTGTTCACCCACAATGCCCGCTTCACTGGAGCCGGAGGAGTCGTTGCAGTCTTGAAAGCCAGCTTCGAGAAAACAGGAGCCCTCGTTGATTTCCGAGCCCGAATCGCCGGGTCCAATCCCTGCGTCCCGCTTATGGCGTTTACGAGGTGGTTGCTGCTCGCATATGTTTCTTTCCTTCCTTTTTGGTGCCGTCTTGGGCACAAGGTGTGGAGGGTATAATGTTAACGGTTTGAAAATAACGATGTTAAAATAACCATCTTCTACATGCTTCTGTTTCGAACCCCAGTTATGTAACCCCCCTCACATATTACTCCAATCGGAGCCCGTGAGGTATTTGAATAAAAAGAAAAAAAAAAAAAAACAGCAGAACACAAACGAGGAACCTTTACTTACAGCGGCTAATTAAGGTACATCGCGGCCTGCGATTGCACAAGGTTTTGCCGAAGTCACCATCTTTTGAATGAAGAAGCTGACGAAGTTTGTTTTTTTTTTTTTTTTTTTTTTCTCAGATACGCAATATGCACGAGACGCGGCCGGTTAATCGCGATGAAGCTCGTTGGTAATGCCGCGCTTACGGTGAAACATGCGCCTAATATATAACTGCATCCACATGACATATGTGTAGCGCAAAATGACAATCGAGGGACACAGAAAAGGTACACAACACAGGTGCTGTCTGTAGCGCCTGTGTACACTCTTTGCGCTACACACTGCCATGGAGCACCGTTACCGACTCGCCCAGGTTTGCATCCTTGTGAATATAAGTGCATGCTCTAGAAATGTTTCTCGCCAACAAAAGCAGTTGCCGTTTACCTTCAGTCATTTCTATCGATGCTTCGTTCCCATTGTACAGAATGCGTACTTATACGTAGCATCAGATAGCGCAGTAATACGTACGCTCCTTGTTCTAGCGGTAGCCCCGTTTGCCAAAAAAGAAAGTCTTCTCTGTGCACCACCGCTTTCTCTTTGGAATTTTTCTCTGCAGTTTAGTTAGAGGCACCGGGGAAACAACAATTGGGAACCGCGCTTCACCACTGGCGACACAGTAAAAAAAGAAGGGATACAGGCGAGCACAGAACGCGCGCACAAAACGAGGAAAAAAAAAAACCGATGCAATCGTCGCCGAGCAGGTAGAAGTGCGGAACGACTCGCATGAGCAAACACCTATTCCGTAAATAAACTACTGCACCTTCGTGAAAGCAAAAGAGGCGCAGAAGCAGGTTTAACACGCACGCACAACACCAACAGATTGCCGTATTCTGAGGAGAGAAAACTGCGTCGTCTGCTCAGGTGGCATCCTCTTGACAAGCAGCGCCCTCTGCCGCTAACGATTGGCTTTCATTGCAAACAGCGCCATCCTCGCCCATAGGGAAGCGCGGGCGCTCGTCACACTAGCCAGTATATTCTAGGCACTATACTATACTCATAGCCCCGAAACTAGTCCCTAGAAGTATTTGCTAGTCTGCCGTCCGAGCGGGGTTCCCTACGGAACCGGTTGGCCGCTTCCCAGATGAAAGCGCAGGGGGCGCTGCACGCATTCGGAGCGTGGTCGCGTTGTGTACGTCGTGCTGTGGCGGTTGCTTCTACCATGGCGGTTGTGCTGTACTGAGAGTCTGCGCCGCGCTGATCCGTTGGTGCCGTGGCAAGGCTCGTGCACCACGTGAACTTCTTTTCGCTCGCGAGCCGGAATGCGCTCAAATTAGCTAGCATGTGTGCAAGTGTGCCTTTTTTATGGATATGTGATCGCGTCATGTCCAGAAAACGAGGTAAGCGTGATAGCACGTGTTTCTTGCCCGGGTGCAAGAGCGGGTAGAGCTCGTGCAATGTGAAATGCTCTCTCTTCAGGACACCGAAAGACGCAGGGAAGAGGCAAGAGTGGGAGCGCAACATCAAGCGCGGCGGCAAAGGCAATAACATTGTTTATTGCCTCAGCTAGGCCATAAAGGAATATGTAAAACGAAAATTAAAAGACGTAATAAATGAAACAAAATAGGTTGGCTGTGTTCTAATAAAGTTCAAGTGAGAACGATGATAAGAAACCTTGCGTGCAAGAAATGTACGAAGATGGGTTGCTGGGCGAAAGGCCCACTGTCGTCAGGTGCCGATATTGTCGGCTTTAGTGGCGGGCAAACCCACAAGTGGTGAATATCTTCCTCATTATTTTGTGAGTTGCAGACAGGAAATCCTGGACGTTGCTATAAATATCGGAGGATCCGGATCGGGGTTGCCCTCACATTACTGTAACACGAACAAGCTATAGTGTCGACGTTTGTGAGCGACACTTCAAACCCTGCTTTATTGAGCGAAGTTTTAAGACAGGTAAAGGTAATTGAGATTCCCCGGGATGTTACGCAACTCACGAAGGATACCATCTCAACGCTGTTTCCTGACACTCCAAAATACTTGTTGAAACCCCTGGCTCTCAAAGAAAGGAGCGCAACTTGTACGAGCAAAAACACTCAGCAGGGAGACCTGCAGGGAAAGAAAAAATGCGCACTGATTCTGAAGCATCAGTGGAGCCAGTTGAATAATACAGCGGTGGTGGATCGTGTGACGCGAGCCTTCTCCAGGAATGCAGAAAGCTGCATGCCACCGCTACTGGGGACAAATGTCGATCTTTCTGATGTTGAGCAATTAACATTCGCATAATGCCACTCAAGCGAGGACGAATCTTCGGAGGCAATCTACGCAAATCGGAGAGTTCTGTTCCATCGCAGTGATACAGGTGAAGCTGCCATGAACGCTGCTGTGTGCATTCGAGGAAACAAAGTCAATGAGATAGCTGTAAAGTCGACAGAAGAGGTAATTAATCTTCTTCAGGACATTGCGAAACTCTGCTTGTGTCCTGGCAGCGGATTGAAGCCTATTACCAAGGCATTTCACTCCTACAATGGGCGTTACTTAATTTGCGACGAACTGTACCATTATTTCTGATGCAGCATGCATATAGCCTGCAAATACTTGCGAAAGTTAACTCAGAACTCCCTGTCAAGAAGAAGAAAAAATTAAGAAACAGACTTCTAAGTCTCGAGCAGTTTGTCGTACGAAGGACAAGGTGGCAAAGTTGGTAAAAGCTCTAGGTGAAATGAAAAATGAAAATGAACACCTTTCAAGGACAGAGTTTGAAAGAAGTGTTAGTACACTTCCTCTCAACTAACAGCTGGCTGTTAAAATGTGTTTTAGAGATTGCAAAACGCAAGTCAACAAAAGTGATGGCATACTCTGATGAGTGGCTACTAGGCTTCCTAAGCACCAAACAATGCCTATCAGCAGTTTGCCTGAAGCGCGGTTTGAAGGGCTCGGGTTCCTATCTTGCGTGCTTTAATTGTGCATGCATCCGAAAGTTTCTAGTTCTGCATACGTGTTATAACTTTTTATTTATTTATTTTATTTAGTACATACTGCAGACCCTTATCAGGGTCCAAGCAGGACAGGCATATATTGTAACAAAACTCAAAAGATACAGAACACAATCAAAAGAAACATGCATAAAAATGAACAGGCAAATTTTGCGAAACTATGACAGTGCCATAACATGGTTCCAATCGGATATTGTCCGCGGGAAAAATGAATATTTAAAACAATCAGTCTTCGCAAAATACGGTGTTAATGATTGAATGTGATGATGTCGGGTATGCCGTGTGGATAAAGGGGATATGTACTGTGAAGGATCCAAAGCTAACTTATGGTTAAGTAAAGAATAAAGAAACTCAAGGCGATATTTTCCTCTTCGCGTTTCAAGTGATTCAATATTGTTAGTCGCCATGATATCAGTGGGGGAGTCGGTGATTTTAAATTTCGAATAGATAAACCTAACAGCTTTTCTTTGAACCCTTTCTAATTTATAGATGTTAAGCTTAGTAAATGGGTCCCATACAACCGAAGCATACTCAAGCTTTGGCCTGATGTAAGCGTTATACGTTAGCAGTTTTATGTGAGAAGGAGAATTTCTTAGTTTATGCCTCAGAAAACATAGCTTTTTAAATGCAGAGGAGCATATGTTATCTATATGTGAGTTCCAGGATAGATTGCTTGTTATTGTTACACCTAGATATTTGTAACTATTAACCTGCTTTAGTGTTGATGATCCAAGGGTATACGCATGGTTAATCGGGTTCTTTTTATGTGTTATTTGCATCGAAACTGTTTTTTCAGTGTTAAGAACCATGGAAAACTCACTGCACCAATCAAGAACATTTTCTAGACACCGGTCAAGTTCATTTTGATCGTTAGTACATGTAATTTGACGGAATACAACACAATCATCTGCAAACAAGCGAATATGCGTTCCTGGAGTAACCACATTGACAATATCATTTATATAAATCTGAAAAAGCAAAGGTCCCAAGACGCTTCCCTGGGGCACCCCAGAGGTGACTGGGAGACAACTGGAGCTGCACCCATCGACTGAAACAAATTGCACTCTATTCGTGAGATAATCTGCAATCCATGATATTAAAATGTCTGGAAAATTAATGTATTTTAGTTTTTGAATTAGCTTTCCGTGGTGAACTTTATCGAATGCTTTGCTAAAATCCATAAATATGGTGTCTATTTGACCATTCATATCCAGTGGTTTAGCAAAAGTATGTACTATTGTAACTAATTGTGTTATTGTAGAATAGCCCTTTCTAAACCCATGCTGACAGTCGCTTAATACGGAGTGTTCTTCAAGAAATTTGTTAATATGTTTAGCAATAATGTGTTCGAGCATTTTACAGCATGCAGAAGTTAAAGAAATAGGACGATAATTTTGCAATAATGTGCAGTCGCCTTTTTTAAAGATCGGAACAACTCGAGCAGTCTTCCATTCAACCGGAAGTTTTGATGACAAGAGAGATTTTTTAAACAACACAAAAAGAAACTTCGCAATTATTTCGGCATAGCGTCGCAAAAATACATTAGGTAAATTATCAGGACCAGAAGAAGTTTTAGGCTTCAATTCTAAAAGCAAAGCAAATACACCAGGGAGGCTAACAAAGTCCACCTCCGATACAGGAAAATATGACGCTCTTTGTACACATTATATACCTGCTTCAGAGAATACGCTGTGAAAAAAAGAATTAAAATTACGTGCAATGTCAATCGGATCAGTCAGTGTATCTCCCTCCGATGTTATTTTTGAGATATGTTTCTTGCTATCACTCAGGAAGTTCCAAAATTTACTTGGGTCATTTTTAACAAAATTGGGTAACGTTGTGTTAAAGTACAAGTCCTTTGACTCACGAACCGCACGTTCAAGATTATTTTTAAGCGTTTCAATCTGACTTAACTGGCGGTTCTTTTTCTTAGATCTTTTTAGTTTTCGCTTCAGTTGAATAATCTTCCGCGTCATCCAAGGTGTGCGTTTGTGAACTTTTTTGTATTTATTTGGAACGAAGGTATTTAGACAGTATTGACACATTTCGACGAATCGCTCCCACAGCTTGCAGACATCATTTTCATCGAAACTGGATAAACAAGTTTCCATATGTTCAATCACTGCGGCATCATCAGCCCTAGAATAATCCTTGAAAGATCGTACGTGACTGACTTTTTTGTTGAGGGAAGGGAACTTAACTAAATCTATCGACACGCTTACCAGGTGATGGTCTGAAATGCCTGTTTCAACTGACACAGTATGCATAGAATATTGACGGCTAGCAAAAACTAGGTCTAGTATAGAGGAAGATGTACCTTGCACACGAGTAGGTTGATTTACAATTTGAGCTAAATCATGAGTAAGCATGATATCAAACATAACGTCTGCACTGCTCCCAGATTTAGTACCGCCCTGGAAACGGTCCCAGCACACGTCTGGAAGATTGAAGTCACCTATTAGCAGTATTTTCCTGTCTCGGAAATAAGACAGGTGATGCTGTAGCTTAATAAGATAGTCGGGTGTGGCATCTGGTGGCCTGTAGCAAGCGTACAGGATAAAAGAATGACCCCAGCAAGAAATTTTCATGCAAAGGCATTCAAGGTCAGGAACGTCATATACGAGGTCGCATTCTACAGAGTCTTTCAAGAGAACGGCTACGCCGCCACCCCTTGAGGTCCTATCCTTGCGAACGACTTTATAATGAGGAGGAAATACCAGGTCATCTGCTAAGTCGTCACGTAACCAAGTTTCCGTCAGGACTGATATGTGTGGGTCGAACTGCAGCAGTTTAATTTCAAGCGAGTCTTTCTTGTTTGCAACGCTGCGTGCGTTAATGTTAACTATTCTCAAGCATTTTTTACTAAATTGGCTCGTGTTACTATGGCAAATCAAGCTATCTGTGTTAGTGAAGAAAGAAGCTGAGTTAGATGAACTGCTCACTTTTTCGGTGAGCGGTTTCGCAGCTGCGAGCAACTTCGCGTCACGGGCCGATTTGCGGTGACCTCGTCGTTTTTTTGAACCCTCACTTTATCATTTTTTTCGCAGTCCCATACGTAAGGGATATTATTGATATATAACTTATCAAAAACCGAGGAAACCCGTTCTTTTTTATCTCGATTCAGCTTCGCGCTGTCCCATAGTTTCTTTCTTAGTTCACGAACTTTCTTTGAAAAGTCTTCGCCAATTGAATAATCTTTTCCCTTTATTTATTTATTTATTTATTTATGAATACTGCAATCCCATGCGGGATTTTAGCAGGGTGGGATACATCCTTATAGACAATAACATAGGCAACAACAACAAGAATACAAAGTTCAATAAGAGGCGGAAACAACAAACAAAGTAAGTCATGGCAAAACAGATGGTTGTAATGATTACACAAAACCGGACAGATTAAGGCGTGAACAAAATAAGTTTACAGATGGCTGTGAAACAGTGTCATTGTCTAATTTATTCCATTCGGTGATAGTCCTGGGAAAGAAAGAATATTTGAAGCAGTTATTGCGAGTGGAATAAGCAGCTATTGTTAGGGCGTGTCTTTGTCTTGTGGCATATCCTGTAGAGAAAGAAATTATATGTGACACGTCAACTTTGTAATCACCCTTTATCAACTGAAATAGAAATTTTAGGCGCAGTGCTCTGTTCCTTTCGGTAAGAGAAGGAAGTTTGGCCTTTGCTAAAAGTGTTGTCATTGAGGTGCGCCCAAAGCTATTGTAAATAAAACGGACTGCCCTCTTCTGCAAATTTTCAATCATATTGGTGTGTTTTTGTGTATAGGGATACCAGATAATAGAGGCGTATTCTATGCTTGGAAGGACAATGGTTTTATAAGCCATTAACCGGACAGTGGGTGTGGATAGTTTTAATGCTCGTCTTAGAAAAAAGAGTTTTTGATTAGCATTACTTTCTACGTATTTAATATGATTTGTCCAGCTAAGATCTTTTGAAATCCAAAGACCGAGGTATTTAAACTGCTCAACTTCAGATAGAAAAATATTCCGGGCTGAATACCTGAAATGAAGAGGGTTCTTTTTATGGGTTATTTTCATAAATACTGTTTTCTCAAAATTAACCTCCATTTGCCATTCTTCACACCATGAAACAGCTCTTTGAAATGATTCATTTAGCTTTAACTGATCATTAGCGCTGTTAATTTCAGAATAAATGACGCAATCGTCGGCGTACAGGTTAATCTTAACATCAATGTTTTTTGTAATATCATTGAGAAAAATCAAGAATAAAAGAGGTCCAATAACAGAGCCTTGCGGCACGCCGGAGTCAACTGAAACCTTCGAAGAACTCTGATTCTTAAAAGAAACATATTGTTGTCTGTTCGAAAGATAGCAAGAGATCCAATTAATGAGCTGTGGGTTTGCTAATATTTTATCTAACTTAAATAGTAACTTTTTATGTGAAACTTTGTCAAAAGCTTTTGCAAAGTCCATAAAGATTGCATCGATTTGTTTACCTGAATTTATTGTAGCTGCGAAATCATGTACGGTAATAGCTAACTGTGTGGACGTGGAAAAACCTCTTCTGAAACCATGTTGAGCGCTTGATAGAATGTTGTACTTGTCAAGAAATTCAGAAATATGTTTGTGTATTATATGCTCAAGAAGCTTACATGATGTTGAAGTTAATGAAATGGGGCGGTAATTTGTAATTTGATTTTTCTTACCACTCTTATGGAGAGGCTTTATTTTTGCTGTTCTCCAGTCTCTTGGAACTTGACTGTTACACAAAGACTTAGAGAACAAAGCACATAAATACTTTGAAGTCCAGGGAGCATAACGTTTCAGAAAATCATTGGGAATGCCATCTGGCCCGGGTGATTTTTTAACCTCTAGATTTAAAAGTAGATTGAGTATGCCTTGTTCAGTGATGTTAATGTCATGTATTGGTGGATATGAATTATAGAAGTTTGATAGAATGCCATTGTCTTTAGTGAAAACAGACTTGAAATGGGAATTAAAAGCACTTGCAATTTGACAACCATCTTCACATTCAACACCATTAATTTCAAACACTTCATTCGTTCTACATGTAGGTGTAATCAGCCTCCAGAATCTCTCGGGGGACGATGAAATGAAATTGGGAAGTTTTACACCATAGTATTGATGTTTGTCAAAAGCTACTTGTGCCTTTAGCTGAAAAGAAATTTCAGAAATTTTCTTCAGTAGTGCAGGTAGATCCTTAGCAGTACCTTTCTTATGCTTTAAACGCTTAAGTTGCCTTTTCAGTTGCAAAGTCCCACGAGAAATCCAAGGGTTCCGACTTTTCTTTTTTAAAATTTGAGGAACAAAATGATCAATGCAATGGTTTATGAGGCACTTAAATCTTTCCCACAAAACATGAATATCATCGGTGTTGTTCAAAAAGGACTCAAACTCAAAAGATAGCATATCTATTATTGACACATCATCTGCACGCGAGAAATTGGGCACGGATATTTTCATAGGCTGCTTACGTAGAGAGACATCGGAAAGCGTTAATAACACAGCCTGGTGATCTGAAATACCAGGGAGAACTTCACAGGTGCTGTTTGTTCCAATTGCTCCACTTATGAAGAATATATCGAGTATTGATCTCGAGTTAGTTGTTATTCTCGTAAAATTTTCAACGACTTGAAGTAGATCAAACTCAAACGCTATGTCTATCATCATTTCGCCACATTTATCTCCCCGAACATTTTGTGAGAAGGAAAGCCAGTCTACGTATGGCAGGTTAAAATCTCCGGCCAAAATAATCCGATCACCAGGCTTCACATGTTCAATCATATAGTTTCTAAGACCATCTAGTACTTCATGGGAAGAGTTAGGTGGCCTATAAATAGCACCTATAATATACCTAATGTTGTCATGATAGGCTTTGCAGAATATTCCCTCGACGTTTTGTATGTCGGGCATTCTTGCCATCGTTAGACAGGCTTTGAAAAGGACACCCCCCCCACCCCCTTTGCTACCACGATCTTTTCTATGGATATAGTAACCGCGAGGCACAAATTCGCTATCGTAAACGCTTTTGCTTAACCATGTCTCCGTTAATATAGCAATGTCCGGGTCACAGGCTTCCAAGAGTCCTTCTAATTCTGTGCATTTATTAACAACGCTCCTACAGTTCACGTTCAGGATTTTCAGTACGCGAGTGTCACGCATATTCCGTCAAACTGCCATTTTTCTTTACTTTGACTCGCATGCCCTTTACATCATCCCAGTAATAAAGCACACCATTTAAACTGAGCTTGTCGTAAACTAGCTTTACTTTTGCTTTGTCGCCCCTTTCTTTTTCTGAGCTCTTCCACAGGTTTTTGCGCTTTTCACGAATTCTAAGCGAGAAATCTTCTGAAATAGACTCATTAGAGCCCTTCAGCTTGTGTGCAGCCGCTAATACCGACATCTTTTCACGATGATCGAGGAATTTCAAAATTACAGGTCGGTCTTGATTTGCATCGTTTTTTCGCCCAAGTCGGTGACATCTTTCAATGCTTGATGCTTTTATCTCTAGCTTAGTTTCGAAAAGCACACCCACTGTGTTCAGGAGTTCTTGAGGTGTTTCGGTGCAAGGTTCTTTTATTCCATAAATAATTAGATTATTCCTGCGACTAAAATTTTCCAAGTTATCTATTTTACTTGTTAGGGAAGCTAGTGCAGATTCAATTTCGTTCATATTTTCTTCCATATCTTTTACTTGAGCAGTTACCATACTAAATGCGTTAACCTGTCGCTCCACACCATCGACACGTTCCTTTCCGTTTCTTTCCGTTCTTGAGTATCGCAGTTTTATGTGTAATGTCTAAAAGCTTTATGATTACAGGACGTGTTTTGTCAATATCCGGCTTACCTAACCTATGTATCCGCTCAATAGGGACAGGGTTGAGTCCTAAAATATCATGAAAAATATCTTTGTTTACGATTTCTTCAAGTGATTCATTTGTTTCCTCTTCAGTTTCCGGGATGCCATAAATGATCAAATTTGACCTCCTACTATAATTCTCAAGCTGCTCAACCCTTTCTTCAAGCCTTTCAATCGTTGTACTCATACAACTAACCTGTTCTTGGCAGAACGTTACTTGGCTTTCAAGCCTGGACAGGGCATCTAATTTGTTCTCTATATTTAGTAATCTGTTCTCTTTTATATCCTTTATGTCAACTGCGATTTCATTAAGTTGTTGCAAAATTAGGGTCATGTCAGGGCCGGGGTTCGATTCAATGTCACCTGCTAACAATAATAATTTCCTCAGACAAAATGTAAAAACCTCTAGCAAGCAGCAAAACCAAGGGCACGGCAGCACCAACAGGAATAGGTCATTAGAACGGAAGCATTTTCCGTACTTTTTGCTCACCTGCACAAGGTAGACAAACGGATTAGTGCTCCGCATTCTGTCGATGCTGCCATGCCCAGTGGCTGCGAAACAAGCGGGAGCCCCATTTATAGCTTGAGTGCACTGTGATGCCCCCCTGCAGTCCAGGTTCCTGGCAATCAGCACGTGTTGCCGAAAAACGATGATACAGACGCCAAGATTCCAATGCTGGTGGGCGTATTTCTTGATCGATGTCTTGATGTGTTGAAAGATGGACATGCGCAGAGAGGTTCAGCACGCTGATGTCCGGACAGCCACCGTTGAAACATCCGAGAAGGCCACATAGCTGCACAAGGTAGACAAACGGATTAGTGCTCCGCATTCTGTCGATGCTGCCATGCCCAACTTAGCTAAGCGTCCGAAGAAGTTAAGATGAAACTATAGCGTGAATGAAAACGCCGGCGACAGCGCTCTGTTGCTCGCACACATGGTCCTTGGAGCCTAGAATGTGCGTCTAGTACAGTCCTCCATGCAAGCGCAATTGTTTGCACAAAATCCTCAGAAGTCTTCATTACAACACGGCACGGCGGTAGCTTCAGCAGAATAATAGGGTATAAAAAGCAGCTTCTACATCGGCTCAGGGGCATGCGCACAAAACTTCGCTCACGAAAAAAAAAAAAAAATCGTATCTGTGGCTATGTCAACAACTCGGCTTCGAATTCAATATTACGTCTAAACTGAAATCAAAGACTAAAGAGCGGCATCGCATGTACAAGGCACCTGACAATGAGCATGCAGCGAATGCATTTCGAAGCGCACGGGCGCGCGCGTCGTCTGCTCCGTCTGCAGTGGCACTCCGCTTCACCGCAGCGCCACCGCAGCGATCATTTAGCGGCCGCCTCCGTCGCACGCGGCGGACGAGAGACTGGCAATATTTCTAGGGACCCTACCGAAAGGCTTCTCCCGCGGCACCACCACGGAACTTTACGGAACTGGTGGCCAAACGGCCTAACCTCCAGAAAGAATGTGCAATAAAACCCATGCGGATGAAGTTTTCTGTCTATTATTTTTACGTTCTTGCTTACTTTTTGTTTATATTCAAACGCCTAATGTTTGATTCCATCTTGATTCCTTCGTCTTCTTGCGCCCTCTCTTACACTAGGTGAAAAATTGCGCGGCTGAGCAATTCTAGGCCGTGAGTGAAACCGTGAAACCAAGGAGGATAACATGGATGGGCCGAAATTTTCAGTGGTTCGCTGTCCCCCGATTTTGTGAGGATTGCGAAGTGCTGACCGTTTTGTGATCGTGTTCACCCAGTTGTAAATCGCAGTGCTTCTCTTACACCTTGACGCCGCCGCTGCATGCCGATTTCGGGCAGTCGCTGGCGTAGTGGGCACCGACCTCGACGCTACCTGGCCTGGGCTCACAGGTACGGCCTTCTCTCCTTCCGGCCCCGCACCGTGTTGGGGCTTTATTCTAGGAAGTGTCACGCTTTGTTGCGACGAGCGAGGCACCGCTTTTTCTCTCGGTCACCTCAGTTTTGTCGCCACTCCTTTGCGCCACACTCCGTTTGAATGGGCATTCGCAGCTCGCGTCCGTCTAGGAGGCTGCTCGGGCAGGCTGTGTTGCCTTTATTTTTCTTTCGTTCAGTGTGTACTCAGAGCCATCCGTGTTCTGACCAGCGTCAGCTGTTTTGAAGCGGCTTTGTCGGCGCAAGCGCAGAACACCATCGGGCTTAGGGGCAGAAACCTGCCATTTGTCGCCCTCTCGCGCATGCAACGCCTTGGACCGAAGGGTAGATTATTGAATGGAACAAAATGTAGCGCACCAAGGCAGTACGGAGAAAGAAAACACAGTGCTGTGTGTGTCTTTCTCCGTCCTGTCTGGTGCGCTACATTTTGTTTCATTCAACGTAGGACCAAGAACGCGGTGGGCGTACGAAGGAAGGAAACAGACGGGGCAAAAGCCCAACTGTGTGCGACACCTGATTCTATTGCCCAACCCTATCCGTTGCGCCGCCTGGGGAAATCTCGTGCGAAAGCCAGAAAAATGTGCTCTCGAAATGCTTGCCTGTTGGGGAGGAACTCGTGCTGTCCTTGTACCTTGCGCATCCTGAAGGTTGTCCTTGTGTGTTCTGGCCACCGTGACCGTGGTGCCAGACGTGCTACTAGTGCGGCTAGAGTACTGTTGATGTGCACTAGGACGCTTCTTTTGTTGTCGTTGTCCTCCGACGTTTTAGTAAACGCCACTGATGGCGTTGAAGAAGTCCTCATTGCACTGTTGAGCACCTATACTGCTATATTAGTGCCTTTCCAATTGGAGGCGAAAAGCGAGCGTGCTGTGCGGTTTAGTGCATGTTAAAAAACCCCAGGTGGTCGAAATTTCACTTGGCGTCTACGGCGTCTCTCGTAGCTTTTAGCAGTGTTGAGGTGTGTTCTCAAAGGAATAGGCTGCAATACTGCAATCAAGTACACTCCTTCTATGGCCTGTGAGGCATTGCATGCATCAAGTATTGTGTCGTTCTCCCGCCCTGGTCCTCGTTTTTGGTGCTGACGACGTCATGAAGCTGTTTTATTTATGCAGAACACCCTGTGTCTAAAGGTATGGTGGCTACTAAAGGTACGGCCGACGTATCCATTCGATTCTCGTAAAGATACGGCGGACGTCGATATACAGGCTGGACAGTAATGTATATTGCGCAAAAAGACGAGACAAAGAGGAGAAGTGGACAACGACGGCGCAGAACTGACAACTGAATTTATTCGAAGAACGGAAGAGTATATATATAAGTACACACACTTGTTGTACCCACATGAGCATAGTCAAAAATGCATAAAAATCTATATCAACACAGTAAAACTCCCCCCATCACACGCACGTGGTGAAAACTGCCGACGCACTAACGATTGTGCAGCATGGTCATCTCATTTTCTGTCAATGCGACGGACGTTTTACTAACACAAACATTTTGCTTTCGGTTAATATGGAACGCCTCGGCGATTTCTCGAGTAGTCTGGTCTTTATGAAGAAACAATATATTAGTATCAACGAAGAAAGGTACACACTCACACGCGTTACAATGTTTTGCTAAGTTAGTATCATTCTTTTTTAAGGACTGCGCATGCTCCATCAGCCTAATGTTGATGCAACGGCCTGTCTGCCCAATATACGTACGGCCACAGGACAATGGTATTTGGTATACTACACCCATCCTACAACTAATGAAACTCTTGGCGTGATTGACCTGGCATCTGTTCTTACTTCTTGTGCCCCCCAGCTTTCTTTGAACCGCTGCACCTACCTTGCCAATCTTATTAGGGGCTGAAAACAACACCTGTACGCCATATTTTGCGCCTACTTTTTTAAACCGATGTGATAATGCATGTATATAAGGCACAACTGCAATTTTATTTCTTTCATTTTTTCTTTCTATCTGTCCGGAACACTTCAGAGAACGCAGAACCTTATCAGCACTAGCTACAAGCACTGAGTCTGGATAACCAGCCTCCCTACATCTATTAGCTTGGATTTCAAGGCTATTATACATTTGATGTGCACAAGACTTATTGACAGCCATCCTAAAACAAGCTGTTACTATTCCAGATTTAACAAGTTTGGAGTGACATGACTTGTAGTTTAAAAGAGGCTTTAAAGAGGTGTAAAGCCTCTTTTAAACTACAAGTCATGTCACTCCAAACTTGTTAAATCTGGAATAGTAACAGCTTGTTTTAGGATGGCTGTCAATAAGTCTTGTCCAAGCTAATAGATGTAGGCAGGCTGGTTATCCAGACTCAGTGCTTGTAGCTAGTGCTGATAAGGTTCTGCGTTCTCTGAAGTGTTCCGGACAGATAGAAAGAAAAAATGAAAGAAATAAAATTGCAGTTGTGCCTTATATACATGCATTATCACATCGGTTTAAAAAAGTAGGCGCAAAATATGGCGTACAGGTGTTGTTTTCAGCCCCTAATAAGATTGGCAAGGTAGGTGCAGCGGTTCAAAGAAAGCTGGGGGGCACAAGAAGTAAGAACAGATGCCAGGTCAATCACGCCAAGAGTTTCATTAGTTGTAGGATGGGTGTAGTATACCAAATACCATTGTCCTGTGGCCGTACGTATATTGGGCAGACAGGCCGTTGCATCAACATTAGGCTGATGGAGCATGCGCAGTCCTTAAAAAAGAATGATACTAACTTAGCAAAACATTGTAACGCGTGTGAGTGTGTACCTTTCTTCGTTGATACTAATATATTGTTTCTTCATAAAGACCAGACTACTCGAGAAATCGCCGAGGCGTTCCATATTAACCGAAAGCAAAATGTTTGTGTTAGTAAAACGTCCGTCGCATTGACAGAAAATGAGATGACCATGCTGCACAATCGTTAGTGCGTCGGCAGTTTTCACCACGTGCGTGTGATGGGGGGAGTTTTACTGTGTTGATATAGATTTTTATGCATTTGTGACTATGCTCATGTGGGTACAACAAGTGTGTGTACTTATATATATACTCTTCCGTTCTTCGAATAAATTCAGTTGTCAGTTCTGCGCCGTCGTTGTCCACTTCTCCTTTTTGTCTCGTCTTTTTGCGCAATATACATTACTGTCCATCATGGTTCACCAACTCGCCCAATCAGCCGTTCTTCTACAGATATACAGGCTCATGGCTATATGCACGTCGAACGCGGCCACATTCCGCTTGCTACGCGTGAATGAATCTTATGCTCTATGATATCAGCTAGCCGCGACTCTCGATGAGGTGCTACGAAGAGTGCATCCGTTCTAACATAAATCACGGTCTTCACTTAGGGTTGTGTACGGCAAGCATCGCTGTCACGCATATAGCTGCAGGCGATGCTACGTACTGCACCAGCTCCACCAGCTGGCATCGAGATACGCACATTCACGAGCAGCTTTCGCTTCGCACTAAACTATCACCTCGATCTGCCCGTGATGCGAGCGAGCTATTCCTAGCATTTACGCTGTCTTAGATCGACCTCCGAAGATCTAGCGCCGGCACAACACACACACACCTCGCCGTGCAGAACATTCGGCAGTCTAATGTATGTGAAATGGCATTATGCTCGTTCCTCACATGCAGACCGAGGAAACAGGATGTTTCTAGCTAAATTCTTCGTTTAAATTCTACCTCAGAGCCGTGGCAGAAGACATGCCGAATCTACTAGAGGCCTGCGCTGCTACTGCGGCGAGCTGCACATCGACTCGTCGAGGGGAAGACCTACTGCACCGCACCGCAAGAGTGCACAACCGGAAAGCCGGGAGTGCGAATGATCCGAATACCCTGTGAACAGCAATGTTCTTTGGTATTTAGGAGAAGACTAGACCGAAGTGCTTAGCCTGCATCTTTTTCTTGTCGTTGAATTTTGCGTACATGTAGTTTAAACCCCCGCATGCTCGAGGTTAGCGTGACCCGACTGAACGGCCGCGCAGCTTTGAAACGATGGGGTCGATATGCATGCATCGCCGGACTTAGGTACGCGGTAGAAAATGTGCGCTGCACATTTCGTTGCAGAAGCTGACTCTTGGAATTTTGCGGAGTGTGCCATGCAAGCGATCGTTGCTACAGCCACACATCCATGTTCCAACGGCTGGCCTACACCGAGGCGCATAAATGTTCAACCGTGGACGTATCAATGATCGAAGAGAGGACAGATTTTCACAATATTGGGCGCAAAATCGATAGCTACCAGTGCTCAGTGTTAGAGAAATTCTGCCTTGATCATGCGCAATTCAGTGTTTCAGGTGTGGTCAGTAGCTATAAGTTTGAACAGTTCGCCTGTCAAGTCAGCGGCGCCAGCGATGGACCGGCGGAGCGATTTTCCACGCTACACCGCTGTCTTGCTAGAAAGCCTACTTAGGCGGCGTTTGACATTCAGCTGGTTTTTGTGGGCCCCGTAATTGAAAGCAACGCCTTCAGAAACGCGTTAAATGTTAAAAAATGTATTCTCTTCAACAGTTTCACTCCAGGCTGTCAAAGCAGGCGGACGTTGATAAAACAGTTGAGCACTCCAGTCTTTAGAAATCTGTAGAATCGCCTTCAGTTTGTAAAATTATTGGAATAGGTCACTTTCCGATCGCTGAAACATAGACCTTCATGACAGCGCTGTCACGTGAATAAGGAGCACACCAGACCGAAAGCTTGTCTCATATAACATGCTAACCAAGGTATACCTTACAGCATTGTGTTGATTTTTATGGTGCATAAGCGACTAATGCTGCCATGCACCAAGAACAAGGTTTAATGTATTTATTTTGTGTGTTATGACTAAAATGTTTTTTAGGATGTAGCTTGTTTAGGAACATTTTAGGAAACCAAAAATGCAGGAAATTTGCACGTCTCTCCTAGGATCATGCTGGGATGGAAAGGGATCTGTTGCAAAATTGTACAAAATGTTTCCTCATATTTTCTCGACTCTGGTGCACGTGTAAGATATGGTTTATTGTTAGTTCATCTCCACACTCCTTGCATATTGGTTTGTCCTCTTTCATAAGTATGAAGCTGTGTGTGAGGTGTGGGTGTGTGCTTTGTGAAGATGACCTAAAATGGCCTCCATGTTGCGTTTTTGATTACTGCATGATTTCCATTCCTTAATGACAGGTTTGACAAGTATAGTTTGTAGTTTATTTCAATGTTTCAAAAATCCTGCCATTTCACTCTCACTTTTCTTTGTACAAGCTTCTTCTGGTATCTTCATGCAGCATATTCACCCTCTGTAATTTAGCATTGCGTCAAGGTAACCTGGTTACCTTGACCTTCCCAGAAGCAGGAGACGCCTGCTTCTGGGAAAGAGAGCAATGGTTAGCCTTGACCGCCTAGTAAAGAGCAGAGACATTAGTCTGCCAACCAAGATCCGTATAACTCGTGCTATGGTCTTTCCAGTTGTGATGTATGGATGCGAGAGTTGGACTTTGAAAAAGGCTGACTGCCGAAGAATTGACGCGTTTGAATTGTGGTGCTGGCGAAGACTCTTGAGAGTTCCTTGGACTGCCAGAAGATCAAATCAGTCGATATTGTCGACCATAAACCCAGACTGCTCATTGGAGGGTCTAATTCTAAAGTTAAAGCTCAGCTACTTTGGTCATCTGATGAGAAGAGAGGAGTCGCTGGAGAAAGATTTGATGTTGGGAAAGGTTGAGGTTCGCCGGAGAAGGGGTAGGCAGCGAACGCGATGGTTAGATGGCATCCTCGAGGCACTGCAGATGAATTTATGTGATGTTAGGAAGATGGTGGGAGACCGGAAGGCGTGGCGTGACATGGTCCATAGGGTCACGAAGAGTCGGACACAACTAACGACTGAACTGAACTGAACCTGGTTATTTCTTTTCATCACCTTTCAAGACAACTGTCCCGATTTCATAAAGTGTAGGGTTTCTGACGACAGAAACTTCTTGGAAGTCATAGAAATAAATGAGATCCACAATCATGAGCTATCTAGGGTATGCATATACATGTCCATCGCTCAGTGGAATGGTGTCAGTACGCTGTTAGAACAGGTCTTGTGGTAACAACAACCATTGTCTGAGGTGGTCCTTTAATGGGCATTGAAATGCTATGTAACTACAGGTACTGATAGAACTCTTGATCATGTTATGTGATGATGCGATCCTTGCATGCATATAGGTATACATTTCAGTGCACCACTTGACCATTTGCCACCTGTTTGTGTGAAAATGTATTTTTCATGCATGTTAACTAGTATTTAACAGATGACCCCTGTGCACAAGCCAAAAGTGCCACGAGCCAAATGTCACGAGGCCACACGACATGGCAGGAGCTGTTAAGTCAAGCTTACAAAGTTATATTTGAAATATGTTCTGGGAGATTTCAGCTCCAATTAAGAAAGATTAAGGCTTACAGAGGTCTATGCCAGGTTGTCTATCACCTAACAGGGCAGCCTACGACCGTATGCTAATGAGTATATCTAAGATAACAGAGACATGGATTAAGGAATTAGTAATTGTTTGTAGCAAAGGGCATGTAAATTAACGGGAATCCACAGTGGGATCTGCAGACAAGAACCATTAGCGCTGGCACACCAGGAGTCTCCCTAATTTTTTTTTCTGCTCAAAGCTTGTCATTTCCTTCGTTCTTCCAGATGAGAAAGATGTGAAAATGATAGCATCGAAAATTCCAGAGACCATCGTTAACAAGTATGCTGATCCCAACAGCGTAAAAAGGAACTTCAGAAAAGATGGGTGACTAGTAATGCTGGCAACAGTTGAAGCTGAGTGGAAAGGCATGAAATTGAAATGCAACATATGCAGAGATATGTTGCGAGACGACCAGTCTGTGGTGTGCGACATCTGTCTCCGGTAGTTTCATCAAGTGATTGGCCAAAGCAGATGGGGCTTGTGGTTTTGTGATAAGTGCAGTGTAGTAGCATAGATGCAACCTTGCCCATTAATAATTGGAGTGGAGTAAGTGCATTGTTTTGTTTTTGTAAGATGTTCATGGTTTCCATGCAAACATTATGAGAAATTTTTTCCTAGAGAATGTTTGCTGAAATGTGAGTATAATGTGCAATAAAACTAGTGTTTTCTTGCTATTTACTTTTCCTTGTATACATTAGTTCTGTGAAGAAAACCACAGGCTAGAAGGGAATGTAATAGCATGCATTTTGATACTTGGCCCCGTTGTGCTGGCTCAGTAGTTAGAGTGCTTGGCTGCTGAACCGAAAGGTGCAGGTTTGGTTCCAGCCACAGCAGGGGCATTTCAATAGAGGCGAAACAATAGGCCGTCATGCACCGTGCTGTGTCTGCATGGAAAAGAACCTCAGGTGGTCGAAATTATACCGGAGCCCACAACTATTGTGTTCCTCATAGCCATAGTTATTTTGGGATGCTAAACCAGATATATATCACATCATACTCTGAGTAAGATGCTATTCATGGTCAGTTAATCATACACTAAATGATCATTTTTTTCTGCATGGTACAGCAGCTGTTGTACAATTTTACTTTAGCCTTCATGAAGAATATCACACTGGCTCCACATGGCCTTCTGTTGACCCTTGATATGCATCACAATCACACACCCGAGTATGCATTTGTCTAAGGGCACCTCTGCATGCAAGGAGGGAACCGTTTCTTTCCATTTGTCAGAACTGAAATGCACAATCCACATAATTTCTGTAATTCAACTGCCTGCTATTTGAACTGCCTAGCATTGATGCAAGTTTCAAAGAACTGCAATTAGCAAATTAATCCAAGCAGGAAACCATGCCAAGAACTGCTTCGATTTCATCTTTAACAACTGTTTGAGAACTAAAATTAGCCAAATGTTGCAAAACATAGATGAGAGGTTACAAAATCTAAAAAACAATGCAGCCTACCTGTGTCATGTAGGGTTTCACATCCTAAAGTGACATATGTTCAGTTCAGTTCAGTCGTTCAGTCGTGTCCGACTCTTCGTGACCCTATGGACCATGTCACGGCACGCTTTCCGGTCTCTCACCATCTTCCTAACATCTCATAACTTCATCTGCAGTGCCTCGAGGATGCCATCTAACCATCGCGTTCGCTGCCTACCCCTTCTCCGGCGACCCTCAACCTTTCCCAACATCAAATCTTTCTCCAGCGACTCCTCTCTTCTCATCAGATGACCAAAGTAGCTGAGCTTTAACTTTAGAATTAGACCCTCCAATGAGCAGTCTGGGTTTATGGTCGACAATATCGACTGATTTGATCTTCTGGCAGTCCAAGGAACTCTCAAGAGTCTTCGCCAGCACCACAATTCAAACGCGTCAATTCTTCGGCGGTCAGCCTTTTTCAAAGTCCAACTCTCGCATCCATACATCACAACTGGAAAGACCATAGCACGAGTTATACGGATCTTGGTTGGCAGACTAATGTCTCTGCTCTTTACTAGGCGGTCAAGGCTTACCATTGCTCTCTTTCCCAGAAGCAGGCGTCTCCTAATTTCATGGCTGCAGTCTCCTTCCGAGGTAACATATGTGACATATGTAGCTATGAAAAATACCGTAGTGGAGAGCTCCAGACTAATTTGACTGCCCGGGCTTTGTACTTTGCGTTGACATCTTGCAGGAAACAGAAGCATTTGCATTTCACCTGCACCAAAGAGCGACTGCCATCACTGGCATTAAACATCACGATCTTGGGGCAAGTAGCGGAACGTGCCACTAAGATGTCGCAGCGTCTACGTACATGCTATACACGTCAACCTTTCTAGCATTAAAGCTGTCACATGCATGGCAGATATTCATGTTCAGCTTTGGACTGACAAGTTTAAAAGTGTACTATTTGTGTTAGTCTAGCATGAAAAACAAAGGAAACTAAGGAAAAACGAAAAAAAAAAAAAATGAACATATGTTGAAAAAGCACTAGTCATTAACACATAAAGCATATTCGTTCCTTTATTATGATAAAGTGGTTTTCAACAATAGTACAAAGCCTGAACATTTAGGAAGGTGCTGTGACAGGCAGCTATTTTATAGAAACCTGAACCATTTCACCTGTAGTAATGCGCATCCCGGCGGTGTGGGCTGGGCACTTATTTTTCGGTCCACTCCAACATGCGAAAACTGCATCATGTGCATTCCCATTTTCCGTGTTTTGAGCTCTGTAGTGCAGGCTAACAAATTGTCGATGACTTATTTTCGTCTGACTGTTGCACAGTGCGTGTAAATAAATTACCACTGCACCTAATAAACACTGACATGCACGTGCAACATCGCCGATCATAAACGAACACACTGATGTCCGTCCGGACATCGGCGCACTCATCACAGCACTCTTCGTAGTCTCACACAGCACTCTAGTAGGACGTAATCCGTACATCACAGCATCTCACGGTAAACACAAACCACACCTCCAACAAACACGAATGACGCGATGCTTGGGCTAGAGACACTCGGGCGGCACCCAGATTTTTCATCGCCGCTTGTATATGTACTACGTAGAACTTGCAGCACCAAACCTCAATGCGAGCAGAACGCATCTCATCACAGATGGAAGTGAGGAAACTTTGAAGAATCAAAACTACATAACGACCGTCGTAGACGTTAATCCACATGATAACGAGGACC
Organism: Amblyomma maculatum; assembly: GCF_055883805.1. Lineage (NCBI taxonomy): Eukaryota > Metazoa > Arthropoda > Arachnida > Ixodida > Ixodidae > Amblyomma > Amblyomma maculatum. Next base: position 6,284,509 of record NC_139348.1, read on the forward strand.
AAATGAGCGGGCGTGCGGGCCGCGGGCTGGCCGTCAACACAGCGATTACATGTGCTTGCGCTCTGGTCGTGCTTGCCACCCTGCCACGGTCCAACTGACGTAAACCTATCATCATGCCATCACGTAGTAATCACCCATTCTAGGCACTGTTCTTGCCACTGTACTATTTATAATTTCACATTTCACGCATGCAGTATGTAATACTTCTTGCACCTCGCACATCTCATACCAACTTCGATTTGGCTACATATGGCTACCATGTTGTTGCTACAACCAATCTGGGGATCTCGGATCCGTCCGGCTTTCCCGACAGATCCCAAGGCCCATATCAGAGAAAAATGCGTTGGGTTCGTCGGAAGAACCCTACCGATCGGGTCCGTCCGCCGTACCTCTGAAAAATATTTCCCGGATCCGTCCGTCGTATCCCGAAGAAAAACGCACCGGGTCCGTCGGACGTACCCTTAAGACCATCGATCGGGTCCGTCCGACGTACCTTTAGCCACAGCCTTAATTATATCCACCAATTATATATCTGCCTCCTGTGCTTGCTGTTTACTGTACTGATGTCACAACTGCAACACTTGTGCTCATACCTCCTCTTGTCTGATTTCACACATAGCCCTTATTAAGGTGAAAGCCTTTATTGCCTCATCATTGCCGTCAGCAAAAGTCACGCTTTTGTGGTGGCTCTGATTGGTCGAGATGCGATGACGTCATGTTGGTCTCGACCAATCAGAGTACCACCACAGTATGCCTGCCTTATATGATGCCAATCAATGATCAATTACTAATTAAAGACTAATTAAATAATTAATATATTTACTGGCTTGTGACTAAATAATAATAATTACTGAATAATAACTAATTATGACTACAAATAAAAAATTAGTGCCAGTTGCGTGATTAATTAATTACTAATTAATGCCGCGCACCCGGTAAAATCAACCATACAACAATAAATGTTGAACAACTGCGAAGATACAAGGAGCGCGATCTCGTCGCTGCCAAGCAGAATTCACTGAATAAATGCACTCGCAGAATGTGAAAGAGTAGTCACTCGCTTTACTCATAGCAGCATTCATCGCTACATGCGCAACAGTCACATAGCAGAATGCAGCACTCAGGCTTCCACCTTTCATCACTTTAGTCGCTGAAGTGTCCTCAAAGTTTTTGTTTATTTCTCCCCGACATTGCAGTGCAGTTCTTGGGTGCTGTAGGCAGTAAGGAAGTGGAACATGAACAAAGGAAAGAGTTTAGGAATTGGCGATGATCAGTTGGTCATGAGGTATTTTATTCTTTGTTGTATAAAAAAGGGAGAATCTGCGTATTACCTCTCAGAACAATAGCTTAGGTTTTGGCAGTGCCTGTGAATTGCCATGATTTATGAAAAACCTTTAGATCTCCTGGAAACTGCTTATTGAATGCACTGCTTGTGTCAGGAAAAGTTTGGTTTAACTAGGTTGAGGGTTCAGCAACAAAAATTGCAAAGGTGCAAAATTTCATAGAAATACATTGTGCACAAGGTAGTAGCTTTGTACATGTGGAAGCCCCCCATCCTTTCGGTGATGATGGCTGCCGCTTTGTGAGGCAAGTTGTGCAGAACTTAGATTCAGGCTTCTCACTATAGGGAGCCTGCACTGTCCAGGGGGTGCGCTTAAAATCGGACACCCAGCGCCGCCTGGTTTCAAAATGAGCAAGCGTATAGTAAGACGGAGCACACCGCTCGTCGTACCGTGGCTGCGCTCATCGGCGGATTTGGAGCTTTCTATTTCGTACGTAATGCTTTTGTCGCAGGTTTAATGTTGTGAAGAAGTTGGTTTCCTTTTTAATTGCTTGAAGGTGCCACCGGACCTCCTCAGTGGCATGCCAGCTTGGCGATGAGCCGCGGCGCTGCTGGAATATGGAAGCTAGAGAGTCGCTACGCGTAGGTTTGAAACGGTTGTGAGTTCAGTCTTTCTTTTTTTTTTCTTGCTATTTGGCGCTTGCAAAGTACAGCGTCTCTGTACTGTGAATTACGGGCACACTTTCTGGCAAATAATATTGTCTTGCTATGAAGCATCACTAGTGGCGGGTAAATATATCACAGCAAAATGAAACGACCTCCCTGCTATATTAACATTCAGTATGATTTGGCAATACTGCGCGTGTTAAGAGCATTGAACGCATGCAGTACTTACCTACTGCCAATTTGAGGAATAGTAATGATTCAACTAGCTTCGTGATGAGACAGTTTGTCAATTAAATTGGTGCCTCGTGTGTCACAAGATATAATGCACTGTTATTAGGGCGATGTCGTTGAACACTTCTGTAGGGAAACAAAGGCCTGCTGTCGCGTTTCGGTACTTGCCTATTTACATCAACGAACGCCAAGCAACTGATGGGTTTATTTGACCGAGATCTGTTGGGAAGCATGCATCTAAAAGGCTCACGCTGCTAGCACTGTAAAAAGTTAAGTGGCCGCAATTGTCCTGTTCATAAATGTTGGCCGGAAATTATCGGTGCCCTACAATATGAGAGCGTTGGGGAGAGTTGTCATACTTTCAATCTCCTTAGTCTAAACCAGTGCTCTCTATCTTAATAGCTAAGAATGAACTACATCGTAGGATGGGATTAGTATTGGGGATGGTTAATGACAAAAAAAACTATGAACTTTAAACAACAAATTTGCTATGCTTTGTTCCTTGCACAAGATGAAAATTGTATCAGGCACCATTTAACGGTGGGATGTGTGTGGATACACTGACGTATCCTCCACCTCACTTCCTCGTTCCACCCACCCCGTGTGCCGACTGCGACTGGAGATTGGCGTATCTATACTATTTCGTGCCCAAATAAACAACTCGAGCACTCATGGTCAGTTATCAGCATGTCATTCATAGTGAAGCAGCTAGATCGTGCAGCGCAAGTTGTGGATTGAATATGAAGAATAGCTACATATTTATTTGTAGGTGTGCTGAAACAAATATTGCATGAATATTTTCAGCTGTACTTCAGCCTCAAAAATAAAAAAGCGCTTTCTCTGACGCAATAAGTCTTTTATTCGAAGCAAACAATGAACGAAATAATTCTCTAATTGTGGAGCTTTCTTTAATCAAAGCTCTCTTACTGCCGGATTGAAAAATTGTTCAACGGTCACTAGGTGAGTTGCGATAGCTTAATGCAGAAAGAAGTCTGAAGGCATGCCGGTTAAGGCATTACGAGACTCTGCAATTCCGCCGAAATACTGCATATTCGTATAGGTTGCCAACTCTCTCGATTTATCATCTAGATGTTCGCAATATGCATATTGGGATGCCGCTTACATTCGCCCTTTGTCGTCCATCTTGCAAAGGCCGCACTCACGCCCAGTTCTAAAAGGCGCCCTTCACAAAACATTCTCCTCTGGGTGCGAAATTGAACGCAAATAAACAGAACTTTATATGTACAGGTGCAGACATAAGTAAGCGGAGCACGCTTTTAAGTTCGAATTAAAATCCCGCCTTCTACACTGGAGATAAAAAAACAATATTTGTCCTAGTGAAAAGGCACTGGCGTCTAGTACCGGATCGCACATACCACGACTGCCAATTTCAATTATGCAACGCATGAAAAATAATAGAAGAAAAAAGCGCGCTCCGCTTATGCAGGGGTACGGTATGGCAGAAGCCACTTTATGAGATGCAATGAGCAGCACTCAAACGAGAAGCTCAACAATCCCCTGGGCTCATCCAGTCTGCTGAATCGAGCTGAGTTCTACCACGGCTGTGTTTTGTACAGCTGCGGTGGAATAGAGTACAGAACAATATTTTTATCATAACCGAGCGCTTCTAAATGTAAAAGCTTGGCTTTTGGTTTCGCGATAAATTAGACGCTCTTCAGTGCCTCCAGCCGCAGCAGTTTCAGCCGTCCTACCAAGGCAGTGGCGTGACGGCCACCAGGCGGCGCTGGTGGTACGCGGAGGTATCTCAGGAGGAAATCGACCAAAATTGGGAATCATCTCGACAAAAGAAACTTCAGGTGCAGGCCCTCGTCCAAAGTAAAATAAGGCAGTCCACCGATCGCTGAATGGCTGACATACACGATGCCTCTAGAGGCGGAGCAAGAAAATTCGGGAACCATATAAGCTTGCTAGGGAAGAAGAATCAACGAAAGAAGGATCGGATTCAAGATAACGAGGGAAATTGTTTAAAGGGAGACAGCGCAGTGAACTACATTACATCAGTTATAGCCGAGTCATCTAAGAGCGACGATAGCGCAAATCAGGAAGCAACACAAGGTAGCAGAATTCAAAGCAGCTTAGAACTGACCAATCTAAACTGAAAAAAAGGCAGAAAAAAATATTTCTAAAAGCACATCTACAGGAATAGATGGAATTCCGATCAAGCTGATTATTGAACTTAGTCCAAAAAGTAAGGAAATGTTGTTAAAAGCTCTGGAAACAGTCATAACGAATAAGCAAATTCCGGACAGCTGGCGGCAGAGTAAAATAACTTTAATTTATAAAGGGAAAGGAGAAAGGATGCTTATAAAATCCTACAGGCCGATTACCATAACATCTGTTATGTACAGGTTGGCCATGCAGGTGGTGAAATTAAAGGTGCAAGCATGGTTAGAAAGTAACAAGATACTCGGAGAACTTCAGAACGGCTTTAGAAATTGTAGGCACTTAGATGATAGCCTGTTCGTGCTTACCCAATGCATCGAAATATCTAGAGTGGAAACTAGACCTTTGTATTTGGCCTTCCTGGACATAAACGAGGCGTACGACAACGTAAGCAGGGAACTCCTGTGGAACATAATAAAAGAAGAAGGTATCGGTTATGAGATAATAGAGTTCCTACAGGAAATATACCGGGATAACAAAGTCGAAATTACGTGGGAAGGGATAAGAAGTATGGAGGATGTCAGAGTATGCAAAGGATTAAGACAAGGCTGTCCTCTATCACCGGTGCTGTTCATGCTTTATATGATAAACCTGGAACGGAGGATACAAAACAGTAACCTAGGTTTTAACCTGTCATATAGATTAGGTGGAAAGGCGGCAGAGCAGCGCCTCTCCGGTTTGATGTATTGCCGCGAAACCTTCAAAACTGTATTTGTTGTTTTTTAACAGCCGCCGGCATACAAGCTTATCACTCTGATTCTGGACCGCGTATCAGTTCCGTAATCTTTGTTTGTTAATGCCCGATGTAGCGAGTCACACCTTTATCAGTTTTGTTGTAGCGCAAGATGCACCGAGATCTGTCTCGAAGGTTCCGGCTACTCGGGTGTCTTTCCACAATGTTCCAGCCCGTGCTGGTAGCTGTTTGCGACGTTATCTAGATTGTTCTGTGCAGCCTTTAAATTGAGCGTTGCCGAGTGTGACGGGCATTCTTTGTTCGACGATCGACGAGCACGTTTGTTTCTATCGCCGCCGCCGAGTTGCTTAGTTATTTTACGGGCGCAAGTCAGCCCAAATAAAGAGTTTCTTTAGTGCAATCATCGACCCCTTCATTTGTGTCGCCAACCTCGTCACCACTATGTGACATCTGGTGGAGGTGCTGCCTTTGATCCTTCAAGTAAAGACCTAAGCCGTGTTCCTGTTGCCCTGGAAGACCAGCCTACAGGTCACCGAGCCAGCCGCCGACTTCAAGGCCTACAACCCGAACACGGTCTGCTGCCTGACCCCATTCGATCTCGGAAGGCATCAACACTGACAATGGCCCAGCCTACAGCACCGGTTGTTTTCGTCCAACCCCGTGAGCCCCCCTGCTTCCATGGACGACCGGATGAAGATGCGGGAGACTGGATGGACCTTTTTGATCGTGTGGCAGAATTCAACGGCTGGTACGACGCCGCAAAACTAAGGCAAATCTACTTTGTTCTTCAAGGACATGCCCGAATTTGGTTTGAAAATAACGAGACTTCTTTCAAGGATTGGGAGATATTCAAAGCACAGTTCTTGATGGCCTTTACAAGTTCTGTCAGAAAAGAAAGAGCTCAGGCCCTCCTCCAATCAAGAATTCAACTACCAAACGAGCCCGTCCTGGCCTACGTAGAGGAGATGAAACGCCTGTTTCGCCGCGCCGACCCTAACATGACCGAAGATGACAAAGTGAAATTCTTAATGCGAGGCGTTAAAGAGTCGCTTTTTGCGGGGCTTGTCCGGAACCCGCCGAAAACTGTGGAAGAATTTGAGAGTGAAGCATCGACCATCGAGAAGACGTTGGATACCCGGATGCGCCACTACGAGCGACCACTTCAACCAAACTACTCATGCCACTACCCCAGCACATCTGCAAGCGGAGAGAACCTTCGCGACCTAATCCGGGAGATCGTGCGAGAGGAGCTCCGCCGACTGATGCCATCATCGCAACAACCGCAGGTGGCGACGCTCGCGGACGTCGTCCGTGAAGAAGTCCAGCAGGCGCTGGGCGTTCCTCAAGCGACGGCTGCGACTGTTCCAGCACAAGAAGCAACAGCGATGAACTACACTGGTGCATTACGTCGCCCTCCGCCCCGACGTGATGACTTTCCCAGCCCTCGCCGCTACCGTCCTGTTCCTGAAAACCGCCCCTTGGCCCCCGCCCGCCAAGCCTACCAACGACCAACAAGCCCCAGAAAGTGCAACGCCTGGAGGACTGCAAACAACCGGCCATTATGCTTCCACTGCGGTGAGGCCGGGCACATTCTGCGCCACTGTCCGTACCGACGAATCGGTCTCCGCGGATTTGCAGTCGACGCCCCACGACCACGCCCAGGTGAACGACCACAAGAAATTGACAACTATCTGCGTAGCGGTGAGATTGCGCCACCAAGCCGTCGGTTCAGATCTCCATCGCCGTACAGGGCCCGCTTTGCGTCGCCAGGCCGTACCTATGATGAGAGTATGCGCGGAAGGTCCCCAAGCCCGCGCAGGGGAAACTAAACAGAGCAACCTTTGGAGGTGAGGTTGCTCAACGGCGAAAATACGAACATCCTCCACCGACAACGACCACTAACGACGACGCAGCCATTTCACTGCCGCTCCACACGACGTCATCGACGACAACACGACCAGACTGCAAGCAGACACCGCCGCCCAGCGATGTAACAACGGTATGCCCCGGCCATGACCTGAAGAAACGACGGAGCCGAGATCGGACACTAAGGCCCACGTGCAATGCGAGGACGCGAACAAGTGACCTTGAAGTTGATATCGACGGTCGCAGAGTCACTGCCCTTGTAGACACCGGAGCTGACTATTCAGTCATCAGTGGACCGTTAGCCTCCCATCTCAGGAAAGTTACAACCGCTTGGGATGGCCCGCTGATTCGCACCGCAGGTGGCAACCTGATTACTCCATCGGGACGATGTACTGCAAGAATAACCGTAAATGGGCGTACTTACCCCACCAGCTTTGTGGTCTTGCAGCAGTGCTCCCGCGACGTGATTTTAGGCATGGACTTCCTAAATGAAAATAGGGCTATCATCGACCTCCGATCCAAGCTCATCAAGCTCTCTGCAGACAATGCCATACCTGCTACGACGACTTCGACGCAACACGTCGCTCTAAACGTCCTTGACGGAGAATTGACCGTGCCGCCCCGATCAGGCGTCGCCGTCAGCGTAGGTAGCACAGACATTGAAACCGCTGAAGGCATCGTCGAAGGAAATATCCAATTGCTCTTGGAACGGGGTATCGGCATCGCAAGAGGCATCGCGAAATTCCGGAGAGGACAAGCTCAGGTGCTGGTAACAAACTTCACTGAAGAATACCGGCATCTAAACAAGGGCACGACCATCGCTTTTCTCGACGAATTAGCAGACCTCAAAGACGTATTCGCCCTCCACGACCAACCACTGGAAGACGCACCGGACCAATTCCGTCAGCCCACATTTGACATCAACCCAGTATTGACCCACAGCAGGAAAACCTAGATTCGCAGTCTTCTTCGAAACTACAGGGAGTGCTTCTCGTCATCATCGAAGGTACGACAAACACCACTGGCCAAGCACCGCATTATAACGGACGAACACGACCGACCTCTGCGCCAAAGTCCTTATCGTGTATCGCCGCGAGAACGGCAGGCCATTCGCGATCAAGTTGAGGAAATGCTGCGTGATGACGTAATCCAGCCATCGAACAGCCCCTGGGCGGCACCAGTCGTTTTGGTCAAGAAGAAAGACAGCACACTTCGCTTCTGCGTTGATTACCGTCGCTTGAATAGCATAACGAAGAAGGATGTCTACCCGCTTCCCCGCATCGACGACACTCTCGACCGACTCTGCAATGCAAGGTACTTCTCATCGATGGACCTGAAGAGCGGATATTGGCAAATTGAGGTCGACGAAAGAGATCGCGAGAAGACCGCATTCATCACACCGGACGGCCTTTATGAGTTCAAGGTGATGCCATTTGGCCTCTGCTCCGCACCAGCCACGTTTCAACGAGTAATGGACACAGTCCTGGCAGGCTTGAAGTGGCAAATTTGTTTGGTATATTTGGACGACGTTGTTGTCTTCTCGTCAAACTTTGAAGACCACCTAAAACGACTACAGACAGTGTTGGAAGCCATCAAGTCATCGGGACTAACGCTAAAAGCAGAGAAGTGTCACTTCGCCTACGAAGAACTCCGGTTCCTAGGTCACATCGTTAGCAAGGACGGTATTCGCCCAGACCCGGAGAAAACAGCTGCAATCGCACAATTCCCACCGCCTGCCGACAAGAAAGCTGTGCGCCGATTCCTTGGGCTGTGCGCTTATTATCGACGATTTGTCAGAAACTTTTCGCGGATCGCCGAACCGTTGACGCAGCTTACAAAGGCTGACGTATCTTTTAAATGGGAAGCGCCGCAAGGAGAAGCCTTCGACGAACTCAAGCGCCGCCTCCAATGCCCTCCTGTACTTGGCCACTTTGATGAAAACGCCGAGACCGAAATTCACACCGACGCGAGCAGTGTGGGCCTAGGAGCCGTTCTCGTCCAGAAGAGTGCCGGACAGGAGAAAGTAATCGCCTACGCTAGCAGGTCACTTACAAAAGCCGAAGTCAATTACTCGACGACCGAGAAGGAGTGCATTGCAATCATCTGGGCCACTTCTAAGTTTCGTCCATACCTATACGGCCGACCATTCAAGGTGGTAAGCGACCATCACGCGCTCTGCTGGCTGGCTAATTTGAAAGATCCTTCCGGCCGCCTTGCCAGATGGAGTCTACGACTTCAAGAATTTGACATGACTGTAGTCTATAAGTCGGGCCGAAAGCATTCCGACGCAGACTGCTTATCCCGCGCTCCCGTTGATGCTCCCCCGAAGGACGATGACGACGACGCCTTTTTGGGACCGGTAAGCGCCAGCAGTTTCGCAGAACAACAGCGATCAGACCCTGAGCTGAAAGCGCTAGCCGATTACTTGGAAGGAAAGACCGCTTCCCCTCCTGGTGTGTTCAGGCGACATTTATCATCCTTCACGTTAAGCAATGGCCTCCTCGTGAAGAAGAACTTCGCACCCAACAAGACCACGCAGCTTCTCGTAGTGCCTAAAACCCTTCGGCAAGAAATTCTGCAGGCGTTGCACGATGAGCCCACAGCAGGCCACCTCGGATTTGCGCGCACGTGGCGTCGAATCCAAGAGAAGTATTACTGGCCACGACTGCCTGCCGAAGTTGCCCACTACGTGAAGACGTGTCGTGAGTGCCAACGACGCAAGACGCCACCGATCAGACCAGCAGGACTACTAAACCCGATTCCGCCCCCAATCCTGCCCTTTCAGCAAATTGGGATGGATCTCCTCGGCCCCTTTCCATCTTCGTCTGTGGGTAACAAGTGGATCATCGTAGCCACTGACTACCTTACCCGTTACGCCGAAGCAAGAGCACTACCAAATGGTACCGCGGCAGAAGTCGCCAAATTTTTTGTCGAACAAATTGTCTTGCGACACGGCGCCCCAGAAGTGCTCATCACGGACAGGGGAACCGCGTTTACGGCAGAGTTGACGCAAGCCATCCTGGAATACACTCACACAAGCCATCGACGAACAACTGCGTACCATCCCCAGACCAATGGCCTCACGGAGCGCCTGAACAAAACGATCGCGGACATGATCGCTATGTACGTCGACGCTGAACACAAGACCTGGGACACCATCTTGCCGTACGTGATCTTCGCGTATAACACGGCAGTCCAGGAGACGACCAGAGCGACCCCGTTAAGCTTGTGTACGGCAGGGAGCTCACGACGACGCTCGACGCAATGCTGCCGCACGTAACCAACGAGGACAACCTTGACGTCGCCGCCTACCTGCAGCGTGCAGAGGAAGCCTGACGACTCGCACGGCTGCGCATTAAAGACCAACAGCGCACCGACAGTCGACGATACAATTTACGACGACGCCATGCAGAGTACAATCAAGGAGACCAAGTGTGGGTTTGGACACCAATTCGCCGTTGCGGATTAAGTGAAAAGTTGTTGCGTCGATACTTTGGGCCGTACAAAATCCTTCGCCGCGTCGGACCACTGGACTATGAAGTCATTCCCGACGGAACATCAGCATCACAACGGCGACGCGCACGCCCAGAAATTGTACATGTTGTACGACTGAAGCCATATTACGCGCGTTAAAGAATCTGTGGTGTTTAAACTTTGCAATGTTTATGTTTAAGTTTCTCTGTTCTGGAACATCGAGGCGATGTTTTTTTAAGGGGGGAGTAATGCCGCGAAACCTTCAAAACAGTATTTGTTGTTTTTGAACAGCCGCCGGCATGCGGCCTTATCACTCTGATTGTGGTTCGCGTATTAGTTTTGTATCCCGTGTTTGTTCATGCTCGATGTAGCGAGTCACACCTTTATCAGTTTTGTTGTAGCGCAAGATGCACCGAGATCTGTCTCGAAGGTTCCGGCTACTCGGGTGTCTTTCCACAATGTTCCAGCCCGTGCTGGTAGCTGTTTGCGACGTTATCTAGATTGTTCTGTGCAGCCTTTAAATTGAGCGTTGCCGAGTGTGACGGGCATTCTTTGTTCGACGATCGACGAGCACGTTTGTTTCTATCGCCGCCGCCGAGTTGCTTAGTTATTTTGCGGGCGCAAGTCAGCCCAAATAAACAGTTTCTTTAGTGCAATCATCGACCCCTTCATTTGTGTCGCCAACCTCGTCACCACTACGTGACAGTATGCAGACGATATTGTACTGCTGGCTGACAGTCTGGAAGAATTGCAAACGCTAGTTAAGTATTGCGGAGACGAAGGGGACGCTCTAGGCTTCAGTTTCAGCGCAGTTAAGTCGGGTCTGATGATTTTCAACGGCTCAACTGATCAGGGTCTTAAAATTCAAGGCCTTGAAATACCTAGAGTAGCAGAATATAAATATTTGGGGGTATGGGTAAACGAAGGATTGGCATACATTGGAAAGCATGAGCAATCACTTAAGGCAAAAGGGCGAAGGAATGCCGGGATAATGAAGCATAAGTCATTGTGGGGATACAATAGGTATGAGGTTTTGAGGGGTATTTGGAAAGGAATTATGGTGCTCGGACTTGCTCTCGGAAATGCGGTTTTGTGCCTAAAATCAGAGGTACAGTCGACATTAGAAATAAATTAGAGATTCGTTGGACGATTAGCACTAGGTGCCCATGGCAAAACTACAAATGAGGCGGTACAGGGAGATATGGGCTGGGCATCTTTCGAAGTACGGGAAGCTCAGAGTAAAATATTATATGAGGAACGCCTGAGGAAATTGGACAGTAACAGATGGGTAGCTAAAGTATTTAAATACGTGTACTTAAAGCGTTGACTCACAATGGAGGAAAAGAACTAGGAAACTAACTAGTAAGTATGCTAGTCACAAAGACGGAGAAATAAAGAGCATTAAGCAACAGGTGAAAAACACAGAAGGTAAAAATTGGATAAATTCGATGGAAAAGAAACAGAGTGTGGAATTATACCGAAAGTGGAAAATGCAGATCAGGAAGGAAGATTTCTTTGATAACTCAAGAGGCAGTGCCCTATGTTTTGGAGCTAGATCAGGGTGCCTTAGAACACGCAGCTACAAAAAGAAGCTTAACAATGGAGATGACGCATGTGCTGTATGTGGAAACTCCAGTGAAACAATTGACCATATTATACTCGAATGCAATGGTATCCATCCAGAAGTTGATGCAGGCGCAATCACTGTTCCTGAAGCTCTGGGGTTTAGAGATAACAGTGGCCGGGTGAATAAACCGGCGGTGGAAACTAGCAAAATACGACTGGAAGATTGGTGGCTTAAAAGCAGAGAAGTGACATAATGTTAGTAATGTAGAAACAAAAATTTATTAAATAGAATGATGGTTTAGTTAACCAATATAAATCAATAATTAAGATATAGGGAGAAAAATGAGCATGATAGCTACTGCTACCACCCCGTTTCAAAGGGGACGCTCCTATATTCCATTCATCCATCCAAACTCCAGCGCAGGTTCCCTATAGTCGGGGACATTTTTTCTTGGCAATGGAGCCAAAGCTAGGGAGCCGAAACACATCATTTTCCTATGCTGCTGAATATAGTCCCAAGTTGCATGGGCAATTTCTACAAAATAAACCGGGACCGATTTTCCGAAATGAAGCTGTTATGCTTAAAACACTTTTCTTGGCTCCATCGGGTTTTCTCGTCTGATGTCTGTCGCGGGTTTTCGAGACGCCCCGACTTTGCAGACAAGAGGGCGACAGCTGCCTGTTCGGTCGTTCTGGTTCGTCCACTCCGGAAGGCAGTGGCGTCGTGAGGGGGAGGGAAGGTCCAAAATGAATTAGTATTGTGTAAAGACTCGAAAAGGCGCGCATTGGTGCTGCTGAGACTCTGACTGGCGTTCTTCTCGAATGAATTATTCTGTTATGAGGAGTGCTTGAAAACACATGCCTGCCAGAGATTCCACGCTATTTTAACGTTGGTCCTTGTATCCTGGAAACACATCATTAACCCGATACCCATCGGACACCTCTGTGCAGGAGCTTGTTAGATGACACCCGTCGACGGCCGCGGCGCCGCATCGCCTCTTCCAACTTGCTCCCTCAGATCACCCAGCCGCAGTTGCAGCGCGTGGTTGCTGCACCGCTCACCTGCGGCGCTACTGTTGTGGCGTCGCACCAGCTGCTATATATGCTGGCTTGACTGCTCTAGCCGAGATTCTTCAGTATGTCGTCAACTAGTAAGGCTAAGGAGAGAGCTGATCGCCAATGTGAAGCCCAGAAGAGACAAAGAGACACAGAAACCGCCGAAGAAAGGGAAGAACGGCTTTCAAAATGACGGGCACAAGATGCAGCTCAACGAAAGCGTTCTACCTCTACAGAATATATAAAGAGAGATCCTGCTTTCATTGAAGAGCTTGACAGCAGGTACTACCTTCAACTTAGCCCTCTGCAACCAATGTCTGCAACCCAATGGGGAAGCAGTTTAGACTTGATTAAAGTCTCTTTGTCACAAAATGTTCCAACAGTGGTGAAATCCTCTGCACAAATCGCCGCATTACTGCTTATACATATTCTTACCAGTTAAGTTAAACATTCAAGCCAAGTTTGAGCCCAAGCGTAGCCAGGCAATTATTGCTTTCGCAATTGTCCAGGCTTAACCAAATTGAGCCGTTTTTTGTATGTGGAGTTCAATCTCCTTTCCCAAGCGGGGACTGCTGGCAGTCTCCCGGGCAGTCTTTTCCCTTTTGTCTTGTTCGTTTATCTCCTATGCATATCTCGCTCCTCGGCCCAGTCAGGCATTCGCCTCAAACATCCAAAACGCTGAAAGGCTCAGTGGAATGGCAAGCCTGATCACTACGTGCTGACTAGAAAAAAAAAAATAATGAGAAGAGGCACCCTTTAGCAAGGTCAGGTGCTTTAAAAGGGGAATTGAGAGTGAATGTACCCGGGGGGGGGGGGGGGGGGGGGGGCTCACATAGTATGCAGTTCTTACCTTTTCTCTCTGAAAAAGCAAATTCAATCAATGAATCATTTATTTCAATAAATATACAAATTGCGAAAAATGTTGGGCCAATAGCCGAAGCTAGTTTAGGCCCGTACATACATACATACATACATACATACATAGATACATACATACATGCATACATGCATACATGCATACATACATACATACTTACATACATACATACATACATACATACATACATACATACATACATACATACATACATACATACATACATATACACAACAGTGGAGACACGCTAAAGAACACGAAACAAATGTTTTCAGGCTTATACACACGCAAACGTAACAATCAATGAGCACACAAAGTAAAGTACAAAAGAAAACATAAAATACATAACAGCAAAGAAATGAAAAGTAGGCATGCACATACACAAATTATTTTAGGCGACTTGCATAATTGAGAGATCACTGAATACAGTTCTCTATCTGAAGAAAATGAATACAACCAAGACATACACATTTGGTAGCGCCAGAAATGTAAGCATTTTTTATCTCTTTTATTTAGTGTTATAATAATATAATTCTGTCAAGGAGTGCAGCGGTGGCGTAGCGGTAGAACATCCGCCTCGCATGCAAGAGGACCGGGGTTCAAATCCCGGTGCCGCGCAATTCTCCACCGGATGAAAAAAAAAAAAAAATCCGAGTGTCGATGGAATTGCATAAAAACAGGTTTGAAGTGCGACCTGATGCCGGTGAATACCTCCGGCAACGCACTCCCTCACCAGAACAGGAGTTGGCCACCCTGGTGCAGTAATTGGCCACAACCTCCTATGATAAGCTCCATAAAACCCCGGCCCTCAGTCACCAGCGGCTGCGGAACAACTGACCACGGCGGCGGTCAGACCTGTGACGCAGCAGGGGGTGCTAAGAAAGCCTGGCTCCGCTGGACAGGCCGCCATTGGAAACTGACCCTGGCAACGTTTAATGCTAGAACCCTTGCTAGTGAAGCTAGTTTAGCAGTGCTGTTAGAGGAACTAGAGGACATGAAATGGGATGTCATAGGGCTTAGTGAGGTTAGGAGGCCGAATGAGGCATATACTGTACTGAAGGATGGGCATGTCCTGTGTTATCGAGGTTTACCAGAGAGGCGACAACTAGGAGTAGGTTTCCTTGTCAATAAGTATATAGCGGGTAATATAGATGAATTCTATAGTATTAATGAGAGGGTTGCAGGCATCGTAATTAGGCTTAATAAGCGGTATAAACTGAAGGTTGTACAGGCCTATGCACCTACAAGTAGTTATGATGACCAGGCAGTTGAAAGCTTCTATGAAGATGTAGAATCGGCAATGCGAAAAGTAAAGACGCAGTATACTGTACTAATGGGCGACTTCAATGCCAAGGTAGGGAAAAAACAGGCAGGAGACAAGGCAGTAGGTGACTATGGCGTTGGTTCTAGGAATAGCAGGGGGGAGTTACTAGTTGAGTTTGCAGAGCGCAGTAACTTACGAATCATGAATACGTTCTTCAGCAAACGGAAGAACCGGAAATGGACATGGAAAAGTCCTAACGGAGAGACTAAAAATGAAATTGACTTCATAATGTGTTCAACCCCCGCCATTGTGCAGGATGTAGAGGTAATCGGGAAAGTGCGATGCAGTGACCACAGGATGGTGAGGTCCCGAATTAGCCTAAATCTGAAGAAGGAACGCAACAGATTAGTAAGAAAGAAACCCATCAACGAATTAGCGGTGAGGGGGAGGGCAGAAGAGTTCAGGATCTCGCTACAGAATAGGTACTCAGCTCTAACTGAGGATGGCGACATTACCCTAGAGGCAAGGAACAATAATTTCAGAGATATCATTACTGAGTGCGCGGTAGAAGTAGGCGGTAGGATAGTTAGAGAGGATACCGGTAAGCTGTCTAAGGAGACGAAAGATTTGATTAAGAAACGCCAGAGTATGAAAGCTTCCAATCCAACAGACCAGATCGAATTGGCCGAGATATCAAAGCTAATCAATAAGCGCAAGGTGGCCGATATAAGGAAGTATAACATGGAGAAAATTGAGCATGCTGTAAAGAACGGGGGAAGCCTTAAAGCGGTAAAGAAGAAATTGGGCATAGGCAAAAACCAGATGTATGCGATAAGGGACAAGGCGGGCAACGTCATCACTAATATGGACAAGATAGTCAAAGTAGCCGAGGAGTTCTATACAGATCTCTACAGCAGCCAAAGTAGTCAGGACCGTAATGAGTTTGACGGTAGGGAAAAACAGTCAGACGTTCCACCAGTGACGAAAGACGAGGTCAAGAAAGCATTAGAAACTATGAAAAGGGGGAAATCAGCTGGAGAGGATCAGATAACTACAGATTTGCTGAAGGACGGGGGGGATATCGTGCTAGAAAAACTGGCCACCCTGTATACGCAGTGCCTGTTGTCATCGACGGTACCGGAACCATGGAAGAATGCAAACATTATCCTCATTCACAAGAAAGGGGACACTAAGGACCTTAAAAATTACAGACCAATCAGCTTACTGTCTGTTACGTATAAGGTATTTACTAAGGTAATCGCTAATAGAATCAGGACAACCTTAGACTGCAATCAATCAAAGGATCAAGCAGGGTTTCGGAAACGGTACTCTACTATCGATCATATCCATACCATCAACCAGGTGATAGAAAAATGCTCGGAATATAACCAGCCCTTATATATAGCATTCATTGATTACGAAAAAGCATTTGACTCAGTTGAAACCTCGGCGGTGATGCAGGCATTGCGAAATCAGGGGGTAGACGAGCCGTACGTGAAAGTGCTGGAAGATATATATAGTGGCTGCACAGCAACCATAGTTCTGCATAAAGAAAGTAACAAAATTCCCATAAAGAAAGGTGTTAGGCAAGGAGACACAATCTCCCCAGTACTATTCACAGCTTGTTTAGAGGAAGTATTCAGAGACTTGGAATGGGAGCAGTTAGGGATAAGGGTAGATGGAGAATACCTCAGTAATCTGCGATTTGCTGATGACATTGCCTTGCTAAGCAACTCGGGGGATGAACTGCAAATAATGATTGATGACCTAGATAGAAAAAGTAGAAAGGTAGGCTTGAAAATCAATATGCAGAAGACTAAGGTAATGTTCAACAGCCTCGGGAAGGAACAGCAGTTTACATTAGGTAGCGAAATACTGGAAGTAGTAGGCGAATATGTCTACTTAGGACAGGTAGTAACCGCAGATCCGGACCATGAAAAGGAAATAACAAGAAGAATAAGATTGGGATGGTGCGCATTTGGCAAGCACTCGCAGATTATGACTAGCAGCTTACCGGTATCGCTCAAGAGGAAAGTATACAACAGTTGCATCTTGCCTGTACTCACCTATGGGGCTGAAACGTGGAGGCTAACCAAGAGAGTTCTACTTAAGTTGAGGACAACCCAGAGGGCTATGGAACGAAAAATGGTAGGGGTAACATTAAGAGATAGAAAGCGTGCAGAGTGGGTCAGAGAAATAACTCAAGTTACCGACATTCTAGTGGAAATTAAGAAGAAGAAATGGACATGGGCAGGACATGTAGGGCGAAGAGAGGATAACCGATGGTCGCTGAGGGTAACAAACTGGATTCCAAGGGAAGGAAAGCGCAGCAGGGGGCGGCAGAAAGTTAGGTGGGCGGATGAGATTAAGAAGTTCGCAGGGGTCAAGTGGATGCAGCTAGCACAGAACCGGGTTAAGTGGAGAAATATGGGAGAGGCCTTCGCCCTGCAGTGGGTATAATCAGGCTGATGATGATGATGATGAATTCTGTCAAAATAAAATCTTTTGATGGAAAATAAAAAGTTATTTGCCATTTTAATTTCAAGTGGAATATTATTCCATATTTTTACACCGACATACTGTATTAGGCGCTGGCCGTAAAAGTTTGTCGTGATAGGAAGGTTAAAGTTTATGTTGCTTGCATTTCTGGTGTTCTTGTGGGGTTTAACAAATATTGTAATTGGTAAAGGGTGAGCATTCAGGAGAATGGCATTTACTACACTGCAAACTTTCATTTCCGACGCAAGAGTAAAAGGGAGTATATGAAGCTCCGAGAACAATAAAGGTGTAGATGAGTGCGAGAAGGTCATTATGCGTACGGCTCTCTTTTGAAGACGAATGATGGGATCTAAGTATGTGAATGCCCAAGACTCGCTGCAACAGATAAGGTGAGAATGAAATATGGCAAAGTAATCCATTTTTAATATATGGGTCCAGAAATATATTCGTGTTCGAAAAAGAATATAACAAGCTGAAGCAAGTTTCGAACACAGATTTCTTTCTTTAGAGTTCAACTGGTTGTCAATTGTAATATTTTATTGATTCTGTCTCCTCCAAGGCTGCTCCATCAATTAAAATATTGAGGCTAGAAGAGTTGAAGAACTTATTTCTAGGACGAAATAAGACATTTTGTTTTTGATATATTTAGCGTGAGTTTATTGTAGTTAAACCATTCATTTATTCGACATGCTTCGGAATTAATTACTGCTTCCAATTCTAAAATTAACTTGCCTGAAAATATTAATGCTGTGTCATCAGCGTATAGAACAGCCTAGATGAAGATAAAATCTGAGGGAAATCATTAATATATAAAGAGAACAAAATAGGGCCTAGAACAGAACCTTGGGGAACGCCTGTTTCAACTGTTTGAAGGGGGGAGGAAAAACCTTTGAGAGATAAACTTATTGCTTCCTGTTTGAGAGATAACTAGCAAAAAAGTCAGTGTAGACCCAAGGAATCCGTAGTGTTCAAGCTTTTTCAACAGAATAGAGTAACTAACAGTATCGAAAGCTTTTTTTAAATCAAGAAACAATACAACCGGAATTTCATTATTGTGTAAAGATGTATATATAGACTGTGTAAGCTCGAGAACCGCTGTGGATGTAGATCTATTAGATCGGAAGCCATGCTGACATTGAGAAACAATATTATTTTCTTTCAAATAATGGCGTACTTGTAATGCTATAGCTTTTTCAAAAATAGTATTTATTACACTAAGCACCGATATTGGACGATAGCTGCCTGGATCATTATCGTTTTTATATACAGGGATGACTTTTGCTATTTTCAGTATGTCTGGATAAATACTTTTCTCTATTGCGTGATTAAATGTATGGAGCAAAAGGGGCGCAACAATCTCAACATTATCTTTCACAGCTTTCACTGGTATCCCGTGTGGCCCTGTAGCTTTGGCGCTACTCAAGCTTCCAATTATATCAGCAATTGTATCGAGTGTAAGTGCAGTTAATGTAAATCTACTATTGGCAGGTCCCGAATGCATCATCCATGGAGTAAGTGGTATATGTTGTGCCAGCTACGGGCCTATGCTGGTAAAATATGTATTAAATCTCAATGCTGTGTCGTTATTCACTACATCGGGATAGACGTACTTTGTAGGAGACTTGCCAATTACATTATTTAGCACATTCTATATTCGTTTAGTATTCCCATTAGCATGTTCAATAAGCGAAGTGTTATATTCTTTTTTCCTCCTTCTTATCATGGACAGCACTGAATTTCGAGCAATGCGAAATTGCTGCAAATAATACACATTCTCTTTGTGCTTCTTCCACTTACTGTACCAAGTATCCTTTTATTTTATTGCTTTCAGTATCGTCTCAGTCATCCAAGGATTAAGAGGCCTTTCGTATTTTCTTTGATAAGAAATTGTGCATTCAGATATTGTAGTGTTCAAAACATTTACAAAATTTGCACACTCTGAGTGCACATCAGCATCAGATATACTCTCTGGATTCAGTAGCTGCAGTTCTCTTTTTAACAAAACGTTAAGTCAGGTGGTCTTAGAACGCGAGTGGTTAGTACGTTGTACCCTATGATAAAGTGCAAACACTAGAGAATGGTCAGTAATTATTGTATCATACACACCTGATGTAATATTTTCGATATTGCATAAAATATGATCTAATATTGTATCAATTGTAGATGTTAGCCTGGTGGGTTCCAGTATTGTGTTTTTGAAGTTAAAGGAGTCTAGTAAGTGCAGATATTTATTATGTGCTTCATTATTAACATTAATATTGTTACGGAGCACAGTATGGAGACGACGACGACGTGCTGATGTGAAGTAGGGAAGAAGACAACGCTCAGGCCTAGCTGACTTCGTTCTGTGGTGTGCGGTGTGTCATGTGCGTCTAACAGTAAACTAGCGTTTACCACTGTGTACTTTTCCTGACATTTGTTGGAGGATTGCTGGAAGTACGTAAGTCGTGAAACCTGGATCTCCGTAGTGGCCGCCAGATTAGTACTATCACTATGCCATCCGACGCGACACCTTCAGCGGCACCATCAGCTCTAACCGTCATGACACAGCCTCGGGATCCAGGCGCCTTTTGCGGCACCGACCACGTCGACATAGAAGACTGGCTCGCCATGTACGAGCGGGTCAGCAAGCACAACCGTTGGGACGCGACCGTCATGCTCTCCAACATAATCTTCTATCTGGCAGGTACGGCGCGCGTCTGGTTCGAGACTCATGAAGACGATATCACATCGTGGGAGATGTGCAAGGAGAAGCTTCGAGATCTATTTGGCAAGCCGATCGGACGCAAGCTTGGAGCACAAAAAGACCTCGCATCCCATGCCCAGTCTTCGACGGAATGGTACTTGTCTTATATTCAAGACATTCTAGCCCTATGCCGAAAGGTGGACAGCGCCATGTCCGAATTAGACAAGGTTGGGCCACATATTAAAGGGAATTGCAGACAATGTTTATAATCTGCTGCTTTGCAAAGATTGTCCGACGGTCGTCTCAGTTATCGAAGTTTGCCGCCAGTTTGAACAAGCAAAACACCGCCGTATTACTCACCGATTTGAACGCTTGCCAAACACAGCTGCTACGTCCTCGTGCGAAGATAGTCCAACCTTACAGCAGCCATCTCATCTCTCTAACTTGACCAGGATTGTTCGTCAAGATAGAAGCTATGACACCCGTTGCGTTCGCTCCTCAGCCAGCGGATGCTACTATAGCCTTAATCCAACCTGTCGTTCGCCAGGAGTTCGCAAATGTGGGCCTCAACGCGAACGTGGGCTTCAACTCCCGCCAACCTTCCGCACAGCCCTCGCTCCAACCTAACATTCTAGTCGTAGCTGCTGCGGCTCCTACTACGCCCTTTCAGACACGGTACCGCTACCGCTACCGCAACCCGGACAAATGGCAAACCTCGGATGACCGACCCATCTGCTTCAACTGCTCACGTGTCAGCCACATTTCTCGCCATTGCCGCAGCCATTGGGTTCCGCCACCTCGATTTCGCTACTATTCTGATTGCAGCGCCGACTATGTTCCACACCCAACCTATGTCCATGATACGCGCACTCGTGACTTTAACTCGCCAGCCCCGCGCATGTCCAGCCGCTCACCGTCTCCTCAGACCCGGCGGTCCCGCTCGCCCCAATCTCGCCGTTCCTCATCTCCCCACTTCTCCAGCTCTCATCCGGAAAACTAACCAATGCAGCTCCCGGGGGTGACGCTGCATTGACGACCCGGCCTGAAAATCCTCTGCTGACCCTCGCTAATCGCCGCAACCTTCTAGACATCTGTGTGGATGGTGCCCCTGTTACTGCCTTCATTGACACTGGTGCCCAAATTTCAGTCCTCAGCTCATCCTTTCACCGCCATCTCAAAAAGGTTGTCACACCCACCGCTTCATCCGCCGTTCGTGTTGCCAATAGAAGCATTGCTGCCGTCGTGGGACTGTGCACTGCGCTCATATTTCCGGTCCTCTTCACTGTTATCGACCGCTACCCTCATGATGGGATCCTCGGCATCGACTATTTAATGGCCCATTCTGCCCTGATTGATTGCTCAACTGGTCTTCTTCGCTTAGACCTGTCCTACTGCTCCGAAAACACCGATGTCAAGCCCCGCCTCCGATCCTCCGAATTTGTTCGTCTACCACCCGAAGCTGCTATTTATGTCCCGCTGGCCCCGATCCCCGCAGTTCCTGACGGCACATACGTCACTTCCCCATTTACCGATGTTGTTCTCCATCACAACGTCATACTCCCTCATATTGTTGTGACTGTCACTGCTAACCGCACCTATCTTCCCGTACTGAACTTCAGCCGTTCGACTCAAGTTTTATCCTATGGTATCGCACTCGCTGATCTGTTTCCTTTGGCGGACTGCGAAGTTGCTGCTCTAACCCCTCAGCATCTGTCTGAGCAACATATATCGCCTTCTTCTCATTCGAACCTCTTTTCAGGCATGATAGCCGCGGATCTGCCAGATGACCAAGCCAGAGCTCTCTCCGGCCTTTTGCTGTCGTACAGTGATATATTTGATTTCGGGGACCGACCATTGTGCCAAACATCCGTCGTGACCTATCGAATCAATACGGGTGACGCCAACCCCATCCACAGACGGCCTTATCGTGTCTCCCATACTGAGCGGCATGCTATACAGAAAGAAGTTGACAAGATGCTGGTGCAAAATAATATTGAGCCTTCCTGCAGTCCCTGGGCGTCTCATGTGATATTGGTCAAAAGGAAAGGCCAAAGTTAGAGATTTTGTGTGTACTATCGCCACCTTAATCAAATAACAAAGAAGGATGTTTACCCTCTTCCGCGAATTGATGACGCGCTTGACTGTTTGCATGGGGCCAGCTATTTTTCTTCTATTGACGTGCGTTCAGGCTACTGGCAAATTGCTGTCGACGAACGGGATCGCGAGAAAACCGCATTTGTCACCCCCGACGGACTCTATCAATTCAAGGTGATGCCATTTTGACTCTGTAAC
Source organism: Amblyomma maculatum (assembly GCF_055883805.1). NCBI lineage: Eukaryota > Metazoa > Arthropoda > Arachnida > Ixodida > Ixodidae > Amblyomma > Amblyomma maculatum. The sequence continues at coordinate 6,307,146 of NC_139348.1, forward strand.
GCTCCTGCGACATTCGAGCGCATGATGGACTCACTCCTCTGTGGCTTCAAATGGACAACATGTTTATGCTACTTAGATGGCGTCGTCATTTTCTCTTCCACGTTCGCAACCCACCTTGATCGACTTTCTACGGTCCTGGACATTTTCCGCCGTGCCAGTTTTCATCATCACCATCATCATCAGCATTATCATCAACCTGATTATACCCACTGCAGGGCGAAGGCCTCTCCCATATTTCTCCACTTAACCCGGTTCTGTGCTAGCCGCATCCACTTGACCCCTGCGAACTTCTTAACCTCATCAGCCCACCTAATTTTCTGCCGCCCCCTGCTACGCTTTCCTTTCCTTGGAATCCAGTTTGTTACCCTAAGTGACCATTGGTTATCCTCTCTTCGCACTACGTGTCCTGCCCATGCCCATTTCTTCTTCTTAATTTCCACTAGAATGTCGGTAACTTGAGTTATTTCTCTGACCCACTCTGCACGCTTCCTATCTCTTAATGTTACCCCTACCATTTTTCGTTCCATAGCCCTCTGGGATGTCCTCAACTTAAGTAGAACTCTCTTGATTAGCCTCCACGTTTCAGCCCCATAGGTGAGTACAGGTAAGATGCAACTGTTATATACTTTCCTCTTTAGCGATACCGGTAAGCTGCTAGTCATAATCTGTGAGTGCTTGCCAAATGCGCTCCATCCCAATCTTATTCTTCTTGTTATTTCCTTTTCATGGTCCGGATCTGCGGTTACTACCTGTCCTAAGTAGATATATTCTCCTACTACTTCCAGTACTTCGCTACCTAATGTAAACTGCTGTTCCTTCCCGAGGCTGTTGAACATTACCTTAGTCTTCTGTATATTGATTTTCAAGCCTACCTTTCTACTTTTACTGTCTAGATCACCAATCATTATTTGCAGTTCATCCCCCGAGTTGCTTAGCAAGGCAATGTCATCAGCAAATCGCAGATTACTGAGGTATTCTCCATCTACTCTTATCCCTAACTGCTCCCATTTCAAGTCTCTGAATACCTCCTCTAAGCAAGCTTTGAATAGTACTGGGGAGATTGGGTCTCCTTGCCTAACACCTCTCTTTATGGGAATTTTGTTACTTTCTTTATGCAGAACTATGGTTGCTGTGCAGCCACTATATATATCTTCAAGCACCTTCACGTACGGCTCGTCTACCCCCTGATTTCGCAATGCCTGCATCACCGCCGAGGTTTCAACTGAATCAAATGCTTTTTCGTAATCAATGAATGCTGTGTATAGACCCTTTACAGCGCGAGCGCATGGGCGCTGCCGTATTTGATCATGTGACCCTTCTGCCATCACCGGCCTTCTGGCCTTCTGGTTTGACGGCTTCTGGCACGCTGGTACTCGGCTGCACGGCACTGCGTACCAGCTTTCGCTGGGGACAGCGAGCTTGTAGACAGGCAATAAACTTCATGTGAATGTCTATAGTATGTGTAGGTGCTAAAAAATGTTTAATTTAACCACGTAGTTAATTTATTGCGTCCTCCTAAATGTCTGCATTGGCTAGAACGCTTTGACAAACCCATCAGCCGTCGACTCGTCTTTTGTTTAGCTTTTTTTATCAATTCCCTCTCTAGTGCTCTTTGTGGAAAACGTGACTTTCTGTAAAACTGAATAGATTACAAACTGACTATTCCCTCAAACTTATTTTTTTAAATTTTCTTGCGCAAAGGGCGAACGCATGCTCAGACTATGCTGGCTGAGACGCATTATGAATGTTCATTTAACATTGTGCACAATACTTACTGCTCAATATGGACGCGCGTGTAATCCCCGAAAATTGATAAGATATAATTTTATCTCCTGTAAACATCCTGGCTTCAAAAGACTATTACGCAGCTTGAAGGCCGCATCAGGTGCTCAGCGGCGTTCACCTGCGCTCGGGCGAAGGTGACTGGAATAATAATAATCATCATCATCATCATCATCATCATCATCATCATCATCATCATCATCATCATCCTGATTATACCCACTGCAGGGCGAAGGCCTCTCCCATATTTCTCCACTTAACCCAGTTCTGTGCAAGCTGCATCCACTTGACCCCTGCGAACTTCTTAATCTCATCCGCCCACCTAACTTTGTGCCGCCCCCTGCTACGCTTTCCTTCCCTTGGAATCCAGTTTGTTACCCTCAGCGACCATCGGTTATCCTCTCTTCGCACTACATGTTCTGCCCATGTCCATTTCTTCTTCTTAATTTCTACTAGAATGTCGGTAACTTGTGTTATTTCTCTGACCCACTCTGCACGCTTCCTATCTCTTAATGTTACCCCTACCATTTTTCGTTCCATAGCCCTCTGGGTTGTTCTCAACTTAAGTAGAACTCTCTTGGTTAGCCTCCACGTTTCAGCCCCATAGGTGAGTACAGGCAAGATGCAACTGTTGTATACTTTCCTCTTGAGCGATACCGGTAAGCTGCTAGGTGACTGGAAACTGCACCGGAATTCAGAACGCACAGTACGCAGCCCAAGCAAGCGGGGATATAAAAAAATCTTATCATGGTAAATTTCATCATTGGACCGTGCATTAGTTTCATAAAGCAGCAGTTAGTACATGTATTTTAGCAGTACTTGTCTCATTAGAGTTTGGTTTTGTTTGTGCGGTGTTACGTCCCAGAGCGACTCAGGCTATGAGTGGAGGACTGCGGAAATTCCCACCCCCTTGAGGCTCTTTATTGTGCACTGATATCGCACAAAACACTGGCGCCTGGGTTTTTGGCTCCAGCGAAAAGCAGCCGCCGAGGCCGAGATTCGATCCCGCATATCCTAGGGAATAGTACCTAATTAAAGTAAACAGATTCACTTACATGCCCACACTAACTTTCCTTCTCTGCGCAATCAATTCGTATAACTGCATAGACTTTAATAGCAACCTCAAGGTACCTCTCAACGCCCTGTGAAAAAAACTCGACAGCAGTGCAAAGACTCAATATCCAATTCCTGAGAAAACGTCAGGGTCGTTCTCGCATTCCCATGGCTACTGCTGGTGCTAAAATGAGCTGGGGCGTGAGGTATAGCTATTCTCTGCAATTCACAGGCGCTTTCTTGTCCCAGAAAGGAACATGAATTCATGATGCATCTCCCAGAAAAACGGTTGCCTAGGCCATGATGTGCACCTTATGTAGAAAGCGTCTTCTGTTCTTCCGCCAATAAACAACAGGGTCATTAGCTCTACTTCCTCGCAGAATACTTCGTCACCTGCATCAAAGCAGCGCTGTTTAAAAGTCAGCTGGTATTCTTACACAAGATACACAGCAGCAGTTAGCACTGCGCGCCGATGCGTTCCGAAGGCCAGCAATGATGGCCGTCCTAGTGGCGCCACCTGTTAGGGAAGAGTGGAACTACTCGCTGTAAACGGTCTATAAGGGCTGGTTATATTCCGAGTATTTTTCTATCACCTGATTGATGGTATGGATATGATGGATAGAGTACCGTTTTTGAAAACCTGCTTGATTCTTTGCTTGATTGCAGTCTAAGGTTGTCCTGATTCTATTAGCGATTACCTTAGTAAATACCTTATACGTAACAGACAGTAAGCTGATTGGTCTAATCTTTAAGGTCCTTAGAGTCCCCTTTCTTATGAATGAGGATAATGTTTGCATTCTTCCATGGTTCCGGTACCGTCGCTGACACCAAGCACTGCGTATACAGGGTTGCCAGTTTTTCTAACACGATATACCCCCCCGTCCTTCAGCAAATCTGTAGTTATCTGATCTTCTCCATCTGATTTCCCCCTGTTCATATTTTCTAATGCTTTCTTAAACTCGTCCTTCGTCACTGGTGGAACGTTTGACTGTTTTTCTCTACCGCCAGTCTCGTTACGGTCCTGACTTCTTTGGCTACTGTAGAGATCTGTATAGAACTGCTCGGCTACTTTGACTATCTTGTCCATATTCGTGATGACGTTGCCCGCCTTGTCCGTTATCGCATACATCTGGTTTTTGCCTGTGCCCAATTCCTTCTTTACCGCTTTAAGGCTTCCCCCGTTCTTTACAGCATGCTCAATTTTCTCCATGTTATACTTCCTTATATCGGCCACCTTGCGCTTATTGATTAGCTTTGATACCTCGGCCAATTCAATCTGGTCTGTTGGATTGGAAGCTTTCATACTCTGGCGTTTCTTAATCAAATCTTTCGTCTCCTTAGACAGCTTACCGATATCCTCTCTAACTATCCTACGGCCTACTTCTGCCGCACATTCAGTAATGATATCTCTGAAATTATTGTTCATTGCTTCTAGGGTAATGTCGCTATCCTCGTTTAGAGCTGAATATCTATTCTGTGGCGAGATCCTGAACTCTTCTGCCCTCCCTCTCACCGCTAATTCGTTGATGGGTTTCTTTCTTACTAATCTGTTGCGTTCCTTCTTCAGATTTAGGCTAATTAGGGACCTCACCATCCTGTGGTCACTGCATCGCACTTACCCGATTACCTCTACATCTTGCATAATGGCGGGGGTTGAACACATTATGAAGTCGATTTCATTTTTAGTCTCCCCGTTAGGACTTTTCCATGTCCATTTCCGGTTCTTCCGTTTGCTGAAGAAGGTATTCATGATTCTTAAGGTATTGCGCTCTGCAAACTCAACTAGTAACTCCCCTCTGCTATTCCTAGAACCAATGCCACAGTCACCTACTGCCTGGTCTCCTGCCTGCTTTTTACTTACCTTGGCATTGAAGTCGCCCATTAGTACAGTATACTGCGTCTTTACTTTTCGCATTGCCGATTCTACATCTTCGTAGAAGCTTTCAACTGCCTGGTCGTCATAACTACATGTGGGTGCATAGGCCTGTACAACCTTCAGTTCATATCGTTTATTAAGCCTAATTACGATGCCTGCCACCCTCTCATTAATACTATAGATTTCATCTATATTACCCGCTATATACTTATTGACAAGGAAACCTACTCCTAGTTGTTGCCTCTCTGGTAAACCTCGATAACACAGTACATGGCCATCCTTCAGTACAGTATATGCCTCATTTGGCCTCCTAACCTCACTAAGCCCTATGATATCCCATTTCATACCCTCTAGTTCCTCTAACAGCACTGCTAAACTAGCTTCACTAGCTAGGGTTCTAGCGTTAAACGTTGTCAGGGTCAGTTTCCAATGGCGGCCTGTCCAGCGGAGCCAGGTATTCTTAGCACCCCCTGCTGCATCACAGGTCTGGCTGCCGCTGTGGTCAGTTGTTCCGCAGCCGCTGGTGACTGAGGGCCGGGGTTTTATGGAGCTTATCATAGGAGGTTGTGGCCAAATACTGCCCCAGGGTGGCCAACTCCTGTTCTGGTGAGGGAGTGCGTTGCTGGAGGTGTTCACCGGCATCAGGTCGCACCCCAAACCTGCTTATGCAATTCCATCGACACGCAGATTTTCTTTTTTTTTAAACCCGGTGGAGAATTGCGCGGCACCAGGATTTGAACCCCGGTCCTCTTGCATGCGAGGCGGATGTTCTACCGCTACGCCACCGCTGCATCCTTTTTTTGAACGCCACAAAATGCAGCTTCGGCCGGTGCCAAATCAAAGTCCTGGGTCATTTGGTTGACGCAAATGGTGTGCAGCCTGACCCTGACAAAGTTCGAGCCGTGCGCGACTTCCCTACCCCACGTAGCTCAAGTGATGTGCGAAGCTTCCTTGGCCTTTGCTCCTACTTCTGCCGCTTTATTCGGAGCTTCGCAGACATCGCTCGTCCGCTTACCTCTCTTCTGAAAAAACAAAACAAAACATATCTTTCACATGGGGTTGTGACCAAGCCTATGCTTTTATGACGCTTATTTCCGCCCTCAGCACCCCACCTGTTCTGGCGCACTTCGATCCTTCTGCACCTACCGAACTGCGCACAGACACTAGCGGACATGGTATTGGTGCTATCCTTGCTCAGTCCCAGCATGGTTCCTCCCACGTCATTGCTTATGCTAGCCGCCTGCTTTCGACCTCTGAGCGCAATTATTCAATTAGAGAGCGAGAATGCCTTGCACTTGTTTGGGCGCTGACCAAATTCCGCCCTTATTTGCTTGGCCGGTCCTTCTGTGTAGTGACTGATCATCATGCTTTGTGTTGGCTGTCCTCACTTAAGGACTCCACTGGCCACTTACGTCGCTGGGCCTTACGAATACAAGAGTATGAATTTACTGTGGTGTACAAGTCCGGCCACTTACACCAAGACGCTGACTGCCTGTCCCGCCATCCCGTATATCCTTCCGATTTGTCCGACCATACTGCTGACGACTACGTTTTGTCCATCTCTGACTTTATCAATATCGGCTCCGAACAGCGTCGTGATCCTGCCCTGCAAGCAATTGTTGACGAGCTGCGCAACATCCCCGATCCTTCCGCCAGCATGTTTGTACTCTATAACGAGACATTATACAGACGCAATATGCGTCCAAATGGCGCGGAACTTTTACTGGTCGTTCCGACTCATCTGCGCTCTAGTGTCCTCGCCCAACTTCACGACGTTCCTACAGCAAGACACTTGGGAGTATCACGCACGTATGACAGTGTACGATGCAGATTTTTCTGGCCTGGTCTCTATCGCTCTGTCCGTCACTACGTCGCCGGTTGTGAGCTGTGTCAGCGCCGTAAGACACCCTTGCTTCAACCTAGTGGGCCCCTGCAACCAATTCCAGTGCCGACTGAGCCGTTTTCTCATGTGGGCCTCGATCTTCTTGGGCCTTTTTTGATATCGACTTTTGGAAACAAATGGATTGCTGTGGCGACTGATTATACCACCCGATATGCTATAACCAGGGCTATCCCCACCAGCTGCGCCTCCGACGTTGCCGACTTTCTTCTGCATGATGTCATTTTGATTCATGGCGCTCCACGTCAACTGCTGACAGATTGTGGCCGCTGTTTTCTCTCTCAAGGGGTTCATGACCTTCTCCGCTCATGCGCTACTTGTCACCAGTTCACCACGGCCTACCATCCGCAAACGAACGGTCTTACTGAGCGCCTCAATCGCACACTGACCGACATGCTGTCTATGTATGTGTCTGATCACCATCGTGACTGGGATGTCTCCTTACCTTTCGTCACGTTCGCCTATAACTCCTCACGCCATGATACCGCCGGATACTCTCCCTTTTAGCTACTCTGCGGCCGTGACCCTTTACTCCCATTCGACACCTTGCTGCCTCTTGACGACTCTTCCTGAAGCTACTCTTCGGATGCCATCGCCCGCGCTGATGCCGCCCGCCACATTGCTCGAGAGCGTCTTGGAGCGTCTCAGCGCTCTCAAAAACGTCGTTATGACCTTCATCACCGAGACGTCTACTATCCTCCTGGTTCCATCGTACTCCTTTGGCTCCCGGCTCGCCGTGTAGGTATGTGTGAGAAACTTTTGCCTCGCTACGTGGGCCCTTACTCCGTCTTGCGGCAAGTCACAGATGTGACCTATGAGATTGCCCCTTTACAGCCCAAGAATCCTTCCACAACCCCTCATCCAGAACTCGTGCATGTCGCTCGTCTAAAACCATATCATTCGAGTTCTGTGTAGGACGCACCGGGACGGTGCTTCTTCGGCGCGGGGAGTACTGTTACGGAGCACAGTACGGAGACGACGACGTGCTGATGTGAAGTAGAGAAGAAGACGACACTCAGGCCTATTCTGTGGTGTGTGGTGTGTCGTGTGCGTCTAACAGTGAACTAGCGTTTACCACTGTGTACTCTTCCTTAACAATATTAAAGTCACCTGTTATTATCACGGGACAGTTATTACTATTACCTAGGGACGTAAACACGCTTTCCATCTCGTTGGAAAATATCGGCAAACTAGAACTTGGTGGTCTATAGACTGCTCCAATTGTTACACTTGAATGTAATTTAATAAAAAGATACTCAGTAGTAGAATTATTACTAATTCTGTAATGATTTTAAATTCAAGGTCAGATTTTATCAGCAGTGCAACACCTCCTCCTCGAGAAGAGGTGTCCCTAGAGCTAGAAATGAAGTTATATCCCGGGACAGAAAAATGCTCGTTTTTACGTAATCGTGTTTCTGAGAGGGCAGTGACTTCGAACTTAAAACTGTGTTGAGATAAAAAGACTGAAAACAAATCCCAGTTTTTGTGGAAGCTGCGGATATTGCAGTGAACAAGAGAAAGACATGGTTAAATTCGTAATTTACTTGACTTATCGAAAAGCTCATTGCGGTAGAGAACGGCACCAAACATTAAATATTCACTTAGTTAACCTTAGTCAGGTCTTCCTCACATGTTATGTGGAGCACCTTAGACTTCTCAGCCTTCCTCATCAATATCTTGCCCTGCGATACCCAGGTGAATTGCCAGTTCTTCTCACGTTTTGTCTTGATTGCTTTGCCGAGCAAGAGTCTATATTCTGGGCACAGATGCTAATTTATCTAAACTGGATCATCTGTCTCGAATCCCAAGATAGTAGTCGTCAGCCTCTGTTTCTTAGCTTTGAGAATAATGCGATTACGAACTTCCCTTGACATGAATCACACGATTATGTTTGCCTGGTTTTTCTCTTTAGTCGGCACTCGGTGTATGACATCAATGTCTTTAGTTTGATGTTCTTCCTCAAGGGTTTCTGCTATCTTTAGCATCATAGTGCGCAGCGATTCATTTGGCACTGGTGGAACGCCTTTTATCTCAAGATTGTTTCTTCGGCTGTACTGCTTCAAATCTATCAGCTCTTCCCTCACTTCTTTTAGTTCTTTGCGCAGTTCTTGGGCCTCCTCTTTGCATTCCGCCTGCTCTTTCTTGATTGTATTTATTTCCTGACAGACACTCTGTACATCGTCTTTAAACTTTTCGAAAGCAGCATTCATGAAATCCATGGATTGTTTCACTTCTTGTATGTCAGAAAGCGAAGTTTTATGATCAAGTGCAACAGCTTTGATATCAGCTTTGATAAAAGTCGTTACTGTTTCTAGTCGCGTAGTCATTTCGACCAAAGTTTTGGCAAGTTCTTTTATCGTTGTCAACGGTTTTTCGGCCGGCGCATCACCAAGGGCAGATAACAGATTCGTTCCCTCATCCATTTTACAGAGACAGATGCAGGGTAATCCAGGAGCTGTATATTAAAAAAAACATGAAGCAGCTAAACGTTGCACGTACCTGCGAAACCGTAGTAAAGTTTTTTATGTCCTCTGCGCTGTTCCCAGCTGCCTGGGTCACCCTGAACTGTGGCGTTGGGATGGTCGCGTCGCTCTTTTATGCTCTTGTTGACTGCGCAGAATTCTGTCGTCCAGGGAACATCTGCGCAGCACACGTGTTGAAGAAGTGGCCCTGCTCTGCCGCTCAGGTATCGTCTTCGATGTGCAGTTATATCTTCAGACGAAAAGATTGGCCAGGTATCTGCGAAACCGTAGTAAATTTTTTAGGTCTTGTGCGCTGTTCCCAGCTGCCTGGATCACCCTGAACTGCTAAATTGTTAAAATGAGGAATGCAACTGAAAGCGTTGAAAAGAATATGAGCCTGGAGTACGTCTACAGTCTCCCAGCTCCAAAAGACAGTTTTGTGCTGAATATTTTCGGTTGGTATGACATCAATGTGCGTTGGTAATTTTGGAGTCTGGATGCGGAAGTCAACTTGCACTTTTTGGAGAAAAGGAGAGGAGAAAAGTTAAATGTAGAGAATGCAAAGTAAAATGATTTTACCTTTATCCATGTGGTATGGGAAAGGCTCTTGCTTGGGACCTAACAATAACACTTGGCCTCATACTGGGCAATCACGTGTCCTAAGCCGCTTGCTCAGTGAATTTCCTCGCAACTTACACGTGCTATAGTAAAACACTTAGCGGGGCAGGGTGGTGCATAGCTGTCAAAAATTTTAAGCGCAACAGATACGACACACAGACAAGATAGGACAGGACTTGTGCTACTTGCAACACTTTATTGGAGTGACTGAACAGCAGTATATATAGCACTGGGAGGGGAGAGGGAATGAACAATGTGTGACTGCTCATTCGCGAGATCTCGGAAGTAGCATAAAGATGTACACAGGTGATTCGGCTGATACTAAAACATATCTAAAACTTACATTCTTTTTGTAACATTACGATCAAAGGGATGCTAACACATGCAATCCCATTCTTAATTATATGGTGGGCTTCTATCAGTTCACGAGCGATAGTGTCGTTACTTTTACTGACTATTCTGGTGTCCTGAAGCCTTGCCTTACAAGCCTTCTTTTCTGTCCCACAATCCTTGCAATGGAGCGGCAGATTCGAACCTGTACCATTCTTCATTGACAATTTGTGTTCTCTTAAACGATCGTTAATGCACCGCCCAGTTTGTCCGATATAAACTTTTCCACATGTCAGTGGGATGCTATACGCCACCCCAACCGCACAATTCACAAACGGGTTAACATGCTTCGTTTGACACACTTTTTTTACACCATTTTCAGGGTCAGTCAATCGGCAGAATGAAGAGAGTTTCTTAGGGGCAGAAAAAATAATGGGAACTTTGTACTTGGCAGCAACATGCTTCAGATTATGTGCAACTTTATGGGAATACGGAATTACCACTAGCCTGATTCTCTTTTTTGGAGTTACATCTTCGTCTCTTGTTCTTTCTTCAACTTCTTTACTAGTGCTTCGCTCACAGAGCTCAAAACCGTCGAAGGAAAGCCTGCCTTGTGGATCAGCAAAGCTTTCTTGCGCTTTGTGTCTGCGCAGAAATGAATCTAAGCACATCGTGGCGATGGCTCGTTTTACTGTCTTGAGATGCAAGGAGTCAAACGGCAACGAGGGCAGTGCTTCCAGCAGGCGCCTTCGTCAGTAATGGTGATGTTAATGTCTAAAAACTGCAGGTTGTTTCCCTTTGGTGCTCAAAAGTAAAATCTAAACAACTCGCGTGATTTTAAAAATCAGCTAAAACATCCTCCACAATCTGTGGGTAGGTCAAAGGTGACTGTTTGCTGAGAACAATTAAAAATCATCTACGTACCTAAAACTCTTCAGAACTGTGTTCTGGTCAAATGCACCTGATAAGGCTTTGTCAATACCTGCAAGAAAAATGTTGCACAGTATCGGTGCCACGCAAGACCCAATACATATTCCATTCTTCTGTAGATAAGCCTGATTCTTGAACGAAACAGTCGTGGAACACAGATAAAATTCAAACATTGAAAGGAAGTTCTCAACCGATATCCCCGCGGTATTCTGAAAGGCAACCGGGCCGTTTACTTCAATGCAGGTAGAGACAGATGCCAGCAACTGTTGTTGTGGGATAGAATAGAACAGGTTGACCACATCCACTGAAAACAAGTACCCTATTGAATCATTGTCGCACAAAAATTCAATGATCTCGAGGCTATTCCGTACAGAAAAAGGGTCATCCACCACCAAAGTATTTAGCTGTTTCAACAGGAATCTGCTAGCCACGCTCTGCCAAGCACCGCATTCATTAACTATGCACCTGAAAGGCACATGTTCTTTGTGAGTCTTAGCGGTAAAAAATATGTTCAAATTATTGCTCTTGCAGTCACTGATACCTTTAGCGAGCTTCAGTAAACCGAGTTCTTTACACAAAGAAATAGCTCGACATTTTACCTTCGCTGGAATCAATTTTGTAGCCTTGAAATTCCGTTGAATGACTTGCATTGCTTTTTTGCTACACATGCCCGACGGTGACAAAGCCGCCTTCTTTGTCTGCTTGCATAAGCCGAAGGTCTCTGAAGAATTTCACGACACGCTTCGTTGGCGTTCTAGGAACAGTCCTGATGAGGTTATCAAGCCCATCTAACAGACATCTTTCCTTGTCCTCTTCATCGGCTTTGTTGGCCAGTCTTCGGTTTAGAGACAGCAGCTCGTGCTCCGGAACTCTTGGTTCCACGCTGTATTTGGGGCCTTTCTTGAGGGTATCGATGATGTCCTCCGGGATGCAGGCTCCACCTAGAGCCTGGACAGCCGTACCCACAACTTGGGTTTCTCTGCCTTTCTTTGGTAACGCCACAAGTGTCCTTTGCCACAAAAACTTTGTGGTCTGATCCAGCAGCTTCCTACAAGACTGTAGCTTCACGACGGCGATGCTCACGGGGTCCCGAGAGAAGCAAATCTAACGAAGCCAATCCCTAAGCTGGCGCACCTGCTGCCATAACTCTGACTGAAGAATCCGGTACATTCTTTTCACATGACCGAGAGATCGCTTGGCAACGACAATGTGGCGATTTCAGGTGGTACGAGCCCTTCTTGATGCAGTATCCAAGAGCTCTCGCACGGCATGTCGTAAGAGCAATGAGGTTAATTACCACGGAAGCCAATGGTAGGCTAGAAGAATCACATAGAAAAGAATCACATATAAAAGAATATAAAAAAATCACTCCAATAAAGTGTTGCAAGTAGCGCAAGTCCTAGCCTATCTTGTCTGTGTGTCGTATCTGTTGCGCTTAAAATTTTTGACAGTTACACGTGCTAGTGTTCCTGCCTTTTTGCTTTTGCGTGCTTTTGATGTGGTGTTTAGCTGAATAATCAGTCGTGGGGAACGATCGCTGCTTCTAAGTGTTAAAAAAGTGTCAGTGGCTTAGCTGTGCTATGCCTGGATATACGTAAGGCAAAGTTACGGTTATGCTTGGTGCTGAGTTCGCACTTTCACTGAGTTTTATCGTGTGTTCAGTGTACAGACGAGTCTTGGAATGACTTTCTTCATCCTCCTCGTCCTTTTCCTCACTTCCCCCGGTTGCTGTTGGTTAGCGGTGGCCTAGCACGTCGTTGAGCTTTCTGGTGACGTCTTTTCGCTAGGCGTTCTTCTTGTTCTGCGAAGATTCAGTCTTCCGAGCCTCTCTCACGGCCGCTATGGGAAAGCGTGTTGTACATGGCGCGCCCCTTGTCGAACACAACCAGCATTCCATTGAACGCACCACCCTTCTACAGGAAAGGAAAGGCGCAGTATCTGTTGGAATCCCACTATCATTCTCATTGTATGAAGAGCGTCTCATGAAAAGGGTTATGCACACAGACTATGAAACGCTCTTCATAATTCCCTGAAACATAACCACGCGTCATAAATACCATGTGAAAAAAAAAAGACCGTTTCACAATTCGGGGCGCAGTGGTAAAGCGCTGGGATTGGGGATCCAAGGGATGGAGGTTCAATTCCCCGGTAGAAGACAAGGTTTAAAAATTTATTTTTTAGGTATTGATTCAATGGTGATTGGGCATGAGACTTCTGGTTGGTCGCTTCAAATTTGGAGGCTCTCGCGCATGTGCATAACGGGCTGGGCACACTCACTCGAAACTCTGCTCTGACCCGCGTAGTGTAGCCTTACGCTACAAAATAAAACGCCACCTCACTCGCACTGCATGGTTGGGTGCAGAGCGAACTTTACTTGAAAGAAAACCATCAAGGAAGTACAATGGAAGTGGCCCTAACGACACCACTGGCGGAATGGTTAGAAGCGTTTTCAACAGACAAGATTACAGTAGTTCAAGAGATGGTGGCTGTCGAAGCAAACAAAGGAAATGATCTGCAACGTCTATGCAGACCGAAAGCCGCGCGGTCAAACTACATGGCGGATTGATAGGTTTAAAGACGCCCACCTCCCTACCTTTGCGCCCATTGCTAAGAAAAAGTGTCCCAGCTGCCTTGCGCTTGTGACTGTGAAATGCAGCTTATAATGCCTGCATGTGTGGACAGGATCATAATCATTTTATTCGTCATTATTACTACGGATGACCCTCTCATTGCCTTCAACACTCCAGCCCCGTACAGGTTTAGCTACTCACCAGCTCCTTGGTCGCATCGCCGCAACCTTGCCGCCCGTCCTCTCCGCACTATTCTGGCTCCCTTTCGGAAAACTAACCAATGCAGCGCCCGGACATCATGCTTCATTGACGACCCGAAAATCCTTTCCTGACCAAGGGTGATCGACGAAACCTTCTCGAAATTTGTGGACAGCGTACCTGCTTTCTGTCCTGAGTTCATCCTTTCATCGCCGTCTGAACAAAGTTTTGACCCTCGCCACTTCCTCTGCCATTTGTGCCATTGGCGACCGTACTACTCCTGTGCTGTTCACCGTTATAGACCACTGTCCTCGCCATGTGATTCTCGGCAATATGTCAAACCGGAATTTTTTCGCGTTCGGTTTCGGCTCCGGCTCCGCAGACACATTCCATTCTGGTTCGAACCAGTTCAACCCTGCCCGAACCGGTTCAAATGGGTTCAGAAAAAATAAAAAACCTTCGGGTGTATTTTTTGCTCCACTTTTTTAATAGTGGGTTGTTTTTTCTGTTTCAGTACATAAAAAATTCTAGAGGGCACTTTGAACCTCTAAAGTGCGATGAGACGAAAGCCCTCCACTACGGCACCTCTATCTCTTCTTCCATTCCCACCTTCCTCCCTTCCTTTACGGCGTGGTACATGTGTCCACTGAGAATTGTGACAGATACTGCGTCTTTTTCATCCTGTAAATCAATTTGAAATGCCTGCAGTGCGGCGTTCGTGCCAAATGAAAGGCGTCGCACAGGTGGCTGGATCAGACGCCCTGGGTGACGTCATGACCAGTCGTGACGGTACATGGCGCGCCCCTGTCGAACACAACCAGCATTCCATTGAACGCATCAAAGTTCACCGGCGTTCTATAATTCATTTACAGAAAATTAAAGGTGCGGTATCTGTCACTCTCGGAATTCCGCTATCCTAACGGTAGACAAGGGGAATTATGATAAACGTTTCACGATCCGGGCGTGGCGCAGTTGGCTCGGGCTGGGGGTCTAAGAGATGGAGGTTTGATCCCCAGTGGAGACAAGGTTTATTTATTTATTTTGAACCTCGGAAGTGTGACACCCTTTGTCGACAACGATGAGGCATTAAATGCTTTCGCTATATAATAAACACTAAAAATTCATATTTTGTGTTGTCAGATGTGAGCAAAATGTTTATAATGAGTGACCGAGAATTAGAGCAGGAGTAATGTTTATTTTCATTGGCAACTAAAGCTGTCACGCGCCGAAGGTAGACGAAAATATTTCCCACGAATTTTAATTTAAAGTGAAACCTCTACTACTACAAGTACAAAAATGTTTCGTCCAGAAAAGGAATGAAATCAGATCACGGTTGAACCAAGCACTCATCCCAAGATTAACTATGTATATGAAAGGCAAAGGCACCCGTGTGTTCTGGCCCGAAAGACGCTGACAAAAGTCTCCTCCACCACGTATTGGAGTTGGAGTCATTATCGCATTTACCGGAGAACCGTATTAATTCTCTCACTCCTGTGGCCGCGATCACCGCCTTGTTACACGTCATGGTTGCCTGCATAGGCAGGCTATATAACGTCTTCTAGAATATTGAGGCTCTTAGACGGGTATGTTTATTTGAATAATTTACAATAGGCATGACATGGCATCATGGCTGCTCGCAAATATTATATTATGTGCTCAATGAATGCTGCCAGCTATTTTATTTGCCGGCATAAAAGACCGAAGGAAGAGCTCCTTGTCGAAAGTTGTTAACGTCATCCGGGTTCGATGACGAGAGGATGTACTTTAGTTCAAAAATGCTCTCGCGGCTCTGGCTTATGTATATGGCACAGCAAGCGCTACTGTTGCTAGTTAATGGCGCCGCAACTTCTCCTCTCAAAATTTCAAAACACTTGAGTCCTTGCTTATCCTGGGCACCTCTTCAAATGCGTAGAGCAGCCTCTGTACTTCGATTTTAAGAGGATTGCAGCTGTCTCCGATACCTTGCAGGCAGTCTTCTCTTTCAATGGAAACACTTCAATCTGAGCTTGTAATCTCTTAGGGGCAGATTCTGCTGCCGCTTGTAGATGTACTTAATCGCCGCCGGCTATCCTATGAAGCCGCTTCGGTGTGGTGACCAAATGCTATTTTTTTGGGCACGTTTCCTCGCTGGCCAACGTAATGTGATATTTATGGCCTCGCGCTGCAGTTCTGCGGTTGCACAATTACTGCCATTCTCTCTATCTTTTTTTATTCATTAGGGTGTAGTCGAAGGCTCCTTCAGTCCACTTGACCTCTTCCCTCTCCCTGCTTTTCAAGGTTTTTGTTCCGAACTCCCTCGTCACCGCGCAACCTGCAGACCATGCAGTTTAGTCATTAGCTACATTTTCTCTCAATAGTGCACTTCCAGCTTTCAGTGCCACTTTCTAGGCAGTCTTAGGTATTCACATCAGTGAGGATGAATAATGCGATGAAACGCATTCTTTTTTTCTGACACCGTAGCTTTACAGGCCGGAACGACAGCACACCAAACAGAGCTTCTGAATTAATACTCCTACCAGTAATTTCCCTTGCTCACTCAGTTTTCACATTTGAACATCGGAGCTTCATTCCCGGCATAGTGTAGCATGCCAAGGGAAATAAAAAAATTAATTGTGGTTTAACTCTGGCTAACCCTAGTTGAATTGCAATAGCAACAGCGGAAGCTTCTTTTGCCTGCTACATTATTCCCCTATCACGCCCTATCAGTGTAAGGTGCTACATTATTAGGGACACTTAAGCTCATCCTTTAAAAGTATGGCGCGAGAACGTAAATGACCAGTCTTCTCTTCTTCTTCTTCTTCTTCTGCTCCTCCTCCTATAGAATTTGTGTCGTTCGTTCCTTTTCGGAAGGTTCTTTAAACCCTTCCTTTTTGTGCAAAAGGTAAAAGACTTGCGCAAAAAGTAGAAGAAGAAAGAGACGTGACAACAAGACAGAGCTCTGTCTTGTTGTCACGTCTCTTTCTTCTTCTACTTTTTGCGCAAGTCTTTTACCTTTTGCTAATATGAACCAACTCGCCCAGAAGAAAGTACTTATTCCTTTTTGTGGTTCGGCGTAGAGAAGACCAGGAGGCGTACTTGAAGGTGAGGATGGTAGAGCATATATTTACAGCATGACATATATATATATAGAGAGAGTAAAACTGGAACATGAAATGAATTTACAAAAACAACACTCTGCGCTACTCTACGCTTCGACCTAACTGGTTAGAGCCTAAGCAGAACAGCCGTGTTACATGCCTACGCATGGAGCCTCAGCTCAGACTGGACTCAACTCTCTTGGATCACGTCTCATTTTACACATTCACAAAACAAAGAAATAGCGGCGGTCATTTTCAGAGGCCAGCCCCACACATCAACTGTCCAATAAGAAAATATGCTAGATGGGCCCAGCCCCATGAGTTGGCCTTAGCCTCTAAACCAGGGCCCCACTAGCAATACAAATTGCAACAAACAAAGCACAGCGAAAACTCTTTCCCCAGTGGAGGTGTCAAACCTTCTCCACTCGGGAGACTTTCTTCCCATTTGTCTCCTGCACACCGTCACTGCATCCACGCTGCCGCTCCTGGCTGAATCCTTTCCACAGTGCATTGCCCCGTGCCACCTGTGTTTACCACTACAAGCAATGACATAGAAAGGGAAAGATCAACCAGCCGCCATTCTGCAGGTGGCGCCGGATTAAAGGGGAGCTTCTGGCTTGCCCGCTCTGAGCACAATACCCGAGTCAACTCCTGAATGCTTCTTCGGGCGCTCTTTTGTCGCATCTGCAGACAGGATAAAATTCCTTTCGCACTGCTCAAAATTGCAGTGTAAAAAAAAAAAGGCCGAAGGGTCATTTGGGTGCTCGCTACCGGCCAGTACGAAGGGTGCCATACATGCGTGCACCTGACAGTACGTCCCGCCACGCATGTTCCCATGCATGACCTTCGGGCTAAAACGGTCCTGCAAATCCGCCGCCGACGGTCCGGTCGGCTCCCCCCCACCCGCGGTCGCTTGTAGAAGGGGAACCGCTTTTACAATACCAGAAGCAGACAGTCGGGTGACGGCGCCGTGCAGAGACGTGCACCTGCAAGTGATTATCCTTGGGCGCAGCCATACACGCCCCTTCTAAGAGTATAACCGAGCTTGCTATCACTTCGTTCATACTAACTCTTCACAAGGGCCGCACTACCTTCACGGCAGAAATGTCATTCCTGCTGGGGCGCCAATGTCTATACGTCACTGCGACACTCAGAGAAAAACATATACACCGAAGTAAGCAAATCACAAAACACAACATTGGTGTATGCTGTTGTCGAGGTCTGCTAAGCAGTCAGCAATATCACTCTCCAGGGAGTCCACATTCATGTACACAGGCGTACACACAAAGTCATATTGTTCGTCATAGCTCGCAAGTCCGCGCACACAACACTGACGACAACAGCCGAATATCAGCGAGAACTCTCTTCCAAGTGTCCGATGTATCACATACACAGCCCACCGCACCCAGCGTCGGCTGAGTAGGAACGTTCACGCTTGTCTAGGTTGGCATGGTGGCATCACTAGTTCTGAGTCTCAGGTCAATCTGAGGAGCCATGAATAGCGCATCAGCATTTGCATTCCCGATGCCTCTTCTGTGTTTCGCCGTTATGTTGCAACGCTGGAGTGCCAACGCCCACGTATCTAATTTAGCCCCGTGTGGAGTGCACGTCATCAGGCGGTTGTCAGAGAAGACATTGGCCTCAGCGCCAAAGAACCCGTGATCCAGTTTCTTTAGAGCGCAAATAATAGCGAACGCCTCGCTCTCTCTGGTCGACCACCTCGCCTGAGCCGCGCCGAAACGATGACTTGCGAACGCTATAGGCCTCTCATCGCACTTTTCTGTCGCCTGTGTCAAACAAGTCCCAGCAACCGTTGCTGATGCATCAGTGAGCAGCCAGTATGGCTCGGGAGGTTGCGGAGTGCTCAACACCACTGTTCTGCAGAGCGAGTCCTTCGGCTGTTCTAATGCGCACTGCGCATAATCCGACCGCGGGATCAAGTTGGAGACTTCTCGCTTTGTCAGCGCCGTCAGTGGGCTAGCTATTTTAGCATGCCCAGGCACATTCTCGCATGCATTTCTCGAGCTCTCATTGCCGACCTGCACTGTTCGAGACCCTTCAAGCTGGCTAGACAACGAAACTGCATCTTCTCTATCACTTGAATCAGCTTCCTCTCGTGGACATTGACGTTCATTGCCTCGCTTACTTCGCATACCAGTGCCTCAGAATTCTGATGTTTTGCGTTTGCGACTTCTGCAACCGGGGGACCGCCGACTTCAGTACGGGTATTTGTGCACGCCGCCTCACTGGTCTCATTTAGCAGTTGCCAGTCCTCTAACGACAGCAAACAGTTCACTCCATCGGTCAGCTCATCAGTGAGGGCACATACTATGCCTATTTTTTGATTTACAACTGTTCCTAGCTTAGATATTTTGATAGGAATCGTCGCCAACTTCGCCTGAACTGAGCTGCTGAAAGCCCACATTAGCTTCACTGTCCCTGATGGTTGCGTCAGCTCCTGTGGTAGTATGCTCTCTCGTATTACGGTTATTTCACTACCCGTATCAAGAACTGCCTCTGTGCGAACGTCTCCACACACCAAGTCCACAAACTGAAGTTTTGATGAGGCTGCCTTCGGTCTTTGCATCGGCACTTCAACTCTAGCAGTCAAACCCGTAATTTGATTAACCACTGGTTCTTTTACCTCTGTCTGATCGACCAGCGCGACCTTCAGCACCCTCTGCCCGTGCCCATTTTCTTGTTTCTGGCGCGGTTCATTTCCCGTTGCTTGCGGGCAATTCCTAGCAATGTGCCCCTGCCCATGGCATAGGTGACATTTTACTGTGCGCTTTTCAGCATTAATCTGTTTTTGGCTCACTTGCTGTACTGGAACCGTAACCTGCTTTGTAGCCCGGCCTTTACCTTTTGCCTGCTCAAAGATTTGTAGAGCCTTTGATAGCTCTTTAGGCTTCAGCCAACTCTCTCCTTCGCGAAGGAGCACATATTCAATGCCCTCCGTGCTGAGACCTGCCTTAATGCGATCAGACACCATTAGGTCAGTCAGCGCCCCTACTGAGTCCACCTCTCTAGCCTGGATGTAGTATGCTAGGTACGTTTTCTCGCGCGATACAAACTGAGCCCATGTCTCCTCCTTCCTTTTTGCTGCTTTTTCAAATCTTTCCAGGTACTCAGTTGGGGTGAGTTTTAGCTCAGTTAGAACCGCTGCTTTCACAGCCTCATAGTCCGTACATTCTGCTTCGTCGAGGTTACGAAGCAAGTACCGGACTCGCTCTGTCCGTGCTGGCATAATTAAATGCACTCGGCTACTGTACGGCACACTGAATGTAGCGAACAGCTTCTCCACCTCCTCAAACCACAGTGGCACATCAGCATCACATGGCATTTTGTAGCCTTTTAGGACTTCTGCACACTGTGTTATTGAATCTGAGCCTATACTTCACTCATCACTCCGTCCCGACCCAAGCGGTGACAGTCGACCACTCGACAGCCCAAGCTCCATCTGCTTTAAGGCTAGTCGCTCCCGAGATTCAATTTCACGCATTCGTAGCTCCATTTCCAACTCCTTATGGCGAATAGCCATCCTCTCTGTCTCGGCTCCTGTCGCGTCTAGTGACAATGTTGGTCTCTGGTCGCCGGCCTGTAACCTGCTCTCCACATTGTAATCACCCTCCATAGTCACTACCTCACTCTGATCAGTAACCATTTCTACTCCGCCCCCTAGCGATTGCTGCTCCTGTTGAGGATTTGACCTCGATTCACTCTCATGATAGATTCGCTTTCTTTAGCGGCTAACATTCTCCTCGTCTCAACCATAAGCGTCACAAACCAACCACCATGCCAACTTCAACAAACGCAAGAAATCCCACTCACCCGGAACAGATCTTTTGTTGTCTGCCGCCCAGAGCCCGGATGATGCGTCCGCTCCAACGGCGTCGGTGGCAGCCGAGGTAGAATCGTCCCTTGACGGTTCCTCGCTGCTCCGTGTCGAATGGCCTGTGGTTGCCGGTGCGATGCTTGTCCTTGTAGATGAGACGTGCCGAACCCTGTTGAGCTGCGCCAGTAGAATTTATGTCGTTCGTTCCCTTTCGGAAGGTTCTTTAAACCCTTCCTGTTATGTAGTTCGGCGTTTCCTATGCCAACTCGGGACACCGCTGGATTGCGGTTGCCACGGATTACCTCACGGGGTATGCCGAATCGCGAGCTTTACCTTCTGTAACAGCGGCTGATGTAGCGAAGTTTTTCGTCGAGTTCATCGTTCTCCGTCACGGTGCTCCCAAAGTCTTGATCACAGATCGCGGTGCTGCGTTCGTCGCCCAGCTAATGGCAGAGATCTTGCATTTAAGCAACACGCACCATTGCAAAACTACCGCATACCACCCCCAAACGAATGGGCTCACCGAGCGCCTTAATAAAATTATGGCCGACATGATATCTATGTATGTGGACGTCAAGCACCATACATGGGACGACATTCTTCCCTACGTAACTTTCGCTTATAACACCGCAACTCGGGAAACAACCGGGTTTTCGCCGTACCGCCTGGTGCATGGCCGAGAGGTGATTACCATGCTTGACGCCATGCTTCCCCATAGCCGGAGGCCTACTCTTACAACGATGTCCAACTGGTAACCCAGCACGCGGAAGAAGCCCGTCAGTTGGCACGACTACGCATCCAAGACCGCCAGCGCGCCGATGCATGCGGGTACAACCTCCGGCATCGTGAAGTTCATTTTGCACCTGGTGATAAAGTGTGGGTGTGGACTTGCGTTCGCCGTCGCGGTCTTAGCGAGAAGCTCCTAAAACGTTACTTTGGCCCATACGAGGTTGTTCACCGTATAAGCGACGTGAATTACGAGGTGATTCCGATTGTTACGACCACATCTCGTCGGCCCCCTCATTCTGAAGTGGTGCATGTGGTTCGCCTCAAAACTTACTGTGAACGCTAGACCCACGTATTCTGACTCTGAGCTCTGCTCGATTTAACGTTTCAGTTATGCTGGAGCGCGCATCGGGACGATGTACCTTTCAGGGGGAGGGGTAGTGTAACCCGCGCTAACAGTGTCGGTTCTGGAGGGGGAAGAAGACGAAGATTGTGCGAAGTGCGCGTGGCTTTTGCCTGGTCAAGCACCTGCTCACTACCTCCTGTGCCTCACTGCCCCGTCTTTTGACCCTGTCCTTATGGACTGCCGTCCGGGTAACGATAGAACCTGTGACAATATCCTCATATTTTGTGTGGGCATTTTTTTATACACCTTTGCATTTCACCCAGAAGAAATATTGCACAGTTTTCATCGATATTTTTGTCTACATATCTAAAGGTCCTTTTTTTTCAATAAAGAAAGAGCAGTATTGCTTTGTGTTATGTTTGTTTTTTTCTTCGCTTTACTGTGTTCGGAGCGGACATGTGAAGTTGAGGGCAAAAGCTGGAATTTCCTACAGCGCCGCTTTTTCTTTTCTGTGTTGCAGTTTTGGAGAAAACAATGTTTTCTGCTGCAAAAGCTGGAACATCTGCTGGAATGTGCTCTATCTTTATTTCTTTTTTTGGCTTCATGAAAACATTTCCTTCCTCAACCACATGTGAGTGTCTCTTGTGAGTGGAGGCTAGTGGAGCTGATGGAAATATATTGGACAGACAGGAAAGTGTATCAATGACAGGATTAGAGAGCACGCTATGGGGCTGAAACGTGGAGGCTAACAAAGAGGGTTCTACTTAAGTTGATAACTCAGAGGGCTATGGAACGAAAAATGGTAGGGGTAACATTAAGAGATAGGAAGCGTGCAGAGTGGGTCAGAGAAATTACTCGTTGATAACTCAGAGGGCTATGGAACGAAAAATGGTAGGGGTAACATTAAGAGATAGAAAGCGTGCAGAGTGGGTCAGAGAAATAACTCAAGTTAACGACATTCTAGTGGAAATTAAGAAGAAGAAATGGACATGGGCAGGACATGTAGTGCGAAGAGAGGATAACCGATGGTCGCTGAGGGTAACAAACTGGATTCCAAGGGAAGGAAGCGTAGCAGGGGGCGGCAGAAAGTTAGGTGGGCGGGTGAGGTTAAGACTTTCGCAGGGGTCAAGTGGATGCAGCTAGCACAGAACAGGGTTATGTGGAGATATATGGGAGAGGCCTTCGCCCTGCAGTGGGTATAGTCAGGCTGATGATGATGATGATGATGGCAATATTGTGCAAGTCTGGCACTAATCTCGCAGTACACTGCAAAGATTGCGTTTTTTGTAAAGACCAAAAATGTCCAGCTGACTTTCGCAGTGTTAGGGTTATGAAAATGAAGAAGGATAAGTTAGCAAGAGAAATTTATGAAGCATATGCAATCAGTGATTCGGGAGGCCAATGTGTCAGTATGCTTTCAGTGGTATTGTTGAAGAAGGAATTAGAATTTCTGCGAAACCGGCAGGACGTTAAAGACAAGGAAGAAGTTGGCTGCAGACGTGAAGTGAAGGGAGAAGATGTGCAGGTTCTGGTCAATATAGTTGTCAGTCCAGCATTGTCCTTGTGTTTGTGTGTGCTCCTTATGTTTTGTGTTGTTACCTGCTCTGCTGCCTTCTTGCAAGAGCTGATTGTTCTGCCATTGTGCAGGGGGATGACGACAGAGGAGTGACGGCCATCATCACGACCGCTATGGAAGGGTCCTTCGAGAGTCCTCAGGAGGAGGCCGCCTTCTACCGGGAGCAGGCCCTCAAGTTTGAGGCCAAGTGGGTCACACATTCTCCTTCTCTGGTTTACCTTTGCATTCAGGGATGAGCAACCAGAGGCTAGCCCACCATAATCGGGCCCTTTGTGATGTGGCAGCTTGTTACATCTGTGGCAACAACATTTGATTCAACTTTTTTTTAATGAGGCCTCATTCATTGTAGTGGAAAGCAGAATTTCACACCTTTTTTCTCGGGATCTTTCAGCCTGTTCCTTGAGCAGTGGGTATCAGCAGGGGAGATTCTGTTTGAAGGAGTCTGTGCTGAGTTGAAATGCAACATGTTGTGTACTCAGCACAGACTCCTTGCAGTATGTGGGAAGGAAAGCGTAGCAGGGGGCGGCAGAAAATAAGGTGGGCATATGAGTGAGGTTCAGAAGTTCGCAGGGGTCAAGTGGATGCAGCTAGCACAGAACCGGGCTAATTGGAGGAATATGGGAGAGGCCTTCGCCTTGCAGTGGGTATAATCAGGCTGATGATGATTTTATTTATTTATTTATTTAGTACATACTGCATATACTTTTCAGGGTCCAAGCAGGACAGGCATATATTGTTAACAAAACTCAAAAGGTACAGAACACAATCAAAAGAAATATCCATAAAAATGAACAGACAAATTTTGCGAAACTATGACAGTGCCATAACATGGTTCCAATCGGATATTGTCCGCGGAAAAAATGAATATTTAAACAGTCAGTCTTCGCAAACTACGGCGGCAATGAGTGAATGTGATGATGTCGGGTATGCCGTGTGGATAGAGGGGATATGTACTGTGAAAGATCCAAAGCTAACTTATGGTTAAGTAAAGAATAAAGAAACTCAAGGCGATATTTTCCTCTTCGCGTTTCAAGTGAATCAGTATTGTTAGTCGCCATGATATCAGTGGGGGAGTTGGTGATTTTAAATTTCGAATAGATAAGCCTAACAGCATTTCTTTGAACCCTTTCTAATTTATAGATGTTAAACTTAGTAAATGGGTCCCATACAACCAAAGCATACTCAAGCTTTGGCCTGATGTCAGCGTTATACAGTGGACTCCCTTTAATCAAAACTCGACGGGGACAAGGAAATCATTTATTGGCAGTTTTATTTAAGGGTTGTGACCCCCAAAGAAACTGTGCAACGTAGTTTGTTTCAGGTTGGCATGCCGCTGCTTCACTAAATAGGCATTCATCTTAGCTAGGCTGCACGTTTGCTCCAAGCAGCCCTCTACCTCAAAGTACTGCTGGAGTACTTGAACTGCTTGGCTAGCCTCATTAGTCGACACTGGAGAGCTTTGATTGTTATGATGTTTAGTCTCCTCTTCACTGTCATTATCGTTCAACTTCCTTCAATATGTCAGTCAAGGTGTCCTCACGGCAGGTGACAAGCATCATCATCAATAGCTTCATAATCATTCATGGGACACTAAAAACAGCTTGTGCTTCATCAGGTTCTTCTTGGTCAGCGGCCACTGCTTTGGAAAAGCCCGCATGATGAAAGTAACGTTGAACTTCATCCCACGAGTGAGCCAAAATATGGATGGCAGAGAGGAGGTCGCTGTCCATCATCCTTTTCAGGACGTGGCGACGGAAGAACACTTTAACATTGCGAATCGCGCCCTGGTCCATAGGCTGGAGTACGGCTGTCGTGTTTGCGGGGAGGGATTCCAGGTGAATTGAAGTCAGGTCTCGCACTTCACCATGCGTGGGGCAATCCGCCTTTTGCGCGAGGATGTGGCGCCATCATGCGGGAGCGGGCGGGAAACACATTGAGCGGCAGTGTAGCAGACGACGCGAAAGCGCACCATACGAAATGGCCACGCCAACGCTGGTAGAAAGCGAAAGCTTCCCCCCTTTTTTGGCCTCGGAGCGGAAAGTAGTGACAGTGATTGCAGCATATCATGTTCACGCAGTATGGGGGAAGGTAGAGCGTTTTCACAATCCACTCATAACGCACATTGTAAGAGCGTGTAGCGCGGGCCGTGTTCGACGTGACAGAATGAGACGCTCTCAGCGTGCAGGTTTTCGGCAGACAGGAGAGCGTGGGGGCAGAGAGAAAGAGGGATCTCAAAGGGCAAAGCAGCCAGGGGTTTGTTGATGCTGCAGAGCTAGGTGGAATTGTTTCCTGTGACTTTGAGCGGCGCATATGCGCGGGGTGTCTTGAGTTACCGAGCACAATGCGGTCACCGCGGCGCCGGCTTGGTGCAATGGGTGTCGCTTCCTCCTCGCGTCATCTACAACCGTGCAGCTATAGGATTTCATCCACGAAGATCGGCAGAGAGTCACATATACACACCCCGTGAAAAGGGCATTGTCCCGGCCGGAATGCACACCTGCAGGAAACGCGCTGCATTTTTCTGGCAATGGATGATTCAGAGCTGTAGCCGGTTTCTGTAGCCCCCGAGCACTGGCGGCGCCGAGAAACGGCATCGACGCCGCTCAATGTGTTTCCATCGGTCGCCGCTACGACTTCGCGCATGCGCAGAAAACTCGCGCAAAAGGCGGATTGTCAACAAAAAACACGACCTTTCTGCCTTTTCTAGTAAACTCTGCGTCCCTCTGCCGCAGCCAGGTTTCAAAAATTGCCTGCGTCATCCAGGCATTGGTATTCGCTTCATACAAAACTGGCAGGTTTTTGACATCCTTAAAAACTCGCGGTTTCTTTGCTTTCCCGATAACGAGAAGCTTAAACTTCTCGAACCCGTCCATGTTCTCTCCCACAAGAACAGTGACACGGTCCTTACTGTGCTTACCCCCCGTGCACCTCTCACCTTTAAAGCTGAGGGTTTTGTTCGGCAGAAGCTTATGCAAAAGCGCCATTTCGTCCATGTTGAAGATGTCGCTCGGCTCGTAATTTGCAAGTACGTCTTGAAGCTTCTGCTGCTGCCAGTCAGAGCAAACATCCTTCTCTACAATTTGCATCTGCAGTGCAATGTCTCTCGCCTTCTCCTCCAAAATAGGCCCGGTCACTGGAAGATTGGAACTTCGAGCATGCTTGAACCACAGAAAAAGTGCCTTCTCGAGGTCCTCATGTTCGGCCAGACGCATCCTTTTCAAAGCGCCGCTGTTATATTCTTTTTCAATCTTGTCACGATCCTTCAGAATCCTGAAAGCGTGCACTTTGGGATGCCTTTTCGCGATAGCAGT
The DNA here is from genome assembly GCF_055883805.1 of Amblyomma maculatum. Classification (NCBI taxonomy): domain Eukaryota; kingdom Metazoa; phylum Arthropoda; class Arachnida; order Ixodida; family Ixodidae; genus Amblyomma; species Amblyomma maculatum. The sequence goes on from NC_139348.1 coordinate 6,333,736, forward strand.
TTTCAACTCCTCGGCACACTTCACATCATCAAGAATTTTCATCTTGGCTTTTAAAGACAATGCATTATGGGGGCGCTTTCTAGCAGCTTCTTCCATACTGTACGCCGGAAAGAAGTCACGAAACACAGTCACGGAACAGAGCAAAATGGCGCCTGCACAACAAAAAACAAGGCGTGCAAGGTACTGGATTGGATTGGATTCTGGATATCGACATCAACAAAGACGACTCATGCATAGTTTCGGTTTCGTTTATCCGAGTTGCAAGCAGAATGGGGCTTCGATTGTCGATCGCGACTGTGCACAGATTGTGTATGAAACCAATTACTTTTCTTTAAATTGTTTCATTTAAAAGGAGTTTTCGTTTAGGCGGGTTTTGTTTAGCACGCTTCCACTGTATGTCAGCAGTTTTACGTGAGAAGGAGAGTTTCTTAGTTTATGCCTCAGAAAACATAGCTTTTTAAATGCAGAGGAGCATATGTTATCTATATGTGAGTTCCAGGAAAGATTGCTTGTTATTTTTACACCCAGATATTGGTAACTATTAACCTGCTTTAGTGTTGATGATCCGAGGGTATACGCATGGTTAATCGGGTTCTTTTTATGTGTTATTTGCATCGAAACTGTTTTTTCAGTGTTATGTTAAGAACCATGGAAAACTCACTGCACCAATCAAGAACATTTTCTAGACACTGGTCAAGTTCATTTTGATCGTTAGTAGACGTAATTTGACGAAATACGACACAGTCATCAGCAAACAAGCGAATATGCGTTCCTGGAGTAACCACATTAACAATATCTATGATATAAATCTGAAAAAGCAAAGGTCCCAAGACTCCTTCCTGGGGCACCCCAGAGGTGACTGGGAGAGAACTGGAGCTGCATCCATCGACTGAAACAAATTGCACTCTATTCGTGAGGTAATCTGCAATCCACGATATTAAAATGTCTGGAAAATTAATGTATTTTAGTTTTTGAATTAGCTTTCCGTGGTGAACTTTATCGAATGCTTTGCTAAAATCCATAAATATGGTGTCTAGTTGACCATTCATATCCAGTGGTTTAGCAAAAGTATGTACTATTGTAACTAATTGTGTTATTGTAGAATAGCCCTTTATAAACCCATGCTGAAAGTCGCTTAATACGGAGTGTTCTTCAAGAAATTTGTTAATATGTTTAGCAATAATGTGTTCGAGCATTTTACAGCATGCGGAAGGTAAAGATATAGGTAGGTAATTTTGTAATAATGTGCAGTTGTCTTTTTTAAAGATTGGAACAACTCGAGCAGTCTTCCATTCAACCGGAAGTTTTGATGACAAGAGAGATTTTTTAAACAACACTAAAAGAAACTTCGCAATTATTTCAGCATAGCGTCACAAAAATACATTACGTAAATTATCAGGACCAGAAGAAGTTTTAGGTTTCAATTCTAAAAGCAAAGCAAAGACACCAGGGAGGCTAACAAAGTCCACCTCCAATACAGGAAAATATGACGCTCTTTGTACACATTATATACCTGCTTTAGAGAATACGCTGTGAAAAAAAAGAATTAAAATTACGTGCGAATCAGTCAGTGTATCTCCCTCCAATGTTATTTTTGAGATATGTTTCTTGCTATCACTCAGGAGGTTCCAAAATTTACTTGGGTCATTCTTAACAAAATTGGGTAACGTTGTGTTAAAGTACAAGTCCTTTGACTCACGAACCGCACGTTCAAGATTATCTTTAAGCGTTTCAATCTGACTTAACTGGCGGTTCTTAGATCTTTTTAGTTTTCGCTTCAGTTGAATAATCTTCCGCGTCATCCAAGGTGTGAACTTTTTTGCATTTATTTGGAACGAAGGTATTTACAGTCGCCAACCGATTATTCGGACCTCACGGGGACCGCCGAAAAATCCGAATAAACAGGAGTCCGAAAAAACAAAATCGGAAAAAAAAAAAAACTTTATTTCTATGCACTGGCATGCCCTATGCACTTATTCAATTCAGGCCCCGCAATTGGCTGGAAAAAAATCATGAATACGCTGCTGGACGCTCCTCCGTTTGCGAGCAATCAGATCGGCTTGAATCTCTGGAAGGGTGGTGCTGTCACTATAGGCAGCTGCAAGCATCGTCACCGCATTCACAAGATCCGCGTGCGACGGCAGCAGAACAGGTGGTGTGTCGTCCTCTGACTCAGATTCGTCGTCAGGCGGGACAGCAGACACCTGACGAATTATCTCGTCATCGTCCAGCTCCGCGCATGTTGTGCTGCACTGTCGGTATTTGAAAAGCTCTCAAAGGTGACTGCGTCTGGGATCACCCTGCCGCCACTGCGCAAGTCTTGCAGCACATGTTCATCATCTGTGGGATGCATGTCATACGGGAGATCCTGGGCAGTGGCATTCGCTTCACCAACTCCAACAAATCCAGCATGCCGAAAGCAGTTTCGGAGTGTGGCTGCAGTCACTGCCTTCCAGGTGTCAGCAGACATGCTGATCGCCGACAGCAGAGTTACAGCATACTGCTTGCCGGCGTCAATGCACAGAACCATGCAGCTCAGCAAGCATGCTCTGTATAACACCTTCAAATTTTTAATCACACACTGGTCCATGGGTTGAAGGACGCTCGTTGCGTTTCGTGGCAGGAATTCCAACTGAATGGATTCCAGGTCATCAATGTGGCCATGTGCACCGCAATTGTCCACAAAGTGTAACACCTTGCGATTTTGGGCCTTGAATTTCTGGTCCAGCTTGCGTACATAGGCGGCGAAAAGATGCTGCGTAATCCAAGCTTTGGAGTTGGCTTCATACCACACGGGCAATGTTTTTACCCCCTTGAAGCATCTCAGGCTCTTTGATTTCCCAATCACAAGAATCGGGAGCTTTTCGTTTCCCGACATGTTGCTGCCAACCATCGCTGTGACCCGGTCTTTGTTATGCCTTCCGCCGTGGCAGGGGTCGCCAGACACGGACAGTGTCTTCTCGGGTAACATCTTATAAAAAAGGCTTGTTTCATCACAATTGAAGACATCATCAGGCGAAAATTGGTCCAGCAGCGACTCCAGTCTGTTGGAGTGGTAATTTGTTACAAGAGTCTGGTCCACGGCACCACTCCGCCGCACATCTTCTTGAAAGTGAGGTCATACCTCTTCTTAAAATTACGGAGCCAGCCATCGCTAAACTTAAAGCCTTCGATGTTCATTCGCAGTGCGAAGGCTTCCGCCTTTTGTTTCAGAAGATCGCCCGACACTGGGATCCTCTTTGCAACTGTTGCTTCGGGTGGCTGCCCTCTCTGAAATTTTTTCTTTCCAGCACTGAAGAAGACTTCAATGATTCGTTCAAAATCTTCATTTTGTTTTTCATATAGTCCGACACAGTCTGCTTCGAGATGCCGAACTCCCAGGCAACTTCGCTCTGCAGGCAGCCATTCTGCACTTGATGGATCACGTCGATCTCTTCGCCATTGTCATCGTTGCGTATTTGCTGCACTTCTTGGCTGAATTTCCCGGCGCTGACTGCCCCGATGTTGGTGCCATTCCAGTGTGCTTCGTTGGTCTCACTGCTAGGCGTACACAACACACAAGGAACACAAGTAGAATGAACACTGCACATTGTAACTACACCGCACGCCGTCACAAAGAAAAAAGAAGAGACGACCTGGCACGACCAGGCCAGCAGCTACTGGATTTGACCTGGATTTGGATCGGCGAGACTGAAACTAGCCATTGTGCCGGAACACACCAAAACGATGATGATGATGAACAGACTCTACTCCTACTGCCACCTCGTGGGGCAGTAAGGAGGCTCATTCCAAAACAGAACTGGCGCTTCATGCTTCAGTCAGCGTCGGTGTGAGTAGCTGCTATCGATCGAGTTGGCTCGAGTAGGGTCCGAAAAATCAAATGGAAGACGTTGCGAAGTGTCCGAAATTTCGGTATTTGTTATGCTTTACGGCCTGTGGGAAGGGTGAAGGTGCCGCGAAGCAGTCCGAATAATTGAGTATGTCCGAATTTTCGGAGTCTGAAAATTTAGTCTGCGACTGTAGACAGTATTGACACATTTCGACGAATCGCTCCCACAGCTTGCAGACCATCATTTTCATCGAAACTGGATAAAAAAGTTTCATATGTTCAATCACTGTGGCATCATCAGCCCTAGAATAATCCTTGAAAGATCGTATGTGACTGACTTTTTTGTAGGGAAGGGAACTTAACTAAATCTATCGACACACTTACCAGGTGATGGTCTGAAATTCCTGTTTCAACCGACACGGTATGCATAGAATATTGACGGCTAGCAAAAACTAGGTCTAGTATAGAGGAAGATGTATCTTGTACACGAGTAGGTTGATTTACAATTTGAGCTAAATTCAGCACCTATGGGGCTGAAGTGTGGAAGCTAATCAAGAGAGTTCTACTTAAGTTGAGGACAACCCAGAGGGCTATGGAACGAAAAATGGTAGGGGTAACATTAAGAGATAAGAAGCTTGCAGAGGGGGTCAGAGAAATAACTCGTTACCGACATTCTAGTGGAAATTAAGAAGAAGAAATGGGCATGGGCAGGATATGTAGTGCGACGAGAGGATAACCGATGCTCGCTTAGGGTAACAAACTGGATTCCAAGGGAAGGAAAGTGCAGCAGGGGGCGGCAAAAAGTTAGGTGGGCGGATGAGGTTAAGAAGTTCGCAGGGGTCAAGTGGATGCAGCTAGCACAGAACCGGGTTAAGTGGAGAAATATGGGAGAGGCCTTCGCCCTGCAGTGGGTATAGTCAGGCTGATGATGATGATGAGTAGCATGATATCAAACATAACGTCTGCACTGCTCCCAGATTTAGCACCGCCCTGGAAGCGGTCCCAGCACACATCTGGCAGATTGAAGTCGCCTATTAGCAGTATTTTCTTCTTTTGGAAATGAGACAGGCAATGCTTAATAAGATAGTCTTGTGTGGCACCTGGTGGTCTGTAGCAAGCATACAGGATAAAAGAATGACACCAGCAAGAAATTTTCATGCAAAGCCATTCAAGGTCAGGAACGTCATATCCAGTTCCAGTTCAGTCGTTCAGTCGTGTCCGACTCTTCGTGACCCTATGGACCATGTCACGCCACGCTTTCCGGTCTCTCACTATCTTCCTAACATCACATAACTTCATCTGCAGTGCCTCGAGGATGCCATCTAACCATCGCGTTCGCTGCCTACCCCTTCTCTGGCGACCCTCAACCTTTCCCAACATCAAATCTTTCTCCAGCGACTCCTCTCTTCTCATCAGATGACCAAAGTAGCTGAGCTTTAACTTTAAAATTTGACCCTCCAATGAGCAGTCAGGGTTTATGGTCAACAGTATCGACTGATTTGATCTTCTGGCAGTCCAAGGAACTCTCAAGAGCCTTCGCCAGCACCACAATTCAAACGCGTCAACTCTTCGGCGGTCAGCCTTCTTCACAGTCCAACTCTCGCATCCATACATCACAACTGGAAAGACCATAGCACGAGTTATACGGATCTTGGTTGGCAGACTAATGTCTCTGCTCTTTACTAGGCGGTCAAGGCTAACCATTGCTCTCTTTTCCAGAAGCAGGCGTCTCCTAATTTCATGGCTGCAGTCTCCTTCCGAGGTAATTTTGGAGCCCAAGAACAGAAAATCTGTCACAGCTTCCACTTCTTGTCCATTGATGCTCCAGGATTTGATAGGGCAAGACGCCATGATCTTTGTCTTTTTAATGTTCAGTTTAAGCCCTAACTTCTCACTCTCTTCTTGTACGCGCATCAGAAGTCTCTTGAGTTCCACTTCACTTTCTGCCATTAAAGTGGTATCATCCGCATATCTAAGGTTGTTGATACGTTTTCCAGCAATCTTCACTCCAGCTGAAGACTCGTCCAGACCGGCCTTCCTCATGATGCACTCTGCATATAGGTTAAATAGGTAGGGCGACAGTATGCAGCCTTGCCTCACTCCTTTCTCGATCGGAAACCAATCAGTAAGACCATGCCCAGTTCTGACTGTGGCCTCTTGCCCTTCATACAGGTTCCTGAGGAGACAGATGAGGTGAATTGGAACTCCCATCTCTTGGAGAGCTTGCCACGATCTGCTGTGATCTACGCAGTCAAACGCTTTCGCTTAATCAATAAAGCAAAAGTAGATGGGTTTCTGGAACTCTCTTGCTTTTTCCATGATCCAGCGAAGGTTAGCAATTTGGTCTCTAGTTCCTCTGCCCTTGTGAAACCCAGCTTGCACGTCCGGAAGCTCCCGATCCACATACTGCTGCAGCCTACCTTGGAGGATTTTCAACATCACCTTGCTAGCATGCGAAATAAGCGCGATCGTGCGGTAGTTGGAACAATCTTTGGCACTGCCTTTCTTTGGAATGGGGATGTAAACTGACCTCCTCCAATCCCGTGGCCACTGCAGGGTTGTCCAAATCTTTGACATAATGTATGCAGAATGTTAACAGCGTCATGGTTGAGGTTTTGAAGCAACTCAGCTGGAATGCCATCAATTCCGCTAGCTTTGTTCTTAGCAAGGCTGGCTAAGGCCCATTCAACTTCACTCTTCAGGATGCCCGGCTCGAGATCAGTAATCACAACCGTCTTATGTTGGGTTTGCACATTCGGGTCCTTCTTGTACAGTTCTTCTGTGTATTCCTGCCACCTCTTCTTTATCTCTGAGGCTTCAGTGAGGTCCTTGCCTCGTTTGTCCTTTATCACGCCCAGCTTAGCACAGAAGCTTCCTTTGATATCTTTGATTGTCTTATACAGAGCTCTTGTGTTCCTTAATTGGCTGTCGTCCTCAACTGCTTGGCACTGTATGTTCAGGAAGGCATTCTTATCTCTCCTTGCTATTTTCTGAAAATCCGCATTGAGAACCTTGTATCTTTCTCTTTCCCCCATAACTTTTGCCATCCTCCTTTCCTCAGCTATTTGCAAAGCCTCTTCAGATAACCAGCTTGCTTTCTTGCATTTCATTTGCTTTGGAACTACCTTAGTAGCAACTTCTTGTATTATATCACGGACATCAGTCCACATCTCTTCGGGCTCTCTATCTTCTAGATCTAATTCTTGAAATCGATTCCTCACTTCCACAGCATATTCTAATGGAATTTGATCCAGATCATAAATGAAAGGCCCTCTAGTTTTCTGCGTTTTCCTCAATCGAAGCTTAATTTTGGCAACAAGAAGCTGATGATCGGTGCCACAATCGGCCCCAGGCCTTGTTTTTACTGCTTGTATAGAGCTTCTCCATCTCTGCCGGCAAAGAATATAATCGATCTGATTCCTGTACAGACCATCCGGTGAAGTCCATGTGTACAGGCGCCTCTTGTGCTGTTGAAAATGAGTATTCGCTATGGTCAGGTTGTTTTCGTGACAAAACTCTACTAGCCTCTGCCCAGCTTCATTTGGCTCGCCAAGATCGAACTTGCCTATAATTCCGGATATTTCTTCACTCCCGACTTTAGCATTCCAGTCTCCTATGAGAAAAACGACGTCTGATGATGGGGTGCGGTCTAAAAGGCATTGTAGGTCCGCATAAAATCTCTCAATGTCAGCTTCTTCAGCAGTAGTGGTCGGTGCATAGACTTGGATAACTGTTATGTTCAAAGGGTGACCTTGGATTCGAAGTCAAATCATTCGGTCGTTTATGGGGTTGCACCCTAGCACTGCTTTGCCCATTCTTCTGTTTACTATGAGAGCGACCCCATTCCTTCTCTTGGATTCGTGCCCACAATAAAAGACATAATGGTCGCCGGAGTTAAATTCTCCCAGTCCGGCCCACATGAGCTCGCTGATACCCAAGATATCAATGTTCAATCTGTCCATTTCTCGCTTGACGACATCCAGTTTACCTTGCGTCATAGATCTTACATTCCATGTTGCTATGTGATATATACGTCATATACGAGGTCGCATTCTACAGAGTCTTTTAAGAGAACGGCTACGCTGCCACCCCTTGAGGTCCTATCCTTGCGAACGACTCTATAATGAGGAGGAAATACCAGGTCATATGCTAAGTCTTAATGTAACCAAGTTTCCATCAGGACTGATATGTGTAGGTTGAAATTCAGCAGTTTCATTTCAAGCAAGTCTTTCTTGTTTGCAATGCTGTGTGCGTTAATGTTAACTATTCGCAAGCATTTTTTACTAGATTCGTCCATGTTACTATGGCAAAACAAGCTGTCTGTGTTAGTGATGAAAGAAGCTGAGTTAAATGAACCGCTCACTTTTTCGGTGAGCGGTTTCGCAGCTGCGAACAACTTCGCGTCATGGGCCGATTTGTGGTGACCTCGTCGTTTTTTTTAATGCTCACTTTATCATTTTTTTCGCAGTCCCAGACGTAAGAGATATTATTGATATATAACTTATCAAACACCGAGGAAACCCGTCCTTTTTTATCTTGATTCAGCTTCGCACTGTTCCATAGTTTCTTTCTTAGTTCACGAACTTTCTTTGAAAAGTCTTCGCCAATTGAATAATCTTTTCCCTTTAGTTTTTTTTGTCCTTGAGTATCACAGTTTTATGTCTAATGTCTAATAGCTTTATGATTACAGGACGTGTTTTGTCAATTGCCGGCTTACCTAACCTATGTATCCGCTCAATAGGGACAGGGTTGAGTCCTAAAATATCATGAAAAATATCTTTGTTGACGGTTTTTTCAAGTGATTCATTTTTTTCCTCTTCAGTTTCTGGGATGCCATAAATGATCAAATTTGACCTCCTGCTATAATTTTCAAGCTGCTCAACCCTTTCTTCAAGCCTTTCAATCGTACTCATACAACTAACCTGTTCTTGGCAGAATGTTACTTGGCTTTCAAGCCTGGACAGGGCATCTAATTTGTTCTCTATATTCAGTAATCTGTTCTCTTTTATATCCTTTATGTCAACTGCGATTTCATTAAGTTTTTGCAAAATTAGGGTCATGTCAGGGCCAGGTTTCGATTCAATGTCACCTGCTAACAATAATAATTTCTTCAGACAAGCAGCAAAGCCGAGGGCACGGCAGCACCAATAGGAATAGGTCTTTAGAACGGAAGCATTTTTCGTACTTTTTGCTCACGTGCACAAGGTAGACAAACGGATTAGTGCTCCGCATTCTGTCAATGCTGTCGTGCCCAGTGGCTGCGAAACGAGCATGAGTCCCATTTATAGCTTGAGTGCACTGTGATGCCCCCTGCAGTCCAGGTTCCTGACAATCAGCACGTGTTGCCAAAGAACGATGATACAGATGCCAAGATTCCAATGCTGGTGGGCGTATTTCTTGATCGATGTCTTGACGCGTTGAAAGATGGACATGCGCAGAGAGGTTCAGCACGCTGATGTCTGGACAGCCAACGTTGAAACATCCGAGAAGGCCACATAGCTGCACAAGGTAGACAAACGGATTAGTGCTCCGCATTCTGTCGATGCTGCCATGCCCAGTGATGAGCATGGCAGCATGTGTACTGGGCCTTCACTGACATCTTTGCATTGAGCTGAGCTTAATTTTGAGTTCTGCCATCATTTAGGCTGCTTTGGTCACATCCCTTCTCTGGGATCTCCTAAAAGGAACCCCACATGTCGTCCCTTCAAGTACTGAGTTCTGTTCCTGTAATTACTGTGAATAATGGCACTTTTGTCCTTGGGCCAGTCTACACGTGGCCTCAATTGGAGTTGTGGGCCCAGGTGGCGTGAGGCCCAGCTGGAGCTGGAGGAGTTCCAGGCGAGCAGCCGGGACCTGGAGGCGGAGCTGGAGACTCAGCTGGAGCAGTTTGAGGCCTCCAACCGGGAGCTGCGGGCCGCAATGGGCCGCCTCCAGGCCGACAATGAGAACCTGCAGGAGAAGCTGCAGCAGGTGCAGCGTGAGGGCAGCCGCCAGGTGCACGACCTGCAGGCGCAGCTGGCCGAGGTGTCCGCTTCCCGTGAGGAGATGCACAGCTACATCCGCGAGCTGGAGCAGTCCAACGACGACCTCGAGCGGGCCAAGCGGTGACTGAAATTGAGAATTTTGATAGTACCAAGAGGGCCCAGTATATGGTTCAAGCATACTGGCATTTTCAACTAATGCAGAAAGTTGATTAAACTTCTAATGTGTATGAGGCATTTCATGCTGTCTCGTTGTCCGCGACTGTTCTACAATTCTAATAAGCTTGGGCTAATGCAGATTCACAAATGTGGCTTTTTTGGAATAATTTTTAACTGGTAATATCAGAATTTGTGAGGCACCATGCTGCCCTAGCATGGCTTGCTCCTAGGCCGAGCTAGTTCTAATGCAGAAGCATTAGTGCACGCATTCTTACATTTTGTTCAGGTAGATCTCCTGCGAGTAACTACTCGAAGAAAAAAACTCACCGCCAGTGGGCTTGGGACACAGGCAAAGACATGAGCTTCGCTGGCTACTGCATCGTGCAGTCTCAATCAGGCTTTTCCCAGAGTCAGAGAAAGAACGCTAGCAGACAACGGACCAGAAAGAGGAGGACACTTGAGGACACCTTGGATGCTTGAGCTCTGATAACCATGCTCATGCGCACTTTTAGTCTTTGTGTGTATATAAGGCGCGGATCGGCTATCTTCCAAAATAAAGTTAGTGAGCGCATATGTGTCTGTCCTCCTTTTCCTGGTCTGCTAGCATTCTTTCTCTGACAATGAAGAACATACCCTGTTCCCCCAGAGCTAAGCACGGCTGAAAATTCTGGCACATTGCATGCAGTTATGTTAGTGCATGTGCGATTGCATTTTAATACCTGAGCGTGAGCTGCTTGTTACCTGAAAGCCGAAAGATGTGAGCAAAGACCCTGCGCACGCGACAAAAGTGGCGTTGCTGTGCCTGAGATGCATAGACCAGTGTTGTGCTGCTCCCAACTGAGGCATGAGCATAGGCTGGAGTGGCATTCTTCGGAGGTCAGTCCATTTAAAGAAAAGCTAGCAGTGCACGAGCCGGTCTGTAACCCTCGGGTCAGGCCCGGGCCAGGGTATGCGCAAATTAGGCATCCTCCCAACGTGAGGTCATCTCTGTTCTCATCCGATGTTAATCCACTTGTCCACCAGGCGTCCCCACTATTCAGGGGGGACCCTGGTCTTAAGACAATATTTTTTATTTACTGGTAGATTTTGATGAAAGTTGCACCATTTATGCTGATTTCAAACATGCACATTAATTTTATGTAAGCCATTTAGTTCTGAAGATATTGAGCACTTTATGTTCTTTGTTTGGAGGTGAGCTGTCGGTAAAACTACAGGGGTTATAATAAAAACTGACGTATCAGATCATTTTAGAACACACAGAGAATGCAAAAATTCCTGGTTCCATTTTAACCAAAGTTACAGCTTGTCAAAGTTCAGAGACCAAAAAGTCACCTTGACACTCCAGAAAACATGAAATTTTTAAAATCTTTCCTTATTAAATACCACAAATTCATTTATATTTTTGCATTGTACATGAGTTTACCTGTCTGGTGCAAAAGGAATTATAGCAATATCATAAGTAGAACGAGAGATATCGCACCTCCAAACATGTACCGTCCTCAATATTTTGAGTTTGAGAAATTGAGGAAAAACGTGTTGATAAATTTTTGAAGCAACAAAGCTAACAGTAACTCATTAAAGTTGGTTCTGACTAGCTCCTGATGCCAATGCATCATTTCCCATCGATATAATTCGCCCTCAGAGAATGAAATTTCCGGTGAACGGAACGCATGGTCGGGAGGCCGCTAGCAAGACGAGTGTGTTTGCATCGTGACCTCCGCAAAAGTGGGTGCCAAGTTCTGGTGCGCGATCGCCATTCTCACGTTCATGCAGTAAACGTAGTTGGCCTGCAACTAGCGATAAGCGACCGTTGCTCGTCTTGCACCATGTAGCATTCAGAGGCAAGTTTATTTCGACAAAATTTGGGATCCTGCGCAATCTTCTCTATGTTCCGCGTGTCGCGGGACGCTGCTTCGAGACTGCCGCTGCGGCTGGTCGCGGCACTGCTTCACAGAGCGATCTATCCCGGCGTTGAAAGCTGCACTTGCTCATCTGCACCCTCACGGTTCCGTACGCGGCAGATCGTGCCGCTCCTCGCTATCGCACTGAGCACGACCGGCTATGCTACGCCGTTATCAGGCCATCGCGGACTTGGTGCTTCGTCATTGATTGCAGATAACCAGATCCGGCGATGCAGTGTCCCCGGCGCGTTTATCTCCTCTCGCTACTTTTTTTTTAGGCTAATAACGAAGCGTGAATCTCAATATTTGTTGATCGATTCACTGGTCACTGACCATGGTCAATTTTAAAACAAATGACGTTTCGGGAGCGCTACGGCTCCCTTGTTCACAATGAACAATGAACGTGGGAGCTGATCTTTCACATTTACAAGCTCATTTCGTATCTTGCTTGTCGGGACATGTGCCACGTGCGAAGTTTCCCGGCGTGGTTTACAAAATTTCCTGCGCAGACTGTTCAGCAGTTTACGTAGGCGAAACGAAAGATTTCACGAGACGCCTGAAAGATCATCAGTACGATGTACGTAAAGGAAAAGTGACAACGAACGCAATCGCAGAGCATGCGCAAGAGACTGGCCATGAAATTAACTGGGATGAAGCAGAAATAATGACAACGGAAAAGAACGTATCAGCCCGCCGAAATCTCGAGTCACTAATCATCCAGACAACATCTAACACAATAAACAAGAATGATGGCGCATTGCATCCTATCTACGCGAAATCTCTAAGAACAGTACTTACTGCTACAAAAAGCCCGGGACGTCCGGCCGGTTGTTCATTGTGAACAAGGGAGCCGTAGCGCTCCCGAAATGTCATTTGTTTTAAAATTCACCATGGCCAGTGACCAGTGAATCGATCAACAAACCATGATTCCTGACCAGACGGTATGCCGTCGAACCCTCGACTAAATCTCAATATTGTGCATTTCGCGTTGTGGTAACGATGAGGGAACGGCGCTAGGCCGACTAGGCCCTAAAGGAGAGACCTTTTCAAAATGGCGCCGAACTGCAAGCAGTCGACGCCGCTAGCCAACCAAAGCTCGCCTTTTGCTCACGTGCGGTGGGAGTCCAATAGCAGGGCGTGTTTCACGCAATTTTGTTCCTTTGTTTTCTGCTTCGGTGGGCTCGTTCATGGTCACCAATTGGGATATAGGAATGGCCTGAATTGTGATCTTTCGAACGACACCAAGATTATGCCCGCGGATGGCATATTTCTCGAACTGCGGGAGATAGAAATTCGGCGCGATTTGACCTCAGTTTAAAGGGCTACACGCGCAGATTCTCGTCTTTGGAATGCTGTAACATGCAAATTAGGTGATATTTTTCCACGAAACTTCGGAGATAGCTGCGGAAAGATCTCAGAATTGCGAAAACGAGAAGATCAAAAATCCGATTTTCTGACCGATTTTCGGCTGCAAAGACCCGGGTCCCCCCTTACGAGACGTTTAATTATCTGCTTCGAGATTCACACCATGTTGTCATCTCTCACATCTCTGTTGTGACTTGCTCGTAGCCGCAACATAGCCTCGGTGGAGGCAGGACCTCCTATAGTCAAAGCATCCGCCCTGCCGAAGTTGCTTCGTGATTGCTCAGGCACACAGTTAATGCAGTTACGGCATGCCTTGCGGGCACTCTGATAGAGAGAGACAAGCTCACCGAATGCTCATTGTTAGATCCTGTGTGCTTATTATTAGTCATTGTAGTTATTGTAAAGCAGGCAGGAGACCAGGCAGTGGGTGACTATGGCATCGGTTTTAGGAGTAGCAGGGTGGAGTTAGAGTTTGCAGACCGCAATAACGTATGGATCATGAATACTTTCTTCAGCAAACGGAAGAACTAAAAGTGGACATGAAAAAGTCCTAACCGGGAGACTAAAATAAATTGACTTCATACTGTGTTCTAACCCCGGCATTGTGCAGGATGTAGAGGTAATCGGAAAGGTATGATGCAGTGACCACAGCATGGTAAGGACTGGAATTAGTCTATATCTGAAGAGGGAACGGAACAGATTAGTAAGAAGCAAGTCCACCAACAAATTATCAGTGAGGGCAGAAGAATTCAGGATCTCTCTACAGAATATTTTATTTACATATACCTTACAGGCCTTCAGAGAGGCATTGTGTAAGGGGGGACAATTACAAAGAGATCCGCAAAGTGGGTAAAAAACAAAATCGCAATAGCAAGTATAGGACAACAGTGGTAATTATACAAATCTATAAACATAATAAACAATATATCGCAATGCAGAGTACTAAGCACAAATCATATAAGGCAAGCGAGAAGTAGGCAAGGTATAGATGCAAAAAAGAATGTAGATTGAACTATACCACAGAACTACTGCGCATCACCAAAGCCCCTTTAAGGAATACTGACATAAATGACGAGAACATGCATGATATGCTAAGTGTTATCAATGAAGTACTTCAGCATATCTTCGCGAAACGCTATTCGAAAGATCATTCCACAGATGGATGGCGCGCGGAAGAACTGCCGTAAATGCGAGCATAGCTGTAGTCGTTATGTAATCTGTTATAAAGCAATGTTATAAACTGTATCAGGGGTGGTAGTAAAGATGAGGTTGGGTAAGTACTTGAAATAGGTTCAAGTCTAAAGCTAAGTTTATGAAGCTCATTGAAGCAGACAAGGGGATGAGAGCTCTTCCCAGTTAATTTGCGGAAAATTAAAATCGCCGAGTAAATAAGTGACATCAGGATGGAAGAGCTCAAATGCCCTCGTAATGCTTTCACGCAGTTTATCTGAAAAAAAGTGGTCGGAGTTTGGTGCACGGTAGCAATTGCCTATCGATAGTTTTGGGGAAGATGCAATGCAGGCCATCCAGATTATTTCAAGTTCGGAATCGGTTTTGATGGCAAATGATGTGAGCGATTTTTTAATGCCTGAGAGGACACCTCCCCCTCTCCTATCAGTGCGATCGCACCTGTATATATTGAAAGGATTGAAGTCAGAATGAACTTCGCAGTCGACGATATCGGCATGTAACCATGTTTCTGTAAAAGCTGTTATATCGGAATCACTGTCTTCAAGGAAAGATGAAACTAAGGTGCACTTTGATAAGATACTATGAATATTAGTAAATATAGTGATAACTGGGTAGAGGTGGACGATTTTGGTTTTTTGTGTATGTGCGTGCAATTACTTCTTACGAGCTTTTGATCTAACTGCTCGACCGCATCAGTAGTGATATTGTAGACATACGTTTTTGAGTCCATACGCAGTTTGTCATCTGATAACTTACACTTTTTATTCAGCAGTTTTGTCAATTCTATCAGCTTTGCCCTCGCTTTCCGCATGGCAAGCGAAAAATCTTCACGGATAGCGAAATCTGTATCCTTCAGTTTTGGCCCAGCAGACAGGATGAGTCCTTTGTCCTTGAAATTATTGGTCTCTGCTTGTTAGCGCTATATTTTCCCAGTCGATGAACCCGCTCAAATTGTTAGCTAGTGGTGGCAATACCCAACTTTTCTGCGCAGAAGGTTATAATATTTTGCTCAGATTTTGCCCAGTCTTCATCAGCAGCATCTTCGACCCCAAAGAAGAGAAGATTAGAGCGCCTCATTCAATTTTTGGCATCGTCACATCTTGACGCGATGGCAGTCAGCTGTGTCGAAAGGCACACAGCATCAGCATTTTTTCCTTCCTCCGTTGTACTGCGTACGTTAATGGCTGCCTCGAAATTTGTGACTTTAGCACTAAGCAGATGAACTTCATTTTCACTTGCTGGCTGCTTTTCTTTGGCGTCTTTTATCTCCTGCAGTAAGGACACATGACTTTCTTCAAGTACAGTCGAACCCGGTTATATCGAACCCAGATATATCGAATTTTGGTTATATCGGACTCACGGAATATCCCCTTGAAAATGCCATGTAAAAGTATAGGAAAGCCGCATCATATATCGAACTTAATTTCACCGGTCGTTCGATATATCGAACTCCGCACCACGCACTGGAAAGTGTGCTTTCCCCAAAAACGATCGCATCACCCTTGGCCGTTTGCCGCGTACCGTTTTCAAGCCACGCGCGGAAGGAATGAGAGGGGACAGTTCGGCGACGGCTGGTCTGGGCAGCGCCGCGCCCATTCCTCAAAGGCGCACGCATCTGCAGTTATCGTTTTCCACGCGCCAACACATGACGTTTGCAAGCCATGTGCGTGGATGTGCCCATTCTTTTGCCGAGCTATCTCTCTCCAGCATGCGCAACGCATGCGCCAAGCCAGCTCAGCCCGTTTTCGGACAGGCGTCAACGCTTTCTCCAGTGTGTGTTGCGAACCTTATGCGCGCGGCGGCTGAGGTGGCTATGGTGCCTGCGGACGTTAAAAAGCGGCAGCTCTCTGTCTCTTTTATTTTTTTTGCGAGTCATTCTTTCTTATCGTTGTGCTGTTCGGATTTTAAGAAGCGGCACTTTTTCTTTTTTTTTTTTTCTTTTTGCGGGAGTTGTTTATCCTTGCATGTATGAATCAACGAAAGCACGCGATCAGCTGCTGCGATCATGATGCCCGTCCCAAGCGCGGCGTGATAAATCGAACCAGGCTTGTGCAATCAAGCCATCACGGGCACTCTGCCAAGTTCACTCCCCGCCACCGCAGGAGCTATAAAAAGATAAACGCGCCCGACGTTATCGCTGCGCAGCATCTTGGCACGCTGCTAAGAAATGAGCTGTGGATGCAACGACCGAAACGGAGTGACGCGCGCCATCGACATGCAAGCGAAAACGCTTGCGATTTCTGCTGCGGCAACACAGAAACCTAGTTTAGAGCTTTAGAGCCGCGGTGGCTCGAGCAGCGAGAGGGACGCAGTTCCAACAAGTTTGAAAATTTTCGCTCTGTCGCTGCCGCTCGTCCCTGAGATCGCTGAATTGCTTGCATGTGAGCGAGCTGGCCTTAACGCTTTTTTTTTTTTTCAAATTCTCCGTGCAAAAGTGCAGGGTGGGTTTATTATGCGAGTGGGTTGCTGATGCGACAAATACGGTATCGTTTTTTTGGCATCGTAAGTGCCGTCACAAGCCGATTTTTGTATATCGAATTATCGATATATCGAACTATCTCGCGATCCCCTTCGAGTTCGATATATCCGGGTTCGATTGTATACGGATAGTTTCGAGAGCCGCGGCAAATGTATCAGATTCACTTTTCGACATCGGACCAGGGTTAGATTCGATATCACCCGAGAGCATCAGTCAGATGTTGCACAAGACAGAACAACTCACAGACAAAAACGCCATCAAATGCTAAACAAGTTCAAGAGTGGGTGGGCACGACATCGCGACAAGACAAGACTCTTAGCACACATCGCGTTGCTTAGGTAACTAACCTGCAACATTAAGCAGAATGAGCGCATCTTCCTTGGTGTGATGTCGTGCCCGAAGACCGCGCTTGCTCGATGGTTTTTATGCTTCTTGCCGGCCGCCTCGAACGCTGGTGTCTTAGCTCCTGGTAGCCAGACAAACGGATAAGCTTCATCCAGAACCGGTGATGGTTGGTCGAATTGGGGGAGGACAGTGCTAGATATGAAGGTGGTATCTCTCTAGGTTCGAAGAGCCATGAACAAGACGTCCATGCGATAGTGGCCTGCAACATTAAGCAGATTGAGCGCATCTTCCTTGGTGCGATATCATCTTCCTTGGTGCAAGCTCTAACCGAGGATGACGACATTAGTCTAGAAGCAATGAACAATAATATCAGAGATGTCATTACTGAGTGCATGGTAGAAATGAGCGGTAGGATGGTTAAAGAGGATACCGGTAAACTATCTAAGGAGACGAAATATTTGATTAAAAAACGGCAGCTTCTAACCCAACAGACAGGATAAAATTGGCAGAGATGTCAAAGCTAATCAATAAGCGTAAAGTGGCGGACATAAGGAAGTAAAAAATGGGGAAAATTGAGCATGCTCTAAAGAACAGGGGCTGCCATAAAGCGTAAAGTGAAAATTGGGAATAGGCAGAAATCAGGTTTATGCGCTAAGGGACAAGGCGGGAAATTATAGTAGTGAAAGTAGTCAGGGCAATAATGAGATAAGCAGTAGTGAAAAGGAGTCAGACGTGACACCAGTGACGATTGATAAGGTTAAGAAAGCTTTAGAAACTATGAAAAGATGAACTGCAGATTTGTTGAAGGACGGGGGGGATATCGTGCTTGAAAAACTGGCTACTCTGTATAGGCCAACACCGTGTGTACAAACAAAGGGGGCGCTCGTGGCGCCGCAGCCGACTGGGGGTGAAAAATAGGGTTAGCGCCCATAGGAATACATGGAACCGAAATATTCCAAAGCAGTTTTCTCATTTCACGGGGAACCTGTGATGTCGTTATTCGGTACAAAGCAACTATGAACATCCTAGAACAGATCAGGAAAGTATGAAATCTCATTAACGAGGCGAAGTATCTCTAAAATACCGCGAAACGTATGGGGGTGCAAGTTAGGAGGGCGACCTGTAGAAATACATGTAAACACAACTTACCGGAACATTTTTCTCATTTTGCAGAGCATCAGAAGTGCTGGCCGGGCGTTGAACGTTCACCAGCGCTTTGAAGAAGTGTGTGATAAAGTAGGATGCGTCATTACAGAGGCAGTCTACTTTTAAAACTCTCTGAATAATCTGTGTTATGAATCCAGACACCGCCCAAAGGCAAGCTGGGTGTAGCGAATCGAGCAGTTTTGCTTACAGTCTGATATGCTGCCGCTTAGGGTAAATAAGCTTGATAATACTGTCACTCCAGTGCTACGTGCTAGACAGAATTGCATTTAAAAAGCAGTTGTCAAACGCCATACCGCAATACGAACCGAACGAGATTCGCGCATTGCAGCAGACGACAGCGTATCTGGCGATACCCACCGCTGCCGCCTCCAGCTCCGGAGCGTCTGCTAGCGACAGCGCCGGTGGCGCATTGCCGTCTGCAACTGTGCGCGGTCAGTTTATCGTGCTGTGAGCGGTCCGCAAGTCGTCAGACTTGCAGTACTTGCAAGAGAATGTAGTGTCATGCAACATGACGTCGGGGTGTCGTAGAAGACGTTCACCAAAAAATGAGAAGGGTTCAACGCTGCTGAACCGAGCAAAATGTAGCGGTAAGTTGTGTTTACATGTGTTTCTATGGGTCGCCCTCCCAATTCGCACCCGCATACGTTTCGCGGTGTTTTAAAAATACTTCGCCTCGTTAATGAGTTTTGATACTTTCGTGATCTGTTCTAGGATGTTCATGGTTGCTCTGTACCGAATAACGACATCACAGATGACCCGTGAAATTAGAAAACTGCTTTGGAATATTTCGCTTCCATGTATTCCTATGGGCGCTAAGCCTATTTTTCACCCCCAGTCGGACCACGCTGGCGATAGAAGCGCCACCGCATCGTGCTTACGTCACAGATCGGTGTTGGTCTATACAGGAATTACTGGTGTCATCAACGATACAGGAACCATGGAAGAAAGTAAACATTATCTTAATTTATAAGAAAGGGGACACTAAGGACTTGAAAGATTACTAGCCATTCAGCTTACTGTCTGTTACGTATAAGGTAATCACTAATAGAATCATGACAACCTTAGACTGCAATCAAGCAGAGGATCAAGCAGGGTTTCGGAAACGGTACTCTAATATCGATCATATCCATACCATCAACCAGGTGATAGAAAAATGCTCGGAGTATAACCAGCCCTTATACATAGCATTCATTGATTACGAAAAAGCATTTGACTCAGTTGAAACCTCGGCGGTGATGCAGGCATTGCGAAATCAGGGGGTAGACGAGCCGTACGTGAAGGTGCTGGAAGATATATAGTACTGGGTGTCCCAGCTAACTTGAACCACTGGTTACAAAATAATGTATTTGAGGTAGGTCAGTGAAACCAGTTGCATACAAATTCCAGCCTCCTTGTGCACGACAAGCAATTTTTTGTTTTGCAATTACTTAATTAGCTAATTCCGTTAATTTTTTCTGTCTTACTAAATATTCACCTTAGACAAAAAATGTGAATTAGAAAGTTGTAGAGCACCTCCAGAAACCCCCATTCCATTAATTCCTATCTCTTAATGTTACCCCTACCATTTTTCGTTCCATAGCCCTCTGGGTTGTCCTCAACTTAAGTAGAACTCTCTTGGTTAGCCTCCACGTTTCAGCCCCATAGGTGAGTACAGATAAGATGCAACTGTTGTATACTTTCTTCTTGAGCGATACCGGTAAGCTGCTAGTCATAATCTGCGAGTGCTTGCCAAATGCGCTCCATCCCAATCCTGTTCTTCTTGTTATTTCCTTTTCATGCTCTGGATCTGCGGTTACTACCTGTCCTAAGTACACATATTCGCCTACTATTTCCAGTATTTCGCTACCTAATGTAGACTGCTGTTCCTTTCTGAGGCTGTTGAACATTACCTCAGTTTTCTGCATATTGATATTCAAGCCTACCTTTCTACTTTTCCTGTCTAGGTCACCAATCATTATTTGCAGTTCATCCCCCGAGTTGCTTAGCAAGGCAATGTCATCAGCAAATCGCAGATTACTGAGGTATTCTCCATCTACCCTTATCCCTCACTGCTCCCATTCCAAGTCTCTGAATACTTCCTCTAAGCAAGCTGTGAATAGTACTGGGGAGATTGTGTCTCCTCGCCAAACACCTTTCTCTATGGGAATTTTATTACTTACTTTATGCAGAACTATGGTTGCTGTGCAGCCACTATATACAGTCGAACCCGGATATATCGAACTCGAAGGGGATCGCGAAATAGTTTGATATATCGATAATTCGATATACAGAAATCGGCTTGTGACGGCACTTACGATGCGAAAAAACGATACCGTATTTGTCGCGTAATCAACCCACTCGCATAATGAACCCACCCTACACTTTTGCACCCGAGAATTTAAAAAAAAAAATGCGTTAAGGCCAGCTCGCTCACATGCAAGCGACTGAGCGATTTTAGCGACAAGCGGCAGCGACAGAGCGAAAATTTTCAAACTTGTTGGAACTGCGTCCCTCTCACCGCTCGAGCCACCGCGGCAGCTCAAAACAAGGTTTCTGTGTCGCCGCGGCGGCAGAAATCGCAAGCATTTTTGTTTGCATGTCGACGGCGCGCGTCAGTCCGTTTCGGTCGTCTCATCCGAAGCTCATTTCTTGGCAGCGGGCCAAGATGCTGCGCAGCGATAACGTCAGGGCGCGTTTATCTTTTGATAGCTCCTGCGGTTGTGGGGAGCAAACCTGGCAGAGTGCCCGTGATGGCTTGATTGCACAAGCCTGGTTCAATTTATCACGCCGCGCTTGGGGCGGGCATCATGATCGCAGCAGCTGACTGCGTGCTTTCGCTGATTCATACATGCAAGGATAAACGATAAAAAAAAATAAAATAAACATCCCCGCAAAAAAAAAAAATCCCTGCCGCTTCTTAACGTCCGCAGCCGCCATATCTTACGCTACGCCGCGTGTACAGCACAACGATAAGAAAAAATGACTCGCAAACAAACAAAAAAAAAAAACAGAGCTGCCGCTTCTTAACATCCATAGGCGCCATAGCCAGGTGCGTCCGCCACCGCGCTGCCGCACGCAGAGGTACGCAACACGCGTTGGAGAAAGCGTCCGACGTCTGTCTGAAAACGGGCTGAGCTAGCTTGGCGCATGCGTTGCGCGTGCTGAAGGAGAGAGATAGCTGGGCAAAAGAATGGGCACACCCACTCACATGGCTTGCGAACGTCATGTGTTGGCGCGCGGGAAACGACAACTGCAGATGCGCGCGCCTTTGGGGAATGGACGCGGCGCTGCCCAGACCAGCCGTCGCCGAACTGTCCCCTCTCATTCCTTCCGCGCGTGGCTTGAAAACGTCACGCAGCAAACGGCCAAGGGTGATGCGATCGTCTTTGGGGAAGGCAAACTTTCCAGTGCGTAGTGCGGAGTTCGATATATCGAACGACCGGTGATATTGAGTTCGATATATGACTCGGTTTTCCTACACTTTTACATGGGATTTTTAAGGGGATATTTCGTGAGTTCGATATAACCAAAATTCGATATATCCGGGTTCGATATAACCGGGTTTGACTGTATATCTTCCAGCACTTTCACGTACGGCTCGCCTGCCCTCTGATTTTGCAATGCCTGCGTCACCGCCGAGGTTTCTACTGAGTCAAATGCTTTTTCGTAATCAATGAATGCTATGTATAAGGGCTGGTTATATTCCGAACATTTTTCTATCACCTGGTTGATGGTGATAGAAATAGGGAGTGTCAAAAACATGTACAGACAGAGGAGGAAAGTGTGTTTTTCGTCATGCTGGTTGTTTCAAGTGTGATAAAATTCCTTGGCTGCATTGATCTTCAGTTTGCATATGGAACAGTTCACTGTGGGTGGTCCAGCAACTCGGGCCAGGTAGCTCATTAGTGTGGTACACATCGTCAGCTGTGTGCAAGAAATGGGGTGTGGCTGTAAATTAAGGCGGCAAATTGCAGACAGATGTACACGAGTGCACTGCTGCATCTTGAAGGAAATGTGGACAGGATTGTCTTTCTTATTCTTTTTTAATGTAGTGCACAACAGATGTAGAGGGTATTTCTTAACGTGATAGCGTTAAAGGCCCAGATCACTGAAAATCCAATGTTGGCAGCTGTCAACCGGCTTTGTTAGCGAAAAATCGCAAGCATGCAGTGGCAGGTGGTAAGTGGCAGCTGACATGGCTTAGCACTACTAACTAGACATGCCTGACATTGTCTGGCAGGAGCTCCTTTCGTATAGGAGGGTGATACTGTAGAGCCTCGGTAATACGAATCTCATGGGGTCACGAAAAAAATTTGTATCAACTGAACATTCGTGTCATCAAAACGAACGAGAATAAGTGTGTAGAAGCATAGGAAAGGCAGTCTCGCATATCTGTTTACGTCCGAGATGGTTTATTAGGGTCGCGCGGTCACAGGTCGCCACTCACGGTGCACACAGTGCGACAGTCGATCGCGACGTTTGCGGCGCGCGGGCTGCGTACCTTCGCGGACTTCTCGTAGCGTGTACAGCATGACAAGGCGACTTGCCTGCTGCGTGGTGCTGCAGACGGCTCGCAATTAACTCGCGATGTGTACAGCGCAACTAGCGGTTGCGAAGTGTATACGATGTGCGGTTCGTGCGCGCCTGCCGCGTGCGCTGCCTACTACTACTTATGGGCGCACAATGCTGCAAACCTTTCGCGGTGCGTACAGAATGCATGGGGATGGAGAAATGCGGGCCATGCGGTGCTGCAAGCTGATCGTGAATCACGATCGTGGAGCCAGCGATGTCCGGTTCGTGCCCACCAGCCGCGTATGGCACCGCCAGCAATGGTGGTTGCGACGTCTGTGGTTTGCGGGCCACGCTTTCGCGGCATGAGCCCGACAGAAAATCCCGATGTCGGCGAGGTACAGACCACGCGTCATTGCAAACTGCTCGTGATGTGTGCATACAGCGGCTGGGGATAGTGGAGTCAACTATATGCGGGCACTGCGTAGTGATCAAGGTTGCGGTTGCAGTTTGCGCATTCGTATCATCCGTAATGGTGCAGGACAGTTTTTGCACTATCCGAAACTTTGCACATTGCACACAATGCACTTTGGCTGGTAAATTTTGCGAATTTGTATCATCCCGAAATTCGTATGAACCGGATTTGTATCAGTGAGAATTCACTGTGTCAAAATAAGCCTGGACCCTTGCATTCACTTCACCCCTGGTGGCATACAGGCACATTCATATGGCTTGGTTAAAGCGGGGCTTTATATTGCCCCGAAACCTTCAAAACTGTATTTGTTGTTTTTTAACAGCCGCCGGCATGCGGGCTTATCACTGTGATCCTGGCACGCGTATCAGTTCTGTATCCCGTGTTTTTTCATGCTAGTTGTCGCGATACGATGCATTATCATTTTCTTCGTCGCGAAATATGAGCCGAGATCTGTCTCAAAGATTCCGATCACTTGTGTATGTTTCTACAATGTTCCAGGTTGTGCTAGTAGCAGTTTGCGACGTTCTCTAGATTGTTCTGAGCAGCCTTTAAATTGAGCGTTGACGAGTGTGAGGTGCATTCTTTGTTTGAAGATTGACGAGCACGTTTGTTGCTATCGCCGCCGCCGAGTTGCTTAGTTCTTTTGCAGGCGCAAGTCAGGCCAATAAAGAGTTAATTTCAGTACCATCAAGCCTGTGTCTTCTTTTGGTGTCAACGGCCTTGTCACCACTACGTGACAATATGTGGGCTGTCATACCCTTAAAGGCTGAGCTTGAGTGTCCCACATAATTGCATATTTATATGCCCATGGGAAGCTCTGCATATTTGTGCTCTGGTGCATTATACAGCAGAGGCATTGAATCAGTGCTGGCCTCTCTTAATCTCCTCTAGCAGTGCGTAGCATTTTGGTGTTGTGCTAATGAGTGGACGTGCCATAGGTGTGATAGTAGATGATACCCCATTCTAGGCACTGTATTTCACAAGGAACACGTTCCATTTCACCCTGCACAGCTTTTAGGCGAACAAGCAGTCGTCAATTTTTCTACTGTTTGCGCATTTCTGAAGAAAGCCAGTGTTTTAAATCAGATATGAGTATCGTAACCCTAGACATCTGACAGATCACCTTACCTTGTGTTTGGCGCATGATAGCCACTGTTGCTTATGTGCCATAAAACCACATATAACTAACCTTGCATCCATGTGCAGGGCCACTGTGGCATCCCTGGAGGAGTTTGAATCCAAGCTGAACCAGGTGGGTGCTTTCTCGGTTGGTGCATCAGCCACACTTGATGATGTGGGAAGAGATTGCAAACACCAGGATGTTGCAAAGCCCAGCCTCGTATGCTGAGCGATGCTCAAGCTGCTGCTAGGTGTGACGTGCAGAGGTCCCTCCCTAGAGGTGGATAATTGTGCCACACTCCGTAATTTAAAAATTCGGTTAGCTGACACTTTGCTGTGTGTTTGTAGCCTTCCCGATGTCTTCTGGGTGCAGCCTCCCATTGGGTGTGCACCCCGAGGGGAAAAAACAAGAGGTGTCTTTTTCTGTCTTGCGCGTTGAGGAGGAAAGGAGCAACATCACCATTTTTGGATATCTTCAGTGAGGTAGCTTACCAACTGGTTGTGCATGTTTTCTAGTTTTGGTAGCTGGCTTTTCCCTTAGTACAGTAGAACCCCGCTGTTGCGTTTTCCCGGCTGCTGCGTTCTTATGATCGAGTCCCAGCATGACTCATTTAGTTTTGTATGCATTAGAAACCCCGCTGATACGTCGTAACTTCGGGTGCGTTCCCGCAGCAGCGACAGCCATGTTTACTTTTAAGGCCAATTGACTTGGCCTGACTTGAGCTGACTTGGCCTGGCTTGGCCTGTCGTTGCTGGCGTGTCTACAGAAGGCGCTCGGGCAGACGGCGTCGTCATCATCATGAGCAGTTGCGCCTTTTTATTTTTTGCATCTTTTTTTACCTATCATCGTGCTATTTTTCGTTCTTCCATGCTGCTTCCTTTGTGTAGTTGGTGTTTGCGCGGCTGACTTGGTGCTTCCACATATCATTGCATCGTTTCGCACCTCCGGCTAGGAATCATTTCGCGTGTATTCTCCTGCTGTGGGATACGCAAGAAGTGAATTCGTACCGTGGTTGTGTGCACACGTGTGTCCAGCGCGCTCAGACCCCCACCTGACGCCGACCCTTTCACGCTGCAACGTAAATCGCTGTGGGTAAGCGGCTGCCTCGTTCCGCCGCAGCGCGGGAACTTGCTACAGTGATGGAATCAAGAAAGCGCTCTCCTTGGAGGAAAAGCTGAACATTCTTCGCAGCGTGGATGCGAACCTGACACGGAAATGGCTGTGCATCGCAAAAAATCTTGGACTTGCACCATCCACCTTGAACTCCATTGTTTCGAAAAGAAACGAGATCGAAGGAAACGCCTGGTCATTCGACATCAGATAGGTTTTATGTCACAAAAAGACGACACAAGAGACAAGGGAGACAGGACGGAGCGCATCCTGTCTCCCTTGTCTGAGTATGAACCAACTAGCCTCACAACGCATATTACTGGAATTCGACATCAAAAGCAAGCAAGCCCGCAATGGGGCACGTGCAGCTTGATGATGTGGTTACACACGCTTCAAGCAAACCAGAGCTGTAAGTGTGAGTTTTGATGGCACCAATTTGCACGAAAAAGCGCTGGAGATAGCAGACAAGCTTGGGATCGACGATTTCAGTGCGTCAAACGGTTGGATCGACCGCTTTAAACGTTGCTAGGGTCAGTTTCCAATAGCGGCCTATCCAGCGGAGCCAGAAATTCTTAGCACCCCCTGCTGCTTCACAAGTCTGACCGCCGCCATGGTCAGTTGTTCCGCAGCCACTGGTGACTGAGGGCCGGGGTTTTATGGAGCTTATCATAGAAGGTTGTGGCCAATTACTGCACCAGGGTGGCCAACTCCAGTTCTTGTGAGGGAGTGCGTTGGCGGAGGTGTTCACCGGCAACAGGTCGCATTCCAAACCTGTTTATGCAATTCCACCGACACGCGGATTTTTCTTTTTTTTTTTTATCCGGTGGAGATTTTCGCAGCACCGGGATTTGAACCCCGGTCCTCTTGCATGCGAGGCGGATGTTCTACCGCTACGCCACCGCTGCAAAAATACTAGAGGTGTGTGAATGTGTTGAAATTTTCTAATACGAATAAAACAGTGCAAAAATATTTAAGAGAGCACGTTGTTGGGCTAGTCGGTCATACATACTTAAAAAAGGAAATTGCGCTAAAAAGACATGGACGAGAAGAGGACATGGACGGGCGCAAACACTCGCGACTGATTTTATTCAGAAAGAACACAACTATACCTTGAAGCTTATCCAATCAATGCCTAAGCGCACATGCCAGGAAAATTTTCTCTTTCTTATACAACTTGATACTAGAATCGCTTGCGCATTCATCACCTGACTTATCCATGAAAAAAGCCTCTGCGAGTTCACGTGCTACCTGGTTACGACTGCGCCTTAAGATTTTGCTTCTAGCCATCAAAGGCTGGCATGCTTTATTAGGCGTAGCCAAAGGGCATGCGCCGCAATGTAAGGCCAAATTTGACCCTTTTCCGTTATTCATAGAGAGCTGATGTTCCCTTAGTTGTACATTTATACAACGGCCCGTCTGGCCGATGTAAACTTTTCCGCAAGTCGGGGATCTCATATGCAGCCCCAACAGAACACCTGACAAACTGGATGGCGTGACGCTTCGTGCAGTCTCGCACGCATTTTCACCGGAGACAATCCGGGGGCACAAAGAGGCCAACTTGCGCGGGGCAGAAAATACCACCAGCACACCGTAGCGATTGGCTACATTCTTCAGGTTGTGGGACATCCTATGGATATAGGGGACAACCGCCGGTCCTTCGGTTGACCGCCACCTTCTTGAGGTGTTCTAGCATTAAAACTTTGCAGAAGCTTCTCTGCCACAGCAGCCACGACTGAAACAGGGAAACCAGCTTTCTGTAACCTGCCAACCTGATTGGTGAGGCTCTCATTTACCAGATGAACACATGATTTCTGCCAGGCTTCTTTCAGGCACAACATAACAATGGCGCGTTTTACCGTCTTAGAATGAGCAGATTCAAACGGCAACGTGTCTTTCCGGGCTCGTGGGGAATACACCCAACACGTGTGATCTGGTGTTAAAGTGATGTTAATATCTAAAAACTGTAATCTATCTTCTTCTGGTATCACATTGCCATTCATGTGAAATAATGAAGAAGGAGAAGTGCACTCCTAAGTTTGACAAGGCTAGGGTTTTGTATCGCCACAAAGAGAAGATGACGAGAGAAATAGTGGAATCATATTTTATTTCAACGGACAATAAGTGTGTCAGCAAGACTTCTCTTGCTCTTTCAAGCAAAGAGGTGTCTTTTAAGTGATTTTTTGTGCAGCAGGTGAACCCAGGGGTTGTTTCACGTGACTGTTTCGTTTTCTTCATGGTTGTTTTTTCTGGGCCTTGGAGTAAAGGGCTTAAGCATAGTTGTGAGTCAGCGCTTGTACTGTGGCTTTCTTTTATCTTGTCCTTTGTCTTCGTGTTCGCGCTGTTTATATTAATAATCAATAGGAGCGGGCGTTTTAGAGCACTCTCAATTATAGAGCGGCCCGTAATACAGGCCCAGGACGTGGGGTTACTAGGTGAGGTGTGTTTTTGAAGTAAGTGCGGAGGGTAATGGAAGAATCATCTTCTACCGGTACTTCCGCTTCCAGTGCTCTCTCCTTCTTCATTGCGGTGCATATGGTTTGAGGGTGGATTTCACTTACCGTATGCGGGGAAAATTTTTCACTATATGTTTTGGAGTGCTAAAAGTAAATTTAAATAGGTGTGAAATGGGATTCTCAGGCCAGCTATTGTAAACATTATCAAAACATTACTTTCAAGCAAAACTTACCATTGTTACAAAAGTACAGGGTCGCCAAAAGCACAAATTGCTAAAGCACTTTATTTGCCGCACTCGGCCTCATCATCACTGCCCGCGTTTCATGGTACAATGCTCGCCGCAGACCCTACAGTTCTACTCTTGATCAGAGACTTGATTCGAGTCAGTGTCGACACTGCAATCGCGGTCTCTAATAGCGTACTACACAGAACTCGACGCCGAAGTGCCTGCTGGCAGCGTGGTTGCTATGCTGTAGCCCGTACTCAAAAGCTTTCAGCTTAAAGAGCAGCTGTATAACTTGTGTACCGCCCGATCACGATGCGGCACCAAGAACACTGTAGACAGTGGAACAAAACAAGTAACACGAACGAAACGAAGGGGCAGTGACAACGAGGCACAGAGACCCCTCGCAAAATGGCGACGACTACGAGCATCATGGGAAAAAAAGACAAGCATATTCTATGATGATGATGATGATCTACCCGAGTACGCTGTTGCCGCCTGGTAGCACGTGCACACAACGAGGCCAGCTAGGTTCAGTAGCGCTTCAAAGATGGCGCTTGTTCCTACTACTAGAAGACTCTCGCGGTGGTAATATTGGTGGTGCAATGATTATGAAAGGAAAAAAAATTGCAATTTTTGATGCCCAATGGGGAGGGTGCGAGAATTACGCGAATGCGAGCATTATGCGAGTAAATATGGTATTACTGGCTGCTTTGTAGATTCACAAGAACAGAAGTTGAAAGTGTGTGCAGTCACGGTTAATGAGTGTGATCATAAACTAGCCCAGGTGTTGTATGAGGCAAATGGAGTTGTCTTGATATCCTGTGCAGGCGATTGAGCGCAATGCCTTCCTGGAGAGTGAGCTGGATGACAAGGAGGCCATGAGCTTCATGGTGCAGCGGCTCAAGGACGAGGCACGTGGTGAGTAATTATCTTGCATGCTCAGTTATTGCGCCCAGGGAGCACAGTGGCAGAAGATGTGAGGGAGCAATAATGTTTGCTCAAGGCCCCAAGTTTAGCAGTGTTAGTATAGTAGTCATGCTAACCGAGGAGGAAAAAGACAAACACGCAGGGAAGACAGCATGACACAAGCGCTCTCTCTGTCTGCATCTTTTTCGTACTTGGTTACCATAAATACCTACCAACCAGCCCAGCTTCTGACGTTGACGCAGTAGTAGTAGTAACTGGCAGGCGCCAGGAAGGAGAGTGTGGCTGCTGCTCTTTGCTTGTGGTGCCGTGCATATTCAGAAAGCTAGAAACAGTGGCCCTAGAACTGTTTTATGTATTGCGAATACTTCGAATGGCCGAGTTGCACATTGGATGCTGGCCACAGTTCCAGCAGCACAAGAATGGCTGCAGAGGCTGTGAATACACACTCAACTATCAGCTGTATAAGTAGTAGAGTCTTCCATTCAGAACTTCTCTTGGCAGGTTAGTGCCTTGTTCGGTCTTTTGTGTGCGCGCGTGCATTTTGTGGGGGTGGAGGCTTTGGTTAATCACTGAGAAAACCTTCAGAGGCTCGAGCCTTTTGCTGAATCGGCACTGAAAGGGAGCTGCTACAGAACCTTAAATTGTGCAGCCGCAGTGGAAACTCGTTAGTTCTAACTTTGTGGGGCCGTAATAAGAGTTGGAATTATCGAATGGCACTTGGAAAACACGTAGCCACTTGTATTGGGGCTAATTTGTTTAGTAAAAGACTGGTCACAGGACTCTTTAGACGAGGACAATGGGACCGTGACTATTGTGCTATTGGTGGCATCAAAGCAGATGTGCATGAAAGCAGCCTCTCCTTTATTGTAAACTCTCTCAAAATGACAAAAAAAAAAGAAAAACTAAATAAACGTGAGAGAAACCCCGCACCGAACCAGAGGTTATCGCAGGCAAAAACCAATTGAAGATAAAAAAAAAAATGGGAGACTCCCAAGAGAAAATTTAAAGAAAGCCAATCAGAAGACAAAGAAAACTAGCACAGACGTCGGGCGTCAAAAGTGGTTTTTAGGGCAGAAATGCCCAGAGACAAAATGACTCATTATAGAGACGAAAAAGAAAAAACAGAAAACCAAAAAAACCCACCCAAGGCTGAATCTAGCGTGCCAAGATCCTTGCGATGTGCTCACAAGTGTCCACGATAAAGGAAGGGGCGGGGAACTGTGGGAAAGAAGTCAAGAAAAGAAGAAGGGAATAAAAAAGGGGAGAGAAGGGAGAGGGGGGGGGGGTAAAGAATGCAGGTCCCAAGAAAAAAAAAAAACGTGGGAGAGAAAAAAGAAAACAAGGAGGAGAAACAGGTAGGAA
Organism: Amblyomma maculatum; assembly: GCF_055883805.1. Taxonomy (NCBI): domain Eukaryota; kingdom Metazoa; phylum Arthropoda; class Arachnida; order Ixodida; family Ixodidae; genus Amblyomma; species Amblyomma maculatum. The sequence goes on from NC_139348.1 coordinate 6,364,315, forward strand.
CAAGGAAACTGATGCGCAACTAGTAATAAAAAAAATGAAAAGAGTTCAGCTAACAGTCATTACAGATCAAAATAAACGAGGGCACTCATGGCAATCAAACAGGAAAGGGCCTACCAATTGACCATATGGCGCCCCCGACCACACAAGACATGTTATTGACTTTGTATTGACCGGTAGGGCTACGAACCATCCGGGCGGGAATGGCCGCGATTGACAGGTGGAAGCAAGGAAGAGACACGAACGACAATTCCTATAAGCAGCGCGTGAGAACGAGCGGAGGATAACAAAGAAGGGAAGTCTTGAGGGGAAACAAAGTTCGGATACCCAGGCAGCATCTTTGCTATATCCACAGTGAGTGGACAGGCGCGTAGGTAATGAATCACGTCACCCTTAGCTTCACTGCATGGACAGGAAGGCGAAGAGAGAAGTGCAAAGCGATGGAAGTATGAAGGAAAGTGGCCTTGGCCCGTTAGGAGAGGAACAAGAGAACGGGACGGAGGGAAAGAGAGGGTAGACGAAGAATGGAGGGGACAAAAATAGACAGGAGGGTGTCTGAGTGATCTGCGGTCCAGATCGATGCCCACAGCTTTAGAACAGTAGTGCGCATACGAGTGTGCACAGACAAAGGTGATAGCCATGACTGTCGTAAGAGGCCACACATCGACGCCAGAGAGGCTGCTCTGTCTGCTAACTCATTGCCTTAGACACCACACTGGGCAGGTACATGATATAAAAAGACAGGACGGTGGCAAGAGTGAATTTTATGTCGCAGATGCGGAAATCTCAGGTGGAAAGAGAATGGATTGCCTCCCCAGCATCTTTGACGGTGTGCCCCTCGTGAGGAGGTTCCACCACAAGGTGCACCAAACAGCACTTGATGCATACATGTGGGCACTGAATAAAACACAAAGGGCCACCAGTGAGCGTTTGAAACAATGCGCAGCAGTGATCGCCGATAGCCTCCATTGCTATGGGCTGGACACTTACGTTGGGCAGGGAGGGGAAGCCGGTCTACATAAAGCGGTGGCATCACTGTATTCCAAAACAAAATGAGTTAACAGTTCAGTACCCGTACGGGGCCTGACTGATGCTAGGCCTGTAGCGCCCCTCCGATGCCCTACCTGGACAGTGAGACTTTTTCACATGAATTGATGGGCTCTCATAGGCCACTTCATGGAAGAGTGCAACCCAGCGATCATGTCTGGACCTCTTTCTGGGGGCTCTTTTCCCATGCAATGACATCATCATCCTCAGCCCACTGTGCGAGCTGCATCCACTTGACCCCTGTCTTAACCTTATCCACCCACCTAACTTTCTGCCGCCCCCTGCTACGCTTTCCTTCCCCTGGAATCCAGTTTGTTACCCTAGGCAACCATCGGTTATCCTCTCTTCACACTACATGTCCCCATTGCTTCTTCTTGATTTCCACTAGAATGTCAGTGACTTGACATTCTAATGACATGAGGCAGCCCAAAATGTTTGTTGCTCTTGTGTCAATCCCATCCACCAGTGGTGAACAGGTAGTTGTGCGGCAAAAAGACGGTCTTCATGCCAGGGAATTTCCCACCCACAGCCGTCCACCGGGGCAGCTTGAGGCCAGCAACTGGTATTCTGCTGCAGGGCCATAACTGCACAGCAATGCATTGTGAATCTGCCACCTGGTAAATGTGATGCCAGCATATGCTCACTAACAAGTGTGTTAACAAGAGTGCAATAAGGTGTAATAAGAGTAAACTGGTGTTCAAGTGTAGAGAAACGATGTCCAACCCTGGTGTTTCTTTATTCCTGCCGTGCCTTTATTTTCCCAGTAGGGTGGGCTCTAATTTTGCGAACCTCTCGAGGCAGTGTGTCATTGGACGTGGCTTCAGCAGCTTCGACAATGCAGTCAAACCTGGATCGCAAAATAGTTCAATATACAGTACAAACCCTTTGCAGTAAAGTCACTAGGACCGGAAAAAATCTTTATTATATCAGGGTCTTTACTGTATCAGTGGTTGGTGATAACATGGTCCTGAAGTTGTCGTTTGGTAACTGAATGGCTACTTGCTGACCACGTCTTGTTGCTTAATGAAAAATGCACTCTCAAATACCTTCCGTCTCTTTCTTGTCGTCTCTTCGTCCCATTCTTTCAGTTATAAGATGTTTTGTTTACATCTTGTGGAAGTCCCCGCAGGGGCATCTTGTGTAAACTAGGTGTTGGTGCTTGGCGCCACTACTGACCCCTAGCCCCCATACCAAAGCTGTACCGTGGCAATAAGTTGAGAGGTGGAGGGAAGAAGCCTTGAACGGTGGCGGTCGAGGTCGTGGTCAAGCCTTGGCCGACGGGCTCCTCGTCTGTCTACCAGGCGAGGGGCTCCGGGACCTTCCTCTGCATATAAGGGTGAAACAGAGGTGACATAAATTAGGAAGCCTTATACTATACATGCTGAATGGAAAAATAAAACTCTAAAAAACCTGATGGGCCCCTGAAAAGGGGTCGCACCGAAATGAAAAAGATTGTTCCGCAGAAGACTGAAGCGTTTCCAAAGTTTTTTGTAATGCATTCCATGAACGACGAACCAGTTGCAAACTTGTCTGCATTTGCCATTGCAAGAACTATTCAAAACTGCGTTGGCAAGAACTACAGAGCCAAAAAACAAAGAAATGGAGACCTCCTGGTTGAGAGAGCAAAGCGATAAACTACTGACTATGGAAAATCTCGATGAGCTGAGTGTCCAAGTCAAACAAAGGGCATCATCTCTGAACATGCAAAGCACCGATGGGGAAATACAGTGAAAGCTCGTTAATTCGGACTTCTAGGGACCGTAAGATATGTCTGAATTAACCGAATGTTCGAATTATCGAGAGAACAAACATACCTTTATTACTTAAAGTAATCACGGACACTTGTCTGCTTTCCCACCGAAACCCGCGTGGGTACTATTTTTCTCAGTCCTTCCAGGTGCTCAGCAGCGCGCATGCCATCTGCAGTGCCCCAACAAAATTCCTCTACACAACGAGGGCCTCTGCTGCTTCCTTCGCAGTGCGAGGGGGCCGAGGCTGCTCTTCTGGTAGCCCCTCTTCCTCCTCCGAATCTTCGCCGTGCAGTACGTCCCGGACAGTTAGAGAGCCGGCTGTAGCAACGCCGTCATCAATGCTGATGTAATCGGCGAGTGTCACCGCATCCGGCAGCACACCTCCGAAATCCGAGCAGTCATCTGCATTGTCGTCTGGCGACACTTCTGTCACTGTGTCATTGCAGGGCTCAGGCAAAACGAAGCCACTGTGTCGAAAACAGTTAGCGATTACGTGCGCAGGCGTGTTCTTCCAAACGTAGGCATGAATGTTGACCGCGCTCGGAAGATCCACGTCGTGCTGCTTACCGACTTCATTGCACAGTAGCATGCGTTCCAGCACGCGCCTGCGATATTTAGTCTTCACATACTGAATTATACCTTGGTCCATCGGTTGGAGGGCCGATGTAGTGTTGGGCGGCAAAAAACAACTTCAATGTTGTTCAGTCCGGTGGCACTGTTATGTGCACTACAGTTGTCAAGGACAATTAACACCTTGCGGTTCTTCGTGGAAAACTGTCGGTCTAACTTTTGTATCCAGCCGCGAAAAATTTCCGATGTCATCCAGGCCTTTTTATTAGCCTGGTACTCCACCGGAAGAGCAGGCACGTTCTTAAAGCACCGTGGCTTTTGTGCCTTTCCAATGACGACAAGCGGCAAGCGCTCTGTCCCTGTCATGTTTGCGGTTAAAAGAATGGTGACTCGTTCTTTACTCCTTTTTCCTCCGATGCAGGGATCTCCTTTCATTGTCACAGTCTTGTCAGGCGGAAAAGTGCTGTTTCATCAGCATTAAAAATGTCATTTGGATCATATGTTGCGATATGTTCCAGCAGCTGAGCGTTCTTCCAGTTGTTGGCAACGTCTTCGTTGACGGCACCTCTTTCGCCGCGCACAGTCTTGAAAACGAGACCATGTCTGTCTCTAAAGCGCGCACACCACCCTTCTGACGCTTTGAATCCATCGATATGCATCATCAGTGCAAACCTCTTGGCCTGCGCCATGATGAGGGGTCCACTCAATGGGAGGTTTGCATCACACAAGTTGACCACCCACCGAAGCAAGGCTTCTTCCAACTCCGGATGAGCTGCTGTTCGCAGACGCTTTCTTGACGCTTGGAACTTCTCGCTTTCGAACGCCTGAAGAATCTGTTCTTTATTTTTTACATATGAGCTTAAAGTACTCCTTTTAACGTCATATTTTTTCATTGCTTTTTGTCAGGAGAGCCCGTTCTTAAGGGCCCGCAAAATTTCCACTTTGGTAGCCAAGTCCTTGGCCTCGTAGCTCTTCGGCCGTTCTGCCGGTGTTGCCATCGGGGGCGAGTGCGGTGATACCAGCGCACAACAGAGAAGCAATGAGCCGCACTAAAGCAAGCAGTCTTCAATACAACAGCGTAGCGCACCGACAGCAGCAAAACGACAAAATGGCACCGCCAGTAACGTCGACTCGTGAAAAAACAAGAAAAAGCGCCCATCCAGCCACAAGTCGAGCCAAGTTGATTAATTGATGTCCATGGCGATGCTGCTTTTGGGTATCGCTATTGCGCCGCGTTCGTCTTATTTTCGTTTTCGAGCCTCGGTAGCTGCCCGAAGTTGTCCGAATTATCCGTTGTGCGGTCAAATCTATCCGAATTAACGAGAGTTTCGTCCCATAGACTCCTATACATAATTCTGGGGACCAGGCGCGAAGGTCGAATTATCCGATTTTCCAAATTAACGGGGGTCGAATTAACGAGCTTTTACTGTAGAAGAAGAGCTTGCCGAGCAGGGTGTGATTGCAGCCCGCAGAATCACCATCAGGAGAAACAATGCAGAGATAAAAAAAAACACATAGTCCTAACCTTCAATAGCACGATCCTGCCATAGTCCATCCATGCAGCCTACCTAAATTGCAAAGTCCGCCCCTACATTCCGAACCCCAGGCGGTGCTTCAAATGCCAGTGCTTTGGACATAGCTCTTTAGCTTGCTGGGGCAAACCGACTTGTGCCACATGCGGAGAAAATAGGCCTATTGACGACAGATGTGAGCGCACACTGAAATGCGTCAGTTGCAGCGGCACACATGGTGCATACTGCAGATCGTGCCCGGTATGGAAAACCAAAAAAGAAATCGTCACTTTAAAAACAGCTGAAAACCTATCATACCCTGAGACAAGGAAACGCAGGCTTTCAACAGAAGAGCTCGTACTCTGACACGGTGATGCGGGGACCGTCACCGCCTTCACTTTCAGATCCGATCGACCTGGTGTCGACATCCATGTCCCCACCCTGTCCACAGAAGCCAGTGGCACAGGCCACAGGGCTAAAACTTTCGCGCGACGATCACGCGATCAGTGCCGAAGGTCCTCAGGTACTCCCTTGAGCAGTAGCCCCCTTGGAGACAGACACCCAGAACAACTCTGCTGAGCTGGGCCTGTTTCCCCAACCTCATGAGAAGGCGGCTGTTGTTCCAAGAGACTCTGCCACAGCAGCAGAGACTGGTTCAGCAGAGCCAACAAAAGGCTGCGGGCCATCGCGACCGAAAAGTATCCTCCACGTCCACCGTGGAGGATATGGATGTTGGTGAGAACCTGCCAACATCCAAAACTCACACATCCGCGGCATCTGCGATGGATTCAAATACTGGTTCCCCAGAAAGAAAAAGGAAGCCACGAGTTACTGCTCCTAAAAATAAATAACTTCCCCACCCCCAGCTTATCACAATGCCGTATATAATACAATGGAACTGTAGAGGTTTCGATAGAAATTAGGCAGACATCACAGATCTACTCAAAACAATCGCATCAACAGCTATTTGCCTTCAAGAAACAAACCTTGGGCCACAACACACAAACATCCTCAAAAAATATAACACCTTCCACACAAATAGAGTCCAAGCTAACAAATTGTCAGGAGGCGTCGCAATAATAATACAAAGTGACGTCCCTGCCACAGAAATACCCCTGCAATCGAACTTTGAAGCTGTAGCTGTAAACATTATAAGCCATAAAACGCTAACCATATGTTCTGTTTATATGCCTTCACACCTCACAGTTACCATTCATGATTTTGAAAACCTTATTAAGCAGTTACTGGAGCCATATGTGATGGTTGGGGATTTTAATGCTCATTCTCCCTTTTGGGGAAGTGAGCACACCGACACAAGAGGTCAAATTATAGGAGACTTTATATTATCAAATAATATATGTCTACTGAACACAGGAAAGGTCACATACTGCTGCCCCAGATCAGGCAAAATGAGCTGTCTCGATCTAGCCTTTTCATCACCATCCATTTTAACGATTTTAACTGGGATGTTTTAGATGATCTTAGGGGGAGTGATCCCTGCTATTTTAAAGTTGTCATCATCCATACCCATCCACCCATCAAGGCTTGCTGATTGGTTGGTTTTTAGAGCATGATTAGGAAACATATACTCTGAAGATTTGACTGTAGACCAAATAAATGAAAGGTTTACCACGTGCATAATATCAGTAGCTTTAGTAGCTATTCCACAAACGGCAATACAAGCAAGAAAAAAACACAAGGTATGGTGGACAGAGGCATGTAAACTAGCAAAAAAGGAGCAAAACAAAGCATGGGGCATCCTCCGTCGATATCCGACAGCAGAGAATCTAGTTAACTTCAGAAAAGCTAAAGCCGGAGCGCGGTATGTACGGAGAAATGCAGAAAAAACCTCATGGCAAAAATATGTGTCTTCCATAAACTGCTCATTGCCATCTAAAAAAAATGTGGGAACAGGTACGCAAATTCACTGGAAATTTTACCCCTCACACATATTCTATGTTGACATCACCCGGAACACAGACGACATTACAAGAACAAGCTAACATTTTAGGTGAGCACTTTTCCAATGTTTCAAGCTTGTCCAACTACACTCCAACATTTAAAACACATAAAACAATTGCAGAAAAACACAAGCTCCCTTCTTGAGCAGGATGAAGAGTACAACCTGCTTTTCACAATACACGAACTGAACAGAGTACTAATCTCAGGAAAAAAAAGCCCTGATAATGTGCACTATGCAATGCTCGCCCATCTCTCACAGTCTGCCGTAGAGGTATTGCTAAAATTCTGAAATATGGACAACTGGCAAAATGCCATGGAAAAAGGCCATAATAGTACTCTTTCTTAAACCAGGTAAACCCCCCACAAATCCTAACAGTTACAGACCCTTACCAGCTGTATTGCTAAGTTTTTTGAAAGCATTGTAAACATCCGACTTAACTTTGTTCTAGAAACCCGACAACTCCTGGATGCACATCAGTGTAGCTTTAGAAAATCACGTTCGACAACAGATCATCTTGTCCGTCTTGGAAATACAATTCGGGAGGCGTTCGGCCACAGGCAACACTGCATCGGGGTCTTCTTCGACCTGGAGAAGGCCTACGACACCACGTGGAGGTTTGGTATCCTGCGCGACCTAGCAGATCTAGGAATCCGTGGCAGGATGCTGAACAGCCTGAACAACTTCCTCACCAATCGTTACATTCCAAGTCCGCTTAGGCACAGTGCTGTTCATAACATTCACACAAGAAAATGGTGTACCACAGGGGTGCATCCTAAGCACAACACTCTTCATAGTAAAAAGGAACTCATTAGCTAAAGTAATCCCCAAGTCCATAATGCATTCCGTTTATGTAGATGACTTACAAAGAGCATGCACTTCCTCCAACATATCTATCACTTCCTCCAACAAATACAAATGACACTAAATAAGCTATCTACTGTAAAAACCAGACTATAGGTCGACCCCATAACCGACCAATTCTAAAAATGAAAAAAATATTTTTCAATGGCAAAAGACACCTTGAAACAAATGCGACTCAACCGGTTGCACAGTGGTGACAGTATCACTTAAATGCTGCTCGTATGTACACCCAGCCAATTTTTCAACAGTATCGGTTTGTCATCATGGCACGGAGCAACGAAAGAAGCAAGAGTAAGCGACACATGCGCGTACCTCGTTTGTTTCGCCACTCAGCACCGTTAATGAGGCGCTGACAGGCACGCGGGTTGACGGTCGTGCGATACTGTTGAAAAATTGGTCAGGTTAACGGTACACAGAAAAGACACCAAGTGCGCAATTGTTGGTCTACTCGGAGTCATCAGAGTCGTCCAAACTCGAGTGGGATGACGAGTGCTTGTCACTGCCCACGTCCCACAGAGCATCATCCTCTGGGCCGTCCAGCGCGTTGCTGATGCTGCATTTTCTAAATGCCTTTAGCACTATCTCTTCAGGCAGAGATTTCCACGCCGACGTCGCAGGCGGCCGGTGGGGGTGGTCGGGTTGTGCATCCATCCATTCATTATAGAGCTCGCGCACTCTATCTTTAAAGGCTTGTTTAGCACAACGTCTAGTGGCTGCAGCACAGACGTCAGCCGACCAGGTATGACCACGAGATCAGTCTTGCCATCGCACAGGGCCCGTTTTATGTCGGCTGCGCGGTGGCCTCGAAACGAGTCCAGAACGAGCATGTTCGCTCGCTCAAAGAGAGCACCAGGTCACCGCTTCCAGACGAGCCGGATCCATCCACTCCAGCATTAACGCTTCATTCATAAAGCCCTTTTCATTGGCCCGGACGATGACATCGCGTGGGAACTCCTCCTTCGGTAATTTTTTTCTCTTAAAAATGATGAAAGGGGGCAGCTTCTTCCCATTGGCTGTGCACGCGAGCATCACAGTGAATCCCGTAGTTAGAAGCTTGATCTGCTTCGCCCCTTTCTCGGAAACAGTTCGGCTTGAGGGCATATCGAACCACACGGGTGTTTCGTCGGCGTTTCCGATCTGTCCCATTATGCACTCGCGTTAGCGTAATCACATAGCGCTGAAACTCAATGAGTTTGTGTTCAAACTCTTCGGGCAGTTTCTGGCACACAGAAGTATGGCGCCGTAGTCCAAAGCCCTTACTCTTCATGAAGCGCTGCACCCAGGATGGCGAGCCCTTGAACTGCGTCCTTGTGAGTCCCGAGGCACGCGCAATCTCTACCGTTTCACGCGGATGCATTCGGTAGTCACAGGCAGCGCCCTTGCACGCAGCCCCCGAACGAAATCCGCAACCTTGGCTTCTAGTTCTGGATACAGTGCGGTCCGCCCACGAAATGATGTTTTCTTCTGGTTGCTGCAAGTAGCAATACGCAGCTTCTGACTCCGCCAGTACCAAACGCTCTTTTCGGATACTCCAAATTCACGCTGTGCCGCCAGGTTACCGTCAAGCTCCGCATACTCAATCGCCTGACGGTGAATTGTAGTCGGCTTCCGCTCATTTTGAAGCAAAAAAGTCAAAAGCTGGCTTTTAGCAGAATAACTCTAGACTATGATGGCTAGCTCCAGACAACGGAAACTCAAAATGGCGATGCCACACCGCGCTGCTGGTGATGGCGATAGTGATGGAGATGTGATGGAGGCTGTTGACTTCAGCCGCACATTATTGCAAGACCTCCTTAGTTTTTTCGCCAATGACCACTATATAAGACGAGGGTCGGCTTTTCACCACAATTTTTTGAAAAAAAAATTCGACCTATATTCCGGTTTTTACGGTACCTGGGCAAACATCACTGGATTTAAGTTTTCTCTCCAAAGAACAGTAGCCATTGTGTTTACGCTGCAACGAGGCTTACAGATCAATCCCACACTATACTTGAATTAAACCATACTACCAGTAAAACAGAAAACTTACATTTGTACCCCACATAAACTGCCTGAAGAAGAAAGCTGCCCTTAACGTCCTAAAGGTGCGGTCGCAAAAAACGGTGGGGGTCCGATCGATTATGCCTTTTACAAATCTATTGCTCTGTGGTGCGCTCAAAGTTGGACAATGGAGGCATAGCATATGGCTCAGCCAGACACAATCTTGGTTTGCCGCTGTCATCTGGTACGTACCGAACATCTCCAATAGCCAGTCTACGTAGAAACAAATTAACCTGCCCTAGAAGAACTGCACTAACATGCACATACATCCTTAAAACCCATTCTCAGCCAAAGCATCTCTGTTTTTCAATAGTCACAAAATGTCCATCTAGAACAATCTTGTACATCAAACCCCATAGATGAAGCCGCTTCTCATGCGCTTTGAACAAATATGCTAGGACTTCGACATTAGTGAAACGCCAAGTATTGCCCCAAGAAATAAACCACTCCCACCATGGTACACCCTCCCAACAGCTTCCGACCTCACACTAACACAGTTTCAGAAAACATGCACACCATGTGAGCATATATTACAAGAAAGACATTATGTTGCATTTTATAAAGATGGCTCCAAAACTAAAGAATATGTTGGTAGTGCTGTAGTGCAAAATAAAACAGAGAAAATAATACGACTGCCTCAATGTGCATCAATTTTTACAGCCGAGCGCTATGCTATTTACGTTGCCATGCAAAAAATATTTGATTTGAACATCAAAAACAGCATCGTTTACACTGATTCATTAAGCGTCATCACTGCAATAAACTCCAAAAACGCTGTTGAACCACTGATAGGAAACATAACACAACATAGTAAATATCACAAGAAGAAAACATGCTATCAAATTCTGCTGGGTACCCAGTCATGTAGGAATAAGGGGTAATGAACAAGCAAATGTATGCGCTGCACGGGCAAAAAATGTGCAAATAAAACAAATTAACATGCCACACAGATTGTGTGAAATTAGTATGCTACAAACTGAGAGCTAAGTGGCAGGTCGCTTGGGAGAATGAAAATAACAAGCTTCTTAACGTAAAGCCCATATTGGATGAATGGAAATCATGCCAACATTAGAATCTATTATCGAGGTATTTTTATGTCATTACGCATAAGTCACACGCACATCACTCATAATTTCCTGCTAACGAAAAAAGACAAACCTGTGTGTGAAATATGCGGTGACGGGCTCACAGTTAATCATATTTTAATTTCATGCTCACAACTCAAAGAACACAGGAAAAAATATTTTACTTTATTTTACATTGAACACATTCCATTTCACCCTGCATTGCTTTTAGGCGAACAAGCACTTGTCGATTTTTCTATTTGCGCATTTCTAAAGAAAGCCAATGCTTTAAATCAAATTTAAGTATCATAACCCTAGACATCTGATAGATCACTTAACCTTGTGTCTGGCGCATGATAGCCGCCGCTGCTTATGCGCCATAAAACCCCATATAACTAACATCTTGTGGAAGTACTTCTTAAACATGAGTGCAGCCTGGCTATGAATACAACTGAGTTTCATTTCATGTGAAAACCAAAGCGTTGCATGAACACAGCGTCATTTTCTACTGTTTCTGTCAGTAAAAAGGCAATAGATGAGAAATGCGCGCGGCAGTCCAAGTCCTGCAAAACCACACGTGCCACGCCTCCTGTTCTTGCCACGGCTCCCTCGTGCTGCACAGTGCTGTGAATGTTTGGTTGTTTCCCTATTTCTCACTGCACTTTTACTCTCCTTTACTTTCTGAACTGATCGTGCCGCCTCTTTTCTGTGCTTGTACTAGACAGCTTTACTTTCCTTTTTTTTTTCCTATGCGCTGCATGCTTTCCCTCACGGCTCCAAGGCTTACGTAAAGTTGGCTTCTCCTGAGTGCTACTAAGCCTAGTCGCAAATCCACTTAAAAGAACACCGTTTTTCTTGTTTTTTTTTTCTTTAACAAACAAATTTTTTTGGAGATTCTTGGTAGGGCGCTTGCGGCAATGTCACTTCGTGGGAAAGCGTCGCCGCAGCCAGGTGCACTTTACTGTAACAGATTTTTATCAAAAATGTCCTTACTATAAAGGGGGGAAATTGTTCAGTCGTCTATGGAAGATGAACTGGGACTTCAGTTTCACTTTACACTATCCGAGTTTTTACTATATCAGAGTTTTTACTATAGCGGGGTTCTACTGTATCAATAGATACTGTACCGCTGGACAGGCCGCCATTGGAAACTGACCCTGGCAACTTTTAACGCTACAACCCTAGCTAGGGGGGGTAGTTTAGCAGTGCTGTTAGAGAAGCTAGAGGGTATGAAATGGGATGTCATAGGGCTTAGTGAGGTTAGGAGGCTGACTGAAGCATATACTGTTTTGTTGATCGATTCACTGGTCACTGACCATGGTCAATTGACCATGGTCAGTGACCAGTGAATCGATCAACAAACCATGATTCCTGACCAGACGGTATGCCGTCGAACCCTCGACTACAAGCATATACTGTGGGCATTTACTGTGTTATCGAGGTTTACCAGAGAGACGAGAATTAGGAATAGGTTTCCTTGTCAATAAGGATATAGCTGGTAATATAGAGGAATTCTATAGCATTAATGAGAGGGTGGCAGGCATTGTATTAAGGGGGGACATGGCTCTTGAAGTTACTTTTCCCATTTTTGGCCGGATGTGATAAAACCTGGTATTGATTCAGTTTCTTGCACTGATTTCAAATATACAGTGGACTCTCTTTAATCAAAACTCGACGGGGACAAGGAAATCTGTTTCGTTTATTAGCAGTTTTGTTTAAGAGTCGTGACCCTTCAAAGCTTGTTAAAAAGCGCCATTTCCTCCACGTTGAAGATGCAGCTCGGCTTGTAATTTGCAAGGACGTCTTGAAGCTTCTGCTGCTGCCAGTCAGAGCAAACATCATTATCTACCATGGCACTTTCACCTGCTACTGTGCGAAAAACAAGGCCGTGGCGCTTTTTGTAACGGCTTAACCAGCCATCGCTGAATTTAAAGTCTTGAATTTTGATCTGTAGTGCAGTGTCTCTCGCCTTCTCCTCTAAAATAGGCCCGGGCACTGGAAGATTGGAACTTCGAGCATGCTTGAACCACAGGAAAAGTGCTTTCTCAAGGTCTTCATGTTTGGCCAGGTGCATCCTTTTCCTATCATGGGCGAAAGCGCCGCTGTTATATGCTTTTTGAATCTTGTCGCGATCCTTCGGAATCCCTGAAAGCGTGCACTTTGGGATGCCATGCCTTTTCGCGATAGCAGTTTCCGACTCCTTGGCACACTTCACATCATCAAAAACTTTCATCTTGGCTTTTAAGGGGAGACACCCCTCTTAGAACATTTTTTTCTTATTTATGGACCGATTTGGATTAAACTTGCATCACTTATGTATCTTGACATGCTGATTTTAAATATATAATTGTTTCTTTTGTAGAGTGCATAGTTTTAAGAATTTTGCCTAATTAATGTTCTTTAGTTTTGTAAATGTTGCCTCATCATAATTGCATATATTTCAGTCTTATTGCACTCTTCAAGAAATGATACCAATAGCAGAAATAGTTCAAGAGATATCGCTCCTCCAAAACTGCAGCACCCTCAAAAATGCTGTTTCAAGAAAACAAGGAAAAGCATGTCAGAACATGTAGATTTAAATTATGGCAAGTTTTGACATATCAATATGATCAGAAAAGGTTGGAAAATTAAAGTAAAAGTTAATGTTTTATATCAATTTGAGCCAAAGTTACACCATAAAAGAAAAAAAAATAGACTCAAAGGAAAGGTCTATTTGGTGCCAAGACTACCTTTTCAGTACATTTTCCGGTATGGTCATTACATTTACCTTGGTGTCAGAAGATACACGAGGTTAGGTTTAAAGAAAATAACTAGCAAGAGCAGGGCCAGAAATATTGATCTGGTGACTGTCCAAAATTCAATTTCGAGAAATCGGCGAAAAACGTTTTGGGCATATGTTTGAATTACCAAGGCTAACAGTAACTCGATAAAATTAGTCATGACTGGTTTCTGGTGTGGATGCACCGTTTCCCATCGAGATAATTGTCCCTGCAACTCAAAAGCAAATTTATTTCGAGAAAGTTTGCGAGTCCGCATGCCGCGCGTGACGCCGTTTCGCGATCGCCGCTGCCGCCGCGCCACTAACTTTTCTGAGCGCTCGATCTGTCGCGCCCATGAAAACTGCTTAGGGGTGCGTTCCAATACCCCCTCGTAGACATCTACTTAGACGGCTACGCGAGCAGCCGCCATCTTGGGACGCGTTCCAATTCTCGCGAAGACGGCTTCGCCGAAGTCAACATCGATGCAGACTACTTTGCTGTCTAAACAAGGCGGACAGAGCGCGGTTCGTGCTGAGCGAGTCGTGCGTGCGGTGATTGCAGTAGCTGTACGGTGGTCGTGCTCTTTGCGAACGCCGGAGTATGCATATGAACGATCTTTCAAATGTGAGTTGTTACGTCAATGTATGCGCTAGCTAGAGGCTAATTTAGCTGTCTTTATGGGCGTGAGATTCATAGCACTGCAGATTCTTGTACCGCACTCTGAGAGGAAAGCGTGCGTTGGATGCTGTTGGTCTTCTTTTTTAACTTGACGACGAGTTTCTTCAGTCTTGATGTTATCGACGAACTCGTCACTTTCTGGGCACCTCGCCGGGAGTCAGGACGGCTACTGTACGGCACACGTGTGTGTTTCTATCTTGCTGTAGTAACCGTGTCAAACTCTTCCGCGGATTTTCAGTTAATCTGGGAAGACCGAACTCGCCTGACGATGCCGACTTGTTGCGCATTGATTTTTTTGTGCCTGTACATTATTAAAATGAGTTGTCTTTGGTTTCCTCGTCTAGTGACTACAGACAACAGGCGTAACGGCATGAATTTTTTCGTTTGCCCTCCCAACTTGCACCCCCATACGTTTCGCGGTATTTTAGAGATACTTCGCCTCGTTAATGAGATTTCATACTTTCGTGATCTGTTCTAGGATGTTCATAGTTGCTTTGTACTGAATAACGACATCACAGGTGCCCTGTGAAATGAGAAAACTGCTTAGAAATATTTCGGTTCCATGTATTCCTATGGGCGCTAACCCTATTTTTCACCCCCAGTCGGCTGCGACGCCGCGAGCGCACCCTTTGTTTGTAAACACGGTGTTGGTCTATATGCTCCCATATACAGGAACACTACACCCACCTAAGGGTCCTCTATTTAAAAAATAGAGGAGCCTTACACCCACCCAGACAACAGCGCCCCAAGCGGGCGCCGCCGGAAATCATCCTCATTGGGACCCTCCCCTGGCCTGCGCTTGCCACACTAGCTAGTATATTTCTAGGCACTATAAATACGCGAACCTGTAGACGTCTACGAAGCAGTCTTGCTAGACATCTAAGAATTAGAATGCACCCTAGGTATCACTTCTTCAACTGCATCATCACTAAAGTGAGCTAGAATGGGGTAGTGGGCTCACGGGGGCTCCTTCCCTGACGCAATGTATGTTATATGCACTAGGTGGCGCCACCGGAGACTTCAATGTGGCGCTCTGCTGGTTGAAGGGTTGCGTTCGTGCGACCGCAGCCTTCTCATCCACACTTTTTAGATTTGCATGTGGTAGCTATGCAGAGGTTGGATATATTAGCAAGTTGTGCTACTACTGGTGCTATAAGATGAACTAAGAGGTTTCTAACTGCAAACGCGTGTCCGATTTCTATCCGGAGTCCTTGGCGAAAAGTGAATTAAGGCGCTTGTATGAAAATGACTGCGGCGCTCGATTGCCCAATTTTCTGAGGTTTGTGATTCACGGCCGCGATGATAAAGAGTACAGAGACACATAGGTTTGCGCGGGTAACGTGTAAAGCTGTATCCGTATTCCTAAGGCCGCAGCTGTTAGCATCTTTTTGTCGCGCCTGCGTTCTGGATCGTGAATTTTAATTTACTGCCGACGCTGTTTATGGAAGAAAGGTGCATAAAAATTGCCACAAGTCATTATTGAATACAACTTAAAAGCTTGCAGTTGCACATCCTGTCCATTATCAGCAGTTTAATCTGAAAATTTTCAGATAACTGCACAATTGCGAATTAGCTTTATTCGTGTAGACAGTGTTCTGATCGATAGGGAAGGACCTGACAGGAGCTCTAGGAGTGTGAAAACAAGCATTTAGTAGGCATCTCGGGTTGATGAACGGCGACTCCACTGCTAGCTTCCTTGACAAAAAGTACACCAGTGTTAATCATAACTGATGAGAAAGGCGAGGCATATATGTTGTAAGCATCCGATTTCTCGCGGGAGCATGTCTTTTACTAGTACTCCGAGTGTATCAATTAATTTGCTGCCCGAATGCAGTTTATGGCACAAAAAAAAAAAAAACTCCGTGAACATATATATTTTTGAGAACCACTGCATGTATACGGTGCAAATTTAAGAAGACAACACAAGAAAGAAAAGGACAGCACATGCTCACATGGCGTTCTTTTATTTCTTGTGTTGTCGTCTGCGCCGTGTACTGTGGTTTTCAAGTCATGAATGATCGCCCCACAGGCCGTCATTTTTCGAGCTTGCTCAAGAAGCAAAAGCTGTACTGACAATAACTGAGTTCCCATTGTCGCCGAAGTTTGCGCCGAGTAAGCGGTTAGCAGGCTTGTACAAGCTTCGCAGTTCAATTTCATTAGACTCTATTTAGCAACATATACCCAGTAGTGTGAAATATTAGCCTATAATCACGCACTTCAGCTATAATATGCTGGCTGTAGTCAACAGATATACCAGCGTATTCTTGACGCTTAGTAATTTGTTGAATAAAGTTGTTTCCTAACTACTGGTCTTCCTTTTTGTTCACATTCGTGTGCTTCCTTGATGCAGCATGTCGACAATCCGGCTAGTTGGCCCTGCTTGCCCTTCCCCTGGCTTATTGTTTCCACAAGGCCATAGAATGAAATACAACTGAAAAACCAGGCTGGTGTACGTGTCATTGATGTGATCAGGTCATCGTGTATTTATATCCTTTAGGGAGTATTTATATTCGCCCCCATTATTTCCCGTAAGCATGTCCGGCAGCCTCATCATCATCATCATCAGCCTGATTATACCCACTGCAGGGCGAAGGCCTCTCCCATATCTCTCCACTTAACCCGGTTCTGTGCTAGCTGCATCCTCTTGACCCCTGCGAACTTCTTAATCTCATCCGCCCACCTAACTTTCTGCCGCCCCCTGCTACGCTTTCCTTCCCTTGGAATCCAGTTTGTTACCCTCAGCGACCATCGGTTATCCTCTCTTCGCACTACATGTCCTGCCCATGTCCATTTCTTCTTCTTAATTTCCACTAGAATGTCGTTAACTTGAGTTATTTCTCTGACCCACTCTGCACGCTTTCTATCTCTTAATGTTACCCCTACCATTTTTCGTTCCATAGCCCTCTGGGTTGTCCTCAACTTAAGTAGAACTCTCTTGGTTAGCCTCCACGTTTCAGCCCCATAGGTGAGTACAGGCAAGATGCAACTGTTGTATACTTTCCTCTTGAGCGATACCGGTAAGCTGCTAGTCATAATCTGCGAGTGCTTGCCAAATGCGCTCCATCCCAATCTTATTCTTCTTGTTATTTCCTTTTCATGGTCCGGATCTGCGGTTACTACCTGTCCTAAGTAGATATATTCGCCTACTACTTCCAGTATTTCGCTACCTAATGTAAACTGCTGTTCCTTCCCGAGGCTGTTGAACATTACCTTAGTCTTCTGCATATTGATTTTCAAGCCTACCTGTCTACTTTTTCTGTCTAGGTCATCAATCATTATTTGCAGTTCATCCCCCGAGTTGCTTAGCAAGGCAATGTCATCAGCAAATTGCAGATTACTGAGGTATTCTCCATCTACCCTTATCCCTCACTGCTCCCATTCCAAGTCTCTGAATACTTCCTCTAAACAAG
Organism: Amblyomma maculatum; assembly: GCF_055883805.1. Classification (NCBI taxonomy): domain Eukaryota; kingdom Metazoa; phylum Arthropoda; class Arachnida; order Ixodida; family Ixodidae; genus Amblyomma; species Amblyomma maculatum. The sequence goes on from NC_139348.1 coordinate 6,381,966, forward strand.
CTGTGAATAGTACTGGGGAGATTGTGTCTCCTTGCCTAACACCTTTCTTTATGGGAATTTTGTTACTTTCTTTATGCAGCCTAGCACAATGGTTTTGTCATCGGGGTGGCTTCTTCGTATCAGAAGTCACACCGCTAACCGCAAAACAAAACCTCCGCAATGGCAAGAGTACAGCAGCGAAGGGGAAGGCAGGCAAAGGCAAACGGCGCGCAGCGCGCGGTGCCGCGCGCTGCTACATTGAAGGCGGCGGTGGCGGCCCCCTGCGGAGGCGTGCAGAACTAGAATCTGCTGACATAGGCGGCGTCATCGCAATGTATGGTGCCGGCTGAGGAGTGAGCCCACTACCCAATTCTAGCTCACTTTATCATCACGATTGCGATGCTCGCAAGCAGCAGGAATCGCCTCGAGGAAATCGTTTGCTCTCCTATCTGTCGCGCCGAGCGCCACCGGCTACGCCCTTATCGGCCCATCGCGGAGCATTGGCGCTTCGTCGCTGATAGCTGATAACAGCATGCGGCGTTGCCGCATCACCAGCGCGCCTCTTATCTCTACCTTTCTTCGATTTCTCGGCCAGAATGAAGCTCGAACCTAAATTTTCCCCGTTTTACGCCGCGGTCGTGACGACGGGACGTTGCTAAGCCAGCTAGGCCTACGCGACCTTTTCAAAATGGCGCCAGGCCGCAAGCAGTCGATGCGGGCAGCCAACCAAAAGTGGTCATTTGTGTCACATGCTTTCGGAGCCCAATAGCAGCGCGTGTTTCGCGCAAACTTGTCCCTTTGTTTTCTGCTTCGGATGTTTGCTCACGGACGCCAATTGTGACATGGGAATAGCCTGAATCACCATCTTTCGAACGAGACCAAAATGATGCCTGTGGAGCGCGTATTTCTCGATCTGCGCTCGATAAAACCTCAGTGTGATTTGACCTCAATTTAAAGGGCCAAACGTTCAGATTCGCATTTTTGGAACGCTGCAACGTGCGAATTAGGCGGTATTTTTCTACCAAAATTTGCAGGTAGTTGCGGAAACATCTCAGGACTGCAAAAAATGAAGAAATAAAAAATCCCATTTTTAGACCGATTTTCGGCCGCAAAGAGCCGTGTCCCCCCTTAAAGACAACGCATTATGAGGACGCTTTCTAGCAGCTTCTTCCATACTGCACGCCGGTAAGAAGTCACGAAACAGCCACGGAACAGAGCAAAATGGCATCCGCACAACAAAAAACAAGGTGTGCAAGGTACTGGATAGGATTGGATTCTGGATATCAACAAAGACGACTCATGCACAGTTTCGGTTTCGTTTATCCATGTTGCAATCAAAATGGGGTTTCGATTGTTGAGCGCGACTCTACACTGATTGTATATGAAACCAATGACTTTTTTTGAAATTGTTTCATTTAAAAGGAGTTTTCGTTTATGCGGGTTTTGTTTAGCGCGCGTCCACTGTATAGCTATTTTTCCAATTGGCCAATTAGTTCACGAGGTAATGAAATAACTGTTCATAATTTGCAGAAACAATTAAAATGTAACCGCACTATAAAAAGTTGACACGGACGCATTGCTGGATACTAGAAAGCATAATGAATACAATGTTAGGAGCACCTTTTTGATATAACAAATATTAGCGATGTTATAGCAATTAAAAGTTTTCAATTTTGCTCTAAATCAGACAGGAGGGCACCCACATTTCGAAGAGTGAACTTTGGAACGGCTGTAACTTCACTAATATTTGTTATATCAAAAAGGTGCTCCTAACACTGTATTCATTATGCTTTCTGGTACCTAGCAAAGTGTCCATGTGAATTTTTTCATAGTTTCTGCAAATTATGAACAATTAATTTCATTTATCTTTTGAACAAATTGGCCAAATGGAAAAATAGTTATATATTTGAAATCCGTGCAAGAAACTGAATCAGAATACCTGGTTTTATCAAATTTAAACAAAGATTGGGAAAAATAGTTTTAAGAGCCATAATAAGTGGTATAAACTCAAGGTCTGTGGGATTTTATAAGGGGATAAATATGTTTTTCCCGCTGACAGTCCAAACCGATGACCCCACCCGGTGACTTTGTGCACTACCGAGCGCACGCCGATCACTACGGGCCGTGCTCTTGGGAACTACCTTATTTACTCGCATAATGCTCGCGCGTTTTTTTGCGGAAAATTGATGCTACATTGGGGGGTGCAATAATTATGCGGAAAATATTTTCTAGCAAATGTTTTGGAGCGCCAAAATCAAATTTAAATTGGTGAGAATCGGGATTCTGAGATCAGCTATTGTAAATATAACCAAAACATTACTTTCAAGCAGAACTTACTCTTGATATAAAAGTACAGGGCCGCCAAAAGCACACATTGCTGAAGCGCTTTATTTACCGCATGCAGCCTCATCATCACTCCCCACGTTCCGTGATAAAATGCTCACAGCAGACCATGCAGTTCTCCTCTCAATCAGAGACTTGATCCGAGTCCATGTCGACACTGCAATTGCTGTCTCCAGTTGCGCACTGCGCAGAACTCGTTGACGCCAAAGTGCCTGCTGGCAGCGCAGTTATGCTGTAGCCCGACCTCGAAAGCTTTCAGCATAAAAGCAGCTGTATAACTTGCGGCGGTAGAACACGGTAGACAGTGGAACAAAGCAAGTAACACGGACAGAACGAAGGAACAATGACAGTGAGACGCGGAGACACCTCGCAAAATGGTGACGACTATGAGCATCATGGAGGTAAAAAAAAGAAAACAGACGAGCATAACCTGTGATGATGACGATCTACCCGAGCACGCTATCGCAGCCTAGTAGCCCGTGCACACGAGGCCAGCTAGGTTCAATAGCGCTCCAAAGATTGCGCTTGTTACTAGTAGCAGACGACTCTCGCGGTGGTAATATTGGTGGGGCTGTGAAAAAGAAGATGGCTTTCGTCGCTCAAGGACCCATCCGGCCGCTTGGCACAATGGGCTCTGCGTTTGCAAGAATAAGATATCCGCGTTATTTACCGATCTGGTCGCAAACATAAAGACGCCGACGCTTTATCTCGCTCACCGCTTCCAGCCGACCTTGCCAGCCTCTCCATCTTAGACTCCGTGGCATCTTCGATCGACGTCAGTGACATGCCTGCCGAACAACGGAAGGATCCATGGATCGCCTCTCTTATTGACTACCTTTCAAAGCAATCAGCGATTACCCCTTCACGCGCCCTTCGCCGCCAAGCTTCCCACTGTGAGATTCGGGATAACCTCCTTTACCGGCGCAACTACAACTCAAGTGGACGGAAATGGCTCCTCGTGATTCCGCGCCATTTACGGACTCAAGTATGTACAGCTTTTCATGCCGATCCACAGTGCGGACACGGTGGAGTTTTCAAGACGTACACACGAATCCGTCTTCGTTACTATTGGCGCGGTATGTACAGTCAAACCCGGTTATAACGAACTGCGTAATTCAACGCAATTTGTTCGCTATATAAAGTATTTCGCTATAACCAAACCCGTTTATAACGAACTTCAGTACCAAATTCGTTATACACGATGTCCAGACAGCGCAGCGAAAACGCACTAACTAAAGAAAAACCGTGCCGCTCACCATAAATCTACAAAAGAAATTTATTGCAGATAAATGCTCACTTATTTGCAGTAGGCAGTGACCTTCGCCTGAACACTGCATTTAACTCCATCAGCGAGAATCGCACTTTCCACACGCGACATCATTTCCACAAACTCCAGTCCGCTTCCCTGTATTCCGGAGCAGTATCGGCGCAGCAGATCGGTAGCAGCGAAGGCTTCGTGCAGCGTCGGGCGAGGGCGATCGTCCTCCGGCGGCGGCTCCTCGGTCTCCTCGTTCGCACCAGATGCCAGCATGTCGGCAACAATTTCCGAGTCCAACGGGCTCACTGTCACGGCTACGTTGTCGTCAACAGTGAGAAAATCCTCCAGGGCAACTTCTTCGGGCACAGCGTCCAGAACATCAGCGAGTTCTTCCCACAGCGTGGCAACATCGCTGTCATCTTGCACAGTGCGCGCTTCACTAGCAGCTTCTGCATCCTCTCGACATAGTCCAGCATGGTGGAAGCAGTTGCTGATTGTGGATTGCGTCACGTCTTGCCAGGCACGGTTAATCATTTCTATTGCGGCCAGCAAATTCATCTTGAGCTCGTCGTTAACCCGCAATTTCACCAACAGCCGCTCAACGACGCGTTTCCTGTAGCCCAGCTTGAAAGCGCGGATGATCCCCTGATCGAGGGGCTGCAAAACCGCTGTTGCGTTCGGTGGCAGGAAACAAAGCTCGATGTTCTTGAGCGTGACGCCGCAGTGGTGCGCAGAACAGTTATCGAGGAGGTGGCAAATCTTTCGCCCGCTCGTTGCAAGTTCCTCGTCCCAGCCACGCAGCCACGCTTCGAACAATGTTCTGGTCATCCAGGCCTTAGAATTTGAGTTGTATGTGACTGGGAGTGAAGTGCATCCTCGCAGGCACATAGGAGACTTGAACTTGCCTATGACAAGCGGCCGCAGCTTTGATGAACCGTCCATGTTTGTCGTGAGAAGAACGGTGACTCGGGCCTTATTCAATTTGCCGCCATGGCACTTCCCATTCTTTAGCGCCAAGGTTCTGCTCGGCAGCAGTTGCCAAAACAAGGCAGTCTCGTCGGTGTTAAAAATATTGCACGGTTCGTATCTCTCCGTGACAGCACGCCACACGTCTTGCACCCACTTTTCAGCACTCTCAGCGTCCACTGCTTGGCTTTCACCTGCAACCACCTTCCCGGTGATGGAGTAGCGGTCTTAAATCGTTGGAGCCAACCACTGCCCGCTGTAAACCCCTCGACGTCCAGGACGAAGCAAAATCTTTTGCCTTCTGTTGTAGCATGGGGCTAGAGACCGGCAGATTTCGCGCGCGAACGTCCAGGAACCATTGGTACAGCGCTTTCTCTACTTGGTCGTAAGCCGGCTTGCGGTGGCGAAAGCCGTCACCATTTGGTCGTTCCTGTGCATTGCCTCTGATGGCCTACTGGTTTTTCAAAATGGTGCTTAACGTGCTCCGCGGAATCTTGAAATGCGCGGCAACGTCAGACTTTTTTTTCACCGCGGCCAACGCGGCGAATTATCTCCAGCTTGTCGGAAAGCGGTAGGGCACGCCGCTGCTTCGTCGTCATCTTGCAGGATGTAGCGCCGGAATGCAAGCCAGCAGCAACGTAGGCACGTCCGGAATCGTGAGGATAGCAGCAGCACGACTTGCAAACGCGAACAAAGAAAGCTCCGAGGATGCGGGAAGGTTCGCCACTGACGCGTTCGTTGTTCGGAGGCTGCCTTCCCTTCGCCCAAACTTGAAACCAGTTCTGGCCGGTGTTGCTTCTTTCTCGAAGCGCAATAGGTCCGGAGCTGCTCGAACGTCTTTGATCACATGGTAGGCAGCTGCCGAATAGGAGCGCTGCAAAGAGAGGCTGGCCGATGGTGCGGATTTTAAAGGCTACTCACGCTACTCCGGGCGACGGCCGCGCATGCGTACAGGAGGGTCCCTCGTGGAAGCTGCTGTAGAGAGCCCCTCCTGCGTTTTACGGAAGCGTGGCATCGGCGCAGAAGCAGCAGAAGCACCTAGCGGGCGCGTGATGATGTATGCGCTGTGTGAGACCTTGGGGAACGGAGCCGTCGCCAATCCCCCTCCCATCTGACAACGGCATGCGCTAGAAGTATTGTGGCCCGGCAGCGTGGGCTGCCCGGAGAGAACTCGGAGCCGGCACAAAGGCCCGCCCGTTGGCGGGCGTTTGGCGACCGATTGCGCGCGCTGAGTTCGCTATATCCGATGTGTAGTTCGTTATAAAAAATACATTTTATATGCATAATGCTAGCGGAAATTCGAGTGTTCGATATAAAACATAATTCGCTCTATCCGAGTTCGTTATATTCGGGTTTGACTGTACAACTCGGTTCTCGGGTACGTTCGATCATGCCTGACATGCCAACGCCGCAAACCTGCCTCTCCCCGTTTGGCTGGTGAGTTACAGCCTCTCACATGCCCGCTTAGACCCTTCGACCGCATTGGAATTTACCTATATGGCCCTCTTCCGTACACACCGATGGCAACTGCTGGGTCATTGTCGCCGTCGACCACCTGACGCGATATGCCGAAACCGCTACGCTCCCAGCTGCAACAGCCCGAGATGTGGCCGGTTTCTTATTGAAGAACTTTATTCTCCGTCACGGTGCTCCTCGTGAATTGCTCAGTGACAGAGGCCGTGCTTTCTTGTCCGAAGTCGTTCAAGCCCTGCTCGATCAGTGCAAAATCATTCACTGGACTTGCACCGCTTACCACCCGCAAACGAACGGCCTTGTTGAACGATTTAATCGCACCCTCGGCGACATGCTTGCGAAGTACGTCGTATCCAACCACATGAACTGGGACATTGTCCTTCCTTATATGTATCACCTATGCGTACAATACTGCTACGCAATCTAGCACGGGTTTCTCTCCGTTCCTTTTGCTTTACGGTCGGCATCCATCTGCTCCCCTTGATACTGTCCTCCCCTACAACCCTGATCCATCAGAATACACTACAGTGACAGAAGCTGCCAAGTATGCCGAAGAATGCCGCCAGATTGCCGGCACGTTACGAACGACTCTCAGTGGCGCCAAAAATATCGGCATGACACCGATCAGAAGAATGCACCACACTTTGAGCCCGGCTCACTTGTGTGGCTATGGGTTCTATCTGGTAGCCCCGGTCGCTCCGTTAAGCTTATCTCAAAGTATCACGGGCCATACCGTGTCGTCGAGCGCACTTCACCAGTGAACTATATTGTTGAGCCGCTTACGCCATCTTCAGATTTGCGACGCCGTGGCCGCGAGACTGTACATGTGCAGCGTCTTAAGCCGTTCTACGATCCAATTGTACCTTCGTCCCCTTAAGTCGCCAGGATGGCTCCTTTTTCTCTGGGGGGCATTGTGAAGAAGAAGAGCCCTTTTTGCTGGACGCTGATGAAGAGGAAGCAGTCTGTGGAATTGTGATCGCGCAGATCATCGTGCGCTTCCTTGCCGACCTCGGCGCCGTCCTCGACGTATAGATTAAACATTCTCTTACAGTGCGATGATTATGCGAGGAAAAAACAATTTCAATTTTTGACGCCCAATGTTGGGGGTGCGAGCATTATGTGAGTAAATATAGTAAGGGACAATACGTGCGATGATTATGCGAGGAAAAAACAATTTCAATTTTTGACGCCCAATGTTGGGGGTGCGAGCATTATGCGAGTAAATATGGTAAGGGACAATACGTGATGGTCTGAAACAGACATTTATTGCTGCAATAACAACAACGCCAGCTAGGAATAAAGGAATCTAATGGATCTAGGTTGTCCGACTCACCAGCAGGGCTACGGACGAATGTTCGCCTACACTAGGGCAAGGGATAGGCTTCGAGGCCGACAGGGCGACAAGCGGGAAAAGTCACGCCAGGTTTCGCCTTGCCAGCGACTGCGGAGTCGCACGAGAATACGGCCTCTCGTGCTGAGTTCCCGATGCTGAAGAGCATTGGCTTTGCACGCGTACGCGATGACAAGATTAGAGGTGGCGCTTGTGCTGCCGCGACGCTGGCACTATCTCTCGATAATTAATGTTAACCATCAATGTTGGCGCCATTCCGCGATAGCTAGAATAACTACCGCGGGGGAAAGTCGACCTTAAAGGGCACAATGGAGATCGTTCCCCACAGGTCATACAGGCCTACGCGCCTACATGTATTTATGATGATCACGCTGTCTAAAGCTTCTAACAAGATGTAGAATCGGCAATGAGGAAAGGAAAGATGCAGTATACTGTACTAAATGGGCAACTTCAATGCCAAGGTAGGGAAAAAGCAGGCTGAAGATTAGGCAGCAGGGGGGAGTTACGAGTTGAATTTGCAGAGCGCAATAACTTATGGATCTTGAATACCTTCTTCAGTAAACGAAAGAACTGGAAGTGGACATGGAAAAGTCCTAGCAGGGAGACTAAAAATAAAATTGACTTCATATAAGTGTTCTAACCCCGTCATTATGCAGGGTATAGAAGTAATCAGGAAAGTGTGATGCAGTGACCACAGGATGGTAAGGTCTCGAATTAGTCTAAATCTGAAGAGGGAACGAAACAGATGAGTAAGAAAGAAGTCCACCAACCAATTAGCAATGAGGGGGAGGGCAGAAGAGTTCAGGATCTCGCTACAGAATAGATATTGAGCTTTAACCGAGGATTACGACATTAGCTTAGAAGCAATAACAATAATTTCAGGGATATCATTACTGAGTGCAGTGTAAATGTAGGCAGTAGGATGGTTCTAGAGGATACCTGTAAGCTGTCTAAGGGGACGAAAGATTAATCAAAAAGAGCATAGCGCAGGAACAAAAAATGGGGACAATGACAAGACAGGACAAGTGCTAACTTTCAGCAGAGGGTTACTGCAGAAAGGATCACATATATGCCCTTCGGGATCAGCAAGGAATGAGAAAAACAAACAAATTGCTATAAGACAGCTACATACTACGCCAAGAATTAAAGCTCTTTGCTTGACAGAGCAACAGACGCCTTACTGACACATCTATCTCCTACCCAAGCTATCTCCAGTGCTTCCGTTATCTCCCTTGTCAGCTAGTTGCGATGTTGATACGCGATGATTGTCTTATCAATCGGGATGGCAAGGTGGTTCTGCATCACCTCTTCTGCAGTGTGCAGCCAGATGGCCGTCTGTAGCAATGCTGCCAACATTTTTATTGTGCTCCAGAAGACGCACACTTAAACATCTGCCAGTCTGGCTGACATAGTGCTTTCCACATGAAAGTGGAATTTTATAAACAACCCCCCTCCTGCAGGGCACGTAAGGGTGTCTGTGTTTAATCGGACACTCAGGTTTCTGCGTTCCCATAGGACAGGTCTTTCTGCACAAACTCTAAAGCTTTTTTGGTGCTGTAAGCAGGACCTTTATGCCAGAACGTTGCCCCACCTTCCTTAGGTTATGAGAAACCTTATGCAGGTGGGGAATGACAACTACGTTTTCTTTCTTCCTTCTTTTTCATCTTTTCCACTCGCTGTTTGTCACTCATCAGTGCCGCAATTTTCTTTCTACGATGCAGGCTTTCAGAAACGGAAACAATAACAGGTTTAGGGTAGCCCGCCGCATGCAAACGCGCCATCTGCATACTGACACTTTCTTCCATGGACTTAGAGCGTTAGACAAAAAAGAAAGGATAATGCTTCTCTTCACTAGCCTTGAGCGTGCAGTGCTATACGGCAAAGGAGGCTTGTTGGCTCTAGGCTCATGCAGCGAACATGTGTGATCATGGCTAAAACGCAATCTCAAATCTAAAAACCTGATGCTGTCCTGCGCCACTAATTTACAGGTAAATGTAAGCGGCCGGAAGCATGCATTAAATGTCTAAAACATCTAAAACGCGTGAGACAATAGAGTCAGTAAAATCAGATTTGTCTAAAACAATTAAAAAGTCGTCAACATTACGGGAAATATTTAAAATCCTAAGGTCACCTAGCCATTCAAGAAGAGCTTTGTCACATCGCGCTAAAAACAAATCACTTAAAATGGGTGCAATACATGACCCTATGTAAACACCCTGCGTGTAAATGACGTCAAAAAGCACAAAGGTAGATGTCAAATACAACGATAAAATCTAAAAAACCAGCCACACTCATATCCTATGTATTCTGAAATTGCACAGTGCCACACTCGTCAATCGCAGCCTCGACACAGGACAGAAACCCTTCTTGAGGCAATGAAAGGATTTGTTTTATTCATTGCCTGTTGCTTGACACTTTCATGTCCACAATCACAAACTCGGTACCGGCGTCTCATTCCGCGCTGATGTGATGGCGAGGTGAAACTCTCGTTGCTGGCTTCCCTGACAAAACAGATTTTGCACCAACAGTGCGCAGTCCCTGCTGTAGAGTAGTACGCGGCATCGGGGTCAGTGTACCGTGATCTGGGATGCAATTCGCGCTGTAATTTAGACCCGCGGTATAGTGTTCTAGAATTGAGAAGTGTGCCGTCTGCAGCCGGCGAGCTGGTGGTTTCAGCGATGACAGGAGAGAGGGCGCTGTGTGCAGGAGGAGCGCAGTGAGCGCGGAGCAGACAGCTGGGTGAACCGTCACCGCTAGTTCAATCGGACTCCGACGGCGCAATAAATTGTGTCGCTTTAGCTCCCACATGCTTGTCTAAATGTATTAAAACGGTTATGTTCATGAACAAAACAACTATTTCCCTATAAAGATTGCCGATGAACTGACAAGCAATGGCAAGATATATTTCCTGAACGTATTGGGTACTTTATTTCTCGAACACTAGCGGGAAGTTCAATGACGAATGTCTAACGTATTTCTATGATCATATAAATTTTTAATATTGGATACACCGGTTTATGCGGGCTAGACTGAAGTCTTCCATCGACGCTCGCACGTACTGTAAACGCAGTGAATGGTGTTTTAGGCTAGGCTAGCGTGCGCCACATGTAAATAGAGGTATGCGAAGATTGCTTGAAGACAGAAATTATGCCAGCGTTTACTGATGACTTTATTCAAATGTGGGTGAATACATATGAACTGGCAGTCCTACTCAAAACGAAATGAATGAATGAGAGCACATAGCAATGAACGAAACCACATAATGGACGACGTGAAAAAAAAAATTGCGACTTAGTGCAAGAATATGGTACAAACGTATAAAACTGTACAGAACTATATGAGAATATTAATGAACTGTACTAGGCCGTGAATAAATTAAGCTGCTAAATTTGAAAACACACAAGAGAAAGGCAGAATAATTAAAGTCCTCAAACACGATTACTTGCACCTCCTTAGCTTTAGGTAATTTACCTGCTCTGCTTTAGAGGTCTGCTCTTGGTTTAGCGACTTGGCATAAAAACGCAATCGCATGAGGACGTAGAACTTAACTATGTTAAGTGTCATTTCTTTGTCATAAGTAGGGCAACCAAACTTGGAAACCTCTGCGCTTTGCAAAAAACAAAGCAAATTCACGCATGCTATTTGCGTTAATCTTTCTTGAACTAAAAAAAAAAAAAAACGTGAAAGACTCTTTCAGCTAGTGCACGAGCTTTGCAAGCTCCGAGGACGGATAAAGAAGACCTCCGTGGTCGAAGTTTGAGATAAATTGATTTTGTTCTTTTTGTGCCGCGCACGATTTGCTTGAAATGAGATAAGCGGAGCAAGTACTGCATTTTGACTTCTTCATGAACTTTCTAGCGACATATCCTGCAATATAAGCTATGAGACGGCTAGAACTGTGCCTAGTGACGTATCTGTGGTCATCTGAAAGAAGGGAATTCAAAGTAGCTTCGACGTCCTCGAGCCTTCCCTCGTCAACCAAACGGTCAAGCTCATCAATAGGATTTGAAAGAAGCTGGGTAGGTTTCTCGCTTGTACGGCTAATTCCAAGTAAGGCATTTACAATTTCAGCATTACAATTTCCTGTCCTTGGGGGCCTCGCTAAGTTGTAAAATGCCAGGGCGTTAACTGTCACTAAACATTGAGCCGGCGTGGGATGATCGTTGCAGCCATTAAATTGCCTCACAATGTCGAAGAGGTTTTCTAGTTTGTCTTGGCTTAGTCTCGATGTGGTAATGTATGTAAAGCCGCATTTTGCAGATAAGTAGTCAACGAGGTCGACTGTGGACTGCAAAGTCACCCGAAGGCCTTCCGCGGTGCTGTTGCTTAGGAAAACATGCTTTGAGTGTATTTCGAGAAGGGAAGGGTTCGAATAGGGAAGGCAGCAGAAAGAGCGCGCCATGAGCAAGAAGAAAGAACGAAAGGAAGGAGAAGAGCATTCAGTAAAAGAAGGGGGGAGGAGGGGGGGGGGGGGGGCGAAAGTTATACGAGACGGACGGAACTGTTACTGTGCTCTTTGTGAACATGTGTTTTCCTGCTTGACCAATCATCGCTCTTCGCTCAACAACGCGCCATAGTACAACAGCCAGAGAAGCAACGCGATGCAACAAAATGCACGCAGGAAACGAGCCGTAGAAGCAGACGCCCCAAGCGTTTCCTCTGCGGCGCGTGCGCTTGTGATGCACTCCTATGGCTGACAGCGCCACCTACGCTTTTCATCGCTCCGGCGACCACTTCGCTCCCATTGTCGTGCGCCGAAGACGGCACACTTCCCAATTCTAGAACACTATACCTGCGGTATCGTCATCGGGCAGCGTGGTTGATGTTCCCTGCGCATCTAACAAGTCTGGCATCGGCTGTAACGCAGGCCCCGACGGCACGCTTGTGGCCGGCGTCATCTGGTTTTTGTTCCACGCCCGTTTCTTACGGCTTCCAAAGGCTCGTTGCATGCACGGTTACAATCTACTATTTTCCCGCTTCTTGATCGCAAGGAAAAACTGCAAAAAGCGGTGCATCGAGAAACATGAGCGCAAACGCAGACGCACATGAAGCGGCAGCGACGGCGGCAAATCAGAAAGAAAAGAATGACGCGCCAGTAAAAGGGGAGACTCGGAACGGCACGCATGAGAGCAAATCAGAGACCATAAACGGCCTTCGAAAAACACCCAGTCCGCTTGAGCGAAGCCATTTTAAGATGGCGCAAATTCTGCACAAAGATAACAGCTTCAAACCAAGCCCAAGATGGCTGCTATCGGCTGGCTGCAACGCCCGCTGTACATACCCGCGGCGCACGTGGGAATTTCAACAAATTGTCTCACTTCAAGGGGCATTTCGTGGCTTCTGTGACGTTTCGAAAGCCGATTTTATTGCATTTCTTGACAGAATTCAGCGTTAATAATTTGAGTACAGGTGCTCGAAATGATAAACGGTCTGAAAATTAGTTTGTCTCAAAATCGATTTTTGACCATTATCATTCATTCTAAGACTCGCATCTCGCCTTAACTCTACAGCTGTCACCTTTAAGAATTTTTGCTACTGCAAGTCATCAATAATTTTATTTCCCAAGTGATTGCGCATTTATCAGCAATCAAAGTTTGTGACTTAGACGCAGTTTCCTTTAATGGCCACGGGCGCCGCCACTATTATACACCTAGAGTGCCTCGCATCTATCCACCCTATATACACCCGACCAATAAAAATCTCCGTTTTTTGATATGTGGGAAGTTTCGCAACTGGTAGTGCTGAGGTTGGCATCAGTGCGCTTTTGATTTTCAGTAAACTTTTGATGTTTTTACTGGCTATTAACACTAGTAGCAGCTTTTCACTATTGTAAATTGCAGAATATGATAGCTTTTTGTGGTGACTTATTCGTGAGCCTCTTCACTCGTCAGGGAATTTGAACTGAAATAGTCTGGAAAAACCTGGAAAAGTCAGGGATTTTGAAAATAGTGGTTTGCTAGACACCCTGGATATCAAAGCTAATAATAAGCGCAAAGTGGCCGATAGAAGGAAGTATAACATGAAGAAAATTGAGCATGCTGTAAAGAATGGAGGAAGCCTTAAAGCGAAGAAGAAGAAATTGGTCATAGGCAGAAATCAGATGTATGTGCTAAGGGACAAGGCGGGCAGTGTCATCACGAATATGGACAAGATAGTCAAAGTAGCCAAGGAGTTCTATACAGATCTCTACAGCAGCCATCATAGTCACGACAATAATGAGATTGGCGGTAAGGAAATGCAGCCAGACGTTCCGCAAGTGGCAAAGGACAAAGTTAAGAAAGCATTAGAAACTATGAAAAGGGGGAAAGTAGCTGGAGGGGATTAGGTAACTTCAGATTTGTTGAAGGACGGGGGGGGGGGGGGGGATATCGTGCCGGAAAAACTGGCCACCCTGTATACGCATTGTCTGGTGTCATCGATGATATCGGAACCATGGAAGAACGCAAACATTATCTTGATTCACAAGAAAGGGAACACCAAGGACTTTAAAAATTACCGACCACTCGGCTTACTGTTCGTTACGTATAAGGTATTTACCAAGGTAATCACTAATAAAATCGGGACAACCTTAGACTGCAGTCAGGCAAGTTTTTGGAAAGGGTACTATACTATGCATCATATCCATAGGAAAATGCTTGGTATATAGCCAGCCTTTATACAGAGCATTCATTTATTATGAAAAAGTTTTTGACTCAGTTGAAACCTCGACAGTCGTGCAGGCATTGCGAAATCAGGGGGTAGACGAGCCGTACGTGAAAGTGCTGGAAGATATATACAAGGGCTGCACAGCAACCATAGTTCTGCATAAAGAAAGTAATACAGTTCCCATAAATAAAGGTGTTAGGCAAGGAGACACGATCTCCCCAGTACTATTCACAGCTTGCTTAAAGGAAGTATTCAGAGACTTCATTTGGGAGCAGTTAGGGATAAGGGTAGAGGGAGAATACTTCAGTAATCTGCGATTTACTGATGACATTGCTTTGCTAAGTAACTCGGGGGATGAACTACAAATAATGATTGATGACTTGACAGGAAAAGTAGAAAGGTAGGCTTGAAAATCAATATGCAGAAGACTACAGCCTCGGGAAGCAATAGCATTTTACGTCAGGTAGCGAAGCACTGGAAGTAGTAGGCGTATATGTCTACTTAGGACAGGTAGTAACCGCAGATCCGGACCATGAAAAGGAAATAACAAGTAGAATAAGATTGGGATGGAGCGCACTTGGCAAGCACTCGCAGATTATGACTAGCAGCTTACCGGTATCGCTCAAGAGGAAAGTATATAACAGTTGCATCTTACCTGTACTCACCAATTGAGCGGAAACATGGAGGCTAACCAAGAGAGTTCTACTTAAGTTGAGGACAACCCAGAGGGCTATGGAACAAAAAATGGTAGGGGTAACATTAAGAGATAGGAAGCGTGCAGAGTTTGTCAGAGAAATTACTAAAGTTACCGACATTCTGGTGGAAATTAAGAAGAAGAAATGGGCATAGGTAGGACATGTAGTGCGAAGAGAGGATGACCGATGGTCGCTTAGGGTAACAAACTGGATTCCAAGGGAAGGAAAGCGTAGCAGGGGGCGGCAGAAAGTTAGGTGGGCGGATGAGGTTAAGAAGTTCGCAGGGGTCAAGTGGATGCAGCTAGCACAGAACCGGGTTAATTGGAAGAATTTGGGAGAGGCCTTCGCCCTGCAATGGGTATAGTTAGGCTGATGATGATGATTGTGATGGCTGTGTAATTCTTTATACAGAAATCGGCTTGAGATATCTCTTGTGATCGTGAAAAATGATACCGTATATGTCACGTAATCGACCCATTGACATAATGAACTAGCTTCCACTTTTGGTAGCGAGAATTAAAAAAAAAAAAAAAAGTGTTAGTCAGTGGCATGTCCCTCCATTATGGCCGTAGCATCCACAACTCATTTATTGGCAGTGCACCAAGATGCTGCGCAGCGGTAATGTCGCAGCGTATTTATCTTTGGACTATACTTTTAATGTTAGCACCTGTGGTGGCAGGGAGCGAACTTGGCAGAGTGCCCATGATGGCTTGATTGCAAAGCCTGGTTGGATTTATCACACCATGCTTGGGGCAGGCGGAGTCCACAGCCACAAAGTCATTTGAAAGCGTGATAGCTGCAAATATCGTTTGCAGCGAACTATGCTAAAGCCGGTGTCATGATCGCAGCTGACTGCGTGCTTTCATTGATTCATAGATGCAAGGATGGACAACTCTTGAAAAAGAAAAGAAAATCTGCTGCTTAACGTCCGCAGCCGCCATAGCTTGCGCTACACCGGACGTTCAGATCTGCGACGGGGATGGTCATCTCTTAAAAAAAAAAAGAAAAAAGTCTGCCACTTAACATCTGCAGCCATCATAGCTTACGCTACACCACACATTCAGCACTACAACAAGGATGATCCACACCTGCAAAAAGAAAAATCTGCCGCTTCTGAACGTCTGCAGTTGCCATAGCTTACATTACGCTGCATGTTCAGCACGTCAAAAAGCTTGGGTGACTCACAAAAAAAAAGGTCCGCCGCTTCTTAACGTCAGCAGCCATCATCGCCGTTATACTGCAAGTCTCGAAAAAAAAAAGAAAAGAAAAAAATCTGCCGCTTCTTAACATCTGCAGCCACCATAGCTTACGCTACACCGCACGTCAGCACTACAACAAGGATGATCGACTCCCGCAAAAAGAAAAATCTGCTGCTTCTAAATGTCAGCAGCCGCCATAGCTTATGCTACGCCGCACGTTCAGCATGATGACAAGCGTCTACAACTCTCGCAAAAAAAAAAGTTTGCTGCTTCTTAATGTCAGCAGCCGTCATAGCTTACGCTATGTCGCACGTTCAGCACTGCGACAAGGATGGTCGACTCTCGCAAAAAAAGAAAAAGTCTGCCGCTGCTTAACATCCACAGCCGCCATAGCTTACATTCAGCACTATGGCAAGGATGGTTGACTCCCGCAGAGAAAAAAAGAAGTGTGTCGCTTCTAAACGTCTGCAGTCGCTATAGCTTATGCTATGCCGCATGTTCACCACTGCGACAAGGATGGTCGACTCTCGCAAAAAAAGAAAAAGAAGTCTGCCGCTGCTTAACATCCGTAGCTGCCTATGCTATGCAGCATATTTAGCAGGGAAAAGGGTGCAGTGCTGCTCTAGACCAGCCATAGATGAACTGTTCTCTCTCCTTTTTCTGCGCGTGGCTTAAAAATCATCATCATCATCATCAGCCTGACTATACCCACTGCAGGGCGAAGGCCTCTCCCATATTTCTCCACTTAACCCGGTTCTGTGCTAGCTGCATCCACTTGAGCCCTGCGAACTTCTTAACCTCATCCGCCCACCTAACTTTCTGCCACCCCCTGCTACGCTTTCCTTCCCTTGGAATCCAGTTTGTTACCCTAAGTGACCATCGGTTATCCTCTCTTCGCACTACATCTCCTGCCCATGCCCATTTCCTCTTCTTAATTTCCACTAGAATGTCGGTAACCTGAGTTATTTCTCTGACAAACTCTGCACGCTTTCTGTCTCTTAATGTTACCCCTACCATTTTTCGTTCCATAGCCCTCTGGGTTGTCCTCAAATTAAGTAGAACTCTCTTGGTTAGCCTCCACGTTTCAGCCCCATAGGTAAGTACAGGTAAGATGCAGCTTCTGTATACTTTCTTCTTGAGTGATACCGCTAAGCTTCAGAGTCAGAATTTCAGAATCAGAATTTATTGATTCAGTGCAACGAATGAATACAAATATTGCTGCTAGTCATAATCTGTGAGTGCTTGCCAAGTACGCTCCATCCCAATCTTATTCTTCTTGTTATTTCCTTTTCATGGTCCGGATCTGCGGTTACTATCTGTCCTAAGTAGACATATTCGCCTACTACTTCCAGTGCTTCGCTACCTAATGTAAACTGCTGTTCCTTCCCGAGGCTGTTGAACATTACCTTAGTCTTCTGCATATTGATTTTCAAGCCTACTTTTCTACTTTTCCTGTCTAGGTCACCAATCGTTATTTGCAGTTCATCCCCCGAGTTGCTTAGCAAGGCAATGTCATCAGCAAATCGCAGATTACTGAGGTATTCTCCATCTACCCTTATCCCTAACTGCTCCCATTCCAAGTCTCTGAATACTTCCTCTAAGCAAGCTGTGAATTGTACTGGGGAGATTGTGTCTCCTTGCCTGACACCTTTCTTTATGTCACACGGCAAATGGCCGAGGATGATGGAATAGTCTTTGGGGAAGGTGCACCTCCCAGTGCGTGGTGCAGAGTGCGATATATCGAATGACCGGTGAAACTGGAGTTCTGACGCAGTTTTCCTATACTTTGCATGGGATTTTTAAGGGGATATTTTGTGCATTTGATATAACCAAAATTCGAACTATCCCGGTTCGACTGTTTATGAAGAAATCCTGTGTTGCTGTAGCGCACTGAAGCCCTTATTTGTTGTGCTTGGGACCAGGAGAGGATGTGCTGGGTGGCTCTTCTAGTTCCTCCTCTCTGCAGATCTCAAGCAGGAGCTGATGATCCAGCAGAGTGTGCCCAAGGAGCAACAGGACAGCCCTCCACGGCGAGAGTCCCGACCTCCTGGTTGCATTCCCGGACTTTCCGATTCCAACCGCCTGGCCACCGAGGGAGGAGGAAAGGGTCAGTATTCTCCCCAGTCCACAAGTTTCCTATTGTTCATACAGTTGCCGACCGTTTTTTGGACTCGGCGGGACCCTGGAAATGGTCCGAGTAATCCAACAGTCCGAAAAATCTGTCACTTTTGTCTGAAAAGCCAGCTTTACAGATCGCAAACTTTGCTGCCGTCGGTGTTTTGTTGATGTGTCAATAATAAGGAGTGATAGTCTTAAGAGCATAACGTGATCTGTTATCTGTGTCCGTGTGCCACCTATGCGCGCATGATCCGATACGGAGGGCACGGCCGCCAGTGTGCACGCACGCTGAATGGTGCCGGCTACTGTATATTCTACCAGTTGCATCGTGTGTGAAAATAGCTCCGCGCAGCTTTGCTGTAGCTCTGCTTTGCTAGCAGCCGCTATGCACTGAGTGGGAAGCCTCTGTTGCATGTGTCTCGAGAGTTGGTCATTGCAAAGATCTCAGGTGCCGGTTGTCACATTGCCCAATATTCAGGAGCTATATTATGTAGATGCTGTTTACATACCAATTCTTGAAAGAATGTCTGTAAGATTTAGAATTACATTTTGCATGACGTTGTGTCACATCCACATATTTCATGCAATGTATGGAAACAAAATGATGGTGGCAATCAGGGCTCTTTGGTCATACCACTTCGGAAGCTCAAAAGTGCCTTGCTTTATATGCACTTCTCGATTTGGATGGATGGATGGAAGTTAACAGCATCCCCTTTGAATCGGGGGTTGGGGGGGTGACAGTCACCATTGTGCTCATCCATTCTTTTTAGATTTCTTCAAACAACACTTTAAGACTTTAGTGTCATATTCGCTATATTTTAAAATAGCATTTTAAATTCTGCTCTAGCATCCCTGCCCTACTATTTAGCCACCAATCTTACCAACGCTTCTTGGTAACTTCTGTCGCAGTCATTCAGGTTTTCATCTCTAATCCCGGGGCCTTCAGGAACTGGGCCCGCATCGACATCCGGACAGGTACTGCCTAGGGGTTTCATATTCGAAAAACTGTAATCGGGATATCTGATCTTCAGAAAATACGGAATACCACGACAATTTTCGAATTCAGCACAGTGCAGTGGAGCAGCCTTGAAATATGATGGGGCCTTTTAGTGAAGATGATTTAGGTTTAGGACTTAAGCACTTTAACGTCCCACTGTGACTCCGGCTGAGAGAAACTGTGTAGTGGAGGGCTCCGCAAATTTTGACCACCTGGAGTTCTTTAGCGGGCACTGGCATCGTACAGCACATGGCCTCCTTGTTTTTCGCCTCCATCGGAAAATGGCTGCCGGGATTCGATCGCGCATCTTTGGGCACGGCAGTTGAGTGCAGGGCTTGTCAAGGGGATGTGCGAAGAGCAAATCACTTTGTAAAACTGGAATAATATGTGGCTCTTACCTGCTACTCCGTAAACAATCAAATGCTGACAGTCATCGTGTTCAAAAGATACAGCTACTGTGATGCAAACGGTTTCCTAGTTTTTTCAACCCATTGATTAATTTGAACTTTCGGTTAATTTAGATATTTTTTAATGGGCCCTGAAAGGCCGAATTTATTATCATCATCATCAGCCTGACTATACCCACTGCAGGACGAAGGCCTCTCCCATATTTCTCCACTTAACCCGGTTCTGCACTAGCTGCATCCACTTGACCCCTGCGAACTTCTTAACCTCATCCACCCACCTAACTTTCTGCCGCCCCCTGCTACGCTTTCCCCTTCTTGGAATCCAGTTTGTTACCCTAAGCGACCAGTGGTTATCCTCTCGTCGCACTACATGTCCTGCCCATGCCCATTTCTTCTTCTTAATTTCCACTAGAATGTCAGTAACTTGAGTTATTTCTCTGTCCCACTCTGCACGCTTCCTGTCTCTTAATGTTACACCTACCATTTTTTGTTCCATAGCCCTCTGGGTTGTCCTCAACTTAAGTAGAACTCTCTTGATTAGCCTCCACGTTTCAGCCCCATAGGTGAGTACAAAAGGCCGAATTATTGAGTTTCCTGCATTGTCCAGCAGTATGACAGCTCTACCCGGTACAGTAGACTCTCGATAAACGGAAATCTTTTAAACAGAACAGACGCTTAAACAGAACAAACTCATCAGAGTTGGTTGGTATTCTATCAACGCAATGTAAAAAAAATCTCGTTAATCGGAACTCAAGTTTTTCGACCATCGCATAAACGGAACCGAAAGCAAACTCGAAACCAAAACTAGTTGGGCAAATGCAGCGCCATCGCGGTGTGCATCACTGTCCCCCTCAACCTCCCCGACCTCCTGGCGGTTTCGGCAGTTTCGCGTTTTCTCGCACAGTGCGCAGCACTGCCAACCCTAGGGATTTTCCCCTAGATCTAGAGAAATTAAACATTGTTTAGGTGAAAAGGGATTTTTGATATAATCTAGGGAAATTTCGTTTTCTCGATGGGTCATTTTTACTTCTCGTTGTGCAGCAGGGGTCGTTGCTCACCGGTTCTTCACCACGCTTGATGCGATGTATTGGCGTCACTACGGCCAGTACGCGAGCCATGTCAGGCTCTCTTCCCTGCTGGCAAGTTTACTGGCAGGGCGCTGTCTCTACTAAAAAAATTTAAAAATAGAGAAGCCTTACTCGGGCCGCGATGCACGCACCCCTCATCGGCGGAAAGGGCAGACCGTCCTGGATAGGTGGCTTTGCTTGGATACGCGCGCCCGGCCCAGCCGCCCCGCACAGACGCTGCATTCATACATGGCTGCAAAGCTCGCGCGTGGGTCGCATTCCTCCTCCGTTCTTTGTATTCGCGGCATTCTTTGGTCACAGTAGTCACACATAAATTGGTGCGTTGCAGTCTGCTATAGCACGCGGTTTCACTCGCCAGGTACAATGCCTTTAACGTCCCCAAACAGGCTCTACGAAGCAAAGCGATACAAACATCGGATCGCTGTCGCCTCGCCGGTCCAGGTGACCCGGTTCCTACGAGCAGTCATGTCCGTATTCGCCTCCTAAAAGACAGCAGACTACGATTCCTTGCATTCGTAGTTTTTCCTCAACACGTGAAAAAAAAAAAAGAGGGGGGAACTCATTTATATAATGCCCCTGTATTATCTGGTGCGAATTAGCATGCCCTACAGAGGGAAAGCGGCGTGCTCGTGGACGCAGTTGATTATTGCATAACCTTTACTTAACCTGTGTTGTGGCCTATATTTGCCAAACGGGTCACTGTCCACGATAGCATGCATACGCACCAATGTAGAAAGAGTTATCAACGAGCACTTTGGGCTTTTAATTGCGCATTTATTTCTCTTTCTTGCGTATAATAGTTTCATGAATTTATCACGCGGCTTTTTTAATGCTCCTAGGCCACGCCAATAACTGCTTCAGCCTTTCACTATGAGCATTTTTTTCAACCAAACCATGTCCTTCTCTCACACAGTTGTCTGAGCGCCCCAGTAAATGTATTTTTTAAATAATTAGGTAAAGACACAGTCTACGCCTTATCTTGTATCATCCTTTAAAAGCTCTCCTTTCTGTTTGTATGTAGTGTTTTGTTGCAATATTCAATTATTATTTGGTGCCCATCACTTGTATACCCAGTGTACAATAAAGAGATCTCTTGAAAAATGAATCGTTTCAAATTTACAGCTTCCAAAGTTTATTTATTTATTTATTTGAACATACTGCAGGCCCTTTTCGGGCCCATGCAGGAGTGTTTACAATGCATCACTGTGCTCAAACAGAGTAAAAACAAAAAAAATACAGAGATGTTCTCTGATCCACACACAAAGAAAGTGTAGGAGAGAATTAAACAGAAAAGTCAATTTTTTCGATATAATTAAGAAACATTTCCACGGACGTACACTTCACCGCATCTTCAGGTAATTTATTCCAATATGATGTAGCATCTGGAAACAGGGAGTACTTGTGGATATTTACACGGCTGACTGGTTGACGAAGTGCTTTACTATGGTTAGTTCTAGACGAGTGTTTGAAAGGCGGGTGTAAGTATTGTGAATTGGTTATTTTGAAGTGGCCGTGAAGAAGTTGGAACAAAAACTTTAATCTTGAAATGATTCTTCGCTGTGACAGGCTACAACGTGTGGCAAAAGGGTCTCTGGGAAATAACAGAGCTTGCGATTCAACTACGCATCTTTTTTTCCACGCCAGAACATTTTTAACCGTATCTAGGGAAATCTAGGGAATTTTCAGTTACATTTTGAGGGAGAGGTGGCTTTTGAGGTTGGCAGCACTGACAATGTGCCGCGTCGCTGCTTGTTGTCGCGGTGTGTGTGCTGTTCCGTATTCAGTTAGGCCTAGGCCTCAGACCTTTGTTCAATGTCGTAGCGACATTTCGTTGCGAAGTCAGGATCCGATGGCTACGCAGAAACGACAGCACAATGCACTTGCACTGGAAAAGAAGATGGATATCATCAATGACTTCGAGAGTGGTCGCTTTACTAAAACGGCGCTTGCGACGAAGTACGGCGTCCCGAAGAGCAGCCTGACGAGAATCCTCCAAGACAAGGACAAGCTGCGGCATTCAAAACTTCACGCTTTGGTCCCCAGCGAAAAAGACTACGAGCAGCTGACCTAGAGGATCTGGAGAAGTGCCTCGTGCTTTGGCTGCGATGGGCCCACAGTGAAAACATTCCTATCAGCGGACCGCTTATTCGTGCTAAAGGAGAATTCGCTCTCCAGCTCGGCATTGAGGACTTTTCATGCAGCGACGGGTTGACTAGGTTTAAAGACCGGAATGGTGTAGTGTTCCGTGCCATTTCAGGGGAAGCTGCCGCTGCCGATACGACGGCATGCGGAGAGTGGAAAGCAAGATGGCTGCCCGAAATTCTAAAGGAGTACGACCCTGAAAACGTCTACAACGTGGATGAAACGACATTATTTTTCAAGCTACTGCCTTCAAAATTCCTCTCATTCAAAGGAGAGAAGTGCACCGGCGGGAAGCTGAGTAATGACCGTCCTCATCGGTGCGAACATGACTGGAAGCGACAAACTGAAGCCGCTAGTAATCGGAAAATCCAAGCTTCCTTGCTGCTTCAAAAATGTCGCCACCTTGCCAGTTTTCTACCAGGCCAACGGTAAGGCGTGGATGACGCAGGTCATCTTTAGAGAATGGATTTGTCGCGAGGACGCACGCTTCTCGCGAGAGAAAAGGAAAGTTTTATTCCTTGTGGGCAATTGCCCAGGACATGGCACTGTGCCGGGGCTGAAGTCCATCACATTGGAATTCCTGGCAGCCACTGGGGATGAACAAAGGGCGATTCCTAGTAGCTCCAGGACGAATGAAGCAGCTGGGCTAAAGCCAAAAGGACGCTCAGTTGTGGATGTGTCGGGAAGCGACCGGAAAGTCCGATGTTGCAAGGAGATATATCACATAGCAACATGGAATGTAAGATCTATGACGCAAGGTAAACTGGATATCGTCAAGCGAGAAATGGACAGATTGAACATTGATATCTTGGGTATCAGCGAGCTCAAGTGGACCGGAATGGGAGAATTTAACTCCAGCGACCATTATGTCTTTTATTGTGGGCACGAATCCAAGAGAAGGAATGGGGTCGCTCTCATAGTAAACAGAAGAATGGGCAAAGCAGTGCTAGGGTACAACCCCAAAAACGACCGAATGATTTCACTTCGGATCCAAGGTCACCCTTTCAACATAACAGTTATCCAAGTCTATGCACCGACCACTGCTGCTGAAGAAGCTGACGTTGAGAGATTTTATGCGGACCTACAATGCCTTTTAGACCGCACCCCATCATCAGACGTCGTTTTTCTCATAGGAGACTGGAATGCTAAGGTCGGGAGTGAAGAAATATCCGGAATTACAGGCAAGTTCGGTCTTGGTGAGCCAAATGAAGCTGGGCAGAGGCTAGTAGAGTTCTGTCAAGAAAACAACCTGACCATAGCGAATACTCATTTTCAACAGCACAAGAGGCGCCTGTACACATGGATTTCGCCGGACGGTCTGTACAGGAATCAGATCGATTATATTCTTTGCCGGCAGAGATGGAGAAGCGCTATACAAGCAGTAAAAACAAGGCCTGGGGCCGATTGTGGCACCGATCATCAGCTTCTTGTTGCCAAAATTAAGCTTCGATTGAGGAAAACGCAGAAAACTAGAAGGCCTTTCAGGTATGATCTGGATCAGATTCCATTAGAATATGCTGTGGAAGTGAGGAATCGATTTCAAGAGTTAGATCTAGAAGACAAAGAGCCCGAAGAGATGTAGACTGATGTTCGTGATATAATACAAGAAGTTGCTACTAAGGTAGTTCCAAAGCAAAAGAAATGCAAAAAAGCAAACTGGCTATCTGAAGAGGCTTTGCAAATAGCTGAGGAAAGGAGGATGGCAAAAGGTATGGGGGAAAGAGAAAGATACAAGGTTCTCAACGCGGATTTTTAGAAAATAGCAAGGAGAGATAAGAATGCCTTCCTGAACATACAGTGTCAAGCAGTTGAGGACAACAGCCAATTAACCCTTTCACTGTCGGCTGTTTCTGACTGGGACGCACCCCCAGTGTCGGCTTGGTTTCAGAGAACGAGCATATCAGGGAACGAGCATAAAGATTTATTTTGCATCATGGTGGGTATACAAATAAATTAGTCAATGCAATTTGCACATTTCAGTGTTCTGCAGGTGTTTAAATAAACATCATCATCATCAGTCTGACTATAAATGATATATGATAAAATAAAAAAAAAAACACGCTCAATACTTCTTCAGAGTGTGGTGGATCCTGAGTCCGAATCCGAGCTTGGCTGGTAATCAGAACCCGAAGAGCCATCGCTCCAGTCAGCCGTCGAAGGTCCCGCGCGGTCCGCCATCCGAAAGTAAGCGCGCGCGGAGGGCGCACATTCAGTGGCCAGCACAAGGGAGAGAAACGACGCGTAGTGAAGTCGAAAGAGAAAAAGATGGAAAGGGGCTAAAACACTCGTGTGCTGCTGCTGCTAACGGCAAGCTGTCCTCAAGCGAGGGCGCGTGGAGAGAGCGAATGCAGCAATCGAGTCATATGTCAGTCGGAGAGAGGCAACCACGTGCGACCCTGAACTTGCCACGCCGTAGCGGAAGCGCGACAAAGAATAAAAATAAAAACCTCCAAACCTGCCGCAGATGGCAGAACAAACTTTGAACCCATAAACGCACGCGCGCGCCGAAGGATCGCTCGCTCGAGAGAGTAGTGTCACGGAGCGACCACGCCCCCTCCCACGAGCAAAGAACGGGCGGGCGCGGTTGCACCATACTCTTCCATATATGTGTCTTATCGGCGCGGAGCGAGCATATCAGCTTGTAGAAAGATTCAACAGATGGCGGAGCAAGTCCAAGAGCGGCAGCTTTACGGTGAGGCGCGAAGATTTGAACGCAAGATAGAATACGTACGGGTACGTTATTGACACTGCGGGGAGGAAACGCGAATACGTACCGGTACGTTCGTGACAGTGAAAGGGTTAAGGAACACAAGAGCTCTGTATAAGACAATCAAAGATATCAAAGGAAGCTTCTGTGCTAAACTGGGCGTGATAAAGGACAAACGAGGCAAGGACCTCACTGAAGCCTCAGAGATAAAGAAGAGGTGGCAGGAATACACAGAAGAACTGTACAAGAAGGACCCGGATGTGCAAACCCAACATAGGACGGTTGTGATTACTGATCTCGAGCCGGGCATCCTGAAGAGTGAAGTTGAATGGGCCTTAGCCAGCCTTGCTAAGAACAAAGCTAGCGGAATTGATGGTATTCCAGCTGAGTTGCTTCAAAACCTCAACCACGACGCTGTTAACACACTGCATACATTGTGTCAAAAGATTTGGACAACCCTGCAGTGGCCACAGGATTGGAGGAGGTCAGTTTACATCCCCATTCCAAAGAAAGGCAGTGCCAAAGATTGTTCCAACTACCGCACGATCGCGCTTATTTCGCATGCTAGCAAGGTGATGTTAAAAATCCTGCAAGGTAGGCTGCAGCAGTATGTGGATCGGGAGCTTCCGGACGTGCAAGCTGGGTTTCGCAAGGGCAGAGGAACTAGAGACCAAATTGCCAACCTTCGCTGGATCATGGAAAAAGCAAGAGAGTTCCAGAAACCCATTTACTTCTGCTTTATTGATTATGCGAAAGCGTTTGACTGCGTAGATCACAGCAGATTGTGGCAAGCTCTCCAAGAGATGGGAGTTCCAATTCACCTCATCTGTCTCCTCAGGAACCTTTATGAAGGGCAAGAGGCCACAGTCAGAACTGGGCATGGTCTTACTGATTGGTTTCCGATTGAGAAAGGGGTGAGGCAAGGCTGCATACTGTCGCCCTGCCTATTTAACCTATATGCAGAGTGCATCATGAGGAAGGCCGGTCTGGACGGGTCCTCAGCTGGAGTGAAGATTGCTGGAAAACGTATCAACAACCTTAGATATGCGGATGATACCACTTTAATGGCAGAAAGTGAAGTGGAACTCAAGAGACTTCTGATGCGCGTACAAGAAGAGAGTGAGAAGTTTGGGCTTAAACTGAACATTAAAAAGACGAAGATCATGGCGTCTTGCCCTATCAAGTCCTGGAGCATCAATGGACAAGAAGTGGAAGCTGTGACAGATTTTCTGTTCTTGGGCGCCAAGATTACCTTGGAAGGAGACTGCAGCCATGAAATTAGGAGACGCCTGCTTCTGGGAAAGAGAGCAATGGTTAGCCTTGACCGCCTAGTAAAGAGCAGAGACATTAGTCTGCCAACCAAGATCCGTATAACCCGTGCTATGGTCTTTCCAGTTGTGATGTATGGATGCGAGAGTTGGACTGTGAAAAAGGCTGACCGCCGAAGAATTGACGCGTTTGAATTGTGGTGCTGGCGAAGACTCTTAAGAGTTCCTTGGACTGCCAGAAGATCAAATCAGTCGATATTGTCGACCATAAACCCTGACTGCTCATTGGAGGGTCAAGTTCTAAAGTTAAAGCTCAGCTACTTTGGTCATGTGATGAGAAGAGAGGAGTCGCTGGAGAAAGATTTGATGTTGGGAAAGGTTGAGGGTCGCCGGAGAAGGGGTAGGCAGCGAACGCGATGGTTAGATGGCATTCTCGAGGCATTGCAGATGAAGCTATGTGATGTTAAGAAGATAGTGAGAGACCGGAAAGCGTGGCGTGACATGGTCCATAGGGTCACGAAGAGTCGGACACGACTGAACGCCTGAACTGAACTGAACACCACAGCACTACTACAGCCTATGGATCAGGGTGTAATTCAAGCACTGAAGTCGCGCTTCCGCAAAATCCTTCTTCGGAGGATGGTGTTATGTATGGACCGAGGGAAGGACTACAAGGTGGATGTCCTGCATGCCATTTATATTCTTGATGACGCTTGGTGGCAGGTTGGCGCGACGACCATTGCCAACTGCTTCAGGCACGCTGGGTTTGCCTCAATGGCAGAAAAACCCTGCACACAGGACGGGCCTGATGATGTCTGCAATGCAGCCGAGGAAGATCTGCTGGTGGAAAATTGTGCTGCGATGGGCATGGAATTTGAAGAGTACGTCAGAATTGACAGTGACGTGGCAACATGCCCGCAAAATACTGTGGAGAGTATTTTAGCTGATGTCTGCCCCCCCCCCCCCCCCCCCCCCCTGATGAAACTGATAACGAGGAGGAAGAGCTCGAGAACGAAGATATTGACCCCCGTGGTGACACCACTGCAAGCGGAGTCGGCCGTCCAAAGGCTCAAGAGCTTCTTCCAGCGAGAACATGGCTCCGAACTGTTTCTCTGCAGCCTGTCCAGCGTGGGTGATGCTATTCAGAAGAAGCGGCTGTGAGAGCTAAAACAATCCAGCTTAAAATCATTTTTCAGCAGCCATTAAATTAAATCGCAGTTCCCACTACCCTACCAGCAGAAGAGTAAGCGGTCCCTTTTTTTTTTTTTAATATTCCTGTACTCTGAGAAAAAAAAAAATGTTCGCTGTGTACTTTGTGCAGTAAAGTTCTTGCCCATTGTATACTGTTCTCCTTATTACCGAAATTTTGCATTTCGGGATTCACTTCCGCGGAAATCACAAACTGCGCGCCTGCCTGTCGTGTCGGGACCGCGGAAGCTGATTGCGCAATGCTGAACCCATTCTCTCGGTAAACGGAACTCATGATAAACGGAACATATTTTCCCGGTCCCTTGAAGTTCCGTTTAACGAGAGTACACTGTAATTAGTATATGGAATTGGCACTGACCTATGAGGCTGAAATGTAGAGGCTAACGAAGAGGGTTCTATGTAAGTTAAGGACAACACGGAGAGCTGTGGAACACAAAATGGTGGGAGTAACTTTAAAGAGATAAATAGCTTTCAGAGAGGGTCGGAGAAATAGCTTGAGTCGGTGTTATTCTCATTGAAATCAAGTAGAAATGGACATGACTGCTGGACATGACTGTACATGGCTGTACATGACTGTAAATGGACATGACTGTATGTATGTATGTATGTATGTATGTATGTATGTATGTATGTATGTATGTATGTATGTACGTACGTACGTACGTATGTATGTATGTATGTACGTATGTATGTATGTACGTATGTATGTATGTACGTATGTACGTACGTACGTACGTACGTATAAATCAATCAATCAATCATTTTATACAGGTGGATCTAAAACAGCTTTTTATGTTGGTAGTGCTGTAGCAAAAGACAAATGCGAAAAATGTCTGGTTACCTCAGTGTGCATCAATTTCTACTGCCAAATGTTATCGACCTTGTTAGCTGTGGAAAAAATAGTAAGGAGCAGCTTTGAAAAGAGCATGATCTACACTGAGCCTAATCACATACGAATCTGGAAACATCGAATTTGGACACCTGTTTTTTGATACATGGGCTTTATGGGAAGTTTCCCAACCGGTAATACAGTTGTCCACCGATTTTTTCGCACTCAGGAAATGGTCCAAATAATTGAACAGTCCAAAAAAATCGGTGAGCTTGAAAAAAGTCACTTTCAGCGAAAAATAGATTTCACTTCACCGCTCTTCATGTTTTGTTTATAAATCGACAATTCCTTTGCTACAGAAAATAGTCCATTGTCAGAGCTTTTCTTGTTATCTCAGATAAAAAGCCAACTGTCAGAGCAAATTAAAAGTGCAAGAATTCCGATTGTCAAATATTAAGAAAATAATTCTGTTTACTGTTCAGCAGAGTAATACATGCACTACTTACCTCTGCCCATAATTAGCAACTGCTGTTTTTCTTTCAAGTTGTATCTTACTATAGCGTCACTTGATACTGTGCTGTGATTGATCCCAACATGCCAGGAGAGTGTGCTGCACGCAACTCCTTCGAGGTTTTTCATTATCAGGGCAGCGTATAAGATGAGATGAGACAGGAGACAGTCACAGCATTGAACATACATCATCATCAGCCTGACTATACCCACTGCTGGGCGAAGGCCTCCCCATACTCCTCCAATTAACCCAGTCCTGTGCGAGCTGCATCCACTTGACCCCTGCGAACTTCTTAACCTCATCCATCCACCTTACTTTCTGCTGCCCCCTGCTACGCTTTCCTTCCCTTGGAATCCAGTTTGTTACCCTAAGTGACCATCGGTTATCCTCTCTTCGCAGTACATGTCCTGCCCATGATTTCCACTAGAATGTCAGTAACTTGAGTTATTTCCACTCATGACTCACTCTGCACGCTTTCTATCTCTTAACGTTATCCTTACCATTATTCTTTCCATAGTCCTCTGCGTTGTCCTCAACTTAAGTAGAACCCTCTTTGTTAGCTTCCACGTTTCAGCCCCATAGGTGAGTACAGGTAAGATGCAACTGTTGTATACTTTCCTCTTGAGCGATACCGGTAAGCTGCTAGTCATAATCTGCAGGTGCTGCTTGCCAAATGTGCTTGGCAAGCAGCAAATGTGTTTTGGATAAGCGAATTCGCTTATCCAAAAGGGATATGTTGGATATGCTTCACGACGTGAGAGAATGCAATCCATTCGAAGACTGCGTGCGACACGCAGTGCAGTGGACGCATATAGTATGCGCCTGTCGGAGGCAAAAAACAAAGCCTTCACTGCCCTCACTGTGCGGGAGCGGACGGATCTACTGCTCTCACAGCATGCCGAGAAAGATAGAACTGCTAATTGTTCACTGTAGATCAACGACGTTGAGAACAGCAATTTCCAATTCGACCGACTCTTGGCTACGGCCGCAGCGTGGCTCGGCTCAAGGCAGCTCGACTAAACAAAATTAGTTTTGTTCATCTGTACTAGATGGCGCGGCATAACTGTATGCACAGTTTTTCGAGGCTTCTATGAAAGGTTCATACATTTTGCTTCACGTAAACTAGTCCTAGTGAAATACGCGCAGCGCACGTACACTTCTCATGTTTGCGTGCGTAACTCTGTACGCACATGAAACTAAAACCGTCTATTATCTCAACCACGCTCGAGCTCATACGCGAGAGCTTTGCTTATTGACGGACCACTTCCTGCGTAGGCTGCACTCTGCCATGCTCCTGTTGTTCAGATATAGCGCACTTTGCTATTGTATTGTTGGATTTGCGGTGGATGTTCATACAAGTATATAAAATTCATTTCCCACCGAATAATTCTTATATAACCGATATGTGTTGATTTGGCAGCAAGCGCCAAATACAGCAAGAACATCCAGCTACTTCGGAAAGGGCCGGATATGCCCAACTGACCTCATCAACGGCTTCATCTTTCGCGCCTTGTATGTCGTCATGGTCCTCGTTATATATACGTACAAGTGTCGCTGTTGCATGGCGCATGCTTAGCTTAGATAGAAGATGTTCCAAGATGGCTGTCTTTAGACTGCATGCAATAGTGAACAATGCTGCGATTCTTTACTCCTTATTGAAGGCTCAGCGAAACCTCTCAGCATGTAGCAGGGCTGCTGTTGAGTGTTTCTGTGAGGGCACTAGGATGCTTCTTGCATGGGCGTACTCTGCAAGTCGATAGTTCTTGGTGAGGGTATAGAACAGTCAGTCAGTTCAGTCGTTCAGTCGTGTCCGACTCTTCGTGACCCTATGGACCATGTCACGCCACGCTTTCCGGTCTCTCATTATCTTCCTAACATCACATAACTACACTGCAGCGCCTCGAGAATGCCATCTAACCATCGCGTTCGCTGCCTACCCCTTCTCCGGCGACCCTCAACCTTTCCCAACATCAAATCTTTCTCCAGCGACTCCTCTCTTCTCACCAGATGACCAAAGTAACTGAGCTTTAACTTTAGAATTTGACCCTCCAATGAGCAGTCAGGGTTTATGGTTGACAATATCGACTGATTTGATCTTCTGGCAGTCCAAGGAACTCTCAAGAGTCTTCGCCAGTACCACAATTCAAATGCGTCAATTCTTCGGCGGTCAGCCGTTTTCACAGTCCAACTCTCGCATCCATACATCACAACTGGAAAGACCATAGCACGGGTTATACGGATCTTGGTTGGCAGACTGTCTCTGCTCTCTACTAGGCGGTCAAGGCTAACCATTGCTCTCTTTCCCAGAAGCAGGCGTCTCCTAATTTCATGGCTGCAGTCTCCTTCCGAGGTAATCTTGGCGCCCAAGAACAGAAAATCTGTCACAGCTTCCACTTCTTGTTCATTGATGCTCCAGGACTTGATAGGGCAAGACGCCATGATCTTTGTCTTTTTAATGTTCAGTTTAAGCCCAATCTTCTCACTCTCTTCTTGTACGCGCATCAGAAGTCTCTTGAGTTCCACTTCACTTACTGCCATTAAAGTGGTGTCATCCGCATATCTAAGGTTGTTGATCCGTTTTCCAGCAATCTTCACTCCAGCTGAAGACTCGCCCAGATCGGCCTTCCTCATTATGCACTCAGCATATAAGTTAAATAATCAGGGCGACAGTATGCAGCCTTGTCTCACTCCTTTATCAATCGGGAACCAATCAGTAATGCCCAGTTCTGACTGTGGCCTCTTGCCCTTCATACAGGTTCCTGAGGAGACAGATGAGGTGAATTGGAATTCCCATCTCTTGGAGAGCTTGCCACAATCTGCTGTGATCTACGCAGTCAAACGCTTTCGCATAATCAATAAAGCTGAAGTAGATGGGTTTCTGGAACTCTCTTGCTTTTTCCATGATCCAGCGAAGGTTATCAATTTGGTCTCTAGTTCCTCACTCCATACTCACTCCTCCTGGTATAGAACTCACTCCAGCAATTCACGTGTCAAAGGCAAGCTCTACACTACCTTGTCTCAAGGCAGAGATGGCCCCTTTTCCATAAATGGTGCGGCTGTAGAAGGAAACAAAACTCGTAAGAATAGAATATGGCACCGACAAAAAAAAAAAAAAAAGAAACAAAACGGGGGAGAAGAAAAGCGCCCCCGCAAAGCAGCAGCGAAAGAGGAGAGGACACCGCACACTACTTCGTTAGCAGACAACGCACGCTCGGAGACCAGTCGTGAAATATCCAGACTGCCTTTTTTCACGTGTCCGACCTTTTTTTTTTCCCGAGCCACGGGCACACACACACTGCGAAAGCAAGACAAGCAACTGAAATCATCCACCGCTCTACATCGCAAGATGCACGGCTAGGCACATCATGTTTTCCAACCAAAACCAAACAGAGGATGCTAGTTGTGCCTTTGTCGCGCATGCGCAGGAGCTTTTCCGCAAATGGTCCATTAACAGTTTGGAAACAAAACTCTAAAAATATAATTTTTAAATTTCACTGTATGCAGAATATGTTGTTGTGTTACTTGTTTCTGCTGCGTATCTGGTGTCAAGAGTACACATTCGGTTCGCGATCGAATGCGAATGAGTTCCCCAAACTCATTCGAGGAAGAATGTCATTCGAACCTTATGTCATTAAATTTTTTTGTGTAGCAGGGAAATAATGACATCTATTGTCATTCGATACGAATGACATTAATTTTGTTCGTGTGACAGGGGTATAAGATTGTCCTAATTTTATTACCGATTACCTTAGTAAATACCTTATACGTAACAGGTAGTAAGCTGATTGGCTTGTAATCTTTCTTATGAATTAGAATAATGTTTGCTTTCTTCCATGGTTCCTGTACTGTCGATGACTCCAGTAATTCCGTATATTAGGGTGGCCAGTTTTTCTAGCACGATATCCTTCCCCCGTCCTTCAGCAAATCTCTAGTTATCTGATCCTCCTCAGCTGCTTTCCCCCTTTTCATAGTTTCTATTGCTTTCTTAACCTCATCCATCGTCACTGACATAACGACTGACTCCTTTTCACTACTGCCTATCTCATTATAGTCCTGACTACTTCGGCTCCTGTAATAATTGCCCGCCCTGTCCCTTAGCGCATACATCTGATTTTTGCCTATTCCCAATTTGTTCTTCACCGCTTTAAGTTGTTCTCCTGTTCTTTAGAGCATGCTAGATTTTCCCCATGTTATATTTCCTTATGTCGGCCGCTTTACGCTTATTAATCAATAAGCGTAAAGCGGCCGACATAAGGAAATATATATCTCTATATCTCTTTGATATCTCTGTTAGTTCTCTCCTCTCTGTTGGGTCAGCAGCTGTCAGACTGTGGAGTTTCTAAATGAAATCTTTCATCTCCCTAGATAGTTTCCTGGTATCCTACCGCCTACATCTCTGAAATTATTGTTTATTGCTGTTTCACTAAGGTCATCATCCTCGATTAAAGCTGAATATCTATTCTGTAGCAAGATCCTTAAATCTTCTGCCCTCTCCCTCACCGCTAATTTGTTGATGGATTTCTTTCTTGCTAATCTTTTCCATTCCCTCTTCACATCTAGACTAATATGAGACCTTACCATCCTGTGGTAACTGCTTCATACCTTTCCGATTACCTCTGTATCCTGCACAATTCTAGGGTTAGAATACAGTGTGAAGTCAATTTTATTTTTATTCTCCCCGTTAGGACTTTTCCATGTCCATTTCCGGTTCTTCCGTTTGCTGAAGAAGGTATTCATGATTCTCAAGTTATTGCGCTCTGCAAACTCAACTAGTAACTCCCCCCTGCTATTCCTAGAACCAATGCCATAGTCACCTACTGCCTGGTCTCCTGCTTGCTTTCTCCTTACCTTGGCATTGAAGTCGCCCATTAGTACAGTATACTGTGTCGTTACTTTTCGCATTGCCGATTCTACATCTTCGTAGAAGCTTTCAACTGCCTGGTCATCCTACACGCAGGTGCGTAGGCCTGTGCAACCTTCAGTTTATACCGCTTAATAAGCCTAATTACGATGCCAGCTACCTTCTCATTAATGCTATAGAATTCATCTACATTGCCAGCTATATTCTTATTCACAAGGAACCCTGCTCCTAGTTCTCGTCTCTCCG
Organism: Amblyomma maculatum; assembly: GCF_055883805.1. Lineage (NCBI taxonomy): Eukaryota > Metazoa > Arthropoda > Arachnida > Ixodida > Ixodidae > Amblyomma > Amblyomma maculatum. Next base: position 6,416,258 of record NC_139348.1, read on the forward strand.
GTAAACCTCGATAACACAGTACATGTCCTCCCTTCAGTATAGTATATGCCTCATTTGGCCTCCTAACCTGACTAATCCTTATCACATCCGATTCCATATACACTCTAATTCGTCTGACAGCACTGCTAATATAGCCTCACTAGCTATGGTTCTAGCATTGAACGCTGCCAGGGTCAGTTTCCAATGGCGGCCGTCCGGTGCCAGAGATTCTTGGCACTCTTTGCTGCATTGCACATCTGACTCTCATCGTGGTCAGTTGCTCCGCAGCCGCTGGTGACTGAGGGCCAGGGTTTTGTGGAGCTTATCATGAGATGTTGCGGCCAATTACTGCACCAAGGTGGCCAACTCCTGTTCTGGTGAGGGAGTGCGTTGCCGGGGATGTTCACCGACATCAAGTCGCACCCCAAACCTGTTTATGCAATTGCAGTGGGGAACTGCGCAGAACCAGGATTCGCGACACGGTCCTCTTGCACGCGAGGCGGATGTTCTGTCTCCACTGCTATGAACATACAGCCGATGTTTATTAGGGCTTTGTATCTGTGGTGAACACAGTGGTGAACAGTCTCAAAAAGGAATGAAAGCACGCACATTAAAAAAAAAATTACAAGGGTTCGCTGCTGGACCAAATAATGAGCGAAAGCATTAGCTGCGGGTAACTGAGAATTTTTCTCTTTTTCTTCTTCCTCAGTCCCACTTTAACCAAGCCGTGCCTTAGTGGCCTATATGGGTAGCATGAATGCCGGGGTCCTAGCAGGCTGATTCTGACATAACCGTCCCATGTGAAATGAGAGACCCAAGTTGGTAGCTTCTGCCGACCGCTTGAGTTGTTAGCCCAGCTCTTGCCATAGTGTGACGTCACAGCGTCACGTGGGTAAGACGTGGCTACTGGCTGCGCTACGCTTAAGGCTCGAAACCTAGAGTAGTATTGCCTTCGCAATAAAAACGACATGAAAGGCATGGCAACAGTGGCACATGGCAAGCTGTGAGTGCTTTCCTTATCGATAGTTAATAAAGCGTGCTTCTCTTTCTGGCACAGTGATTGATGCAGTTTTGGTGTTTGTGAATTTTGTAGGCTTCTATGATTTCTTTGTTAGTCTTAATGAGGCATATTGGATTCACCGCGCTAACACATTGAACGACAGAAAAGACAAACACCACGAAGCGCGATGTTAGCGCGGTGAATCCAATATGAATAACCAACTAGGCCCAATTCTCCGCCATTTTAGCTTAATGAGGCATTTGGTCAAATCTTCACACTGGCTGAAAATGGGCGAAACGCGGTCTTTCCATCTCTTGATTCATTCTTCTGTGCCATCAATGCCAAGGTGACCAGCTGCAGGGTTTTCCACTTTATTTTTGTAGCCTGTTAACTGGTCAATGAGACCAGTTTGTCCCGTGTAGCGCTTGCCACAGCAGAGCGGAAGCCTGTACACGTTAGGACATTCTACAAAATCTGTTCCTAAGCTGCTTGGCACAGCCCGCCTTGCTTGTGTTGCCTTTCACGTTGTTAATACAGTAGAACCTCTCGATAGTAAAAGCTCGGATGTAATAAAAAGAAACTAAATTCCCAGTTCAACTTTCATAGACGACTGTACATTTTTCCCCCTTTATAGTAAAGACATTTTTGGTAAAAATGCATTTCTCATCTATTGCTTCTTAAATAACAGAAACAGTCAAAGATGGCGCTGTGTTCATGCAAGGCTTTGATTTTCATGTGAAATCAAACTCAGTGGTACTCGTAGCCACGTTGCCCTCATGCTTAAAGGCATACTGAGCAAAAAATTGCCGCCGAGATTTCCAGCGCAGATGGTAGCTATCTTATTGGGAGTGACCAAAACAATCCACTTTATGAACAGAAATGAGCGGAAAGTAAGTATTTTAATGAATATTTTCCAAATCGCCGCATTTAGCGGGCTCCTATGAAAGCTCTGACAAAACCAGATATCACACTTACCTGGCCTCCCTCACGCCTCCCTAGCCGCCCCTATCGCGAGCGGTGGCACCTGTTCATTTTTCCTTTCCCCTGTGGCACTCACAAAGCGCACGGACGGACATGTTTTCCTGCTCGTGTGCCTGCGAACAATTCATCGTTCCCTCCCAGCGCACAAACAGTTGTGAGCAATACGCGCCCTCCGTACGAGTCCCCTTCGACCTCCCTCGTATGCAGCATTCCACACTTCGCAGCATTGTGCACGGCGCGACGCGGGGAAACTGACACTGCGTGTAACCAGTCAAGCAACTTCAGGTGCGGGGGCGGCGGCATTGGGATAGCGGGGCCATGACGTTGCTGAGGGTAAATGTGACGTCGCACCCGCCGGCTCACAGTTGGAGCGCACTGCGTCTGACCTGGCGGCCACTAACAAAAAGTAAAAAATACAGCCATCCGCTCAAAACTAACCCGAATTATGTGTTGTGCAAATGTAATCGTGTCTTAAGAATGCAATTGTGGTGCTTTCTCAGTATTCTTAGATATTTGTTCACTATGCTTTTAAGAGGTACTTCCACAAGATGTAAACAAAAAAAAAAGTCTTATAAGTGAAAAAAAGAAAATATCGCAAAGAGAGATAAAAAGAGTTGGAAGGTGTTTTAGGGTTTTTTTCTTTTCATTAAGCGACAAGACGTGTTTAGTAAGTAGCCATTTAATTGAAGCGACAAGACGTGTTTAGTAAGTAGCCATTTAATTGCCAGACAGCATCTTTAGGAGCATGTCATAACCAAAAACTGATATATAGTAAAGACCCTGATATAGTAAAAATTTTGCCATTCTCAATGACTTTACTATAAAGGGGTTCTACTGTGCTTTGTTTCCTTTTTTGTGACTGTTCACCACTGTGTTCAAGCTGAGGCAGAGCTAAACATTAGTTGCAAGTTCGAGTGCTGTGTCTCCTCTCGTCTTATGCACTTCACTGACCACCCAGCATCTACCTGGTGCTTCACGATGATCTATCCATGCAGAAGCATATCAAGCTAACCACTATACCTCTCTGGTTAGACAGTCTCTGCCAGAGTCAGGTTTGTTGTCACTTCATGACAATGTGGCGCAGCTGCTGGTCATGCTCATTCCGCAAATGCATTCGCCACTCGAAGTAATAACAACCAGTTTTCCATAGGTAACGACAGTCACAAAGGACCACGAGATCGAACTCTCGGGAAAAAAAAAGCAAAGCGGAACAAGAGCCTCCATGGACGCGCACCCCCTTCTGACTCTTCTGGTCACCAGGTATCATCATCGAAGCCTGGTGGACAATGCTCATGTTTCACTTTCAGTTCGATTGCGTGTGCTTTGATTTGATTTGATTTATTGCAGTTTGTAGCAAAATACATTTTTTGACGTGGGACCGAGGCTAAAGGTGATGTACAAGTCACCTGACTGGGCCTTCGACACCACAATTGACATGTGCAACACAACGCAGCAGGCACAGAGCAGCACAAAATAGTCAGTCAGATGTCATAATGTAATACAAACACCAACCAAGAGCAAAACACATAAAATACAATCTTTAACATACATCAAGGTAACAGTGTCAACAGCAATCGGTATTACACTACGGAAATAGGAAACAAATAGTCACCTATGTTCCAAAAAGTACATCTTAATTGTTTTTTTAATGTTACCAAGGAGGCTGATTGTTCAAGTAGATAAAATATGTCAGGATAACAGTTCAAAAGGTTAGGGATTTGCCAGGGAATTAACTGTATTCCATACCCGGTCCTTATGCGAGGTTTTATAAAGTTCACATTTCTAAAGACTTAATGTGGATCTGTGTAATAAACGTACTTAAAAACGCATTACTGTCAGTTTTGTATTGTCGGTATATAAATTCGCGTAGTCGTTGTTTATAGAGGGCTGTAATACTTACTTAGGCCATCACAATGACCCATTATTGCTACTGCTTCAAATTGCAACAGCCAACAGCTGAGCAGGTCCTTCCAAATGACTCCATTTAAATTCAAGAGGGCGCCTTTCATGGCCACGAGGAACCGGTTGGTTGCGACAGTGATGCTTGCTCGTGTGTATATAATGTTGAAAAAAATGAGGCTTTGGCCAGAAAACAGTATTGCTGGCAACAATTTCAGTCTGAAAAATTGTATAGGATCTCAGAGTTTGAAATATTTATTGTGAAAATGTACACGCTCTTAAGGAGTGTGTGAAGGTTCCTGAATGAGGTCCGAATTATTGCAGTCCAAAAAATCAGTCGGCTGCTGCAGTCGAACCTGGATATATTGAACTCGAAGGAGATCATGAAATATCGATAATACGACAGACAGGTACCAGCTTGAGACGCTGCTTTTGATCATGAAAAAGAATACTTTATTTGTTGTATAATCAACCCACTCGCATAATGAACCCACCCTCCACTTTTGCACCGGAGAATTTGGAAAAAAAAAACAAAAAAAAAAACTTAAGGCCGGTTCACATGCAGGCGTTGAGTGAACTCAGTGATGAGCAGCAGCAGCAGATTGAAAAATTTCAAATTTGTTGGAACTGCGTCGCGTGAGGTGCTGCGACAACTCAAAACAGGTTTTTGTGTCGCCGCAGCAGAAATCGTGAGCGTTTTCGGTCGGTGGCGCGTCCCTCCATTTCGGCCGTCGCATCCACAGTTCATTAATTGGCAGGGTGCCAAGATGCTGCACAGCGATAACGTCACGGCATGTTTGTCTTTTGACTCTACTTTTGATGTTAGCACCTGCGGTGGCGGGGAGCGAAATTGGCAGTGTGCACGTGATGGCTTGATTGCACAATCTTGGATTCATCACGCCGCGTTTGTGGCGGGCCTAGTCCACTGCCACAAAATCATTGGAAAGCATGATAGCTGCAAATGCTGCTTGAAGCGAACAATAAAAAGCCAGTATCAGGATCACAGCTGACCACGTGCTTTCGTAAATTCATAAATGCAAGGATGGACGACTCGCAAAAAAAAAAATTAGCTGTTGTTTAGCTTGTTGTTGAATGCGCTTAGGTTCGGCTTCAAAGTAAAGACATGGCTTTTATGCATAGTAGTTTACTCCATGGTTTCATATTTATGCCATATGAGAATCAACATATGAGCACCCCTTGTTGTTGACCATTCTCATTCGGGTGTTGAAGGCTACTAAGGCATCGTCAAATACGTCGAACTCCGGGGCACATTGCCATCACAACGTTCGAACGAACCTTCTGTCCTGGCAACTCGCTGAGTAACTCTTGAGCAATTTTTTCTCTTCTTCTTCTTCTTATACGGTGCCACACTGACGGCTTGAAAACCTACCGCAGTGTAGCTTTCGCTACAAAAATCTGCCGCTTCTTAACATCTGCAGCCGCCATAGCTTACGAACGTTCAGCACGACGACACGAGACACACATCGCACGTCAGCTGCTGCGTGCAGGGTGTTCAGAACACACAGGAGAAAGCATCCGACGTTCTGTCTGCCATGGGCCGAGCCAAAGCGCTGGCTGAGCTGGCTTGTCGGTGCATGTGTAGTGCGTGTTGATGCCAACGAAGACCCAGAAAGAGAGAGGAAGGTGAGAGAAAGCTCGGCAGAAGAATAGGTACACCCTTGCGCTTCACTCCATTGCGTTTTTTCCTTCTCCCGAACACCACGGCTGCATTGGCTATGTCTGCTCCGCACCGGCTGTTGCTAAACAGGTTCTCTCTAATTCCTTCACGCACATGGCTTGCAAACTTCACATGCTGGCGCGCGACAAACGATCACCGGAGATGCGCCTTTGTGGAAAGGGCGCGGTGCCGCCCTAGACCAGCCGTTGCCGAACTGTTCCCTCTCGTTCCTTTCGCGCATGGCTTGAAAACGCCACATGGCAAATCGCCGAGGGTGATGCGATCGTCTTTGGGAAGGTGCACGTTCCAGTGCGTGGTGCGGAGTTCAATATATCAAACGACCGCTGAAATAAGGTTCAATATACAGCGCAGTTTTCCTGTACTTTTATATGAGATTTTCAAGGGGATATTCCGCGAGTACAATATAACCAGAATTCGAATTATCCAGGTTCAATATACCTGGGTTCGACTGTATCATATTAAAGGGGTCTGGTGGCAATTTCGGCCTAGTGGCACCATCTGATAATTTGGACTAAAACCATTTTGTCAACAAAGCGACTTTCTTCTCTAGGCCTAGGAGGCAGAATCATAATCTCAAATAACTCATTGATGTCAGTGAGATGAAGACAAGTGAGGGCTCGAACCTTTGTTGTTTACGATCAGTGAACAGACCCACTGAGAATGATGACTTTGAAGTGAGAGCACCTGCTCTGAAGTGCACTGCCATATTGGCATATGTAAGAGCCTTGGCAAGGAACAGTAGTTTACGTTAGGTAGCGAAGCACTGGAAGTAGTAGGCGAATATGTCTACTTAGGACAGGTAGTAACCACAGATCCGGACCATGAAAAGGAAATAACAAGAAGAATAAGATTGGGATGGAGCGCACTTGGCAAGCACTCACAGATTATGACTAGCAGCTTACCGGTATTACTCAAGAGGAAAGTATACAACAGTTGCATCTTACCTGTACTCACCTATGGGGCTGAAACGTGGAGGTTAACAAAGTGGGTTCTACTCAAGTTGAGGACAGCGCAGAGGGCTATGGAAAGAAAAATGGTGTTGATAACTTTAAGAGATAGGAAGTGTGCAGAGTGTGTCAGAGAAATAACTCGAGTCACTGGCATTCTAGTGGAAATCAAGAAGAAATGGCAGGACATGTAGTGCGAAGAGAGGATAACCGATGGTCGCTTAGGGTAACAAACTGGATTCCAAGGGAAGGAAAGCGTAGCAGGGGGCAGCAGAAAGTTAGGTGGGCGGATGAGGTTAAGAAGTTCGCAGGGGTCAAGTGGATGCAGCTCGCACAGGACCGGGTTAATTGGAGAAATATGGGAGAGGCCTTTGCCCTGCAGTGGGTATAGTCAGGCTGAGGATGATGATGAAGAGCTCTGGACACTAATCTTGGGCACTTGCAATGCGAGCTTACTCTGAAGATCGATTTGAAATATTGTTTGGCGAATGTTATCCCATACACAGCCACTGAATGCACTCATCACTGCAGGTTGTTACCGGAATAGAGGGAAGGGCATGCCAGTGCTCCATCATTGTGGCAAGAAGAAAAATTGTTGTTGAGAGAAATGAGATGCATTGGACCTGCCTCCAAAATATCTTATTTCTGTGAAGAAATTTGTGCTTGCGTTTTTTGTTATTGCGAGGTTTATCTGTTTTAGATTCCTTTACATTGTGGCGTAACTTCATCCATTTTTCATCCATCTGTGTAAGGTAAAAATCGCGCATGGTTTCTAACGTTTGGAAGACGCGCAATAAGTGAATGGAACAGCCTCCCAATCACTAGATGACAACAGCTTCCCAGCCGCTCTTAAAACACATTTACGGGGACTAACTGATGCATCACTGTGCCATTCACCATAAGCTGCTATTGACTGCTCACCTTATCAACAGAGAGCTTCTGCATGCTACTTTTTTGCTATACATGTATTTTAACCCTTTCATGACTTGCACAGCATTTGCCAAGTGTTTGTTACTGTTCTTAGCTGAATTGTTGCTGGGTTTTTTGTATGAATGTACTGTACATCTGTCCACAGTGCTTTTGCCTTTCCCTTTGCGTACCCCCTGCACTCTAATGCCCAGTGGGGCGTTTTGTACGTACTCAAATAAATAAATAAATTTCAGTGCAGCTCCGTATGTGATACAATTACGTGGAGCTTAGCATTGCACTTGCCCTTGCAGCACCAGCAGCAGCAGCAGCATTGCCTGGGTCATCACAGCAGCCATCTGGCCTTCCGAGCGGTCAGACGCCACTGACTCCCTCCGCACGGGTGTCGGCCCTCAACATTGTGGGAGACTTGCTGCGCAAAGTTGGCGTGAGTGTTTGTTTCCTTGTTCCAGTGTTAAGCCCTGCTGTCTTGCATTGGTGACATGCTCTCTCCCAAAGGCAGAGCACCCCAACTTCCGGTTGAGGGGAATTAAATTTTAGAAAATCTTGTATGCCTTTTCAGTCACATCCCAAAAATATTATTTGAAAAGATCCCAAGAGTGGCCCAAGAGTTTGTGTTTATTGCAGATGGTAGAAAACGTGCAGAAATCTGCAAAAAGGCTGTTTCTGAATATGACAGCTTCGCTTCTCACTGTTGTTTGCGAGAAGTCTGCCATCACTGAAAAGCTTGTTTCAGCACATTTCGTTTTCCGTTGTGGCAGCTTTGTGTCTGGGATTAAGATAAAGCGTGCGGATGTTAAAAAGATGACTCTGACAACATGCTGTTAAGCGTTGATTGGTGTGGCTTATCGTGATGCCCAGCCCACCTGTGGAGTAGCTGCTACCAATTTGCAGGTTGTCTACACTCACTCATGTTTGAACACAAAGGGCAAGAGGACATACATTTAAAGGCAGTCGTTCTCACTGATTGTCTGGCACAGTGAATAGTGCTGCACTCTTCAAATGCTGAACATAGCAGTTAACACTGGTCACATGACTTGTAGTCTTGATTGGGTTAAAGCGTGGTAAACTTTTGAGCCAAGCTGAAAAAGACTGCCAGATGAGGACCTTCTTTTTCCCTGTCTGCTAAGAGGCCTTTTGTTTCCCAATCTTTGCTTCCTTCTTCCTGGTGGGCTGCATTTATGTGGGCTCACACCTGCAACAGCAGGGAGCGTGAAAGCTGCATTGCAAGCATGGTTCCTCTGACCAGAGGTGCTGTAAAAATGTGCGCAGTTATGGATGATGTGTCTGGTTGATGGAGCACAGAGGCTCTGCATGATCCCAGTCCACTACTCAGAAGGGGGGCTGCAATCTCAATTCTGATAGGAGTGAAATGTGCTGTGACACAATAAAGGGGGGGGGGGGGGGGGGGGTGGCCCAAGTTGTCCTCCACTACAGCATTCCTCGTAGATAGTCCATATTCACAAGCTTGTCTTCACTCGTGCGTCGGTCTTCTTAAGAAATCTCTCTCATGTGGAGAAGAGATTGTAGTCAAAATTTGGCCTAAAAATGGCAAGCACATAATGCGCATATTTGGTCATGTCGAGCTTTTGGAACAACCTTCAGCGAACATTCACTGCCTGAGAAAAGAAGTGTTGCAGGCTGCATGAACAAGGCAGAAAACAAAGCTGAAAAGGTGACGTAGAATATGCGATGTTTGGTGTGAAATTCCCAGTACCCTTTTGGGGATGAGTGACACGAGTGCTTGCACTCAACCAGTACCGCCTGTCACTGGCCACAAGTGTCCCTTCATGTGAACATGTTCGATGGGCCAGCCATTGGTGACGCGTGCAGCCCAGATGTTTGCACAGTCCAGCCGTGTGTCTGGTGCCCCTCCTGTATGCAATGTGCCGCTCTCCATGTAAGCCGCCTTGCAGAGCTCACTCACTGTTAGCTGTCACTGGTGATGACAGGAAGCGTACGACAGGAAGTGTACAGTGCGTTGCACAATTAGAGGCGCGATGTAGAATGCTTCTCTCAGCTAAACCGCGGAATCCTCTCAGTTCAAATTTTGCACAGTAATGGCATTTTGTCGTAGTATGTTTTAATACTAAATTTGTTCACAACTCAAACCTTCTGGCAAAAACGTTCGCCCCCTCTTTTCCTGCTAGAGAGTTGTTGTAAGCAGCATGAGGAGGCGCCACCAGTACAGTCGCTGGGGCATCGTCGCCGCCGCATACGATGGGAACGCCTGACTTCTTTTGATCAAATCAGGCAAGTATCCCAAACAAATTTGGTATTAAAAAATACTAGCTACAAAATGCCATTTCTGTGCAAAATTTGAACTGCGAGGATTGTGCAGTTTAGCTGGGAAAAGCATTCTACATCGTGCCTCTAATTGTGCCAAAACGCTTTACGACACGAAGTGTATGACAGGAAGTGTACGACAGGAAGTGTGCACACCACGACCTACTGTATAGTGGGCGACCTGCGCATTGTGCCACTCTCTACGGGAGCGTGCAGCCGAGGAAATACCATGTGACCGCTGAGCAGGGACCGAAACAACCGGTAGATGCCGCCAAAGCTCACCCCCAGAGCAGCGTTTGACGCGCTTCGGCTGTGCCTGCAAGCGAGCGGCGCAGAGTTCCACGGGAGGATTTGTGGAACCATTATTTCTCATGAGCGATAGGTGCGGCAAGATGAAGCCAGTGAAATGAGAGTGACAATATTAGGGGTAAGAGCCCCGGAAACATCTTTGCTTTTCTTTAGCCCAGTTGGAGCAGACTGCCAGTCTCCCTCCCGTGCACGTTCGTTCCTCCGTGCGCAGGCAGCTGCTGTGTCCAGTGAAATTAAATATTTGCCGAATGCGCGTTTCCAACTTCCGTTTCTCGTCATGCGCGTAATAAGCTTGTGAACACAGTGAACTGTAGTGAAAATGAACGGCAGCGCAACACACAGACAAGAAAGGGACACTACCAACAATTTATTGAACGGAAAAGTGGCATATACGTACAGCTCAGGCATGAGACTCATCGCCTGATAATCGCTGCAAACCCAACACGTGGAAGCCAGGCGGCCATCAGGATACCAGACATCTCTAACCTCAGCAGATAAACTAACAGAAACGAAAAAAAATTCGAAACGGAAGGCAGGCCATCTCTTAGCAAAAGCAGTGTGGACCATTAGTAGCAACAGCAGAGTAAGACATGAGAAGCAAACCAGTCCGGACCCTGAAAAACGGAAGAAAAAAAAAACGAGAAAACAATTGTAGCAAAAGCAGAGTCAAAAAGGTGAAGCAAAAGCAGTCAGAAACCCAAAAAACCCTAAACCGACAACAAAAGACGATCGTAGCAAAAGCAGAGTCAAACAAAAAAGAAGCAAAAGCATGCAGACAAAAACTTAAACCAACAACAACGAAAAACCAACAAAAAAATACTATCGATCGTAGCAAGTCAAACAAAAGAAGCAAAAGCAGTCAGAAACCTAAACCAACAAAAACACTTGTAGCTCAAGCAGAGTCAAACAAATGAAGCAAAATCAGTCAGGAAAACTAAAAAAAAAAAAACAATCATAGCAAAAGCCATATAGTCAAAAAGGGAAGCAAAAGCAGTCAGAAACCTAAACACAACAACAAAAACAATCGTAGCAAAACCAGAGTCAAACAAAAGAAGAAGCAAACAGCACACCTGACCACATAATGTCACGTTATGTACTGTACGACTTTAAAGCCCTGAATTTTTTAGCGGCCTTCTGTTGTTAATTTCTTCGTTTGACTCTGCCTTTGATACGAGCGTCTTTTGTTGTTGTTTTAGGTTTGACCGATTTTGCGTCTTTTGTTTGACTCTGCTTTTGCTACGATCGTTTTTGTTCTGTTTAGGTTTCTGACTGCCTTGCTTCTCTTTTTTTACTGTTTTCGCTACAATAGTTTTTTTGTTGTTATTATTGTTTTAAGTTTTCTGACTACTTTGGCTTCATTTGTTTGACTCTGCTTGAGCTAAAAGTGTTCATGTTGGTTTAGGTTTCTGACTGCTTTTGCTTCTTTTGTTTGACTCTGCTTTTACTACGATCGTCTTTTGTTGTTGGTTTTTCGTTGTTGTTGGTTTAGGTTTCTGACTGTTTTTGCTTCTTTTGTTTGACTCTGATTTTGCTACGTCCGTCTTTTGTTGTTTGTTTAGGTTTTTTTAGGCTTCTGACTGCTTTTGCTTCACCTTTTTGACTCTGCTTTTGCTACAATTGTTTTCTAGAGTTTTTTTTTTTTTTTTTTTTTTTTTTAGGGTCTGGACTGGTTTGCTACTCATGTCATACTCTGCTGTTGCTACGAATGGTCCACACTGCTTTTGCTAAGAGTTAGCCTGCCTTCCGTTTCGATTTTTTTTTTTCTGTTTCTATTAGTTTATCTGTTTGGGTTAGAGATATCTATCTGGTATCCTGATGTTGCCGCCTGGCTTCCATGTGTTGGGTTGGCAGCGGTTATTTGGCGATAAATGTCATGCTTGAGCTGCACGTATAAATATGCCACTTTTCCGTTCAATAAATTGTTCGTCCTCCTGCTTAAAATGCAGGCTACACACTGTGCTCCTGTCGCTTGGAATCCAGGGCTGTTTCCCTGACACTGAAAAGCAAGTAGTGCCATAACAGAAATGTACTTTCCGAACATCACTGAAGGCACCGGAAACTCGACCTTTACAGCATCAGCTGATGATCGCAACCCTTTCCTTCTAAAATGATCTCGCTATCACAACGGACGCCATCGCCCGGAATGCTCGAGTAAGGCGATCTTATAAGCATGTTTAAAAGCTGGTGCAGCTTCATAGCTTAAGTTTGGCTTGCCGCGAGATGTTCTTGAGCCACTGATTTCGTATCTTTATTGCAGGGAACTCGTGAAAGGAGGTCCCTGTCGACGTTCGCCCGCTCGACTTGCAGAGCGTCACGCAACAGTAGACCATAGTGCGTAATGATGCCGCAAACGCGTAGGCATCCGTCGCCACCCACAGGCACAAGGCACGTCGTCAAAACTGCCTCTGGTTAAGTTATTTACTGCCTACTTAAAATGAACTCGCCGGCACCGAGCTCTCGGCCGCTCCAGCTCATATATCAACTGTCCACACGTGTTCAATCTTCGCGCTCCGTAGCCGGTCGCCGTCTCGTCGTGGGGGTGAGTTACAGCGCCACTCTCAACAGTGACGTTTAAGAGAACTAAAAAAAAAACAGCACAAGCAAAAGCAAACCTCCGGCGCTGGGGAGGTGGCGCACGCACAGGTCGCCCATTATACAGTAGGTCGTGGCGCACACACAGGAACGCAGTGCCGCAGTTGGCCACAGTTGTCCATGCCTGATGTGAGAGAGGCTAGCCGTGGCTGCACCAGATTGAGGCTGTCACCCAGCCGACACTTCATCTCTGTGTCCTCATTGAGTCCACTTTTGTCAAGAGCTTGGTGTACCAGCCGAACCAAGTCTGCTCAGCAGCTGAATGAACCAAGCGGAGCGGCACTCGAGGAGCACTCAAGGCAGCATCAGTGATACCTCGGGATTCTTGAGGAAATCCTTGAGCTTTTGGTTCACTCAAGGAGTGGTTCGAGTGGAAATGGGTTCCTGAAATGCAAAGCATGCCTCAGAGGTGACTTGAAGCAAATGTTTTCATCCAAACTTGTTTATGGGGGTGGGATTTCAAACACTGCGAACCAAAGCATAAACGGCCATTTTTATGGGGTCCCGAGCTACCTGTTCATGCCATGTACATGTACTCGCATGCATGGGAGCATCACTACGGAACAGGTTCGTAAGGTGAACAGGTATAAACTGTTGATGGAGCAGATTGCATAGGTGGTTTCCCTGGCAACAGGGAACAGTTGGAACAGTTGCAGCTCACTGTGTGGGACATTGTGAAGAACGAAAAGTACAAAGGGGCACAGGACAGCTGGACGGACAGAGGGACAGATTTTTTGACATGGGGCTAATGCATTGAAGAAGAAAAAAGTGGTTCCCAGTGACAGCATGACAGAGTTTTACAGTGCCCATCCACCTCATTTTGGACCCATTTAGTAGCTGTTGGAGACTGTAGCTTGGCCCTGCCTTGAGGGCTTCATTGGTTGCACCCAGGAGGGTGTTCACACGGGCCTTGAACCGGCTCTCTTAATTCTTGGTCTTCGTGGTTGTCCACAAGAAACTGGTGGGCTGGTGTTCTTGTGTGGGTCTAGGTGGGCAGCTGGCTGTAGCCATGGTAGCTTTTGAAGTGTTTCTGGTGGTCGGGTAGCACAGGATTATGATAATTCCTAGCTGGAGTTCTCATACAGTATCCGTGATGTGAAAGGCAGTACAAAATAAAGACAACGAACAAAAGACAGATATACACATCACAAGCACTACGTTTCTTTAAAGAAACCCAAAACAGCAAGGGTGAACGATCTAAGAAAGTATCACTAAGACCTCTCCCTCTCCCCTGAAGAAAGGAAAAAGATGACAGGAAAAGTCAGTTGCAATGTTTCTCAAAGAAACGCTAAATATTTTGTCCGTTAATGCTAATCGCTTTCCGACAGTCCCCTTCTCTGCTTTTCCATTGACTTCAAAGACGACTTGTGTTACCCTTTGCCTCGTGGTGACCTGCTTACCATAGTTGAACAGTTCATCCTTCATTACGATTCGGTGGTTTTCCAAAACTAATCTGCTGTGGCTTTTGGTAGACCTTTAGAATTGCTGATGTTTTACTTCCTCTACTCCATTTTCACGTAAATTGGCAAGGTACTCCATACATACAAAAGCAGGCAGTATGCATTGGGTCCCCTTTGCTAGAACCCCCGAGGTCTTCACTGCAGCCTAAGTGGGCTTTTGTCACTAAAGCTGGGAGCAGCTGGGAGACTTTCCATTAAACTTGGGGCCAAGTGTGTGTGTCGTGCAAATGCAAATTCAAGTGGATTCAGAAGGAAGCCTGAAAAAAAGGACTCAAGCAGAGTGAGGACAGCAGATGGGACTGGGTAGGAAGCGTGCAGAGTGGGTCAGAGAAATAACTCAAGTCACTGACATTCTGTTGGAAATAAAGAAGAAATGGCCATGGGCAGGACATGTAGCGCGAAGAAAGGATAACCGATGGTCGCTTAGGGCAACAAACTGGATTCCAAGGGAAGGAAAGCGTAGCAGGGGGCAGCAGAAAATTAGGTAGGCGGATGAGGTTCATAAGTTCGCAGGGGTCAAGGGAATGCAGCTAGCACAGAACCGGGTTAATTGGAAGAATATAGGAGAGGTCTTTGCCCTGCAGTGGGTATAGTCAGGCTGATGATGATGATGAGCTGGGGTAGATGTGGAGGGAGGGGGGGGGGGGGCTGCTGCATGCATTGGAAGTTCAGCTGTGGTGTTGCCTTTGGTTGGCCCTTTGCTATGATTGGCCTGAACAGTTTGATGTTGCAATGTAACCTTGATAACAATTAAAATAAAATTTCCTCCAATTGCAACAGTAGCATCAAAAGAAATTCGGCAGAAAATGCAAACTTCCGCATAAATGGAGCATGCATGCGCCTGAGCGGAGGTGCAGCACTATCTCTGTGGTCTCCCTTGTTGAAAGAAGCTTGGAATTTAATTGGCCAGCAGATCTATCCTGGGCGACCAGGTTGCACCCACACAAAGGGGCAGGCAGGTGCCGTTTATAGCCAAGGCAGTGAATTGGCTGCAGCGTGTGTAGATACATGCTGGGCCAGGGCAGGGCATGCATATAGCCCAGATCGGGATTGGGTAGCCGGGTGAATGCTGGAATGCTTAGATGTGCACAGATAGTAAGTGCACTTGTTGGCTGTAGGAACACCTGCAAGTTCGACATGAATGTAACACTTTCTGGCCTCCTCTTTCAAGCGAGTGAGAGGAGAAAGTTTAATAATGCACGAGAAAAGACTAAATATGTTATGCTGCAATGCTCTGAAGAATGCAGCCAGCCAGCTTGCTTGTTTCGGGTTCAGTTATCAAGAGGAAGCAGTAGCTGAAGATTTGTATTGTTGTGGTACAGTTGAGGAAAGCAGTTTGCCGGGCTAGATGGTGATCCATCAAGTAAAAAATTTAGCGCAATAGAACACAAAGGACGAAGAAGAGTACATAATACGATTGACGAGTGCTCGTCAAGCGTCTTATGTGTTCTTTTTGCGCTAAATTTTTTACTTGTTGTGGTACAGTTGGGTGCATTGCTAGCGCATTACAGCGTGCCCTTTTTCTTGTTACCATTAAATGGTTTCAAGTAGTTGAGTAGCTGCTGCATTGTTTATGCCAAAGCGTTGCTTGCTGTACACTGTGGTATTTGAGGGTTCGAAGAGTGGATGCAATCTGTTTTGTTTCTCTCCCTCCTCTCGCTGTCCAAATGGGATTTGTGTATAGTATCTCCTGTGCCAGTATTGGAATGCTATTGAAATGTGCTAACACTGCACATCCTCCTTCAAACCACGTCATTGCTTTGCAATGTTGGGGAAATGCCTGAACTGTGTGTGGTGGTTGCAGTTCCACATTGTGGTGTTGCGTGTCCGCCTGGACAGAGATGGCCAGCCAGTGGTGGAGCACCGAGTGCGGTCCAGGCCCAGTTTCCTTTCAGAGTTCAGCCTCGCATAGGACACGTCAATAAACTGTGGTGTGCGAGCCAGTTCTTCTGTGCCTTGATGGGGGGGCCATGCTGGACAAAGCCTGGTGTGCTGTCTCGGAGGGGAGCTGCCATTTACAATAGGTGCTGAAAGTAGTGTGGGGAATAGGGCAGGTTGTGACAGCAGATAAGTGCCACAAAATTCAAGTAACTAGAACAGTGGGGTGAAGCACATTTTGCAGGTACTATCTGGCCGTCTTTCTATCGTAAGTGTATATATGAGAAGTCAACAGGATCAAAAACAGCCTTCATCAATGGCAGGCATTCCTTGAGAGATAACTGTACTTTGCTAGTGCTCAAACAAATGTTTGGGAAATGCTGCTGATAATGCAACTTCAACATGTTTAGGGACCACCTTCATCTTGAGGTGGCTGAAATGTGATCCAGCAGGACTTTGTTCCCCCACGAGTAGCAGAGTCCATTAACTTGCGTGGAGAGGAGCATTCCCTCATTACTATTCACTGTTGCCACTGTGAACTGGATGTACCATGAATCAGTGCAGCACATCTTGAATGGGCTGGGCTCCACGGCCAGGATGCTCACTGCGTCGAAGGAGATTATGGGGTCTGCATGCTTGAAGTGCTTGGCGAGAGGGTTGCTTTCCAGGGTCACTAACTGGATGCCATTTTCCAGTGCTATATAGAAACAGACAAACAAAGATGACACACGCAAACACCCACTAGGAGAAAATTCCAGCAAGCCTTGTTTGAAGTTTTAACGAAGTCATTCTTGCATCGCCTGATTTGCTGATTGAGATATTTCACCCATCTTTGGAATTTAGAAGGGTGAGTTGGTTCTGCATGGTGATGGAACAGCACAAGGCACAAGGAAACGAAAAAAGACACACATGGGCACTGACTCTAATCTGCATTTTTACTTGGAAGAATAGGGAATAGCGAAGGTGAAAGGAGAGAGCGTTACACTGCTCGTGGTCGGAGGAGTGGAATGTTCTCTCCTTTCATGGTTTGCCAGGCATGTGGGAATCTTGTTAACCCACTGCTTTGGCTTTGTGCTGTGTCTCTTGGTCAAGTACAGAGCCCAGTGTCTCTTTGGGCAGGGAGAGGATAGTGCGCCCTCTGAGGAACTGTGTTTGTGTGGCTAGAGCTTTGCCTAAATTGCACCCAACTGCAGGCATTGCCTTATCTTCATTTCTGCCATTTTGCTGCCAACTGGGCAGTGCAGGAGCTGCTTTTTTCTGCCGTTCTAGTCATTTTATGCTTTGTGTTCTGGCTGCTCTAACTGTTAGTAACCAACCAACTGCTGGGGAACTCTCTGTTCTCGGTGCCTGGTGATTGGTGCTTGCAGAAGAACGGAAATTTGAACTACTTGGTGCATTGCAAAATCAAAAAACAACGCCGCTACTTGGGTCAAACAGAGGAGAATAACGGACAAGCGCTTGTCCGTTATTCTTCTCTGTTTGTCCCAAGTAGCGGCGCTGTTTTTTGATTTTGGTGCTTGCTTGGCGCACCTTGTGAACAGACACGGCGATGTGCAGGCTCAGACGCCAACCATCACTGCCGTGGCTCTTCAGTATTCCACCCTTACCTGTTGTACAGGTTCTTTTGAACTGTTCTTGTCGGTGCTTGGTGGGATGTAGTGGTTGTCATTGCAAGTGGCAGAGTGTGCCTCTGAGTACAGCTGTGGTGTTTGGGATGAGGCGGTCCTTCCCTTGGTGGCCAGAGTTGCAAGTTTCACTCAGGTCCGATAGCCTCCTTGCATTTGTGCACCACAAAGCGGTGGCCTTGTGGTAGAGCATCCGCCTCACATTTTGGAGGTACCAGGTTGGATCCCCGGTCCTGCCGGGTGCCCACAGGTTTTTCAATACGTACAAGCTTTCCCCCGGCCTGGTGCTCGACTCTTTGGGGTGTAGTGCTTGGGAAAAGGGGTCATAGGTCCCAATAGTTGGACCAATGGAACAGTGATCCATTCCGTCATATTGCTATCTTTATAGCAAGTGCTTCTATACATGATGCAAAAGAATCCACATATAATATAGGAGTCTCGTACTTAAATAACGCTTAAATAACCGAATTTGCAGTCACTCTTGTTGCACAATGTGCGAGAGTTCGTTTTATGAAATCAATGATATCAGTAAGTTCTTTAGGCAGCCACAGTTTTCAGCATTTAAAGGGATGAGAAACCTGAAGCTGATTATTTTAGTGTTGTATAGTAGATGGAACTCTTAAGAGTCTTCGCCAGCACCACAATTCAAACGCGTCAATTCTTCGGCGGTCAGCCTTTTTCACAGTCCAACTCTCGCATCCATACATCACAACTGGAAGGACCATAGCACGGGTTATACGGATCTTGGTTGGCAGACTAATGTCTCTGCTCTTTACTAGGCGGTCAAGGCTAACCATTGCTCTCTTTCCCAGAAGCAGGCGTCTCCTAATTTCATGGCTGCAGTCTCCTTCCGAGGTAATCTTGGCGCCCAAGAACAGAAAATCTGTCACAGCTTCCACTTCTTGCCCATTGATGCTCCAGGACTTGATAGGGCAAGACGCCATGATCTTCGTCTTTTTAATGTTCAGTTTAAGCCCAAACTTCTCACTCTCTTCTTGTACGCGCATCAGAAGTCTCTTGAGTTCCACTTCACTTTCTGCCATTAAAGTGGTATCATCCGCATATCTAAGGTTGTTGATACGTTTTCCAGCAATCTTCACTCCAGCTGAAGACTCGTCCAGACCGGCCTTCCTCATGATGCACTCTGCATATAGGTTAAATAGGCAGGGCGACAGTATGCAGCCTTGCCTCACCCCTTTCTCAATCGGAAACCAATCAGTAAGACCATGCCCAGTTTTGACTGTGGCCTCTTGGAGTTCCTGTGATCTTCTTGCAGTTCCTTGGACTGCAAGAAGATCAAATCAGTCGATATTGTCGACCATAAACCCTGACTGCTCATTGGAGGGTCAAATTCTAAAGTTAAAGCTCAGCTACTTTGGTCATCTGATGAGAAGAGAGGAGTCGCTGGAGAAAGATTTGATGTTGGGAAAGGTTGAGGGTCGCCGGAGAAGGGGTAGGCAGCGAACGCGATGGTTAGATGGCATTCTCGAGGCATTGCAGATGAAGCTATGTGATGTTAACAAGATAGTGAGAGACCGGAAAGCGTGGCGTGACATGGTCCATAGGGTCACGAAGAGTCGGACACGACTGAACGCCTGAACTGAACTGATAGTAGATGGAAATATGAAGAAAAAAAGGAATGGGTGCTGCCTTGCAGTTGATTAGAAAGAACTCTTTCTTGATGTATACATTGGCTTAAAATACCTGAGGCTGATTCTCCTCCACATAACTTTTATTTGGGGGCAAAGTAAACTTGACAAAAGAAGTGGAATATTTTGTATATAGAAATGAAACAATCATTTGGTCTGTCGACATGGACAGCAATAAGCCCGCCTCGTGCGGCGAAAGCCTATTATGTGGCCCTTTCTTGCTTTTCCTCACTAAGGAGATGCCATTGTGCTAGGGCATACGAGCCCAGCGAGCGCACGTTGAGGGCATTGAGGCTTTGCTTGCATTTGCAAACTGCATTCGACCAAAGCAGGCTGCGAGGTCATTCGTAACTGGGTTTTGCTCGGCAGGTTTCACAGAGCTTCCCTTGGGCGCATTCCCCTGGGAGAGACGCTGGGGGCGCTTGTACCCATTTTTACCGGTGGGTGTCTGGCAGTGGGTTTTTAACTAACCACCTCCCGCAGCCGAGACTGGCGCCCTAATGGTGGAGGGGCTTGAAGTGCACAAGGCTGGCTGGCAGGGAGGGGTGTAGCATTTGGTTTTAGCTCCCAGGTAAGGAAACATGGATTCAATAAGAGCAGCGGTGCAACCTCTGTCGAGGCAGAATTCATGTGTGGTAATTTGTGGAGTAAATAGCAGGATTCAGTCGTGCACCAAGTAGCTAGGTGCAGCGATCTTCGTGGCCTGTGTTCGAGAAATTTGTGTGGACAGTGGTTCCCTTTGAGCATCTCTCTGACCTTTGTTGGTTCTCAGAGGCTAGTTTGGAGGGATTTAAATGATGCTCCACTGAAAAATTTACAAAATTTTTAACGCCGCAAAAGGCACACACACAGGAAATTACAGAAAGAAATGGACAGTAAGAGCGCCAACTACCATTCGGAAAACAGCTTCTTTTAAACGCCAATGCGTCATTATATCCCAAACATGACAACAGGAAAACAACATAGTCACGATTTATCTACATGCCAGTTCATTATCACACCCAGCACAAGTCACAAAATATAAAAACCTGAAAATCCTAATGTCTAGTATGACAGTCTACAAATGACCGTCTAAAAAATCCAGCTCCCGGGCACTGAGCTTTACCGACCAAGTGCTAATGCACGTGGCCCCAACTTTCTGTATGTGATAAGCCTCAACAATTTCGCGGACAGAGTTCATCGGTAAAGGCAGAGAACGGGTTGAAAGAAAAATTGTTGAGGCTTATTACATACAGAAAGCTGGGGCCACGTGCATTAGCACTTTGTCAGTAAAGCTCAGTGCCCGGGAGCTGGATTTTTTAGACGGTCATTTGTAGACTGTCATACTAGACATTAGGATTTTCAGGTTTTTATATTTTGTGACTTGTGCTGGGTGTGATAATGAACTGGCATGTAGATAAATCGTGACTATGTTGTTTTCCTGTTGTCATGTTTGGGATATAATGACGCATTGGCGTTTAAAAGAAGCTGTTTTCTGAATGGTAGTTGGCGCTCATTTATTTCTGTCATTTCCTGTGCGTGTGCCTTTTGTGCTGTTAACAATTTTTTAGGATGAACCAACGAGCCCTGCATCAAGTACTTTTGCTCCACTGAATTTCAAGCAGTCTTAAAAGGAAGGAGGTGCAGCCTGGCCGTGCTCGCAATGCAAGTCAGCGAGATGGTTGCCTCCTCGTGTCTAAACCGCGACGACCAACTCCGCACGGCCGTCAACAAGTGGCGCTGGCGATGGGGCGTGTTGCCCACGCAAGAACGCCTCGCCATGTCGTGCCGAATGACCAATGCCCAAACACGAAAAACATGAGGTGCATAAAATGGTGTCATCAAAATAGAGCTTGGATAATAGTGAGAGGCGAGTCAGTTGGTGGCTAGTATTGGAAGGCATCATGAAACCGCACAAAACAAACAGAAAAGAAGGCGACAGAACAAAGCACAAGACTTCAACTAGTTTATTTACACCTTCCTTTTCCCAGAAACCAAGATAAAGATAAAAAAGCATTTGCCTCCACTGTGTCAGTGGTTATGGTTAAGGTGTTCGACTGCTCAATGCAAGGACATGGGACCAAGTCCTAGCCATGGCAGCCGCTTTTTGATGCAGGCAAGATGCCTTTGTGCTGTACGATGTTGGTGTACGTTGAATAACCCCAGGTGATAGAAATTTCCGGAGACACAGCGCCTGTGTCTTTGTCTCCTTCGTGTTTCGTCCCGTTCCTTGCGCTGTTTTATTTCATTATGCAGTATCAACTAGCCCGGCATCTTGCACTTCCGGAGCCCTCTACTATGGCGCCTCTCATAGCCTGAGTTCTTTGGCTTTTAAACCCCGTGAACTGAACCTAGCTAAGAGCTGAATGAAAAGGCAATGTTTATGGTGCCGACATGGACACTGAAAAAACTAGCGCTAGCTTTGTGTGACAGGTTCAACCTGGCAAATCTTGGGAAAATAGTCAGAGGAGAAAAAAGCGCAGCTCTGAGCATTTTCTTCTCCGCCAAAACCCATAAAGACGGTGTTTCCTTTAAGCCATTTTTTCTGAGCACGATACGTGGCAGGGGGCTATTTCCAAGTTTCTTCTAAAACATTTGCGTATAATCCAAATTGAGGACCTGTACTTGATAAAGAATTCGGAAGAGGTTATTGCATTTCTTCGGGGTCATGAAAGCTCGAATTAATCTTTGTTTCCTTTTTCAATTGACGTAACAGGCCTGTTTTATGCCATACTTCAGGACAAGCTATTTTGTGCTCTTAAATATACAATTGATGACTATCGCCCCGCGGCCTTCCAGAATGCATGTGGAATAAGTGTAGATAACTTTATAGAAATTCTTCGGTTTTATCTTTCTTTGACCATTGTTAATTTTGACGGGAAGAACTTCATTCAAAAGCGTGGCATTTGTATCGGTTCTTGCATAGCCCCTTTGTTAAGCGACATATTTTTATCATACTGTGACAAGCGAATCGCTGAACGCCTTGACACAGCCTACTTGGCTAAGGCTTTTAGATACTTTGATGATTAAGCTATTTTCCTGAAAGGAGTTGCACAAGAGGAGGGTACGATTGCGGTGCACCGGGTTCTAGAAATCTTCTCCGAGTGTGCTTTTGGGCTTAGCTTCAGCCATGAAGTGCCAACGCAAGGGTCCTTGCGAAACCCTAGTGTGCCGGAGGTATCAGCCTCGCTCAAAGAAAGCTATTTTAAGCCACCAGTCAGCTCATTCTAAGCTGGTAAAAAGGAGTATTGCAAAAAACTGCCTGCATGCTGCTCTGAGCAAGTCCTGCAACCACGAAATGCCTCACAGTGTGGGTTTCCAGCTACAAAGGCCGGTTTCCTCTGTGCTAGAGGCCCTTGCCAGTGAAGCTAGGGGTGCACCGCCACAGGGAAGAAACGCAACACAAGCAACCAGTTGCCATCCCATACTTCCACCAGATATCGCATCGACTGAAAAAAGTGGCTCTGAAAGGTGATGTGCTGGTGGTCTTCATTGCACCCCAAAAACTGGCTGGCCTCAGCAATAAAGTGCAGGGAGGGCACAAAGAATGCAGCATTAAGCACGCAAACAGATTTGTCCCATGCAAAACTGGGGTAGTTTATAAAGCACCCCTGTCCTGTGGCAAAAGCTACATCGGACAAACTGGGCGTTATATAAACGTCAGACTTCAGGAGCACTAGCGCACTGGCGGGAGGAGAGCATGTGGCTGATCATTGTTGCCACTGCTGTGGCTGCATGCCTCGGTTTCGCGAAACTATTATCCTGAAGAAGTTCGCGTACGTCAGAACTTAGTACAGAAGTGTACGAGGCCTACTGTATTAGGAAGGAATCAGGCTCCTGTGTTAGCAAAACCTTTGTTAACTTATCAGTAAAAGAGTTTACGTATCTAGATAGCATGATGTCCCGTACACGCCTGCGCACCAGTGTTACGTGATGATCGTTTGTTAGGTTATAGTGTGATTGCGATGATTGTATATAATGTGCCACACCTTGGTAATTAACTAGTTGAAGTTCCGCGCTTTGCCCCGTCGCCTTCTTCTCTGTCCGTTGTCTTTTTGCGCGGCTTCATGATGCATTTCAATTCTTGCTTGGGAAGAAAATGATTCCTTTTCTCATCTTCAGTGGCGGCTTCTTTCTCACGTCCACGTAGTGGCCCAACTCAGTTGCGTGTGCGTGCGCCAATCAAGTGGTAAAATCACTAACTTCCTGTTTGGTGGCCACCTGTCATGAAGTGCGTTTTTTTCTTTTTGTGTTGCGCGGCACCCTCCTCTTGAGGCTGCCCTGGACAAAGTGTGGAGTACGACAACACGTGGGCCCCTCTGCTTTCAGACCATGGTAACGGTGGCTGCTGCAACGCCACGTCGACGCCAGAGCACCACGGATGGAAGCTTGTTTGCGACTCCCCGCCTGCGCGCTGATCGAGCATTCAACCCATAGCCCCCTTTGTTGCCCCCTTTTGGACTCAGCTGTTTTATTGTGCATGGGGAGGGGCTTCTCATCTGTCAAAATGGAGATGCGTGTCTAGAGATTGTAATGGCAGCAGGGAAGACAATGTACCCACTTGGATTTTGGACAGTGTGACTGAAGGTTCAAGTACAGGGTCTTGGGTATTTGAGGCCCGGGTTTTAAAACAAATCCTATGCGAAATCTACTGCACCATTCGAGCTGAAATTTCACAAAGTAGCAAAATATGGTCTACGTTATTTGATAAGTGATTTCAACATCGGTACTTGCCTAGATTTCCCGGAATCAACGAAAAACTGCTCTCGGCGGCGTGCACTACTTTTGCAGAAGAGAGTCGAAAAGCTGCTTTGACATGGTGCACCATCTGTCAAGCAGCGAGGCAAGCGCGCCAACAGCCGGGATGATACTTGCCTCGCTGCTTGACAGATGGCGCACCATGTCAAAGCAGCTCTTCTTCTGCAAAAGTAGTGTACGCCGCTGAGAGCAGTTTTTCACCGATTTCAAAAAATCTATGCAAGTACCGATGTTGAATCACTTATCAAATAACGTAGACCATATTTTGCTACTTTGTGAATGTTATTTCAACTCTAATAATGCAGTACATTTCGCATAGGATTTTTTAAAACCCGGGCCTCAAATATTCAAGACCCTGTACAGACATCTGTTGATGCTCACCTCCCGTTGGCACAAGGTTTTTTCTGTCAGCACCTCTGCTGTCCTCAGCGTGAAGGAAAGGGTGCTTTGTTGTCACTGTTACAATTTTTGGACGCTTTACTCACGCTGCAGAGAAGCTTCTCTGGCAGCTGGTGTTTTGAGGCTTGGCCCACTTGTATGTGCGGGTACATTTGGACGGTCGCTAAGTGTGTCCTTGTTAAAACCAGCCGAAAGCCAAGCCCGCCCAGTCGTCAACCTTGTGTGATGGATATTTTGTAAAATGTGCATTGTCTAGGAACCGGAATACAAACAGTGTACAGTCCTTGTCAAAAGTATACGGCCTAAGAGGTTGGCTCCTAAGCACTGTAACGTGGCTGCTGGGAGCAATACTGTAGTATGAATGTAACCTAGAGGAGAACGACGGTGAGATTTGCCATCTATGAGATTTCAAACGCTAGAGTCGCTTTACAAACCTCGTTACTGGGCTGAGAACAAAAGTCCTTGGGCTGTATACTTTTGGCAAAGACTGTACCTGTGTGGGATATCTTTGTTGTAGTGCAAAAGAGACAAACAGCAGGACAGACCTTGCCTGTTTTGTGCTTTCCCATACAATCGTGAACCAGCGAGCCCAGCAACAAGTTTTACTTCTACATCTTTGTTGGTCACAAATTTGATGATATGAGACGGGTGTGTGTATTGGCATGACCCCACTGTATTTCTGGGGGCTGCTGCGTGGGCAATGGTGGTAACAAACCAAGCAAACACTGGAGTTGTCCGCATGATAAAAGAGCAAACAACTTGATTGCCCTTTACACTGCCCAAGACACAATTGTTGATTGTGCAGAATGAGGGACCTCAGAAAATTGGAAATAAACAAGAGTCCCCTTGAAAACAGTCAGGTGGTAAATGAAGGCTGCAATTAGATAAATATTGCTTGTCAGAAGAAATGGCTGTCAATCATGAGTGCCAGAATCTGTGCATATGGGCAGTTAATCCTGTACAGCCGATATGACCTCTTTGCCACGGGGACATCTCTAGTTTTGAGTGAGGTACATGTGTGCTAGGTCATTGGGAGCCAAGTCAGTGGTGCCTGGGCCATTCTGGACGTGGTATTCCACTCGCCAAGGGCAGTCACGGGTGCGCTTTGCCCTGCATTCCTGTGCGCTGGGATAACCGAGCCAACGAGGATCACTTTGAGCCATGAATATGGACTATTCAGGAGACAGCACATGTCTCACTTGCACTCAGAAGGGGTCTACCTCGAGGTGACATCACTTCCAGCAGTCTTGACCACTCATTATGCGGAAAAGGCTAACTTAAGTGACTTTGCAAAGAGACCTCAAGTGTTCATTTTATTTTCCTTAAGGACCCCCTTTGTTGGGGGTTTTACATAAGGGGTGGGGTTAACATGAGAAAGCAAAACATATATTTCATGATGACAGGTGGGATGTAACTTTATCTAGGAAGGTTGTTGGGCAGGTTATGGCAGCGATTTCATGGGGAAGGTCGTTCCAGTCGCTGGCTGTTTGGGGGAAAAATGACTTGGAAAATGTAGTCGTACGGGCACGCTGGCGTGAAACTTTCAGCGGATGACCAATGCGTTGAGAA
The DNA here is from genome assembly GCF_055883805.1 of Amblyomma maculatum. Taxonomy (NCBI): domain Eukaryota; kingdom Metazoa; phylum Arthropoda; class Arachnida; order Ixodida; family Ixodidae; genus Amblyomma; species Amblyomma maculatum. The sequence goes on from NC_139348.1 coordinate 6,442,194, forward strand.
GTGCGTGGTGGTGGTGCGCAGATGTATGGCTAATAAAATTTGTGAAATAGGCACAGGCTAGAAATGCGGCGACAGAGGGAAAGACTGCGTAATTGAGACTGTAGCTTTAGAGATGAAACACTAACATAGGATGAGTATGAATGATGAATGAAACGGGCGGCTCTGTTTTGCACGGCTTCTAATGAATCAATGAGGTATGCTTGCTGTGGATTCCAAATTGCGGATGCATACTCAAGTTTTGGTCTGATCAATGCAAGTAGCTTTACATTTTGAGGGGCGTCGTGAAAATGACGTTTAAGAAAGCCTAGTTATTTATTTGCAGATGATATTAGCTTTCACACGTGCTCACGCCATGATAAATCATTGCTGATAGTAATGCCAAGGTAAGTATGGATATGGATGGTATGGATATCCATGCCCCAGTCTTTTGCACATAGAAAAAAAAAGTTATAGAAAAGGGTATAAAATGTGAGCAATTTTTCATTTATTTATCTTGATGAAATGGTCCAACAGGATAGCACCCATGCCTATTTGTACAGAAATGTGCAGATTAAGGCGAAAGCCTTTCTAGGAACAACATCCCAGGCGAGAGATGTGTCATATTTCATGAGATTCCGCGAGATGTGTTCTTGTCTAGCATTCCTGCCATCAACACATGGGAATGCCTGCCAAGGAACGCCACGTGACAGGAGCAATGGTGTACCGGCAAAACTCGCACTTGCCAGAGGAAGTGTGACAGATACTGCTCCTTTCCTGTAAACCATATGTAGCACTGCAATGAACGTAGATAAGAAGCAACTGATAGGAGGCGAAGGGTAGGCTTTTACCACTCTCCTCGTAAGAGACCTTCTAATCTTTTTATTGATAGCTTGTTAGTGCTGAGCATAGAAATATGCAGTAGATAGATGCACCATTGTCCATTTCTCGGCAATAGGACAAATGTGTCCCGCTGTCGTGCTAAAGCATTCAGCTATCTGCTGGGTTGTGTGAAACAAGAAATAAGCAGGTGCATTGGCCATGTTACTACCCTCAACACTTGCTCTGCTTCTCTAAGGCTGAAATGATTGGACAGAGTCGCTACACGTGTACACTGCGTCACTTGTGTGTATGCACAGCTGCAGACAAAATGGCGGGATGCAGCAAAAGAACCCCTTTTTTCCCTTTCACTCCTGTGTGGTGATGCAGAAGAGGAGCTCCCTATGCCTGGAATGAGGGGTCCAAAGCAGGGCGGCATTCTGGTGTTCAGCCTGCCCTCTTTTCTGCTTGTGCTTCATTTCACAGGGGCCATCTACCCAGTGCCTTCTTGTAGTCGGTCACATAGGCCAACACATTTACTGTAGTGATGATCAGTGATGTCGTGGTTCGGTCTTGAGTCTACCACTTCACTGTACACGTTCTTTTTCTACAACACAACGTTTAATTTCACATGGAAAACAAGAGGAAGTGTTCCACAGTGCTACATGGGCAAACGCTACACTAACAATCACCGTCACATCACACGTCTTTTACCGCTCCAGTGCACCTTTCCTCTTTCCTCGCTGGAGAGGAAAGCTAACACTCTCTCCGCCCACGAGGTCCTCAAAGCAACCCCACGCGGAGATTTACTGGAGTTCCCTCTGTCAAGCCGTTGCCGCCGCGATTGGCTTCGGCACAGCGCCATCGTGTGCCTGGTGTTGAGTGTTTTTAACGCGCCCTTGCGTCCGCGTCTTTGGGACTTCTGTCCCACGTTACAACATTCACTGCCATTCGATGTTGTCTGCCTTCTCCTGATGTGTACTCCTGGCATTCTTTGGCACACGTGGGTGAGCTTAACAGTGACATTTGCAACAAAAACAAATGGGAAAAGCAGAGAAGTGCTAATAATTGTGTGAGGCTGTAATTGAGGGGGGGCTGTAACGCGTTGGCAGAGGTGGCCAAGTAGTGCACATTACCTGTGGCTTGCAGGTGTGTAATGTCTGCTCATGTGATGGCCAAAGAAACATCTGCACTGTACACACAGCAGCACAAAGAGGAAGCCTAGGCACACGCAATTTTTGGGTCAGATAACGTGTGGCTCGTTTTCACGCCCACTTTGGAAATAGGTAACTGCACGAGAAAACATGAACAGAAGCAGAGAGGACGCACGCAGGCTCACGACTCATCATCATCATCATCCTCAGCCTGACCATACCCACTGCAGGGCAAAGGCCTCTCCCATATTTCTCCAATTAACCCGGTCCTGTGCGAGCTGCATCCACTTGACCCTTGCAAACTTCTTAAACTCATCTGCCCACCTATCTTTCTGCCGCCCCCTACTACGCTTTCCTTCCCTTGGAATCCAGTTTGTTGCCCTAAGCGACCATCGCTTGTCCTCTCTTCGCACTACATGTCCTGCCCATGCCCATTTGTTCTTCTTGATTTCCACTAGAATGAAAGATGAGATACACTGACAGAAACCATCAAGTGCGCCACCATCCCAGCCTCACATGCCCCATAATTGACAAGCATGGATTGTTTTTTTTTTAAACAGGGTCGTGCAAATATTAAAATTTTCGAACACGAATATAGTAAAAAATGCCTCCAAATATTGAATATGTGATCAGCAGTAAAAAAAAAATGGAAAATTAAGACACCAAATGCCCAACTCGTTATTTATTTCACATTTCGCTGGTATTTGCAAATAAAATTATGTAGGATTGCACAGAAGTGTGTAAGCTTACTGAAAAATAGGGTACAAATATCATACAGGACTCCATATACCAGTTATTTGTACAGCATGAGACCAGCTGTCATATTGCCACTGAATACAGTAAACTCTCAGTAAGTCGGCTTTCAAGTGACCGCAAAAAATGACCGAAAGCTCAAACTATCAAATGGGCCTGAAAGAAACTGCCGGAAACCATTTGCATGACAGTATCTTTATTAGATTGACAGTGGCTGCCTGCATTTGAGATGAAACCGAAGTGAGAACAATGCTTTTATCCCAATTTCATCGAGCGCTTTGCTTTGCACACACTAGGTTCATTTGTTTAACCTACACCAGCTACACCAGTGTAGCAAGTCTCCTATACCAACAATAGATTTTTGCTGCACTGGTGTAGGTAAAAAAAAATGGCCCTAATGTTTGGAAGGCCCATTTCACAAAGGCGTGTTTTGAGGATGCTTTGCTGCAAAGCCCATGTGGTCAAGTATTGCGGTGAAACGCACATGCGGAGAGACTGTGATGCATTCGAAAATTTTCGGTGTATTCGTAATTTCCAAATATTCAGAAATTTTGAATATCAGTTCTTTGAATGTGAATTGAATATAAAAAAGACATTCAATTTGAATTTGAAATTTTGATTATTCCCACAGCCCTAGTTTCTTTCTTTACAACATTGATGTGCCTCAAACAGCTGTAGTGTGCAACGAGAGCTGTTTATTCTGTTGTTCATGTTAGTATATTTACCACAGTTATCCCGTTTCTAAAGTGAACGTCCACCAGAGCCTGCTGGGTTTATGCTCTGCCTCACTTCATGCAATGTTTTATCTTTTACATAAGGATAGTAACGTGTAAGGAATGCTAGGACACACCCAGCATGCTCTCGCATCATTTTTCTGATCCAGCTTGCATTAGAGTCCTAGCTTTCTATTCAAAACTCTCCACAGAGAGGAGGAGACACCCAAAGCATAAAATGCCTCTCGGGCCTTGTTGGTGGAGTAATACGTAGAGTGATCTTGTGAGCATAGGTGCTTCAGGCCTGTTTGTTTGCTGATGTTCCCTGAAGCAGAAATATGTTGCAGTGTTATCAAAATATTATCTTGTCCAGAACATAACTCATATTGGCTATCTCACGATGGAACAGGGCACGCATACTTTTATTTTTATGGGCCGATTCTGTGGCTCTGTGGTCCGAGACTAAAGCTATTTGTTCATGGAAACAAATAAAAGCAAAATAAAAAGTGAAATTTTTCAGATACCTTCACGAGCACGAAGGTAAGACAATCTTCTGTATCCAAACTAATTAGCGCTGCGAAATGTGGCATTAACGACAGAGCCGATATTTTTAGAACATTTGCCTAGGCCCTGCTGTTTAGTACACTGGGTAAAAATAGGCCACAATAAGAGTATTGTTGCGGTGCCTCATGGGACTTGTAAATTACCTGATTGCATGGTGGGCAACAAGCTAACAAAGAGGGTTCTACTTAAGTTGAGGGCAACGCAGAGGGCTATGGAAAGGAAAATGGTAGGGATAACGTTAAGAGATAGGAAGCGTGCAGAGTGGGTCAGAAAAATAACTCGTCACTGATATTCTAGTGGAAATCAAGAAGAAGAAATGGGAATGGGCAGGACATGGAAGAGAGGATAACCAATGGTCGCCTAGGGTAACAAACTGGATTCCAAGAGAAGGAAAGCGTAGCAGGGGGTGGCAGAAAGATAGGTGGACGGATGAGGCAGCGGGTCAAGTGGATGCAGCTCGCACAGGACCGGGTTAATTGGAGGAATATGAGAGAGGCCTTTGCCCTGCAGTGGGTATAGTCAGGCTGAGGATGATGATAGGCAAGTGGGAGGCCTGGTGAGCTCAGCTAATGGCACCTGGGTTGTTCATGGCTGTTACTGTCACAGAGGGTTTACGATTACGTTAGGGATTTTCTAACCGAAAGAACAGCAGAAATAAGCCTTGGAGACATCAGGTCTGAAACAATTAAGCTAGGAGACAAGGGCACCCTACAGGGCTCAGTTCTTTCCCCTTTCTTCTTCAACCTAGTGTTAAAAAACCTCCTACCATTACTAAAAACTGTGAAAGGGGTGAAACATACGCTATATGCTGATGATGTCACGTTATGGACATGCACAGGCAACGATGGGGAAATAGAAGAAAATCTTCAACAGGCAATCGACATTGTTGAAGAATATGCGGAATGGGCAGGGATGAAATGCTCACCAAGCAAATTGGAACTTTTGGTAATCTGAAGAACAAAAAAAACGCAATATCAATGCTGAAGACATTTTGGTGGAATTAAATGGCACATCGATAACCAGAGTGGACAAAATCGGGGTCTTGGGACTGATAATACAAGACAATGGAAAAAACGCAGAAATAATAAATTGACTTAAGTCAACAATTAACATGACAACCAGGTTGATAAGGCGAATAGCCAACAAAAGATGCGGGGTCAAAGAGAAAGATTTGTGCCGAATTGTTCAGACTTCTGTGATAAGCAGATTAGTGTACACCATCCCCTACCTCAAGCTAGGGGTGGCAGAAAAGAAAAAAATTGAAACGATCATAAGGCAGGCATATAAAGCCGCACTGGGGCTACCCCACTGCACCCCTACGGAAAGACTTCTTAAACTGGGGGTCTACAATAACACCATGGAACTATGCGAGGCACATATAATTACACAGCTAAAGAGGCCCGCCACCACATCCACGGGATGTAAAATCCTGGGTAATTAGAACTACAAGATAGAATCCCGGAAAGAAATGCACAAGTAAAACTGCCGACTGAAGTAAGGAACGCACTTACTATTAAACCGCTACCAAAAAACATGCACCCTGCTTTTCATGAAGGCAGGAGAAAAGCAAGAGCAAAGGCCCTTGAGGCCAAGTTAGAAGGCTCTAAATACACTGTTTATGTAGACGCGGCGGAATACAAAGGAGGCAACTCTTTTGTTATCGTGGGCGTGAACGACTCGGGTAAAACATTAATGGCAGGTTCAATAAAAACAAACTACTCGGACAGCGGAGGAGGCGGCTATCGCCATGGCGATGGTTAGCACCAAAGCGATTACCATAATTAGCAACTCCAAATCTGCTATAAACAATTTTGCGAGGGGCATGATCTCCAAAGAGACAGAGCAAATTTTAAGATATAAAGACTGGAAATAAAAAGAGGTGGAATTAATATGGGTGCTGGCACACTCGGGGAACAAAGGAAACAAGTTGGATCACAGTATAGCTCGAGGTTATATCAGCCGAGCAGTGAGCCAGGTTGATTCCCCCAATTTCTCGAGAGATGCACTAATCTCATTTCATGACTACACTAATCACTTTAAACTAGAAAGGCGGATATATCCTCCACCAGACAAGGAACTAGATAAAAGGCAAGAAGTAATCTGGCGTCGGCTCCAGACGCGTGCCTTCTTCAGCCCTTCTAAATTAGCGCACATGTACCCAGCACAATAAAATTCAAACTGTAAATACTGCGGCGAAATAGCAGAATATGATCACATATTATGGAGCTGCAAAAAAGTGTCGCCACCAGCGGACCACTACCAGTCCCTTCTTTTGAGCGGTGGGAGGCTATACTGGCCAGCTCAGACCCGTTAACGCAAGTTTGGGCTACTGAGTGGGCTCAAAAGGTCGCCGAGAGCAACGGTCTTGAGGCCATCTAAGTGTAGCGCCCACAAGTCGCTCATTGCTGACAATAAATGTTTTCCAATTCAATCCTACGCAGTGATTTCATGTTGTGGCTTGGGTTTCATCCAGAGCCATGCAGTTCTATTTGGAATGGAAGGGAGCATTCAATTGGCAGCCACAGTTTTGGTGCCGTCATGATGCCTGTGTTTTCAGAAAAAGACAGTGCGGAAAACAGACGACACGGAAGAAAGAAAGACGAACACATGCGAAAGTGTTAGTCTTCATTCCGTGTCATCTGTTTTGAGCAGTGTCTTTTCTTGAAATGCACCAACTAGTCCCCTAAAGCATATTATTATGCCTGTGTTTGCAAGTGTGTACATGCGTAAACAGAGCATAATATTTTCTTCCTTTGCTGTCAAAGAAACGTTGTTTGTCTATACGTACATTTGCCCACCCTTAGCCCGTGCACACTTTCTAATAGGCAGTGCTTGAAATATGTGGGAAGGCGTGCTCAGTTCACTTTTGTCTGCACACTAGTGCATGGGCGAAACCGCTCGATGCCCTGCTGTTCTCTTTTGGGCCACAGATCCCATTCATGCCTTTGGTGCCTAATGGACAGTGCGTGCTTCTGTTTTTGCCACCAGACACTGTTCCAGACACTGTTCTGTTTGAAACGAAAACGAAGTCGCTTGCAAAATGCGTAAGGACAGGCTGCTTCTGCCTTCCCACTTTTTTCTATTGCTTTCGTTCTTTGATGGGGACGATGCTGTTCTGTTTCCTTTTGTGTACTACTTCTGGGGCGTTGATTAAAAGTGTGTTCTCAGCGCTGTGTGTGCAGAACTGCTGTGAGTGTTACTTCGGGGAGGGGTCTTGTAACTACGAGTGTTCGTAGGGCACATGTCTTATACAGGGTCTTGAATATTTGAGGCCCGGGTTTTAAAAAAATGCTATGCGAAATCTATTGCACTATTCGAGCTGAAATAACGTTCACAAAGTAGCCAAACATGGTCTGCGCTATTTGATGAGTGATTCAACATCGGTACTTGCACAGATTTTGCGGAATCTATGAAAAACTTCAACATCGGTACTTGCACAGATTTTGCGGAATCTATGAAAAACTGCTCTCGACGGCATGCACAATTTTCGCAAAAGAGAGTCGAAAAGCTGCTTTGACATGGTGCGCCAGCTGTCGAGCAGCGAGGTAAGTGCCATCCCGGCCGTTGACGTGCTTGCCTCGCTGCTCGGCAGATGGCGCACCATGTCAAAGCAGCTTTTTGACTCTCTTTTGCGAAAATTGTGCACGCCGTCGGGAGCAGTTTTTCATAGATTCCGGAAAATCTGTGCAAGTACCGATGTTGAATCACTCATCAAATAATGTAGACCATATTTTGCTACTTTGTGAACGTTATATCAGCTCGAATAGTGCAGTAGATTTCGCATAGGATTTTTTTTAAACCCGGGCCTCAAATATTCTAGACCCTGTAGTACTTGAATGCTGCTGTAATCCAAGAAGATCCCTCTCTTGTGATAATAGTGCCTGCAGGATGTATGCACACGATAGTCATTCATTTGTGTCTCCCAGCTTGGCATGCTCTCAGAATTGCAGCAAAATAATTACGGCCATAATTTCAGCTCAAAAGTCTGGCAACTTGAGCATAGTGGGTTCTCTGTGTAGTTTGGTTCCTGCCTGCATCGCAGAGAACCAGTCTGCATTGTGCAGTTCTGCTTCCCCTGTGAAGTTTCCACAATGTTCAGTTCTTCGAAGAACACCAGTGTGCATTCGGATTGTGACAGCCACTTGGTTGTTAGTGCTCTGGAAGATCTAATGAGCACCCCATTTAGCATCCTTTTAATTACTAATTATGCCCTTTCCTGTACAGAACAGTTGGCCATTTTTATACCTCTGTCACACAGTGACTTTCGATCCAAACTCGATCTGCATTGAGGTTTTCAAAGCATCCCGTGCTACACAGGCATTTTCAGTGAGCATTGAGAAATTTTCCACGTGTGCGCTTTAGAGCTCACTGATAATGAGGGTGTCGACGATTTCTTTGAAGCACCGCTTTGAGGGTGTCGACGACGATGAAGCAGCTTCAAGTCAAGCAGGATTGAGCTCGATTGCACTGGAAAGTTGCTGTGTGACAACCTCGATCTGCCATTAAGTTGAATGCAGATAGAGTTCAATGAGGATCGAAACTGTCCGTGTTACAGGGGTATTATAGTGGCTGTTTCACTACCCACAATGTAGCCTGGCCTTGGAGCATGTTCACCTCTCAGCCAAGGCAGGGGCACCTGCCTCATGGAAGGAATGCACATTTGGCCAGCCCAGTGCAGTACTGATTATGCAGATTCAATTCTCAATCTCCCAGGGACAGCATCCGACTGCCGTGTGCATGGTACTAGCTGCAAAACATACTTAGCAGAGATGCAGTGAATGCACTGAATGCTACTGTGTTGGACTATTTCACATATGCTGGCCCATAAGTTGTAGCTTGATTGGTACAGTAGAATTAACTATTTTGGCTGGCTTTCAGGCTGAATTTGGTATCGATAGTCTTGTGCTGTAATTTTTCCATGCTGCTTTACTGGCTGTCACAGTCAATGGTGTTTCTGGTCGAAAGGGGAGTTGCACATGCAGTGGTGTTCTCCTTATTGTGTGCCACCATGAGCCTGCAGCCAGTGGTGTTGATCGGTTAATCCCTTTGCGCCTCCTGCGAGTTAGTTTCCCCTAAGGCCCTTGAATTCATAACTGCAGAAATGACGACTGATACTTTTCACCCAAAAATAAAGTTTCAGTTCCTGGGAAAACCACTGCCCGCTAGCCTGACAAGGGGATCAGCTGGGGCATGGTGGTGATTGGTTGGCCAAACACTCTAGCGTGCGGTGCTACACTGCCCGGAGCAGCTGAGCTCGGTGTTGACTACAGTTGCGTACAAAGGGAGCCAAAGAATGCACAGGGGAAGCAGCAATTGCGAGGCACCTGTAGCATTGCATTAGCCCTCTGTATACATTTCCTAACGAGCCCCTCATTTTGCCCATATTCCATTCGGTGCTTGGCGAATGCATCCCCATCAGGCAAAAACCAACAGTGCTGCCCCATTTTCTCTCCTTCTCTGCATTGGCGTCTCCCCCTCACAGACCCTGGAGTCCAAGCTGGCATCGTGCCGAAACTTTGTCAAGAGCCCTCAGCGGGAGGAAGCTGAAGATGCAGCGGGACTCGTTGCTGCGATCGGGTAGGTCCTAGGCTTAACCAGCCATTGTTGACATTTCTGGCAGGTGTAGTTGGCAGACCATATGATGGATGCCCACTTGAATTGTACGCCTAGAAATAACAGCTCGGCTGAAGCGGAGCTTTGTATCTTTCACATACTGTGGCAGCTTACAAATGGATGCACAAAACGAGGGCAGATGGGAGCCTGCCATGTGTGGATATTGTGCTTGAAAACGGTAGTCATGGCCCAGATGAAATGGGCAGCCTATGTGAGAATGCAAACACAGCAGGGGAGCAGAAAGTTATCCATTACAAGCATTGAGCCACTTGTCCTAAATTAACTTCCACCTTCGTCTGCCTCCTAGCTGCTTGCTATACTGCTTTCGGTGGTTCTGCCGATAGGAAAGGAGAGGCCACTCCCACAGCACCTTCCCTTTCTTTGTCTGCAGAGCTTTAAGCTCAGGAAATTTTCAATAGCTTGAAAAAAACATTCTTTTCAGGGTTTCTTTTTCATGAAAAATTGGAAATTTCGCATAACGATTTGCAAAAGCACAGCAATCAATATTAATGCTCCGAAGTTCAGTCGAATATGCAGTTATAAATGTCATATTGTGAAACAAACTTGTTGTTCTATTGCACCGATAAGATAAATTAGATGGCTGTGCGAGTCCATCATGCTAGACCTCGCTTAGTGTTACCAGAGTTTCTGGTCTGTATAGCCGTCCTGCCCAATCTCTGTTGCCAAGAAGCTAGGCTTGTGTTTGCTGCTTATGTGCACAGCAGCCTATGTTATTTTGTGCTGTGTGTGTCGCGCTGTACAATTTTCTGCCATTTTGTTCTACTTCAGCCATGGGTTCAAATACTAAAGGTGTGTCTTAAGTCTAGCATGGGTCATCTATGGAACCTGGCCTTAAACCTGTGTAATCGCAACACGAACATTTGAAAAGCACTACCTTGCTACTCTGCAGTTGTCCAACGATGCACGCTTCAAAGTAAAAAAAAAAAAAAAAAAACTGAAAGCAAGCAATCATAAAACCTTGAAAGTGTATTGTGAAATTTTCTGCTTTTTTTTTTCCATTTTTTTCTGTTCTGAAAAGTGAAAAAAAAAAAAAAATCCCAAAATTTCGATGTTTTTTTTCAAGCCTTCACATTTCTAGCAGAGCATAGGCAAGATTTTTGTGTGCGAGCCAACTCTGGCTCAGCCCCGAAAGGAATGCACACTCGGCAGGGCACTTGTTTTTTAGGCTGAATTGTGTTAATAACTCTGCCAATAGTACATACAAGGAGACAAACGAGAGAGCGCCATCATCAAGTGTGCCCTTCCCAAGAAGGAACACGCAAATGCTGCTGTGGAAGAAAGCAAAACACTAGAGGGCACTGAAATGCACTGTGATGAGCTGTTTTTTTTCCAGTTGGGATCCCTCTGAGGCCAACTGACAGGATTCTGTCAAGCTTATGCGTGAGCAAGAATGGCAGTTTCTCATAAACTCTGCCTTCTTGCTGTGATGAGGCAGTTCCCATTAGCAACATGATGAATAAACAGATGTTTGAGTTTGGGCTTTGGTTGCATGCTTACAGGAAGCAGTGCAAAAAGAATAAATTGGAGAGCAGATTTTAAACGCCAGCCATGTGACACTAGAAAAAGAAAAAAGCAGATGAAGGCAAAGAAATCTCTACCAAAACATTGCTCAATAGCCCTACTAAGCCAAAACCAAGATCAGTAGATAACTAGAGGACATAGACGGGCAAAAAGTGTGAGCCACTGTACATAACTCCAAGTGCCTTCCTTCAATTTTACTGACCAGTCGGGAGCACACTTTCTTAGAGCATTGTTGATTTTAACAAAGCCTTTCCGTTTATGTAATTACTATGCGTTGCTCCTTTTAGTTGAAACTGTCCCGTGTTCGTGATTTTGATTGCACAGTTCTCACTGCTTTCTCTTTGGTCTGTCGATCGTGAAAGCGCATGAGAAACACGGACAACAGCAAAGGACAGACACATAAGCACTTACTTCCCGCTGATTTTATTCCATGCAAGAAGCAGAATTTTTATACCCTTGATGTCACATGCAAAAACCTCAAAGTGAAGGAAAAGGTGCACATGTAAAAGATGCAGGATATGCCATCTCTTTCTCTGACAGCACAAGCGACGTAGCACTTACACAGTCATCATCAGTTCGTGCTATTTATAAAGCCTTAACAATTTCTCGCGTTAATTTACATTTGCTCCTATAAAGAACTTCACATAGATGAAATGAAGGACGACTATCCTTGCCTTTGCATCTGAGACAATGCACATGTACACCCCCTTTTTTGTTGTCCACAATGTAATTACGCTCACCCAGTCTCTCATCTACCAGTTTGACCTATTTACCACAATGTACACTGTGCATTTTACAAGCGGCTTTTGATGCTTTATCGTGCAACCAGTCTTTCTCCGGTTTTCTGAAGGGCTTTGCTTATATAGCGTGCACAGCTTACTTGGGGCAGAGAAGAAAACATTCACATGGTTACCAATGTTTCTAAGATTGTGCGAAAACCTATGCTTATAGGGAATGACTGCATATTTTCTTTTGCTGGGACTTAGTGAAACCAGCATCTTTCAACTTTCTTTGCTGCAAGAAGACATTTTCATACAACTGACGCCTGAAAGATGTAGGGATGTTGAATGTTTTTCGTTATGCTGGCGATTTTTTAATCTTTCAGACACATCTGTAATCACCTTCAATGAGGCTGTCGGAAGTGTTTTAGATCATTTTTCACACTGTTTATCTCCACCTGTCATCACATATGAGCTCCCTGATAACATTACCATACGTTTTCTTGATATCATGTTAACTTTAGAAGATCATACTTGCTGGATTTTGTGGAAAACCAGTTTCCTCCCCCTTCGCCGCAACCGACCACCACCACCCCAACAAGCTTCATGGCAGCGCCGGCTGGGAGAGGAGGTAAATACCTCCCCTTGGGGGAAGGAGACCAGCAAGGGGCGCGCCACCAAGACGTCTACGCGGGTTCCCGCGAGAAGACGAGATGGAGATTCTGGATCCAGCCGGCAGCGAGAGCGGTCGTCTTCCGCCGCCTCTCCCGGCAAATGCCGGGGGATAGCGGGCACGGAGTACGCTGTGCACACGGGAGGACCCGTCGTGCACGACCGCCCATCTTCTGGTTCCCAACGGCGAAGCGACCGGTAAACACCGCACGCTCTCGCGGCCTTCCGCGGCAAACGCCGTGGTATGGCTTCGTCCGAAGAATGCGGCGCGCTCGGGAGATCCCGGCCGCATTATTCACGGCACGTTCAAATGTCCGGCGCCGAAATCGCACCCCCATTCCCCAGCCGGCGAGTCAAAAGCCCTTCTTACGTAGCCTTACCCTTCCAAGGAAAACCTTGTTGATGTATAGCTAGCCGGCAAGCTCTGTATTATTTGCAAGTGCAATAAATAGCATTTGAGTGTTAACACTGTGTCGTCCCTGTCCTTTGTCCCCTTTGTTCCCCTCCACGGGTCGCTAGCGAGGACGTTGCACCTGCGGAGTAGGAGCGGGGCGGAAGACCGTTCCCCCTTTAAACCCCACAATTTATCATCCCAGGGATGGAAAAGTGCTTTTACCTTTCCGCTCTGCGCATCCTAAACTCATTAAACATAACTTACCTCATGTTGGTTTCGTCAGTTGTGCCCACAAAAACAAGCTATTTCGCCTAGTGAACACTGATGGCAACCACGCAATCTCATTCTTGTGAAGGCTAACTGATGGTTTTTGCCACACATGTCTCCCTGTTTTGCCAGATAAAAACATGAAATAAAAGTGTTCACTAGCTGAAATTGATTTTTTTTTTTCTCATAAGTTGTAGATTATTGCGGCTAAAGAAACTTTCATTAATCATGATTCTGTTCATCTTTACTGGTATGAATGTTACGTGTTTTTGTGTATAAAAAGCAGTCCTTCCTGAATAAAAATTCAGTTGCTAGTCAGCGCCATGTTGTCTCACTTCTACCCTGCGTCCGTGTTTTTTGCACTGTTAGACCATGTCTGATTTGTAAGCAAAGCACTTCAGAAAACCGGAGAAAGACTGGTTGCACGATCAAGCATCAAAATCCGCTTGTAAAATGCATAGAAGGAGTTGTGTACAAGGTGCCTTTGACTTGTGATAAATATTATATAGGTCAAATTGGTAGATGCCTAGAAATGAGAGACTGGGTGAGGGTAATTACGTTGTGGACAACAAAAAAATTACAAGGGTTCAACGCTGCTGAACCAGATATTGAGCGAAAGCATTAGCTGCGGGTGACTCTTTTTCTTCCTCAGCCCCGCTTTAACCAAGCCGGATGAACGTGCCTTAGTGGCCTATAGGGGTAACGTGAATGCCAGGGTAGGCTGATTCTGACATAACCGTTCCATGTGAAACAAGAGACCCAAATTGGCAGCTCCTGCCAGCCCACATATAAAGCCCCGCTTTAACCAAGCCAGATGAACGTGCCTTAGTGGCTTATAGGGGTAACGTGAATGCCAGGGTAGGCTGATTCTGACATAACCGTTCCATGTGAAACGAGAGACCCAAATTGGCAGCTCCTGCCAGCCCACATATAAAGCCCCGCTTTAACCAAGCCGGATGAACGTGATTTAGTGGCCTATAGGGGTAACGTGAATGCCAGGGTAGGCTGATTCTGACATAACCGTTCCATGTGAAACGAGAGACCCAAATTGACAGCTCCTGCCAGCCCACATATAAAGCCCCGCTTTAACCAAGCCGGATGAACGTGCCTTAGTGGCTTGTAGGGGTAACGTGAATGCCAGGGTAGGCTGATTCTGACATAACCGTTCCATGTGAAACGAGAGACCCAAATTGGCAGCTCCTGCCAGCCCACATATAAAGCCCCGCTTTAACCAAGCCGGATGAACGTGCCTTAGTGGCCTATAGGGGTAACGTGTATGCCAGGGTAGGCTGATTCTGACATAACCGTTCCATGTGAAACGAGAGACCCAAATTGGCAGCTCCTGCCAGCCCACATATAAAGCCCCGCTTTAACCAAGCCGGATGAAAGTGCCTTAGTGGCTTATAGGGGTAACGTGAATGCCAGGGTAGGCTGATTCTGACATAACCGTTCCATGTGAAAGGAGAGACCCAAATCTGCAGCTCCTGCCAGCCCACATATAAAGCCCCGCTTTAACCAAGCCGGATCAACGTGCCTTAGTGGCTTATAGGGGTAACGTGAATGCCAGGGTAGGCTGATTCTGACATAACCGTTCCATGTGAAACGAGAGACCCAAATTGGCAGCTCCTGCCAGCCCACATATAAAGCCCCGCTTTAACCAAGCCGGATGAACGTGCCTTAGTGTACATTCTAAAACAGCGCAAAAAAACAGGGACGAGAGAACGAAACGTACAACAGCGCTCGTGTTGTACGTTTCGTTCTCTCGTCCCTGTTCTTTTGCGCTGTTTTAGAATGTATACATACCAACTCGCCCAGGATTCTATATTGTGCCTTAGTGGCCTATGGGCCTAGTGCGCTGGTATGGAGGCGCCACTGCTCCGGAACAAGTAGCGCCACCTCCCGCCGGCGCACCCATATGTGGTATGTCTGCTCGTCGGAGAGAGGCGGCGGAGTGAACGCGAAGTCTACTCTTCTCGGCAGAAACCTTGTTAGAAGAAAACGTTTGCCGGTAATTTCCTGCCTTCTGCCACACGCGTACATAACAGACACATGTACCATGTGTGTGTGTTGAAAAATAAACCAAAAGCAAAGCGAAGAAAGCCGCTACCCATTCATGCCGTCTGGTAGAAAGCCGCCGGCGCTTTGGGCGCAGCGCATCGTCGGCGCGCGAGCGCTTCTGCTGGCGGCTCTACTGATTTTTTTCTTCTTTGAAGTAGGAATTCGGAACCCGAACAATATGGTACTTTGAAAGTAAAGACATAAATAAAACAAAACCTAAGCCAGTGTGCAACGCGCAGCACTGGCTTTTCGCTTCGGTGGCAGTGTATGTGGAAACGGCATGACGGCATGCTAGACCCCCCCCAGAAGCGACAGCCGAGAGCTGGGCTCCGTTGGTCAATAGAAAGACTCCTAAAAAAAAAAAAAAAAAAAAAAACGAAAAAAAAAACGTCTTCCCCAAGACGGGACGAGTACCCTAAGGCGTCGGGCCTTGCGTGCACGTGCTTTTTCGGCTCTCGGCATTTTCCGTAGTTTTTATTTTCTACTCGATGCGTCGAAACGAGTGGTGACGGTTCAGTGCGCGGAAAAACAGCCATGGCTGAGGAAGCTCCACAGCGCGTGCTGTTCGGGGGATTTCGGGCGATCGGGAATGTTGAGACTTAATTTCAGAATAACTGCTTGGTGCGCGGTAAGAAACTGTACGAAGCCAGCACGTGCATGGAGTGCGCGGGGAACCTCACAGTGCAGAAGGGCCCTCGGATATCTTCAGAAAATGCGCTGCCGAAATGAAAACCGCCTGCTGCAACGTCAGCTTGGAGGTAAGTTTTATTCGGCCCTTTCGGCATCTCTTCACCACATATGTAATTCATTTTTTTTATGTAGTTGTTGGCGAACCCACGCAATATCACGGATGCCAGTTGCGTCTGCAAGGCCGGGTGCCACTGTTAACGATGCGACACATTGCTCTCGTATGATTTCCAAGGAAACCGCAAAAAAAAAACTTGATTTACGATTGCTTCCCGATGTTTTTTTTTTTTTTTTTATAACTATTATGACATCCATAAACACAAGAGCAGATCGAGCTGTTAGTTTAAAAGGACGTTTTCTCTTTGCGGGGAACCATGAACGTGTGGCAAGTCAGAAAGCGCGCACTCCTGCAATGTGCTTCGCTCTCCATGTCGTGCTTCTACGTCTTCTACGTCAGGCTAGGCTTCCCAAAAGCGAGCGCCGAGAACAGCTGGAAAATTAAGTCGTTAGAAAAAAAAAAAAAAAGTTCCCGTTGGGCAGGAAGGCTCCGCGCTTTCTACAACACAGGCCGTGTCCGAAGGCCTGCCAGCTCTGGTTACAACTTTTAGTAGTTGTCACAACTATTAGAGCTCAAGTTGGGTCCAGAAGTAAAAAAAAAAAAAAAAAAAAGAAAAGAAAAAAAAGACCCGTTTATTTTGTGTTTTTCGCGTGCTGCGCGCTCTATACAAACAAGCGATCGCTCGTGCATGCTTGAAAAAACCTAGCGTGAAGTACTGTACAAAAAAAAAAAAAAAAAAAAAACGTGGGAAATGCGCAGCCTTAACGAAAAGCAATGGATGCGATATGAGATTCGAAATGACTAAGTAAGTACAGGCCCTTGTTTCAGTCGGTGTTTATGTTTTTATTCTTACGGGGACCCAAAAAGAAATCGGAACACAGTGTCGGTGCTACCCACGGTTGCGGATCCAGACAGCCGCGTTTTACAGCGGCGCCTCCCAGACGGCGCCACATGTTCGGCCAAAGCTGCAGCGCACCAGGCCCATAGGGGTAACGTGAATGCCAGGGTAGGCTGATTCTGACATAACCGTTCCATGTGAAACGAGAGACCCAAATTGGCAGCTCCTGCCAGCCCACATATAAAGCTCCGCTTTAACCAAGCCGGATGAACGTGCCTTAGTGTACATTCTAAAACAGTGCAAAAGAACAGGGACGAGAGAACGAAACGTACAACAGCGCTCGTGTTGTACGTTTCGTTCTCTCGTCCCTGTTCTTTTGCGCTGTTTTAGAATGTATACATACCAACTCGCCCAGGCTTCTATATTGTGCCTTAGTGGCCTATAGGGGTAACGTGAATGCCAGGGTAGGCTGATTCTGACATAACCGTTCCATGTGAAACGATAGACCCAAATTGGCAGCTCCTGCCAGCCCACATATAAAGCCCCGCTTTAGCCAAGCCGGATGAACGTGCCTTAAATGCCAGGGTAGGCTGATTCTGACATAACCGTTTCATGTGAAACGAGAGACCCATATTGGCAGCTCCTGCCAGCCCACATATAAAGCCCCGCTTTAACCAAGCCGGATGAACGTGCCTTAGTGGCCTATAGGGGTAACGTGAATGCCAGGGTAGGCTGATTCTGACATAACCTGTCCATGTGAAACGAGAGACCCAAATTGGCAGCTCCTGCCAGCCCACATATAAAGCCCCGCTTTAACCAAGCCGGATGAACGTGCCTTAGTGGCCTATAGGGGTAACGTGAATGCCAAGGTAGGCTGATTCTGACATAACCGTTCCATGTGAAACGAGAGACCCAAATTGGCAGCTCCTGCCAGCCCACATATAAAGCCCCGCTTTAACCAAGCCGGATGAACGTGCCTTAGTGGCCTATAGGGGTAACGTGAATGCCAGGGTAGGCTGATTCTGACATAACCGTTCCATGTGAAACGAGAGACCCAAATTGGCAGCTCCTGCCAGCCCACATATAAAGCCCCGCTTTAACCAAGCCAGATAAACGTGCCTTAGTGGCTTATAGGGGTAACGTGAATGCCAGGG
Organism: Amblyomma maculatum; assembly: GCF_055883805.1. NCBI lineage: Eukaryota > Metazoa > Arthropoda > Arachnida > Ixodida > Ixodidae > Amblyomma > Amblyomma maculatum. The sequence goes on from NC_139348.1 coordinate 6,460,175, forward strand.
TAGGCTGATTCTGACATAACCGTTCCATGTGAAACGAGAGACCCAAATTGGCAGCTCCTGCCAGCCCACATATAAAGCCCCGCTTTAACCAAGCCGGATGAACGTGATTTAGTGGCCTATAGGGGTAACGTGAATGCCAGGGTAGGCTGATTTTGACATAACCGTTCCATGTGAAACGAGAGACCCAAATTGGCAGCTCCTGCCAGCCCACATATAAAGCCCCGCTTTAACCAAGCCGGATGAACGTGATTTAGTGGCCTATAGGGGTAACGTGAATGCCAGGGTAGGCTGATTCTGACATAACCGTTCCATGTGAAACGAGAGGCCCAAATTGACAGCTCCTGCCAGCCCACATATAAAGCCCCGCTTTAACCAAGCCGGATGAACGTGCCTTAGTGGCTTATAGGGGTAACGTGAATGCCAGGGTAGGCTGATTCTGACATAACCGTTCCATGTGAACGAGAGACCCAAATTGGCAGCTCCTGCCAGCCCACATATAAAGCCCCGCTTTAACCAAGCCGGATGAACGTGCCTTAGTGGCCTATAGGGGTAACGTGAATGCCAGGGTAGGCTGATTCTGACATAACCGTTCCATGTGAAACGAGAGACCCAAATTGGCAGCTCCTGCCAGCCCACATATAAAGCCCCGCTTTAACCAAGCCGGATGAACGTGCCTTAGTGGCCTATAGGGGTAATGTGAATGCCAGGGTAGGCTGATTCTGACATAACCGTTCCATGTGAAACGAGAGACCCAAATTGGCAGCTCCTGCCAGCCCACATATGAAGCCCCGCTTTAACCAAGCCAGATGAACGTGCCTTAGTGGCTTATAGGGGTAACGTGAATGCCAGGGTAGGCTGATTCTGACATAACCGTTCCATGTGAAACGAGAGACCCAAATTGGCAGCTCCTGCCAGCCCACATATAAAGCCCCGCTTTAACCAAGCCGGATGAACGTGCCTTAGTGGCCTATAGGGGTAACGTGAATGCCAGGGTAGGCTGATTCTGACATAACCGTTCCATGTGAAACGAGAGACCCAAATTGGCAGCTCCTGCCAGCCCACATATAAAGCCCCGCTTTAACCAAGCCGGATGAACGTGCCTTAGTGGCTTATAGGGGTAACGTGAATGCCAGGGTAGGCTGATTTTGACATAACCGTTCCATGTGAAACGAGAGACCCAAATTGGCAGCTCCTGCCAGCCCACATATAAAGCCCCGCTTTAACCAAGCCGGATGAACGTGCCTTAGTGACCTATAGGGGTAACGTGAATGCCAGGGTAGGCTGATTCTGACATAACCGTTCCATGTGAAACGAGAGACCCAAATTGGCAGCTCCTGCCAGCCCACATATAAAGCCCCGCTTTAACCAAGCCGGATGAACGTGCCTTAGTGGCCTATAGGGGTAACGTGAATGCCAGGGTAGGCTGATTCTGACATAACCGTTCCATGTGAAACGAGAGACCCAAATTGGCAGCTCCTACCAGCCCACATATAAAGCCCCGCTTTAACCAAGCCGGATGAACGTGCCTTAGTGGCTTATAGGGGTAACGTGAATGCCAGGGTAGGCTGATTTTGACATAACCGTTCCATGTGAAACGAGAGACCCAAATTGGCAGCTCCTGCCAGCCCACATATAAAGCCCCGCTTTAGCCAAGCCATATGAACGTGCCTGACGTCACGTATCATGTGAGCACCAGCTGCGCCTCTAGCGCGCCACGCCGACCGCTTTTACGTCACGTGGGGTGTGACCTCACGCGCTGCACCATGGCTGCGACCGCGCTATGCCAACCGCTTGAGTTGGTAGCCCAGCTCACCCTAATGTCACGTGGGGTGTGACGTCACAGAGTCACGTGGGTGCAGCCGCGCTACGCATACTGCTTGAGTTGGTAGCCCAGCTCTCACCTAGTGTCACGTGGGGTCTAATGTCACAGCGTCACGTGAGTGCAGCCGCACCACACTGAAGGGTCGAAACCTAGAGTGGTATTGCTTTCACAATAAAAGGGCGGTACATGCGCATTCATTGTCTCAGATGCAAAGGAAACAAGGATTGTCCTTAGTACAAGCAAGTGGAAACTAATGCGAGAAATTGTTGAGGCTTTAGAGATAGCACGAACTGGCGAAGACTGCGTAAGTGGTCTGTCAATTATGTTGTCAGGGAAAGAGATGTCGAATCTTGCATCTTTTACATCTTTTACATCTGCAGCTCGATAAGGCTTTCATTCACTGAGGTTTTAGCTTTGCATGCGCATGTGACTTATGAGTATAAAAATTCTGCTTCTTGCATGAATAAAATCAGCTGGAACTAAGCGCTCATGTGTCCGCCTTTTGCTGTTGTCCATGCTTTTTATGCGCTTTCAGGATCAACATGGATACCCAGTTCGCCCAAACGCAGCCATTATTTTGAGCCTGTTATTCTCGTTAGAAATGGTTTTGTTTCGGTTATCTTTTGGCTTTGATTTTATGACACTTTTTGTTCCTGTTAACTTGCTTCCGACATTATGTTTTTGACTCTGCCCTGGCTTCCGCTGTTTTCTGTTATCTCCTGATCTTGGTTGAATTCCTGATGTGCCAAACGTTTGGTAAGAATTTCTTTGCTGTACCTCTTATGGCTGGATCTGCCCTCAGTGCGCTGTTGGTAGTGCCTCTCTCCATCATTGCGTTTTTCGCGCCTGCTTCCTCTAGCCACGTCCTTCCCTGTATGTCATTTTGAGAATTCTCCGCATTACAGAAAGTTGCTGGGTACATTATTTTCAACAGAAACAGCGTGCTAAAACTAGACAGAGAAAGAATACAACACACAGACACAGCGCTGACTAACAACCGAAGGTTTATTGCATTGCTCACAATAAATCGCAATAAATACCAGAAGAGTGAAAGCTAAAAAAGAGAAGGCGAGAGGAGTCCCTCTTGTCGCTTCTTGTTGTCATGGGTTTGCAAGATATCCAAACTCTTTTCTCTTGTCAATGCCATCAATGGTGTGCTTACGCATGTCTTTTCTATGATGTAGGCTTCATAAAGTTCGCACTTTTGTCGGTTGTTGTATCGCCTCAGAATCTGGAATTGTCCAAGGTGTGGAATGCATTTGCTAGCAGATATGTGCTTCTGCATTCCATATTGAATTCTTGTTGCACAAAGGGGCAGCGACACTGCAGTGGCCGGCTGTAAAGGAGGAAAATGTAGCATAGCCACTTTAAAAGACACTGACGTGCTGCTTTCTTTTGTCTCCCTAGGAGGACCCACCTGAAGCAGCGTGCACTGTCAAGCCCACAAGAGTTCGTGCCTCTTGCATTTTAAAAGCAGCTAGCATCGTCCATTGGCAGCCAAGAGGAGAACTTCTTTGCGTGTTCGCTATTGCACCTTTGCATGTTGCGGTGATTCTTCCATATTTTCTTGCGTTGGGGACCAGTGAGTGTCGAATGAAAAATAGAAACAGATGGTCATCAGCATCTTCCCGGTGGATGGTTGCACTCATCAGTCACAAAGGGGTCTGCTGGCTTAGTACCCACGCGCCCAGATCTGTGTGCAACTTGTGTTCCTAGGCTGTGTTGCGGCTGCTGTGCATGCCCCTAAAGCAAATCTACCCTGACCCAGATAAGCGCTGTCATTCTGCAAATGTAGATGGGCGAGAGGCTCCATATGACTCCATCGTTTATTGGTGAAAAAAATGTGATAGAGTGCATCCTGAGTGACTTATATGCATGACGAGCAGCAGATTTAGCATCACTAGTTTGGCTGTTTGTGCACGACTTTTCTTAATGGCCACCAATAATGTTGGCTTGCAGAAGAAATCTCACTTTGTGTCTGGTCTTGGGGTGAAAGCTTTGGTTCAGACCCTTGCAGAGCTCTTTTAAATTGTAAATTTTGTATGTAGGGTAGAGGACTCGACACATTTTTTAAATCTTAATCTCTTGATTTAATTCATTTCAATGGGCTTTTAATTCTTCAGAGTATACTGCGCACATAAAAGCAAGGACGGGAAAGGTACAAACAACAAGCACAGTACTTTTTTTGTGTGTGTGCACCTTTCTCCTTGTTTTTGTGTGAGCAGTATACTCTGGAGGGAAGATATGTCTGACCGTCTCGCCCAGCAACTCAGCTTTTAAGCTTTTGATTCTGTTTCTTATTGTATTTATGGAGTGCTATGTATAAAGATGCTTTGATCATATTTAGTGTTTTCATGCTTGGCAACTGTTTTTCTTGGCATTGAAAGAAAGGCTAAGTAGTCAACATCCGGGCTAGCTTTGTTGTTAAAGGGACATGTCATGAAATTATGGTGGAGATGAAAAGATCTTGCCTCATGTAGTACAGATCGAGCAATGCAATATCAAAGAGGCTTTACAATTTTAATTTGGCATTGAAAATCGCACAAAAAAAAACTAAGGCGCTATCTAGCGGAGAAACCCTATTACTTTCAGTGTAGTACATGTCTGCGTGACTACATGTCTGCCAAATATTGCTGATTTTCGTAACTGCACACTGCTCTTTTTTTCTTCTAGAAGTGCTTGTCATAATTTATTATATTTTGCGCTCTCTTCAGTGCGTCCTTAAATAAAAACCACCCCTCCTTTTGCACTGCGAGAGGCATGCTTTTAGGCTTTGCCACTAGATGGCGCCACAGTGTTTGAAATTCCATCAATGAAGCAATATAACGCCCACTAAAGTTTTAGTCGACAAGGCATGCATTATTGTGCTGTAACAGCATTGAGTGTGAAACTGAAAAGGACGTTACTCTGTGCAAAAAAAATGTCTGATTACTGTCTGATGGGTGAAATTTACATTTGTTTTTAGTACGTTTTTTTGTCGACCACTAGTCATCATCGCGGTTGCTGCTCATGGTTTTCAGCACCGAAGTACATAAATACGGCCGCATGCACTGATTGAAAAATGCTCGGTAAAATTTTCTACGGCGTTTCTACCAAAATCGTTATGGATCGAACATTTTAGACATCAATCTTTCAAATGCGCTGAAAAAAATTTGAGACCTAAATTTCAGTGTTCTGTCTCTTTAATAGCATCACAAATTGTTTCTCCAGCTCACAAAAGACAATGACAAAGGTACCACTCCCCTTCCTCTCTACCTTGGTCCTCTTGTGCGCTGGAAAATTGATTCAGAATTAAGGCAAGCTCCCTTAACCCACAGTATTAGCCTCCAAGTATCAGCAGAATACTGGTCAGAAGTAAAATACGAATCTAAAATGGCATCAGATATTGCTGCCGTGTCACTGCAAGCAGAGAAGCAATGTCAGTGCATGTGTTATTTCATATATTCAGTTCTTTTGAATGATCAATAATCTGGTTGTATTCGGTGGCAACATGTGTGGAGACTTATAAAATGCAATGCAAAAGTGTGCCTGGCAACCCTACGGATTCAGTCGGTGGACACCCAAATTTTGACAGCACTTTCTGGTTGTACGAGCACCACCCTATTTCTCTCCCAAAAGATTGCCTGTGCACGCGAGAGAACAGTTGTTGCGAGAACCTTCCCTTGGAACCTGTAATCAGTGACTGCACGAATGCCATCGGCATCATTGGATAAGCAGCCGACGAAAGCCAAATCAAGCACAAGTGGTTGTGGCTTGTTTGCTCAGTGCAGAGCTCTTTTATCAAGCCAGTTGAGAAACTCCTTTCAGAAAGTGATTACTCTTGTGGTGCTTATGGATTGTAGAGCCATATAGCAACAGTGCAGCAGTGCTCAAGGCCCCCCGTTCTCCAGAAAACTGCATCTGAATCTGAAGCGAAAAATGGCAGGCAAAGGGTAGCTCACGTCCGGCCACAGATTGGTTGTGCGGCATCATGCGACCATGTGGCATGGCCACTCTGGAAGGCTTCTCAAATAAAATGGGAGGGGAATCCAACCCTTCATTGCAGACTCAAACATGCTACCTCTAGGCCATGTTCTTACGGCTTAGTCAACAGAGGATCTAGGTCAAATGGTCTTCCACAAATTCTGATACCTTATCTACGAACAGTGCTAAGCAAGTCTTAGCTGAAGAGCATGGCTCGAAGAGAATGACTCGAGAATATGGCTCGTTCAGTTGAAAAGGCGTGGCTGTAACCCAGAAATTAGTAAAGAGTGTCTGGAAAAATTGCATGATTTTTGAATCAGACATGATGCAACTGTTGTTTTTACAGCATTTTGGGTAGTGCCATACCATTTTGCTTCCTGCTCAGCATTCATCTGCTGGTCATGTTGGAGGCTAGTTTGCGACGAGTTTGAACCAACAACATATGTTCCTTCAATAGTATGCCATCCACTGGCCTTCCAGTCACCAAAAACCAAATCAATTATGTCTCTTTTCTAAACTCTGTTCCAGTCTATCGAGGAATGAGAAGGTATGGCAAACTTGTTTACCTCTTATTCCTACTGCACTTGCATTAATGTTTATGCATATCTAACTAATTTTGTTGCAAGGCATTTATCAACATTTCAACTTGAGCGCACTGTACTGTGGACGCCTCCATTACCCTAGATTGTTACAAACTTGGGAACTTCACGACTGGTAATGTGAAAGAGCTCTAGTGGCAAGAGTGGTATACTCCCTGTGATGTCCCTGCAGCAGTATTTCGACTTTGCATGAAATTTAAAATTTTGGGTGGGTGGAACTTTTTTATTTTGCCAGGTATGCAGAGGCAGCCATGCAAATGGTTTGGCCCCAGGGTGCTTTCAGGCCGCCTGACGCATTGCTCTCCCTGCCAGCTGTTGGAGCTTCTTGTAACCAGATGTCCGTAGTGGAGTTGTCACCAAAAATTTATTTTTGACATTAAAAGTTGGCATTTTGATAAAAATGCTCCGATTAACAAATATTAAAATGCACTATGTTTTAAAAGGAAGCTAACTGCAAATGGGGAATTACATATTTGCCTGTGTGGAGCAGCGTTTCAGATCTGTAGCTTCTGTTCCAGTGGGAAAAATAGTCGCGCAGTATAGTGTGGCATGGTATGCCGTATTTTGTCTAGTAGGCATAAATTCGAGGTAGACACACTGAAGTGTACTTAGTGAATAGTCACTGTTTATAAGCCGTGGTTGGCCGAACTGAGGCTCCTTGTGGGTCCAAGTCCGGCTTGCGACTGACATCTGTACTGTTTCCCCCCACCACTTTCGCCCTCTATATTTTCGCTTCTAGAGACTTTTCAGCACCACAAGGACAGAGGCAAAGGAATACAGAATGGTGCTGAAACAACTTGAATCCATACCAACTAGCTCACTCTAGCCTTCTCTAAAAACACCTACCTTGTCCCAAATTTCAGTGTGCTTGCTTTATGAATGGAGCAGCACAGTGAGCAGTCACTGTGAACGTTAGCTTTGCTGGATGAAATAAAAAGATTGCTACACCCCCACTTTTGACTGGCTCTTGATTGGAAGAGCTTTAACAACAGCGTTAAAAGCCCTCTTGTGCAGAAAATGCGGCGTTGAGCAAACAACGAGTGGCATGTGGCTCTGCCGATGGCAGCTGGCGACATGGCTGGCCATGTGCATCGTTTCTACCATATGTCAAGAAAACATTAAGACATTTATCGCCACATGTTTGAAAACTGCCTTCAGAACATTGACTGTGTTCTGCACCATATGACGCCCCTTTAGTTTCTTTTTACTGTGGCGGACCATAAGGGGTCGCAGGGGGCCAGGTCAGTATTGTGTCGGGGATTGTAGCAATCTTCTCCCAAGCTGGAAATTGGGCCAGATTGAGTATTCTTAAGCCCTTGACGTGGCACAGTTTTTCACAAGTTCAGGCCTTCTTGACTTGTGTTCCAGCATACCCTCAAAAATGCGGCTTGGTTGCACCTTGTCGTTTAGCTTTGGCTTCTCCCCTCTGGTTACGTCGAATTGTTTGGATTTGGTTTCTCCTTAAAGAGACATTTTATTATGCAGCAAAGTGTGAAGCATTTATTATTTACAGCTCCTTTTGTTCCTCATCTTGTTTCAATTGCCACAAAGACGGCCCGGTGATCGGAAAATAGCAGGCAAGTGGATCCAACGCAGTGCTTTCGAAAGTTGTGTCTGGCAGACCAGGTCAATCGGATCCCCATTGTGTGGTCTGCGTGCGAGGATCGCTGGCCAGGTCCAGGTGGAACTTCTCTTTCAGGGGAACACCAAGATAGTCTGGAGTCTGGTAAAGTCCCCTGCCATGACGCACAGTTCCTGAATTCCACGCCTGAAAATGCAGGTAGCAGCCACGTCAATGGTTTCCTTGACAGAGTTGTTTGACGACACGCATACTGCCTCAACGAGTACCACACCACTTTCTACCAGCCGGACGGCACAGGCTTCACCTTTGTATACTGCTGTGGCAGGCAACTGTGTGGCGGCGATTCCTTCCTTCATGTAGACACAGGCTCCGGCGTTGTTAGGCTCAAGGCGACTGGCACAAGTAACCAGGCTAATGCCGGGGATTCCGACAGTCTGAGATCCCGATGCAAGACCAACCTCTCTAAAGACCAGCACATCAGCCTTGGTTAGCACTTTCAGTCTAATCACGTGATCGGTTACAATGACGGCATAACTGATCATGACTACAAAGCGACCAATATGTCAAAGGATGACGTAATGACCACAGCTGATTGGAAACGAGTAAAATGCTTAGCTACGATTATTACATTGACCAGGCATGGCTCATCATGACTAAGAACCGACAAATACGGCAAACGACTTGAATGGCTGCAACTGACTGGAAATGACTAAAATTGCTTAGCGATATAATTACAGTGACTAGGCATGACTCATGACTATACAAAACAACCGGCTTGAATAACCGCGGCTGGAAACGAGTAACAATGAGTGATAATGATTTTGATTGCGTCAATAAAGATTTTTAACAAACAAGCACGAGTGAGCTTGTGTCCAAGTGCGCGCGCATGTGCGACGAAGTACTAACAGTTGACATCTGCATCGCTCGCCATAGAGAATCACTCAATGTGATCATTTACAGTGGTAATCGAGGAAGGCAAGAAAGTGCGAGTGATTACAATACCACTGCCACAAAAATTACAACAGAATAGCAAGGTGTCTGATTAATTGATAGAGCTCTTTGGCAGGACTGGAATGATACGCATGCAGACCGCCGCTCAGCCTTCGTTCACACTTTGCAAATTCTACTATTTCTAAAGTAGCTGCACTGCTCTTCAATGCAATGCACAAGCAAATGCCCCATTCTGCTTTCATAAATCTCTGCGTTTGACTTAATATCGCCACGCCAGAGGCGCTTCAGAAGGGAAAATGTTTGGACGTGTTGGTTCATCATCAACAAAGCAAAGCGCGAAAAGCCACAAAGGACGAGGAGGGGACAGAACAAGCGCTATTTTCAACAAATGTTTACTGTGGTTCCGGAGCATATACCTCCACCAAAATATGGGCTAGACGTGACTAAAACGACGGGACGAAGCTGTACCAGCAGGCAGAGTTCCGCGCACAGCAAGCGAGCCAACTTTGGCGTCCTTTTCTTCCAGGCTCCAATAGAAAAGCCTTATTCAGTATCACAAGGAAAAGAAGGAAAGACCTGTATACGTGCCGCCTAAGCTAAGAAATCCAGCTCTATTTTTGATAGAGCCACCTATCCACAATCTCCCTAGTCAGGCCAGTGTGGTGGGGATACAAACCCAGTCAAAAAATTTCAATGGGTCCAATTGGGAATTTCCCAATTGAAATGAATTGGTCAAAAACCAATTGTGTTTTTGCCACCCATTGGGCCTGCCCGTTTGATACGATTATGGACAGTAATATACGTGAGCAAAAAGACGAGACAAAGGAGAAGTGGACAACGACGGCGCAGAACTGACAACTGATTTAATTAAAGAACGGAAGAGCATATATATGTACACACACTTGTTCTACCCACATGCGCATAGTCAAAATTTATAAAAATATATATCAGCACATGTAAAACTCCCCCCCCCCCCCCCATCACACGCATGTGGTGAAAACTGCCGACGCACTATCGATTGTGCAGCAAGGTCATCTCTTTTTCTGTCAATGCGACGGATGTTTTACTGACACATTTTGCTTCCGGTTAATATGGAAAGCCTCGGCGATTTCTCGAGTAGTCTGGTCTTTATGAAGAAACAAAATATTAGTATCAACAAAGAAACGTACACACTCACACGCGTTACAATGCTTTGCTAAGTTTGTTTCATTCTTTTTTGAGGACTGCGCATGTTCCATCAGCCTTATGTTGATGCAACGGCCTGTCTGCCCAATATACGTACGGCCACAGGACAATGGTATTTGATGTACTACACCCATCCTTCAACTAATGAAACTCTTGGCGTGCTTAACCTGGCATCTGTTCTTACTTCTTGTGCCCCCCAGCTTTCTTTGAACTGCTGCACCTACCTTGCCAATCTTATTAGGGGCTCCCAATAGGAAATAATTGGTCACCCATGAAGACCAAATGGTTCACCTATGGAATGCAAATGGCATACCTATTGAGCCCAAATGATTTGAACTCACATAGCTGAAAAGAAAGAATGGAGATGCAATTTCAATGTTTTCTTCCAGAAGTTATAGGGGAGCCAACTTTTATAGAAGTGGAATGAAATTACAATTTTTTACAGAAATCGTGAGAGACAAGCAAGCGTTACACGCACGGAACTAACACAGATTCAGTGTATATATCCACAGGTTGCAGACTTATATACTCCATTCTTTGAACAGTGCTGCTGGGACCAGTGACATATCTTTGTTATTCAGAGTTAACTTATTTAATTATGCGTGCACTTACAGTGAACACGATATAATTGATTAATAAGATTAAGCGGCATATACTTTTTATAAGAACTTAAATTTTTCACTGTTGTCTCTTTATACGGGTATATATATCTGTGCACATCTCAGTCAAGGATATCACTGACTTGACTTTCCCAATTGGGAATGTTTGCTTAGGACCAATTAGAACCAATGGGAAGCCCAGTTGGAAGCCCAATTCGTTTCAAATGGGCATCCCATTTGGGATTAACCCATTGGGCTTCCCATTAGCCCAATGGGTTTATTCAATCCCAATTGGAATGCCCCGTTGGTTTCTTCAGTCCCAATTGGGACGCCCAAGTGGTTTCTTCATTCCATCATGAAACCAACTGGGCTTCCCAATTGGGAGTGAAGAAACCAGCTGATTTGGACAGTACCCATTGGACAAACCATTTGGGATTGGCAGAACCAATTCAATCTTGCTGGTCTTCCCAATTTTTTTTACTGGGAAGCAATTGTTTGGCCGAACAAAGGATAGCAAGGCGTCTCACTGTCACACTTTTTACAATGCACAGCTAACTGTTCGTCTATGGCAGTGTTGCCGACCTTTTTAGAGTGTTCTTGCAGCCGGACGTTCAGACACCTTCCAGTTTGGCCGATGTAGTGTGTACCACACGAAAGCGAGATTTTGTACACAACATCCTTCTTGCAAGGTACCAAGGGATCCCTGTGTTTGATATTGCACGCTGGTTTTTGCGTACGGGTGGGACAACTTAGCCTACAAAGGCTCATAAGCTTTGGCGCAGAAAAACTTTTACTCCGGATCGTTGCCCGACTTTCTTCAGATTGTGCGAGAAACCATGCACGTACGGGATGACAGCTATATTCTCTTTATCACATCTTTCTCTTCTATCTTTGTGCTGTCTGCTCATGGCTCAGGCTCACCTCTGATTTCCGTTTGCGATTCAGGGCCTCCGCAACAGAGGCTATCGCGTGCCTAGGGTAAAGAGGCGCGCCTCGAGCATTTGGAATTCTTCGTTATGGTGTAGATTCATGGCCGCGCCGGTCATGGTTGCCAGCACGTGATATATGGGACCTTCGCAGTACTTTGAAAATTACTGAGTGATTCTTTTATTTCGTTGGGAGTGTCGTCTGCTACACGCGGCGCGGAACCGTGTAGCGGCCAGCACGCGCAGCTTTTGCGATCTGACGTGAACCCAAACTGCGCGGCTGCAGCGCGCGCTCCTCCTAATCATCATCATCAGCCTGACTATACCCACTGCTGGGCGAAGGCCTCTCCCATATTTCTCCACTTAACCCGGCACTGCTAGCTGCATCCACTTGACCCCTTAACCTCATTCGCCCGCCTAACTTTCTGCCGCCCCCTGCTACGCTTTCCTTCCCTTGGAATCCAGTTTGTTACCTATCCTCTCTTCGCACTACATGTCCTGCCCATGCCCATTTCTTCTTCTTAATTTCAACTAGAATGTCAGTAACTTGAGTTATTTCTCTGACCCACTCTGCACACTTCCTATCTCTTAATGTTGCCCCTACCAATTTTCGTTCCATAGCCCTCTGGGTTGTCCTAAACTTAAGTAGAACTCTCTTGGTTAACCTCCACGTTTCAGCCCCATAGGTGAGTACAGGTAAGATGCAACTGTTATATACTTTCCTCTTTAGCGATACCGGTAAGCTGCTAGTCATAATCTGTGAGTGCTTGCCAAATGCACTTCATCCCAATCTTATTCTTCTTATTTCTTTTTCATAGTCCGGATCTGCGGTTACTACCTGTCCTAAGTAGATATATTCGCCTAAGACTTCCAGTACTTCGCTACCTAATGTAAACTGCTGTTCCATTCCGAGGCTGTTGAACATTACCTTAGTCTTCTGCATATTGATTTTCAAGCTTAGATTTCTCTTTTTCCTGTCTAGGTCATCAATCATTATTAGCAGTTCATCCCCCGAGTTGCTTAGCAAGGCAATGTCATCAGCAAATCGCAGATTACTGAGGTATTCTCCATCTACCCTTATCCCATGACTGCTCCCATTCCAAGTCTCTGAATACTTCCTTTAAGCAAGCTGTGAAAAGTACTGGGGAGATTGTGTCTCCTTGCCTAACACCTTTCTTTATGGGAATTTTGTTACTTTCTTTATGCAGAACTATGGTTGCTGTGCAGCCACTATATATATCTTCCAGCACTTTCACGTACGGCTCGTCTACCCCCTGATTTCGCAATGCCTGCATCATCGCCGAGGTTTCAACTCAGTCAAATGCTTTTTCGTAATCAATGAATGCTATGTATAAGGACTGGTTATATTCCGAGTATTTTTTTATCGCCTGATCGATAGTAGGTTACCGTTTCCGAAAACCTGCTTGATCCTTTGCTTGATTGCAGTCTAAGGTTGTCCTGATTCTATTAGCGATTACCTTAGTAAATACCTTATATGTAACAGACAGTAAGCTGATTGGTCTGTAAATTTTAAGGTCCTTAGAGTCCCCTTTCTTATGAATGAGGATAATGTTTGCATTCTTCCATATGGTTCCGGTACCGTCGATGACACCAGGCATTGCGTATACAGGGTGGCCAGCTTTTCTAGCACGATATCCCCCCCGTCCTTCAGCAAATCTGTAGTTATCTGATCCTCTCCAGCCGTTTTCCCCCTTTTCATAGCTTCTATTGTTTTCTTAACATCGTCCTTCATCACTGGTGGAACGTCTGATTGTTTTTCCCTACCGCCAATCTCATGGGGCTGAAACGCGGAGGCTAACCAAGAGAGTTCTACTTAAGGTGAGGACAACCCAGAGGGCTATGGAACGAAAAATGGTAGGGGTAACATTAAGAGATAGAAAGCGTGCAGAGTGGGTCAGAGAAATAACTCAAGTTACCGACATTCTAGTAGAAATTAAGAAGAAATGGACATGGGCAGGACATATGTAGGGCGAAGAGAGGATAACCGATGGTCGCTTAGGGTAACAAACTGGATTCCAAGGGAAGGAAAGCTTAGCAGGGGGCGGCAGAAAGTTAGGTGGGCGGATGAGATTAAGAAGTTCGCAGGGGTCAAGTGGGTGCAGCTAGCACAGAACCGGGTTAAGTGGAGAAATATGGGAGAGGCCTTCGCCCTGCAGTGGGTATAATCAGGCTGATGATGATGATGATGACGAATCTCATTAAGGTCCTAACTACTTTGGCTACTGTATAGAGATCTGTATAGAACTCCTCGGCTACTTTGACTATCTTGTCCATATTCGTGATTATGTTGCCCTGCTTGTCCCTTAGCCTATACATCTGATATTTGCCTATGCCCAATTTCTTCTTCACCGCTTTAAGGCTTCCCCCGTTCTTTATAGCATGCTCAATTCTCTCCATGTTATACTTCCTTATATCGGCCACTTTGTGCTTATTGATTAGCTTAGAATCTCGGCGAATTCTATCTGGATTAAAAGGTTTCATACTCTGGCGTTTCTTAAGCAAATCTTCCCAGCTGAAAAAGTTCATTGGTTCCAGTTGGAATTCCAGCTGGTTTTAACTGGAGCCAAATGGAATTTGTGGGTTCCAATTGGCAACAGCATGCCCAATTGGTTTTGCTAGCTGGCAAAATGTTCTCCTATTGGAATTCTTAATGGTAACAGAATATGGCAATGGACGTAGTTGGCATGCTTATCACTAGTTAGAAACTTAATTAGTTCCAATTAGAGGTCCAATGGGTTCCAGTAGGAAACTAGGCCGATTCCAATTGGGCATCCAACTGTTTTAATTTACCAGTCCCCCTTCAATATTCCACTGGTTCCAAATGAAAATGAGGTGGTTTCTTATTGAAAACGAAGAAATAGGTTTAAAATGTCACACTTTCTTTCCTTTGGTCATCCAGCATGGATTTAAGCAGTAGATGAAAATTTAATTTATGTGCATGACCATGTTGCAGTGTACATAAAGTGAATGCTATTTTTAGCATAGTTTAATCTGTTTGACTCATAAAAGAATGGCATTGCCAAGAAAGTCAAAATTACTGATGTTATATATAGTTATAGACATCTGCTTCTTTAAATAATCCTTTGAATACATGAAATATTTTAAATAAATTTTAAGTTCTAGTTTAAAAGGAAAGAAAATATTTTCAAGATTTCCATATAACACAATTCTTGCAACTATTATGAACTGATGTTTCTTAATTGAGTACAGAATTGAAACCCTGCTAATAATCGAGTAAAAACTTAACGCATTTTATGGCAAAAGTACTGGTGAAAGATAAGCAAACTCAATGCTTTGGATGAGACCAGAACATGTGCACATATACAGGTGCATATTTACAGGCATATATACGATATATCCCACGGGCATATATATTATATGTGTACGACATTCTTTCAGCTGCTGTCTGCTAGCGTAGCAGACGACGCGAGTTCCGATGATCGCCTACATCAATCAAAGCAAAGTGCAGCGAAAACAATTATTTGCAAAAACTTAAATATAATTTTAATAGCAGGAATTTTAAATGTCCCTTCTTGCTATATAATTTGACTAATGCATGTTTTCCGCACAGGGATCGACATCGCTGTCGTGCCTACGGCTTTAGCCTTCAGAAGCCAAAAATAGCCGTTCCGAAGTCTAGACTAGACAACGGCCGGCGTTGCTGCGACCCAGTTGGAATAAGCTAGAAGCTTGGTGCAACCGGGTGAAAATAAGCAAATCATTATTGCAACCCATGGATTGGCTTGGCTTTGTTTATTATTTTCGGATTGGGGTTTTTGCAGGAAAGCCAAAGGCAGATCACGTGTCGTGTGTTTGTAAACGACGTTTGGAATGTGTGGTCATGTGAATCGCGATTTTTGCGCCGTGCACATTTCGTGCCTCAGTTGCCTCAGTGCTCATCTTGCAGTTTCTTCATGGATTACGTTAGTAACGACAGAGGCGATAGACGCAGTAGAGAGTAGAGGCTTCGTGCATCCACGGAAGTTGAAAGAGTGCTCCTACCTGCGGACCTCGTCGGTCTCCGTTCATTCTGCAACAAATCATATTTGCGTGTTGCTTCACGAACAGGGCATCTTGGATTTATTTTTGAAGCATGAGTGGTGCACAGTGTGGCATACTAGAAACCAAGAGCGTATGTAAAAGGCCTGTGTATGGGGATCGTGATTTGGTTTGTGCTGCCATAGAAGAAAAATATTCTCAACGTGTAGGTGGTCTTGGCTTTCGTTTTGAAGGTTGCGATGTTTATGTAATCACCGTATGTGATCGCTTGGCTGATTCTGGAAGGGTGTTTATGTGCTCTTTCTTTTGCAATGCCGGGCACTCCAGATAAAACGGGTCTTTTCGAAGCTGCGAGCAGTTTTCCCAAAACTGCCTTAGCGAAAGGACACTTCTATTTCGCGTTATTCACGAGTTATTCACGAGGTGTGCGCGTTCGCGTAGTGTACAAGAGTGTGTAAAAAATATTTAGCATTCACCCGTTCCTACGTTCCCTGAATCGCACAGGGTATAGGCACTAAGATGGAGCCGAAATGGTGCCTTTCGCCCTCAATATATCCCAATATTAACTTCGAAAAAAATATCCAGCAGGTTCGGTACTGGATTTTCTTTTACCGCTTTTCTCAAGTTGCGTCGCCTGTCTGCACGCATTTTTCACGTTGCCCGCATTCTGCTGAAGCTGCCTGAATTGAACAAACCTCTATCCACTAGTTTGATCCAAGGCTTTCTGACCGACCGCTCGCGGTTTTTATACTGCTAATACTCAGTCCTTTTTTTCAAAGTTTTCTTTCAGCTATGTGTTCCACAAAGCACTGTCCCTTACTCTTAACAATCTCCCTTCAGTAACTTCTACCATCCACATTTTAGTTGATGACTGTGTACTTCGCTGCTCTGTAACCAACTCATCCGACGCCTCTGCCTTATATCTATATCTAATTTGCATACAATAGTGATGTGCTATGTGGCCTCCGTCCCTGAGAATCTTTAAACTGTTGATTTCTTCTCACCACTGCCAAAACAACACATCCTACTTACAAAATTAACACTAGTATTACTTTTTCAAAGAATTCGTTTAAGTACCTTGGTGTTCACCTCACTAATGGCTTAACATTGTCTTACCTTGTAAGCCATGTAACTAATTACTCTAATAAAACTGTTGGATACTTCTATCGTAACCTACCCATGGCTGGCACCTTCTTGTGTAAAATTACTAGATTACAAAATCCTTGTGTGATCACAACTTTAATATGCCATTGATATAGTTGATCCACACTACTGTAATTTTACTGAACCTTATGAGCCTGTTCAAAACCATGCCACCAGCTTCATTCCCTCAAATACTCCTTCAGCATCTCTGCCATGAAATCTCTGTTACAGTCTCTGTTCTCATCACTGTACTTCATGCCCCTGCCTTTATCACAAGCTTTTCATACAAGACCTCATGGCAGTCGTCTCGGCTAACCTGTGTATAGAACACCTCGCACAGGTCATCGTAAAAGTGGCGTTTCACCGCATGCCCGCCCAACTACATTTCATGAGTCATTCTTCGCAAGCACTGTTCACAACTGGAATCATCCCTCATCAGTGATCCTGTAAGCTTCAATACTGCCATCGAAGAACCTGTCTAATCATAGCCATGTATACCACTAGCCTGTCGCCATTTATCACTGTGCACAAGCCCATTCCTTCTGTAAAGTCTTGCATTAGACCTCTGAGGTATCAATAAACACATAAATAAAAGCATGGTTGATAAAGATTCCTTACAATATGGGAACTGTGATTATGTTCGGCAGGAATATATATATATGTAACTGGATCATGTTGAACGGTGTTAAGCTGTCTTTCCTGTGATATTGAAATTAGAAATTAGGATACTGAGTGATAACACTGGCATGGTGGCTTGTCTTTTGAACTTAGAATGAACTTAGAATTTAGAATTTGATTGCAGTATTCCTTTATTTGCATTCATCCTCAATGCAGGGGTGGAAGTGCTGCTTCATTCTGCTCCAGCCTGCTGTCCCTGCTCCAAAATTGCTCCAACTTGACTGCATCAATGTTCTGACATTAAATTTAGTGGAGCACGGTTTTGCCGCACAGTGGGCCATTACTGGTATTGACAGCAAGAATCGCAATCCGAGACAATTAAGTTAAGCGACTATGAGAAGCGCAGCTGGGCAATGGTCTGTTATGAGTTCTGTATACAGGGTATGTGGCTGGTGTAGTCAAAACAATGGCAGCACACCGGTAGCAGAGGTGTAATGCATGTCACCGGAGCCTAATACATATAAAATTTTAATATTACTTTTAGTATGCAGCATAATGTTTGCTTATAAGCAAATTTGAGGAATTCGTTACGGAAAATGTTCTGTGCACTTGATATAGCACCTACTCCCGGCCTTTTGAATCGCCTGTGGTGAGGGAAATGAGATCAGCAAGTGAAGCAGGCGCACCAAACTACTACGAGGTAGCGAAGCACTGTAAGTGGTAGACGAATATGTTTACTTAGGACAGGTAGTAACCGCAGATCTAGATCATGAAAGGGAAATAACTAGAAGAATAAGATTGGGATGGAGTGGATTTGGTAAGTATTCTAGTATCTTACCGGTATTGCTCAAGAGGAAAGTATACAGCAGTTGCATCTTACACTTACTCACCTATGGAGCTGAATCATGGAGGCTAATGAAAAGGGTTCTATTTAAGTTGAGGACAACGCAGATGACTATGGAATGAAAAATGGTAGGTGTAACGTTAAAATATGGGAAGCACATAGAGTGAGTTAGAGAAATAACGAGTTAATTACATTCTAGTGGAAATCAAGGAGATGAAATGGGCATGGGCAGGGCATGTAATGTGTAGAGAGGACAACTGATGTTCGCTTAGGGTAATAAACGATTCCAAGGGAAGCAAATCGTCGCAGGGGACAGCAGAAAGTTAGGTGAGCGGATGAGGTTAAAAAGTTTGCAGGAGTAAAGTGGATGCAGCTAGCACAGGTAGAGGAGTATGGGAGAGGCCTTCACCCTGCAGTTGATATAGCCTGGCCAATGATGATGACTACGAGCCATTGGAAACTTGTCCAGCTGCAATAAACTACACGGTTTGTTTCTAGCGATTCTGCTGTGAATACAAGCAGGTGCTTCACCATCTAGCCTGTCATGCCTACGACAGACAAAAGCACACTTGGAACTCTTATGGAGGTGATGCCACTTAGGTGCCAGTCACTAAATGTGTTTTCAAAAGTGTTGGAAAGTCATATACAGGGCCTATCGCCAGTGTGTTGAAACTAAGATAGCTCAAGCAATAATTTGAGCAGCCACAGAGGGCCATAAAGTAATGAATTTGAAGGGAAAAAAGGCTATACTTAAAGTGCCACCTATCTTCCCTGAAGGCGTTACTGGCCAGTACCCAGAAATTTATCTGCACAGGCGCAGGATCAAAAAGAATATGCACAAGATAGAAAGCAGAAATGTACTGTTCATTGATGTGAACTTCGAACTAGTGGCAATACTTGAGTGCATCAAAGTGGTGAAGTCTACCTTTGAATCTTACAAAACAGTATAAATCTCTTAGTTAAACGATCTTCAATGAAGTGTAGAAGGTAGCATTCCATTTGCTGCTATTTAACCCTTTGACTGGTTTTGCTGTACAGGTGCTGCGGCCGCATGCCGTCCCGCGGCGTTTTTGCAGTACAGGTATTGCGCTAAACGCAAGGTGTTTGAAATAGCTCGACACTGGAGGTGATTTTTTTTTTTTTTCGGAATATTCGACAGTCAAAGAGGTAAGTGAGGAAGCTAGAATTCTATTATTAAAAGCGAGTAAAGAATCTTGCTCCAAGACATAATGTGATTGCTCCAAAACTCTCGCTTTATTGCTTCAAAGCTGCTCCGAAGTTACTTTATTACTGCTCCCTGAGCTGCTCTAAAATGCTTGAGCCTGCTTCCACCTGTGTAAATATGATTACTTTCTTCCCCTGTACGGCGCTTCAACCAAGAAAAAACTCGGTTATAATTTCTTTCCCGTGTTTTTTTGTTTGTGTGACTAAACTATTTAAACTAATATTCTGCCTTGAGGTCTTAACCAACTTAATAATCTCCTTAATAATAAGCGAAGCATATAAGCAGAAGGAGCGATCACTTTCACTTCGACGTTAGATGTTGCAGAAAGTCAAGTTCATCATGGTTGACAGCAAAGTCTTATTCATTGTAATAAATTTATGACTGTATCAATACTTGTGCATGTTACTATATTGGAATGAGGTCTTTGAGATTGAGATAGATGTGGTCAGAGGTAGGGAGATGAACACAGCACTGACTGTCAACTGAGGTTTATTGGAAAACGGAGGAATTTACGCACATTTTCATAACATGTGACTCAGCCGAAGTCAAAATGTCATATACACGTGTACCAGTTTTCTCTCCTAACAAAGCATTGACAAAAAAAAAAAAGTAACAATAAACAAGAAATCACAAAAATCCAAAACGCAAGTGAAGTAGTATACACCATGAGCAAGCACATGCCTCACCGCTAAACATTCGATGAAGACAAATGAAAAAGCCAGGTTGAGCTGTACATGGGCTTCTGTTGTCAAAATGTAAAGTATGAATGAGCAGGATTAAGTCGTGTCATTAGCCTTAAAAACCACCAGATATAGAACCGAAAACTGCCATACAAGAAAAGATATAACATACTAAGCATTTTGAGTAAACCTACGCTACTTACAGGATCTCAATTTCTTTTTCACTGAGCATTATCGAAGGTGCACTGACGCACAAGCCCTTTTTCTGTTTGATGACTCTTGCCTCCAGAATCTCTGTTGTAATCTGCTTGTTGCTTCTACCAATAATCCTTGTTTTTTGAAGCCCAGTGCTTAAAGTCTGGCTCAATCGGAGGGGGTCTGTAGTGTTTGAGCATTGGTGGAAAGGGAAATAAAGAAAGTGGCTGGTTGCTTGTTTTGCAAATCATTTTATACAAAGGGGAGAAATCATTATTTTTCTCCATCTCTGGTTTTTATTAATACTCAATGTGAAACTGTTAAACTGCTAAAACGATAGAGAAGAAATCTTCCAATTACACCACTGACAAGAACAAAACAATGGTTACCTGGTTTGTATTCTTACAGTCCTCATGCTTGAATTCAAGCTTGTGGGGATCTTGGACCCCTCTTAAATATTACGTGGGGGGGGTTCTCTGACACACCCCCTGGCTTTAAGCCCTGTAGAAGCCAGGGCATACAATCTGTGCACCTGCTGCAGTGCAAAGCAACGTTTTCTTCGCAGATGTTTCTTTTTTGCAAGTTTTTCATAGGTATAATTGTGTTCTTAGAACCGTTCATTGAGGCATCTACCCGTTTGTCCAATGTAACTTTTCCACAGCTTAATGGGGTCTCATACACCACACCTGTGCTGCAGGGTACAAATAAAGTCTGGTGTTCTATGCTGCATGCGCGTCGCTGCACACCACAAGTTTGAGTGATCCTACAAAGCTTCGATAACTTTTTCGAAGCTGTAAAAACTACTTTGATGTTTACTTTTTTGCCTATTTGTTTCAAATCATGCGATATGCTGTGCAGATAGGTTATTGCAACCAGATTTTGTTGTTGTATTCTGTACGCTGTGTTAGGCATAGTTTCCTTGCTGTTTGTTTTCATTTTTTTATAGGTTCCTTCAGCAACTGAGATGACACCATGTTCCGGATAGCCAGCTTCTTTCAACCTGTCAGTTTGATGAATGAAGCTGCTTTCCAGGAATTTTCGAGATTATCTCATTCTTCTTTTGATACCTCTTCCTTTCCTCTGTCACATGAATCTCATGTCAAACGTAAAATGGGAACAAATTTTATCTCCATCCCGGCACATTTCATTTTCCGCACTTTTCTTCCCCGACTTGGTGGGTTTGGCTAGTCTTGCATCAGCTGACGGACTGGTTGGCTTTGGTGACCCGTACTCAGGACATTCTCGGTGCCTAATACTCCGTGTCATTTAAGTTTCTTCCTCCTTCTCCCAGTGCATTTTTTTCTGTACCGTTTCCACCTAAAGCATCTTGTACCAACTATATCTCCCATTTGCATTAACATAGAACACTGCTTTTCCTTTGCACCACTGCCATTCAGTCCCCCATTTATCTTGACTCTCCTCCTTTTAATTGGTGTACCTGGCTGGAGTCCTCCATGTCGAAGTGACAGATGGCCCTGGTTCTACAAGTTGCAAGCCTCTTTGGCACTCATTTTTGTAGCCAAATAAAGTTTATTACTACTACTTCTACTAGGTCTTAAAGTACAATTTGAAGAGTTGAGGAAAGGTCTACAGGGACCAGCATAGCTGAGAGCAAAACTTAAAAAACACAATAAGACCTTAAACGTGGGTCGTTTTATTTTGCAGTTTATAACTTATATTTTGGATAGTTCCAATGAAACTGAATGGTCTCTTTTGATCGTGCTTCTATACCTTAACATTTCTAACTGAAGGTATGAATGCATTCTAGAAAAGAAAGCAAAAGCCGTCAGGGCTAGGCTTTTTTTGTGCTTCTAAGTGTTGCAATTTTTTAGAAAAATTTGGCATTGGCAGAACAGCCAAGTTGAGTATTAAATTTTGGTAAAATGAATTCTGCTTTTCCCAGTACTCTTGCTGAATTTTGGGGGTGCTATTAAAATCACTTGTTTTGACATTTCAAAAGCCTTTTTCTGTTTCTTCTTTGGCTGCATATACTGCAGCTAATTCTCTTGATTTTAAGCGAGTATCTCAATTTTAAGGCACTTTTGATGACTCAGTACTTGCGCCTTTTCCTTTCTTAGAAATTTTTGCCTCAAATTCAAGTTAGTTTTTTATTTCATGCAAAGAGGAAGCAGCCACAGTTAAGCAATTACTGTAAGTGTCTTGATGAGCTGGCCCATCAGGTGATGAGGAATGCTTTGTATATACTGATTCACTAAATGAGAAGCATGGGCATGTTCAACTCAAATAAAATTAGCTACCTTTTCTTAATCTTCAAAATACATTTGATACAGTGAACCAAACTGAACTACTGAATTGTCTTCTGCTGTCCATTTATTGCAATTCTTATGAATTTTTGCATCAGATTAAACAACCAAATCAAACCTTCTGATAATGTATCAGTAAAGGGGGTTGTAAAGGGTAGGGTTTATTCCATCTCCCATACTTTTTTCCTTAATTTAATAACACAAGCCCCAAAATTTAAACTTCCACGAATTTGTCCTTCTAGAATGAACAAATTATGTCACTAAGTGTTCTGACAATGCAGTTTCAGTGAATAAGAATCTGTTGGCACCATGCAGGGGTTCATGCTGACGCCCATGTCAGTATCTATATCAGTGTAAACTTTCCCAAAACATAATTTTGTTGGCATATTTAGCGCAAGAAATTTTTATGCGCGGGCTAAATTGAAACCACTGTGATGATCGAGCGCGTACCTGGCCATAACCTCCTCTATTTTTTCGAAAAAATAGAGGAGGCTATGACCTGGCTCTCTTATGAGCCCGTTTCATATGTGCGGGTATACCTTGCTCTCGAAGCTTGCCGTCCCTCCTGTGCGCTACGAAGGAGCAAGTGACAACTTTGGAGCAGTACGCTGCCATCTACGCTACCTGCTCGGGTAGTTTCGGCCGTACACAGGCGAAACCGAAACTATACAGCGGGTGAGCGCAAATCGCCACGCTAGTCATGCATGCTGAATACGCGCCACGCACCGCCGCGGGTGTCACTCCTTTCATAATGCTCGGGAGCGCCCGGGAGGAATGGCTAGCGAAGCGATCGTACAACGTACACCCGTACATATATATGCCGCGCGCACGAAATTATCCTCGACCGAGAGGTTTCGTTTTCTGCCATGCGCGGCCTAAATTCATGTGCTAAAAGCGGGGACGATAATGGTGTTTCGAAAATTTAAAAAACTGATATAGATATTATAATTGCGACCTCAGCAAACCTATAGCTGTTAGTAAATGAGGCGCTAGTGCGCATGACTAGTTAAAAAGTATTATCAGTTATATACCAGCGCCTGCTTAATTAATTGTTATCGCACCACATACACGGGCACAATTAAAAGCCTCCAGCCGAACCAACCCGTGAAACTGCATGTTGATTCTGCAATGCCCGCAGTCCCGGCATAGTTTCTTTTTTCACGACCCGCACCCGCAGCAGCGGAGGCTGCAACGAATTGCATGCCGCCCGTAAGCGTGTACGTGGCGTCGATCGGCATTGCAGTGCACCGTTGTGATCATTTAAGAGCCAACAAATCCCGTACGTCTTTGTTGGCCAGCGTGTATAAACGAGCGACTCGAGCAGGGTAAGCCATGCTAATTCGACCAGGGGGCGACTTCGTGCCAGGAATTGCATGGTTGCGATTTTATAGGAAGTCGAGATTGAATTGCGATGGCCCAGTGGAAGCTAGGTGGAACGGGACTGCATGGCCATGTCACAAAAATGTAGCAGCCGCGGGCAAAACCAAGCACCCAACAACGCAACAGTGTCTTCTGCAGTCCCCCCCCCCCTCCCCCGCTGTGCTGGTGCAGTTGGCGTACTCGACTTCTGTGTCCAAGGGTGTGGGATTCAATCCTGACTGGGGTGACTGCTTTTCGATGGGAGCGAATACTAACAAGGCGCCCGCGTGTACTGCGCGGTACGGTAAAAACCCAGCTAGATGGTCGAAATTCTCGGAGCCTTCCACTATATACGGCGTATCTCATAGCCTGATCGAGTTGCTTCGGGACCTCATAAACCAAACCAAACCATATCTTGCAGTGCAGTTTAATTCGTCCCCCAAGTACCCACCTTGCATTCACAGCATATATGTAACGCGACTCATTCGAACATTTGACCTCGAGAGCTATTATTCGAACTGAAGTGGAAGCGCGAATTTTCATGTGGCACTTGATCTCAGTGCGTGGTTATGCATATGTTTGTTGTGAGCATAAAATATGGAAAAAGAAGTAATTTTTTTTACTATATATTTTGCGCGGCCGGATTTACAAGCAATGGTATATCCAGCAGCCAAATGACCGTGTATATCGAACAATTTGTTCAAATTATTCCATGTTGGTCTCTAACAAATCCAGTGCGTAATTAAGATATGCATCAGAGTGAATCGCCGAACTTTCATCCTCTGATGTGCTCTTTATTCGCTTCGCCGGTTACGCGACTGCCATAGGGCTGCGCTGTAAACTAAACTCGATAAAATATTTTATTTATGTGCTCAATTAGTAGAGATGGCTTACCTACTTATAGTGCAATAATCAGCGAAAATTGATGGCCATTAGCAACCGAACTGGAAAGAGGGTTGAATCTGTGCCGCGGAGGGCGTGGCGTCGCTAGGAGAATCGACGGCGACGATGCGCCGGCCGACAGCTGCCAGTCGATGACCAGACGCATAGCATGCTTGGTTTGTAAAGGTGACCACTGCTCAAGTGCTGCCGATACTTTACGCCGCAGTCGACAAGAAGTGAAAGCGATTAAGTTGATTTACGTTGCACTCTCTCCAGGCGTTTTAATTGAGCAGTAGCCCATCCATGTTTGGTGTCAGTGCTGCGTTTTCATTTTTAGTATCAACCAAGCAGCTCGATTAGACCACTATTAATTGTGCTTGAGGGAGTATATATGACAAACACTAAGTGACGACTAGATATATCAAATTTTCTTTATTAAAAATAGTAGTTGGTAGGGCCCTTACCTGCAGGTATACTTAAAGCCTGATAGCATCTGGTTTAAGCACCCTTCCATATATATTTCATGGAAATCAGGTTAAGCCTAGCTGAGTCCACTTAGAAAGGTACCCTCTCGCAAAACATGGCTTGCCAGTGCGAAAGCAGGAAGGTGCTGTATAGAAACTAGCAGATGTCGTCCTTGCATGATGGAAACTGGCAGCTTGAAATATGAAATCTATATGTGCCAGGAGGAATTCTATGTAATATTAAGCATTCCAATACTTTGCTTGAAAGCATATGCTTTTTTTTTTGCTCATTAGTTTCATTCACAGTGAACATATGAGGTGTCCACTCGGAGACATTTACTCTATTTTCCTTTTCCAAAAGGTTGCTTCGTCCCTGACAGAGTACTGCCAAATTTTTGTTTTAAGCTAAGAAAATTTCTCACTGCAAAATTGGAAAGTGTGCCAAGTAATTAAGTAAGGCAACAATGCTATGCTTCAGAATACTCAGGCTACTGGAGGCATTAAGCTGAAAGTTTCATCATTAAAATCTTGTCAAACATGAGGATAGTCCGAAACTGAATTGATAAACTACTGATGTTAATACTGCATTTATGGTTCCAAAAATGGCTGGGATCACACGTGTATGCTGATGGTACAGTGTAGCAACTTTTGTTGCTATACGTACCTTAATTACTATTTCTCAATTTTTGGAACGCTGTCATCTTGACAATGCTATTTTTTTAACTGCCGATTTTACTTACAATTACTGTGCCTAAAGGTTAAAGGTGTGGGAAAGGTTATACCAGAAACTGAAATACACATAAATTGAGCAAATGCAACAAATATTTCAGGGGCACTTCAGCACCGCTGTTAAGGAAAACATGCCACAGCATTTACGGCTCCTGTATCCTCATCCCTGTACATTTAGTTGGCTACTTGTTGACTCACCAATCTTAGTTTGCACTTTTATCACACATACCAATTTGTAAAATCACTAATTACCACATTATGTAAATGAACTCCCAACTCACACATCTGATGGGATTCTGAAAGGCAATGAGTTTTTCTCATGTCAAAGGAGCTGCTTGGGTAGGCAGCTGGACCACACCATGGTCCTCACATCACACAGACCAATCCATCCAGTCATACTATCTGCCACTCATCCTTGTCGTTCATCATCATCATCATCATCATCATCATCATCATCATCATCATCATCATCATCATCATCATCATCAGCCTGATTATACCCACTGCAGGGCGAAGGCCTCTCCCATATTTCTCCACTTAACCCGGTTCTGTGCTAGCTGCATCCACTTGACCCCTGCGAACTTCTTAATCTCATCCGCCCACCTAACTTTCTGCCGCCCCCTGCTACGCTTTCCTTCCCTTGGAATCCAGTTTGTTACCCTCAGTGACCATCGGTTATCCTCTCTTCGCCCTACATGTCCTACCCATGTCCATTTCTTCTTCTTAATTTCCACTAGAATGTCGGTAACTTGAGTTATTTCTCTGACCCACTCTGCACGCTTTCTATCTCTTAATGTTACCCCTACCATTTTTCGTTCCATAGCCCTCTGGGTTGTCCTCAACTTAAGTAGAACTCTCTTGGTTAGCCTCCACGTTTCAGCCCCATAGGTGAGTACAGGCAAGATGCAACTGTTGTATACTTTCCTCTTGAGCGATACCGGTAAGCTGCTAGTCATAATCTGCGAGTGCTTGCCGAATGCGCACCATCCCAATCTTATTCTTCTTGTTATTTCCTTTTCATGGTCCGGATCTGCGGTTACTACCTGTCCTAGGTAGACATATTCGCCTACTACTACCAGTATTTCGCTACCTAATGTAAACTGCTGTTCCTTCCCGAGGCTGTTGAACATTACCTTAGTCTTCTGCATATTGATTTTCAAGCCTACCTTTCTACTTTTTCTGTCTAGGTCATCAATCATTATTTGCAGTTCATCCCCCGAGTTGCTTAGCAAGGCAATGTCATCAGCAAATCGCAGATTACTGAGGTATTCTCCATCTACCCTTATCCCTAACTGATCCCATTCCAAGTCTCTGAATACTTCCTCTAAACAAGCTGTGAATAGTACTGGGGAGATTGTGTCTCCTTGCCTAACACCTTTCTTTATGTGAATTTTGTTACTTTCTTTATGCAGAACTATGGTTGCTGTGCAGCCACTATATATATCTTCCAGCACTTTCACGTACGGCTCGTCTACCCCCTGATTTCGCAATGCCTGCTTCACCGCCGAGGTTTCCACTGAGTCAAATGCTTTTTCGTAATCAATGAATGCTATGTATAAGGGCTGGTTATATTCCGAGCATTTTTCTATCACCTGGTTGATGGTATGGATATGATCGATAGTAGAGTACCGTTTCCGAAACCCTGCTTGATCCTTTGATTGAATGCAGTCTAAGGTTGTTCTGATTCTATTAGCGATTACCTTAGTAAATACCTTATACGTAACAGACAGTAAGCTGATTGGTCTGTAATTTTTAAGGTCCTTAGAGTCCCCTTTCTTGTGAATGAGGATAATGTTTGCATTCTTCCATGGTTCCGGTACCGTCGATGACACCAGGTACTGCGTATACAGGGTGGCCAGTTTTTCTAGCACGATATCCCCCCCGTCCTTCAGCAAATCTGTAGTTATCTGATCCTCTCCAGCTGATTTCCCCCTTTTCATAGTTTCTAATGCTTTCTTGACCTCGTCTTTCGTCACTGGTGGAACGTCTGACTGTTTTTCCCTACCGCCAATCTCATTACTGTCCTGACTACTTTGGCTGCTGTAGAGATCTGTATAGAACTCCTCGGCTACTTTGACTATCTTGTCCATATTAGTGATGACGTTGCCCGCCTTGTCCCTTATCGCATACATCTGGTTTTTGCCTATGCCCAATTTCTTCTTTACCGCTTTAAGGCTTCCCCCGTTCTTTACAGCATGCTCAATTTTCTCCATGTTATACTTCCTTATATCGGCCACCTTGCGCTTATTGATTAGCTTTGATATCTCGGCCAATTCGATCTGGTCTGTTGGATTGCAAGCTTTCATACTCTGACGTTTCTTAATCAAATCTTTCGTCTCCTTAGACAGCTTACCGGTATCCTCTCTAACTATCCTACCGCCTACTTCTACCGCGCACTCAGTAATGATATCTCTGAAATTATTGTTCCTTGCCTCTAGGGTAATGTCGCCATCCTCAGTTAGAGCTGAATACCTATTCTGTAGCGAGATCCTGAACTCTTCTGCCCTCCCCCTCACCGCTAATTCGTTGATGGGTTTCTTTCTTACTAATCTGTTGCGTTCCTTCTTCAGATTTAGGCTAATTCGGGACCTCACCATCCTGTGGTCACTGCATCGCACTTTCCCGATTACCTCTACATCCTGCACAATGGCGGGGGTTGAACACATTATGAAGTCGATTTCATTTTTAGTCTCTCCGTTTGGACTTTTCCATGTCCATTTCCGGTTCTTCCGTTTGCTGAAGAAGGTATTCATGATTCGTAAGTTACTGCGCTCTGCAAACTCAACTAGTAACTCCCCCCTGCTATTCCTAGAACCAACGCCATAGTCACCTACTGCCTTGTCTCCTGCCTGTTTTTTCCCTACCTTGGCATTGAAGTCGCCCATTAGTACAGTATACTGCGTCTTTACTTTTCGCATTGCCGATTCTACATCTTCATAGAAGCTTTCAACTGCCTGGTCATCATAACTACTTGTAGGTGCATAGGCCTGTACAACCTTCAGTTTATACCGCTTATTAAGCCTAATTACGATGCCTGCAACCCTCTCATTAATACTATAGAATTCATCTATATTACCCGCTATATACTTATTGACAAGGAAACCTACTCCTAGTTGTCGCCTCTCTGGTAAACCTCGATAACACAGTACATGCCCATCCTTCAGTACAGTATATGCCTCATTCGGCCTCCTAACCTCACTAAGCCCTATGACATCCCATTTCATGCCCTCTAGTTCCTCTAACAGCACTGCTAAACTAGCTTCACTAGCTAGGGTTCTAGCATTAAACGTTGCCAGGGTCAGTTTCCAATGGCGGCCTGTCCAGCGGAGCCAGGCTTTCTTAGCACCCCCTGCTGCGTCACAGGTCTGACCGCCGCCGTGGTCAGTTGTTCCGCAGCCGCTGGTGACTGAGGGCCGGGGTTTTATGGAGATTATCATAGGAGGTTGTGGCCAATTACTGCACCAGGGTGGCCAACTCCTGTTCTGGTGAGGGAGTGCGTTGCCGGAGGTGTTCACCGACATCAGGTCGCACTCCAAACCTGTTTATGCAATTCCATCGACACTCGGATTTTTTTTTTTAATTTTTTGTTCATCCGGTGGAGAATTGCGCGGCACCGGGATTTGAACCCCGGTCCTCTTGCATGCGAGGCGGATGTTCTACCGCTACGCCACCGCTGCACCCTTCCTGTCCTTGTCGTTCAAATTCCCTTTTTTGGTAAATATGGCCTTTTAATGCAGTCACATTAAATTAGGCGAGGGCTTCAACTATTGTTACATGTAAAGAATTACTGCACACGCTTTTTATGCCCTTTTAGTATGCTGCCTCACCATCCCAGTAGCATAGAGGCACAGCAATAGTGTATTAAGCGGGCATCCAAGGTTAGATCTAATCTCATTGCTACAAGCATGTCACCTCGCTTTGAAGGGCCAAGAGTTCAATATTTTAGTAAAGTGATTAGCACTGCCAAATGTTTGAGCATTACATGAGGTGACAGTATGGGTGTAAGTAAGCATTGCAATTAAGAAAGTTGCTGCTCATCTGCAAAATACTGAATTAAACAAATCTTATGCAATTCAACAAACACCGCCCACTTTGCCATTTTATCATCAGTCCCTGTCTGCAGTTCGAAACATCTTCATTGGGCTTACCTCTAAAAATTGTCTACGAAATATATCTGTGAACTTTTCTTACTTCACTGGTTTTGCGGATTATTTCCCGTCTCAAAAGGAATAACAAATACATGTGGTTCTATGACACATACAGTAAATACTTACCTTTCTAGGTAGGTTACAAAAAGGGAAGTAATGCAGAAGGTAGGCAGTCTAAACATAAATGAGTGTGTCAACATGGTGTTTTGGCACTGGAGTGTTTATTACTCCAATCATGTGCGCTAATAATGAATGAAAAGGCACATAAGTATGAATACTTTATTTTGACACAGAAGCTATGGCCAACGTGTGTGTGTTGCCATTACGCTTGTAAGAGAAGTGCAGACTTGTGAGTACACTGTTGAGCCAGTAGCACAGGGAGCAGTCAACTTGGGCCAGGGAATGCCATGCTTTGAAAGGTGGGCAGCTGTTGTGATCTTTCGACTAGTATCAGTCACGTGCAGGATCGGCTGTCACGGGGAGAAAAAACAAAAGAATGCAAGCTCAGAACAATAACAAAACACCCAGAGAAACTCAGAGATGTACCAAATTTAAATAAAAAGATAGCAGGACTGCAGCTAATGCAGCAGCTCATATATTCTAATAGTGGATTTGCATATGGTCACTACACCCTCAAAAAGGAAAGAAGCACAAATGCTGAATTCATGACTCGTCAAAGGAACCAGACAAGAAGAAAAGTGTGCACCCTGTAGCATAGCTCAAGAATGAGAAAAGCCAAAACAGAGAAAAGGTTACCCTAAGTAAGGCCAGTACTAGTGCTCTCTGCATGCGTGTGACAATGTATCACTGCAGTGCACATGCACAGCAGAAATGGACACCATGGGTGGTAAAGAACTTTATCAACACTGGCCGCAGACATCAGAACAGACAGCTGGTTGTGCTTTGGTATAACGCAAGCGTGCGGGCTTTGGTAGGTTGTGAAGCATATAAATAAACGTTGAGACATCTTGAAAACCATGTGTGCACATTTTCATTTGCTGCTGCATCCAAGAAGTTTCGCTTGCACTGTTCATTAGACGACATGCGTTGCTCTCGGATTGTAGCGTTTGTCGACTACACAGCATGATTCCAGAATTGCGACTGACTCAGCTGTGAACATTTCATTTTTCTAAACTTGCGAAATCATTCCTATGGGCTGTGAAAAAGAATGAGGAACTGTTCCACCGAAATGTAGTCGCTCGCCCTCTATAATGCACATGATGGCAGTCATAAGTCATTTTGTGCCAAACAGTAATTTCCATACAAGTAACAAGAAGTTCTCAAACTATGTGACAGGACCATAGCTATTTACTTTGAGGGTGGCCACAGCAAACGGGCAACAACCACAAGATGGGCAAATCCCTCACCGAACTACAGGACCACAACAGTTGCTACAATGCTAGCATCATAAAACCTCTGGCTGTCTGATATATGGTCCTCATCACAAATACACCAGTTCATGTTGTTAAGGAGGCTGTCCATGAGCATCATACTTCTCAAAGCAGCTAAAAAATATTGCAAACAGAGACCAACACTTGATTTTAAGTGCAGTAGCAGCACTACTAACATTCAGTGTGTTAATGAAGTATAGACACCCTGAAACAGATGACAAAAATTCAATTATAAATTATTTAGCGGTTGAAGATAAAAACCAGGTGATGATCTGTACAGAGTAATGTTTTGCATGTCGTTAACAAGCAAAATGCGACCAAAATTAGGTGCATATGCTCCTGTAAGATGAAGTACTGCACTGGCCTAGCCCAAGCAGTGCGAGTACCTCCAGTCAAAACGCTTTCAAGTGCCATCATCCATGAGTTGGTTGCCCAATAGCAATCGGAATTTTCATAATGCAGCGTTCCTTATCTTCGGCCAGCATTTTTCACTCTTCCCAATGGATGCAACCCTCCCCAAAACTCCAAATTGAAGACATCAATTCAGTCATGCAGAATTGTCAATAATGACCTGAACCACAAACCAACTTGGAGAGGTGGAAGCAGGCTCGAGCACTTTGAAGCTATAATACGGGAGTTTTGAAGCATTCAAATTGTTTTGAAGCACGTTTCTAAAGTCAAAAGATTTTATTAGCTGAATTTTTTATACCTGACATACCAAAATAACCTATTTGATTCCTTTTTATTCAAAGATCAATGCATTGCTGAAAATGCAAGACTAACAGCCAAAACATGTATAGATGTTTAAAATAACACAAATGACCTTAGCAACAATTTGGAACAAACTAGCAGAAAATGCAATGCTTGTTTCTATACTTGATGCCCGAACGATAAGTTTGACTAAAAACATGACTCTTTTAGCTTGAGAAATGTGGACTATACCACTATGATGTGCTCAAGCACCACTAGACTAGTTCGGAGTTCACATCAATAAGCAGCACATTTCCACTCTCTATCTTGTGCATATAATTTTTTTTTATCCATGCCTGTTCTGATAAAATTTCCAAGGCACTGATCAGTAATAACTTCAGTGAGGATAGACTGCACTCAAGGATAGCCCTTTCCTCCTCCAGATGCCCTACTCCACGGCTTTCTGTCAGTGGCTTCTCATGTTTTCGCTTGAGTGGCACCGGAGCTTCCTTAATTTTAACATGTTAATGATGGGCCCTCCATGCCTGCCCAATACTTGTGACATTTCTAATGATTGACACCTTCATGGTGTCACACCCATAATACTGTGTTTTTGTCTGACGTATGTTTGACAAGCTTATTATTAACAAAGAGGTTCAATGAAATAGATCTATGACTGCCAGAAACGAGGCTCATGCTGGTCTGGCTTATGGGATTTAATGTCCCAAAGCAACACAGGCTATGAGAGGCTCATGTTCTTCTATTTAGCAGAAAAGGAAAAAATTGAGGAAAGCATATAATTAACTAATAAAAACAAAATCTGCATTGGTGATGAATGGCAATTAGCAGTGTATCTACTCTCAAATGAGAAATAACTCATTGCAAACTAGGAAAACAAAACAAAAACAAGAAACATGCCACTGTTGAGGTCCGAGTCCTCCACATTATGCATCCCATGTTGAAAAACGTAGGAAAAATAGCTTTAAGAGCCATGTCCCCTGTTAAGGATGGCGACAACGAGACAAACGCGAGAGCTGCCGCTTTCAACTATTGTGACAAGAATTCCCCACCGGAAAGGAACGCGGGGTGTTTGGCCAGACGGCGACAGCAGCCCAAGTCGGGCCATCGGGAAACAAAAAGGTTCAAGTGAATCCCGGTGTCTTCCCGCCTGGGTCAGTACCCTCAAGCCGGCCACGCGGTCATCCCCTTCGTCTGGCCGACAGCGCGCAACGGCCCTTGCGACGCAGACGGTGTGGCCCAGACCAAGTCCTCGCTAGCCATCTACACTACGCTTCTCCAATTCGTCTTGCCGACAGCGCGCAGTGGCGCGTTCGACATGGTTCGACGCGGGAGTGCCCCCGACAATGGGACGCAGACAGACACCGATCGACGCAGGTGTGTGCCAGACTGTGAGACGCCGGCAGTCAGTGAGCTCCTCGTGTGCTGCCCTTTACACTGCCACAGCGGCTTCCTCCTTCCCCACCAAGTCTAAACTTTCTAGGGGGCCCCGAAAAAAAAGAAAAGAGAGAGAGGGAGAGAGAGAAAGTAATCGGATTTCTTGTGAGGAGGCTTTAATATTTAGACACCGCGTGCAGCAAAATATAACATTAAAATCTTGAGGAAACGCAAGGTAGCCAATTGCATGTGTATGTAGTCTTCACGCCATGCCAAAACTGCCGTTAGTTAAGCGTAGGTATCAAGAAAGAGAAAACCAATATTCTTCCCAATTTAATGTATCTGTGAACTGGAGGCGACGGTGGTAGAAGAAAGACAAGAAGCTCAGGCGGCGTGCCCGCCCTGTGGTGTGCGAGAGGCGCTGTTATATCATAGCTATATTTATCGCACCGCCGCCAGGGCCGGCATGTGTTCTGGCTGCAATGCTCTTCGCTGATTCTGCATGTAGAAGGTCCCCCCCGCCTCCAATTTCCCCTTTCGAGAAAGATGGCGCCGTTGCGGCAGCAAGACTGTATCTGTGGCTGAGGCGTCCCGAGTGTTGAACAGCAACCTTGGAAAAGGCCAAACCTCATAAAGCGTTCAGACGTTGGCCCTTCCCAGTGGTTTGTATGAGGTTTCCAGTTCCTAGTCTCCAGTGGTATACAAAACTGATCATGTGCGGAAGCACCTTATCGCAGACCAGCCTCATCCAGCGCTACTCTAATTTATTAGGCGAATGCCACGCTGCACCACACTAGAGTAACCCGCACATGGCATTTTAAGCTTTAAAACATGCAAGAGCGGTGTCTGACTGCTGCTCTTCAGTCACAGAGGGGAGTAATTTCATATATTCGTTTGAATCGTTCAATGGGCCCGCGCACGTCTAATTGCTTACGACATTATTTGACTCATTTAATGGGCCCGCGCACGTCTAATTGCTTACGACATTAATTGACTCATTTAAACATTGCTCATTCAAGATTTATCTTATTTCCCCGGGTCCAGCAAAAATGTTCACGAGTCGGCCCAGACGACCCGTGGACTGAGCCGCACCCGGCTTTTGGGCCGGCCCATGCCCACGCAGTGTCGTGTGAAGCACGTGCTACCTTCACCTGACACTTCTACACAAGGTTTGACGATCTTCTATTTTTTCGGTTCCTGGGACTGCCTTTCAGTGGGTCGCTTTCTACTTTTCGAAGTCTGAAAGGTAGGCAAGGCCGGCAGAGAATATTGTGGGGACCGCTTCCTTTGCTAGCAACGAGCAACGCTTTGTAGCACATGCCCATTTAACTCTGTCATCCATGTTTTGGACACAAACCTGGGCTTCAAATGCCCCTCACAAACAGTGACTGTATAGCTCGGTCCTATCTTGGTATGCCGGCCGCCATAGCTGAAGCTGTTCGACATCTTTTCGCACCGAAAAAAGCTGACATTTTTCATTGCAGAATACGTAGCCTGTATCGCAGTGGAGAACAATGCACGTTTTTTCCACATTACATTACAACTTAGAATATACCATGATCGAAGAAAGGCGTGGAGCGGGGGCGTCAGCGAAAGTTGAGAACTGACTGCCATTCCTTGCGGCAACCAGCGAACCCGCGGCCACCAACAGCCAACGCAGTCTCTCGGCAGCCTACAGAAATCAGCGCATCGGTATCGCCACTTACTGCTTGGTGTGGAGCAGCCCGCTCACGCATTTCTATTCTAACACCATGATGCGGAGGTTGTGTGTCCGGGCCGACCAGTGGCATATGGTAGTTTTTTGCTTGACAATTACCTCAGACAAAATCATTATGAAATCCATTGATAGCCACGCCATTATGGGCATAGAGCAGCGGTCTCAAACTCATATTGCTACGTGGGCCGCATTGACAAAGCCTTTTCTCTCATGACCCAGGAGCCAGAAAACAAAACAACAGGAAACAAAATACAATAAATAATGATAAAATGAACAAAAATAAGCAAAACTTCTTTTTTCCAGACCAAGCCCTTCCATTATTGAAAAAGAAAAGCAACGTGTGCTCCTTTCCGCTTGAATGCCGGACAAAAGCAGTTTCAGGATCACTCGGAGAGAGGTACTGAAATGACATACCTGTTAATAAATACCACACTTATAATCCTCAGCAAGAAAAAAAAAAGCACACTTGGAAATAAAACAAAAGGCAGGATGTCCGGCTCCTTGCTTTTGAAGGCATAGTGATGTAAAATGAAAGTTCATGCAGATTAAGTGGTCAACGCCTTATCAAAAATGAATGTGTACTAACTGGGTACTAAGTCAGAGCTTATTTTAGCTCGAAATTAGGGCTGGTGGTAATGCTTTCAAAATGTCGGCTAAAAATTGAGCTGGGCAGACTGCATCACGCAGCTTCGCTGGCCGTGCTCTAAGACCCCTGGCATGAAAGGATCATCTCTGATGAGCGGAAAGAGACTGCCCGGCACTGCTGCGCCAGAAGATGCAGGAGATGACAAAGCAAGTGAGTGCGAGGGCATGCTCACAATTCTTGCTGCTACAGTGAGCCTCATTTGCTAGGCTGCTTTGATTAATGTGAAGCAACCCTGCCACAATCGGCTGGTAGGCATATCGCTGCCCGGAGAAGCTGTCACTGTTTTTAGCTGCTCAACGGCCCTGATAGTAACCAAATAAATAAATAAATAAATAAATAAATAAATAAATAAATAAATAAATAAATAAATAAATAAAGTTCTTGCAGCAACTTTTTCACACGCACAAAAAAGCGACACAACCAATCTGTGTAGGAATACCATTCGTTAAAGAAGGCAGCTTTGCTAGTTTCTCACAGCGAATTGAGAAGACAATATAGCGTGGTTTGATCTTCCATCTCGTGCAAACATTTGTTTGTTTTTGGAGCTAGTCTGGTTTTCTTAGTCTGAATCAACTGTTACATTGCACACTGTTTGCGATGCATTAATTGCAGCTGAGAAAGAAAGGCTGCGAACTACAAGCTGGACACCGCAACTGCAGGAAGCTGCAGGGATGCTTGCTTATTCGAATCCTTCATGCACTCTATGCAACTGGTGACCTGTGCCATGTTCCCCATGTAAAAATTAAAACAAATGACCAGTCCCGGTGGCACAGCAATTGTTTTGAAATTAAGTACAGGGCTCACCTTGTGGCGTTGGAGCATATGCTGCCTCCGCCTTTCATAGTCCCATTTGTTCAGCCTCAGCAACCAGCAAGCCCATGCTAGACTCCAAAACACATATCAGGAAGGTCCCTGCGTACAAATATTAGACGTCAGCTTATAAGCGATGTTTACACACACAAAAGAAATTAAGACAAGTACAAGGCGTAATCGCTTACCTCACCGTAATTAGAAAGTGGCCCTGCATACACTTGACAGTGCGCAGTCATAAAATGAGGTATGAAATCATTATTCTACACCGCGTCATTACAATGCGGGTCACACAAAGGGTCACGTCGCACAAATGGCTAGTACGTCGTGGTGCACCGAAACAAAAGCTTCCCACACAGGCCTGTGTGATCCTCGCCTTTCCTGCTTCTACGCGTTGTTTTGTCATGTCCTAGTATCTCCTTAAGTCCCTCCATCAGCTCAAAGACGTTACAATCAATAAATATTCATCCAGACCGCTGAGGAAAGCTCACCCAAGTTTCCCGCCGTTTTCAGGCGCACGCAAGACTGGTAGTCAGGCGTGTTTTACATGACTGAGACTTTCGTGCGGTTGGCCTAATAAACGGTATTTAACCGCATGTTCCTTGGTGTAGAACTACGTTGAGCTTTCGATTGAAACTTTCTATAATACACCTTTGGGCCGTTCGGGCCCACTGCCGGCCAAGCAGGCTCAATGGTCGTCAACAGAACATTCGGGCGCAGGGAAGTTGAAAACTAAACGTAGAGTTCCTGACAGCGGGCAATGACTCAATACATGCATACTGAAATATCTAAAAAATAGAAAAAATTGCTTACGTACCATACAACACGAGAGCGCACTGCTGGCACGGCGACGCAGCTCCCACGGCTCCGACGACCAGCCATTCTGCTACTAAAAACAACCACCTGACCACAAAACAATAGCCGGACGTGACGTTTTTCTTAAACCGAATAAGACGTCATGGGTTGCAGCAAGCATTTTGCTCCTGCAACCCGGTTGCAGGAAGCATTTCGCTGCTGCAAGCGGGTCGCAGGAGACGGCGCCCTCGAAGAAGTGCCCGTGGCGTTCGAGAAGAAGCCGAAGTTAGCTGCCGTATCTCGGTGCTCCGACCCTGCTCTTCTGCGCCTGCTAGCTCAACCCCTAATTAAAACCCAACCTTCTGGTTACGGGCCTAAACGGCTACGTGACAATATATTGAGGACAGCGCGTGACAGAATGAAGATACACTTGTGAATTGGACAACATCAGCAGGTAAGGTATTCCACTGGCGAGTCGTTCTAGGAAAGAATGATTCTTTAAAAATGTTGGTTTTGGAGGAGTATTCTTTAACTTGTTTAGGGTGATAGGAACGTGTTGTGCGTGGGTTAGCGGTTTCAATATAAAGCGTTTTATCAATTCCTAATTCGTCATGATAAAGCAAGTAAAAAAGCTTCATTCTTTCCCGGTAACGTCTTGATGCTAAGCTTTCCAGGTTGGCATCTAGTGAGAGTTGGGTTGGAGATGTGCGCCAGTTATATGCGTTATAAATGAATCTTGCCAATTTACGTTGTACGCTTTCAAGTTTGATGATGTTGGTTTGTGTGTAGGGGTCCCAAATAGTAGCAGCATATTCCAATATCGGTCTGATGTACGTTTTGTAAGCCAAAAGTTTTATGTCGCGTGTTGATTTTCCCAGTGTTCTCAGATAACCGAGCCCTTTCATTGCCTTCTTTTCAAGGTATCCTACGTGTTGGTTCCATCTTAGATCTCTTGTGATTATTAATCCAAGATATTTAAAACTTGATACTGTAGCTAAGGCATGGTTTCCAAGACAATATGTAAAGTGCAATGGTGGTTTTTTTGCGAGTGATTGTCATAGCGACTGTTTTTTTGTTATTTATAGCCATTTGCCACGTAGGGCACCATTCTTGTATTTTGGCCAGAGATGTGTTTAAGTCTACCTGATCTTCAAAACTATGGATTTCATGGTAAATCACGCAGTCATCTGCGAAAAGTTTGATTTTCACTGGGATTTCACAAGTGATGTTGTTAATAAAACGAAGTGTCTAAAGGTACGTCCGACGGATCCATTCGATTCTCGTAAAGATACGGCGGACGTCGATATACAGGCTCATGGCTACATGCACGTCGAACGCGGCCCCATTCCGCTTGCTACGCGTGAATGGATCTCATCCTCTATGATATCAGCTAGCCGCGACTCTCGATGAGGTTCTACGAAGAGTGCATCCGTTCTAACATAGATCACGGTCTTCACTTAGGGTTGTGTACGGCAAACATCGCTGTCAAGCACGTAGCTGCAGGCGATATATGCTACGTACTGCACCAGCTCCACCAGCTGGCATCGAGATACGCACATTCACGAGCAGCTTTCGCTTCGCACTAAACTATCACCTCGATCTGCCCGTAATGCGAGCGAGCTATTCCTAGCATTTACGCTGTCTTAGGTCCTGCATCGACCTCTGAAGATCTAGCGCCGGTACAACACACACACACCTCGTCGTGCAGCTGAACATTCGGCAGTCCAAAGTATGTATGTGAAATGGCATTGTGCTCGTTCCTCACATGCAGACCGAGGAAACAGGATGTTTTTAGCTAAATTCTTCGTTTAAATTCTACCTCAGAGCCGTGGCAGTAGACATGCCGAATCTACTAGAGGCCTGCACATCGACTCGTCGAGGCGAAGACCTACTGCACCGCACCGCAAGAGTGCACAACCGGAAAGCCGGAAGCGTGAATGATCCGAATTCCCTGTGAACAGCAATGTTCTTTGGTATATAGGGGATTACTAGACTAAAGTGCTTAGGCTGCATCTTTTTCTTGTCGTTGAAGTTTGCGTACATGTAGTTTAAACCCCCGCATGCTCGAGGTTAGCGTGACCCGACTGAACGGCCGCGCAGCTTTGAAACGATCGGGATCGATATGCATGCATCGCCGGGCTTAGGTACGCGGTAGAAAATGTGCGCTGCACATTTCGTTGAAGAAGCTGACTCTTGGAATTTTGCAGAGTGTGCCATGCAAGCGATCGTTGCTACAACCACGCATCCATGTTCCCACGGCTGGCCTACCCCGAGGCGCATAAATGTTCAACCGTGGACGTATCAATGATCGAAGAGAGGACAGATTTTCACAATATTGGGCGCGAAATCGATAGCTACCAGTGCTCAGTGTTAGAGAAATTCTGCCTTGATCATGCGCAATTCAGTGTTTCAGGTGTGGTCAGTAGCTATATAAGTTTGAACAGTTCGCCTTTCAAGTCAGCGGCGCCAGCGATGGATCGGCGGAGCGATTTTCCACGCTACATCGCTGTCTTGCTAGAAAGCCTATCTAGGCGGCGTTTGACATTCACCTGCTTTTTGTTGGCCCCGTAATTGAAAGCAACGCCTTCAGAAACGCGTTAAATGTTCAAAAATGTATTCTCTTCAACAGTTTCACTCCAGGCTGTCAAAGCAGGCGGACGTTGATAAAACAGTTGAGCACTCCAGTCTTTAGAAATCTGTACAATCACCTTCAGTTTGTAAAATTATTGGAATAGGTCACTTTCCGATCGCTGGGACATAGACCCTCATGACAGCGCTGTCACGTGAATAAGGACCACACCAGGCCGAAAGCTTGTCTCATATAACATAGCTAACCAAGGTATACCTTACTACAGCATTGTGTTGATTTTTATGGTGCCTAAGCGACTAATGCTGCCATGCACCAAGAACAAGGTTTAATGTATTTATTTTGTGTGTAATGACTAAAATGTTCTTTAGGATGTAGCTTGTTTAGGAACATTTTAGGAAACCAAAAATGCAGGAAATTTGCACGTCTCTCCTAGGATCATGCTGGGATGGAAATGGATCTGTTGGAAATTGTACAAAATGTTTCCTCTTTTCTCGACTCTGGCGCATGTGTAAGATATGGTTTATTGTTAGTTCATCTCCACACTCCTTGCATATTGGTTTGTCCTCTTTCATAAGTATGAAGCTGTGTGTGAGGTTTGGGTATGTGTTTTGTGAAGATGACGTAAAATGTCCTCCATGTTGTGTTTTTGATTACTGCATGATTTCCATTCCTTAATGACAGGTTTGACAAGTATAGTTTGTAGTTTATTTCAATGTTTCAAAAATCCTGCCATTTCACTCTCACTTTTCTTTGTACAAGCTTCTTGGTATCTTCATGCAGCATATTCACCCTCTGTAATTTAGAATTGCGTCAAGGTAACCTGGTTATTTCTTTTCATCACCTTTCAAGACTACTGTCCCGATTTCATAAAGTTTCTGACGACAGGAACTCCTTGGAAGTCATAGAAATAAATGAGATCCACAATCATGAGCTATCTAGGGTATGCATATACATGTCCATCGCTCAGTGGAATGGCGTCAGTACGCTGTTAGAACAGGTCTTGAGATAACAACAACCATTGTCTGAGGTGGTCCTTTAATGGGCATTGAAATGCTATGTAACTACAGGTACTGATAGAACTCTTGATCATGTTATGTGATGATGCGATCCTTGCATGAATATAGGTATACATTTCAGAATCTGCAGTGCACCACTTGACCATTTGCCACCAGTTTGTGTGAAAATGTATTTTTCATGCATGTTAACCAGTGTTTAACAGATGACCCCTGTGCACAAGCCAAAAGTGCCACGAGCCAAATGTCACGAGGCCACACGACATGGCAGGAGCTGTTAAGCCAAGCTTACAAAGTTATATTTGAAATATTTCATCTTCAACGTTTCAGCTCCAATTAAGAAAGGTTGAGGCTTACAGAGGTCTATGCCAGGTTGTCTATCACCTAACAGGGCAGCCTACGACCGTATGCTAATGAGTATATCTGAGATAACAGAGACATGAATTAAGGAATTAGTAGTAATGTTTGTAGCAAAGGGCATGTAAATTAATGAGAATCCACAGTGGGATCTGCAGACAAGAACCATTAACGCTGGCACACCATACCCTTACAGGTGGAGATTAGGAGTCTCCCTAATTTTTTGTCTGCTCAAAGCTTGTCATTTCCTTCGTTCTTCCAGATGAGGAAGATGTGAAAATGATAGCATCTAAAATGCCAGAGACCATCGTTAACAAGGATGCTGATCCCAACAGCGTAAAAAGGAATTTCAGAAAAGATGGGTGACTAGTAATGCTGGCAACAGTTGAAACTAAGTGGAAAGGCATGAAATTGAAATGCAACATATGCAGAGATATGTTGCGAGACGACCAGTCTGTGGTGTGCGACATCTGTCTCCGTTAGTTCCATCAAGTGATTGGCCAAAGCAGATGGGGCTTGTGGTTTTGTGATAAGTGCAGTGTAGTAGCATAGATGCAACCTTGCCCATTAATAATTCGAGTGGAGTAAGTGCATTGTTTTGTTTTGTTCATGGTTTCCATGAAAACATTATGAGAAATTTTTTTCTAGAGAATGTTTGCTGAAATGTGAATATAATGTGCAATAAAACTAGTGTTTTCTTGCTGTTTACTTTTCCTTGTATACATTAGTTCTGTGAAGAAAACCACAGGCTAGAAAGAAATGTAATGGCATGCATTTTGATACTTGGCCCCGTTGTGCTGGCTCAGTAGTTAGAGTGCTTGGCTGCTGAACCCAAAGATGCAGATTTGGTTCCAGCCACAGCAGGGACATTTTAATAGAGGCGAAACAATAGGCCGTCATGCACCGTGCGGTGTCAGTGCATGTAAAAGAACCCCAGATGGTCGAAATTATACCGGAGCCCTCAACTATTGTGTTCCTCATAGCCGTAGTTATTTTGGGATGCTAAACCAGATATATATCACATCATACTCTGAGTAAGATGCTATTCATGGTCAGTTAATCATACACTAAATGATCAATTTTTTTTCTGCATGGTACAGCAGCTGTTGTACAATTTTACTTTAGCCTTCATGAAGAATATCACACTGGCTCCACATGGCCTTCTGTTGACCCTTGATATGCGTCACAATCACACACCCGAGTATGTATTTGTCTAAAGGCACCTATGCATGCAAGGAGGGGACCGTTACTTTCCACTTGTCAGAACTGAAATGCATGATCCACATCATTTCAATAATTCAACTGCTTGCTATTTGAACTGTCCAGCATTGATGCAAGTTTCAAAGAACTGCAATTAGCAAATTAATCTAAGCAGCAAACCATGCCAAGAACTGCTTCGGTTTCATCTTTAGCAACTGTTTGGGAACTAAAATTAGCCAAATGTTGCAAAACATAGATGAGAGGTTACAAAATCTAAAAAACAATGCAGCCTACCTGTGGCATGTAGGGTTTAACATCCTAAAGTGACATATGTAGCTATGAAGAATACCGTAGTGGAGAGCTCCAGACTAATTTGACTGCCTGGGCTTTGTACTTTGAATTGACATCTTGCAGAAAACAGAAGCATTTGCATTTCACCTGCACCAAAGTGCGACTGCCATCACTGGCATTAAACATCATGACCTTGGGGCAAGCAACCGAATGTGCCACTAAGATGTCGCAGCGTGTACGTACATGCTATACATGTCAACCTTTCTAGCATTAAAGCTGTCACATGCATGGCAGATATTCATGTTCAGCTTTGGACTGACAAGTTTAAAAGTGTACTATTTGTGTTTGTCTAGCATGAAAAACAAAGGAAACTAAGGAAAAACGAAAAAAAAAAAATGAACATAATATGTTGAAAAAGCATTAGTCATTAACACATAAAGCATATTCGTTCCTTTATTAATGATAAAGTGGCCTTCAACAATAGTACAAAGCCTGAACATTTAGAAAGGTGCTGTGCCAGGCAGCTATTTTACAGAAACCTGAACCATTTCACCTGTAGCAATACGCATCCCGGCGGTGTGGGCTGGGCACTTATTTTTCGGTCCACTCCAACATGCGAAAACTGCATCGTGCATTCCCATTTTCCGAGTTTTGAGCTCTGTAGTACAGGCTAACAAATTGTCGATGACTTATTTTCGTCTGATTGTTGCACAGCGCGTGTAAATAAATTACCACTGCACCTAATAAACACTGACATGCACGTGCAACATCGCCGATCATAAACGGACACACTGATGTCCGTCCGGACATCGGCGCACTCATCACAGCACTCTTCGTAGTCTCACACAGCACTCTAGTAGGACGTAATCCGTAATCACAGCATCCCACGGTAAGCACAAACCACACCTCCAGTTGTACAACAAACACGAATGACGCGATGCTTGG
This sequence comes from Amblyomma maculatum, assembly GCF_055883805.1. NCBI lineage: Eukaryota > Metazoa > Arthropoda > Arachnida > Ixodida > Ixodidae > Amblyomma > Amblyomma maculatum. Next base: position 6,504,213 of record NC_139348.1, read on the forward strand.
GCTAGAGACACGCCGGCTCGCCGGCGGTGCCCAGCTTTTTCAGCGCCGCTTGTACTACGTAGAACTTGCAGCACCAAACCTCAATGCGAGCAGAAAGCGATGCGTTACGTGACGCATCTCATCACAGATGGAAGTGAGGAAACTTTGAAGAATCAAAACTACATAATTACATAACGACCGTCGTAGACGTTAATCCACATAATAACGAGGACCAAATGAGCGGGCGTGCGTGCCGCGGGCTGGCCGTCAACACCGCGATTACATGCGCTTGCGCTCTGGTCGTGCTTGCCACCCTGCCGCGGTCCAACTCACGTAAACCTATCATCATGCCATCACGTAGTATATCACCCATTCTAGGCACTATTCTTGCCACTGTACTATTCTTTGTAATTTCACATTTCACGCATGCAGTATGTAGTACATACTTCTTACACCTCGCACGTACACCTCATACCAACTTCGATTTGGCTACATATGGCTACCATGTTGTTGCTACAACCACATCTGAGTCCGGCTTTCCCGACGGATCCCAAGGCCCATATCGGAGAAAAATGCGTTGGGTCCGTCGGAAGAACCCTACCGATCGGGTCCGTCCGCCGTACCTCTGAAAAATATTTCCCGGATCCGTCGGACGGATCCCGAAGAAAAACGCACCGGGTCCGTCGGACGTACCTTTAAGACCATTGATCGGGTCCGTCCGACGTACCTTTAGCCACAGCCTTAATAAAAATCAAGAAGAGTGGTCCTAGTACCGATCCCTGAGGGATTCTTGACTCAACTAAAACAGGTCTGGAGGACACATTACCAACCTTAACACTGATGACTATAGGACAGATAAGTTTCTATCCATGCAAGCAAGGTATAATTTTTCAGTAAAGATTTTAGCTTCAACAGTAGTTTACTATGAGGTACGCGATCGAAGGCATTTTCGAAATCTAAAAAAATAATGTCAATCTGATTATGATTATCTAAGGCTGCGGCGAGGTCGTGAATTGTTTCAAGTAGCTGAGTTACAGTAGATAGCTTAAAGGGCCACTGTCCAGGGAAGGCCCTTTTAAACAAAGGAGCCCAGTGTTTCGATCAGGTACCGGAGATAGTCTGTGCAAAATGCTACAGTGACACGCGCGCCGCAAAGCATCGAAAATACAATTCAAAGCTCTCTCATGCTCTCCTTTGGGAAGCCAGCCTCCCCGCTTCCTGCGCTGGCCCGACGGGCCACGATAATGACGTACGTATCGGGAACGATGTCCATTGGTCCATCTCGCTGACTGACGGGTGAAGGATGGGTGTCTACCGCTCGCAGCGCGCTTTTCCCTCGCCACGGCCAGACTGAATCCAGCGGCGCGCGCTCCCTCAACCGTTTTTTTTTTCGCGCTCGCGGAGAGCCACGCCCCACCTCCCGCCAAACGTGGAGGAGGAAGGGGAATTTGTATTGCGGAGGCTAGACGACCTCGGGCAGGAGAGTGAAAAACCTTTGCGAGGGAACGGAAGGAGAGAGGCATGACAGAATCGGGTGATTGCGGTGGCTGTAACTGCGTTATTAGTTACTCTTTTCAAAAACAGAGATGTGTTTGGCAATGATATGCTCCAGGGTTTTAGCACAAGTGCACAACAGTGAAATAGGCCTAAAAAATGTGGGTAGCGACTGGTCAGAAGTTTTTGGAATAGGAGTGATTTGGGCATACTTCCAGTCAGCTGGGAGTTCGGCACATGTCAATGATTTGTTAAATATGGGGGTCAGGTATTTCGCGCACCATTCAGCATACCTAATTAGAAAACAGTTCGGTATTCCATCTACACCAGAGGACTTAGCGTCTAAGTTCAGTAATAGCGAAAGTACACCTTCCTCTTTAGCGTATACATCACCAATTGCCGGGACTTCATCATAGAGGTTGAAATTGGGTCTTAAGCCGTCATCACGTGTAAAAACAGAGTAAAAATAATCGTTAAGGGCATTTGCAGTTTCAGATTTGTCGGTTGTAACGACATTGTTCAAGCACATGCTTTGCAAGGATTTCCTTTTTGGTGCAATGTGGCGCCAAAAACTTTCCTGCGGACGAAGACAGAAAATTTCCGAGAGACATTTTGATAATGAGCTTTCGCCTTCTTGATGCTATCTTTCAGCATTGCGCGCAGATCGCCCATTTTGATTGCGCTGGCCCCGGACGGGTGCCGCTTATGTTGCTTCCTTGCGTTTTTCAACTTTCGCCCAAGCCGAACGATTTCTTTATTATTCCAAGGGCTAGTATTGCGCACTATCTTTCGTTGAAAGGGCACGAAGTCGTTTATGCATTTCAGCACCAAATCCTTGAAAAAGCGCCATAGCTGGTCAACAGAACTCTGGTTTGAATTGCAAAGGGAAACAAACTCGGTAAATGAGCTATCCATTGCATCTAATATATCGACGTCACTTGCGCGAGAAAAGACAGGAACAACTCGTTCTTGCATTTTTTGTCGTGATAGGGTATTGACCTGCATTGAAAAGCATACCATTTTATGATCCGAAATGCCTTCAAAAATATGAATTTCCGGGTTTCGACGAAGATCGAATTGCTTTGCCAACAAGAAAGAAGTCCAGTACAGATGACGAGCTGCATTGAATCCGGGTTGGTTGCTTTACTAATGAAATAAGATGAGATCAACCAGAGGTTAGACAGAGCGCTTGGAAAGTCGTCACTCCAGTCAATGGACGGCACGTTGAAATCGCCAGTAAGCAGTACGCTACATGAATGGTTTCTGTGCGAACACAAAAATTCATTCAAGTGCCTAAAAACGTGTTATCGGTGCTTGGTGGTTGATAGAAGCCCCCAATCACTATGTTCATTTAATACCTTGATGATAACAGATTCTACTTCGGCAATATACCTGGGCCTTAATGAAATGGGGTATAATGAAAAATGAAATACTGGCCTCAGATCCCGCGTTATACACGATGTGGTCGCTGACCTGCGACACACACTTATACCGGTTTCCATTGGGCGAACAGGAGCAAGAGCAACGAGCAGCCAGAGCAGCGCACGAAAGCACTGGGGTCGCGCGTTCTCGTCTCCCCAATAGAACATACCGAGGCGGAGCGCGTGACGTCAGGCGTCATGTGATCAAACTTTTCCCGCGCTTGCGTTGCCCGTATCTACTCAAGCGTTTCGGGGTAGCTCGGCTGGAAACGCTGATTGGCCCACAATTTCTGACGTCATATATGACGTCACAAAACGTCAGGGGTCACGTGATATTTTATGATGTCATGTTCGGATGTAAGGCACACGTGTTTTCCCTAGACTCCCTGGATTCCCCATGCTTTTCGACCGCCATGCGATAGTGCCTAGAATATACTGGCTAGTGTGCCGTGCGGAGGGCTCTCTCAATGGGAAGAGGTGGCCGCGCCGGCGATGCCTTCCAACTTTGGCTGCCAGGGGCGCTGCTCATCGTATAGGTGCACGTGGCTACCGGAAACGGACGGACTGGCGACAGCGGGAGCTTCCGAAGCGTCAAATAGATCAGTTCTTTCCTTTATATACTTTATTTCTTTTTCAGCTAGTTAGGTTAAGTGCAGCCTAAAGAATAGATTTTAGCTCTTGGTCCTAGCGGCCTGGTTTTTCGTGCCGGCAGCTAGGTTTTCTTGGCGTTCATTGTTTAGCTATCTTGTTTAGATAAATATTTTTCTTTCTAGGCTATTGGCATTCGCAGATTTGGTTTTTAACGCGTGTTTGCTAGTCGTTTATTGTGTCTTCTTTTGGCAATTTGTATATTCTAAGAATTCGTAACAGTTATAGTTCAGTCGATGAGCGCTTAAGATGTGCAATCAAAAGAAGGTAAAGTGTACTCAGTGTGAGGCGCAGGTTAATCTCAAAGAAACGCGTTTTGATTCTGTAGGTGAAGCGGAAGGCAGCGATTTTTTGTGTCGGTGTTGCGTACTGAATGCACGTCTAGATAGATTTGATCAAGAAAGGGGCAGTTTAGTGTCTCGTGTGGAGGATTTAGAAAATGAAGTACGTTTGCTAAGGACGGAAAATCAGAAACTGCTTGGACAGCTTACTCAGATTGAAAAGAAAGGGGCCGACTTTGTCCTTGGAACCAACAAGGACGAACATTCCAATGCGGGCCACGTGGCTGGGGCCAGCATGGAAGGCATAATCAAAGTAGGTCAGGCAGATCCGAACCGTCAGAGTTATTTAGAAGCAGCTAAGACGCCGGAAAAAAAGAAGTAAGGAAGAATGAAAATCCCAGAGATAAGGACACAGATAACCGAAAGCAGGAGCCAACAGTTGGGAGAGGGAGAGAGAAGGCCCAGGTGCTTATCGCCGGAGATTCTAACATAAACAGGTGCAAGCGAGATATCTTGGAACGTGTAAGGGGTGATAAGAGAGTGTTGGTTGGAGCCTTCCCAGGGAGAACAATGAGGGCTGTACTAAAAGAGAGTAAAAATAGGCTGTTGAAGGATTCCGCAGAGCGCAGTATGGTAATAGTAGCCGCGGGTCTAAACGATGTCCTAAATGGTGACGCTGCAGGAGTGGTGGAAAGTTTAGCTAAGGGAGTTGACGAGATCAGGGAGATAGCACAGCAGACGCAGATACCAGAGGTGCTAGGATTGAACGGAAAGATGGAAAAGGACATGGTGACAGTTAATCAGGACATCAGAAAGTTAAGCCTGGAGAAGCGTTTCGAAGTGGTTGAGGTAAACAGGGAGGTACATAAAGCAGGTTTTGGTAGGGCTTTTCAGCGAGATGGCATTCATTTTAACAGAAGGGTCGGAGTACAGATCGGCTGGCGCTTGGCAGGCAGGGCTGTAGCTTTTTTAGGGGGTCCGCGAGGACTCCGTGCACAGAGATAGTTAGAAGTGAAGTAAAAGAAAGTGTAATAATGGAGGCTGAGCCCCCCAAAATGGCAAAGAGTAGGTCGAGAAAAAAAAGTACAAAAAAGAAATTTAACACTAGGATCAGCTACATAAACATGCAAGGAGGTAGAAAAAGAGCGAAATGGCTAGAGATAGAACAGCAGTTGAAGGATGACAAAATAGGTGTGTACGCTCTTTGCGAGACTCATCTCAGGGATCTAGAAGATCCGCCGTTTATAGAAGGCTACGTCTGGGAAGGGTGCAACAGAACGAGAACGGAAAGAAAGGGTGGAGGGGTAGGTATGTTGATAAACCAGGGAACAAATTGGCAAAGAATTAAATCATCTTGTAAAGAACATATCTGGGTTTCAGGAACCATTGCCGGCATAAGGACATGGCTAGGGGTAGTTTATTTAGGAACAGGACATCAATGCAGGCAAGAAAACAGGGATCTTGTTGAATGTCTCAGTGACGATATAAGCCAGTTTGGAAACGGGGCCAATATTATTCTGCTGGGGGACATGAACGGCCACATCTACGATCTGGATGGATACACGGATTGTAACGGGAAGCTAATGCTAGATTTCTGCGAGCGACACGATCTAGTTAGTAAATAGAGAAACAAAATGTGAAGGCCAAATCACGTGGGAATTCCGCAACAGGCAGACGACCATTGACTATTGTCTAATGTCGCAGGAAATTTATAGCAAGGTCACAAAAATGGAAATAGACGAAGAAGGGGAGTGTAGTCTGGGAAGTGATCATAAACGTATTAGTCTGCAGATGGGGCCCTTGATGAAAAGAGAAATGGAACTTAGACAAAACGTAAACGCAAAATTAAACGACGATCAAATAGCGCAGATAGCAGCAGACATAGAGGAAGCAATAGAGAAAAGCCCCATGGAAGACTGGGATTATGAACAGGTAGAACTACTCATAAGGAGGAAAATTCAGGAGGTTAAAGTAGCAAACCGCTGGAATGGAAAGAGGAAGCCACGGTGCTGGTGGAATAACGAAATCAGGGAAGCTATTGAACAACGACGGGCTGCTTCAAGGGAACACCGAATGGCAAAGAAAGCACAGGCTTCTCAAGAGGAAATCGACCAAAAATGGGAATCATATCGACAAAAGAAATTTCAAGTGCAGGCCCTCGTCCAAAGTAAAATAAGACATTCCACCGATCGCTGGATGGCTGATATACACGATGCCTCTAGAGGCGGAGCAAGAAAATTCTGGAACCATATAAGCTGGCTAGCGAAGAAGAATCAAAGAAAGCAGGATCGGATTCAAGATAACGAGGGAAATTGTTTAAAGGGAGACAACGCAGTGAACTACATTACATCAGTTATAGCCGAGTCATTTAAGAACGACGATAGGGTAATCTCCTCAAATCAGGAAGCAACACAAGGTAGCAGAAAACAAAGCAGCTTAGAACTGACCAATCTAAACTGGAAAAAGGCAGAAAGAAATATTCCTAAAAACACATCTACAGGAATAGATGGAATTCCGATCAAGCTGATTAATGAACTCGGTCCAAAAAGTAAGGAAACGTTGTTAAAAGCTTTGGAAACAGTCACAGCAAATAAGCAAATTCCGCACAGCTGGCGGCAGAGTAAAATGAATTTGATTTATAAAGGGAAAGGAGAAAGGATGCACATAAAATCCTACAGGCCGATTACCATAACATCTGTAATGTACAGGTTAGCCATTTGAAAGTAACAAGATACTCGGAGAACTTCAGAACGGCTTTAGAAATGGTAGGCGCTTAGATGATTGCCTGTTCGTGCTTACCCAATGAATCGAAATATCTAGAGCGGAAAATAGACATTTGTATTTGGCCTTCCTGGACATAAATGGGGCGTACGACAACGTAAGCAGGGAACTCCTGTGGAACATATTAAAAGAAGAAGGTAGCGGTTATGAGATAATAGAGTTCCTACAGGAAATATACCGGGATAACAAAGTAGAAATTACGTGGGAAGGGATAAGAAGTACGGAGGATGTCAAAGTATGCAAAGGATTAAGACAAGGCTGTCCTCTATCACCGGTGCTGTTCATGCTTTATATGATAAACCTGGAACGGAGGATACAAGACCTAGGTTTTAACCTGTCATACAGATTAGGTGGAAAGGCGGTAGAGCAGCGCCTCCCCGGTTTGATGTATGCAGACGATATTGTGCTGCTAGCTGAGAGTCTGGAAGAATTGCAAACTCTAGTTAAGTATTGCGGAGACGAAGGGGACGCTCTAGGCTTCAGTTTCAGCGCAGTTAAGTCGGGTCTGATGATTTTCAACGGCTCAACTGATCAGGGTCTTAAAATTCAAGGCCTTGAAATACCTAGAGTAGCAGAATATAAATATTTGGGGGTATGGGTAAACGAAGGATTGGCATACATTGGAAAGCATGAGCAATCACTTAAGGCCGAAGGGCGAAGGAATGCCGGGATAATGAAGCATAAGGCATTGTGGGGGTATGAGGTATTGAGGGGTATTTGGAAAGGAATTATGGTGCCCGGACTTACTTTCGGAAATGCGGTTTTGTGCCTAAAATCAGAGGTACAGTCGACATTAGAAACAAATCAGAGATCCGTTGGACGATTAGCACTAGGTGCCCACGGCAAAACTACAAATGAGGCGGTACAGGGAGATATGGGCAGGGCATCTTTCGAAGTACGGGAAGCTCAGAGTAAAATATTATATGAGGAACGCCTGAGGAAATTGGATAGTAACAGATGGGAAGCTAAGGTATTTAAATACCTGTACCTAAAAAGCGTTGACTCACAATGGAGGAAAAGAACTAGGAAACTAACTAGTAAGTATGCTAGTTACAAGGACGGAGAAATAAAGAGCATTAAGCAACAGGTGAAAAACACAGAAGGTAAAAATTGGATAAATTCGATGAAAAAAAAAAAAAAACAGAGTGTGGAATTATACCGAAAGTGGAAAATGCAGATCAGGAAGGAAGATTTCTTTGATAACTCAAGAGGCAGTGCCCTACTTTTTGAAGCTAGATCAGGGTGCCTTAGAACACGCAGCTACAAAAAGAAGTTTAACAATGGAGATGACGCATGTGCTGTATGTGGAAACTCCAGTGAAACAATTGACCATATTATACTCGAATGCAATGGTATCCATCCGGAAGTTGATGCAGGCGCAATAACTGTTCCTGAAGCTCTGGGGTTTAGAGATACCAGTGGCCGGGTGAATAAACCGGCGGTGGAAACTAGCAAAAAACGGCTGGAAGATTGGTGGCTTAAAAGCAGAGAAGTGACATAATGTCAGTAATGTAGGAGCAAAATTTAATAAATAGAATGATGGTTTAGTTAACCATTCTAAATCAATAATTAAGATATATGGAGAAAAATGAGCATGATAGCTACTGCTACCACCCCGTTTCAAAGGGGACTCTCCTATATTTCATCCATCCGTGCCGTCGACGCCGTCGGCCGCCGGCGCGCCCTTGATTTGCCGCAGCTGCGCTGGCCGAGCCATCAGTGGGTTCGAGCGCTTTGGACGCGTCTACGCTGTTCTTTTGTTTTAGTCGTTCTTTTTCTTGCATTCATATGAGATAATTAAATTTGCAACGACTAATGATGCTAAAAATAAAGCATCAGGGCAATGAAAAGACATGTTTCGTGCCGCTCTGTCGGAGTGGCTACCGCTCAGGACTAGGTTTCTATGTTCGGTGTGCCATCGGACCCTGCGCAGTTTGCTGAGTGGAAGCGGCTGATTAAAAGACAGGACCGCAAGTTGACTTCAACGTGTGTTGTCTGCGAAAAATATTTTGAGGAGAGCTACATCGAGAGAACGTTCAAAGTGACAGTAAACGGCATCGTCAACGAGCTCGCTAGAGATAGACCACGAATTAAGCCCGAAACCGTGCCAACGCTATTCGACCATTATCCGAGCCATCTTCTGCCTAAGAAGACATCGAAAAGAAAGTTGAGGAACCTCTGTGACCAACCGGCCGCTAAACGACTGCAGACGACACAGCCATGCACGCACCGTCAAGGATGTTTGACAATGCTTCCAAGGAGCTGGCAGCAGAAGAGCCGAGCGAGAACTCATGCCCGCAGCAGCAGACGTGCAGCTTTGAGCCTCGGGATCCGTTTGACTCAATTTACATACCTGCAACTTGGACCAAATTAACCGAAGCACCTGCTGGATCTGAAGCCTACGCGCGTTATCGAGCCTAAAAAAAGAAAAAGAACTTTGTCACTTTGTACATAGAAAAAGTGATAACTTTTGGAAGCCTGAACGCAGTTCTGTGGACACTACAGTGTATATTCTCGGAAAAGAAAAAAACAAGCGCGTACAATACAACAATATCTAAAGCTGAAGATAGAGCTATATAGGTAGAGTGCACTGGAGGGTCTTTGTTCCGAATGTGGTCTGCAACCAGCTGATTCAGGAAGCACATATCATTCATGGGAATATATTTTGCAGAAAAAGTGTCGCTTGACCGTCAACCGTGAAGGGGTTAGCTTAATGCAAATACCAGCGGAGGCTTACACAAGATGCGCAGAAAGAAGGAAAAAGCATGCAACTAGCCAAATAAATGCTGCAACATTTCTCGCGCTCTGAGAAGAGCTAAGAGAAAACTGGCATGGAGCGCAGTACAAGTGGCTCTATTGAAAGCGCAAAATGAGGAGCTAATAAGTGAGTCTGCGGTTGAAGCTTTTTTTTTTTTTTTTTTTAATCCCGCGCGTGACCCATACAATTGTGACCGTACAACAACCGCTCGGCTGCTGAAACCGCGAAGCCGAAACTGGTGAAGTAAGTAAGATTAATTATAAATTACTTAGCGGTGGTAAGCGAGAAACCACGTGGAGAATTATACAGGAATATCTAGCGCATCATTAGCAAGTGAAAAAAAAAAATACCACCAAAAATTGGTATCAGACTACTTTAAAATTATTGCGGTGTCATATGTGCGGCCTTTCTCCAAAACCTTTAGCGGTGCATTTCTATATTTTTACTTGTTTATTGTTGCTGCGCCTTTTTGCTCAAATTTTACTATATTGTAGACTTTGTAAAAAAAAAAAGAATCAGTGATACAATCACCACTTTTGTTTCTTGCCTTTCCTTCTGTTACAAAAGAAAGCACACCGCATAATAATCATTTATGTAAAGAGTAAGAACAAAAACTGAAGTCAGATTCAGACTGCTTGTGTTTATTGTCGCATATGCGATCTTTGAAAACATGCGCGCGTGCAATATATGTTACGAAAAAGCAAGATCGCCCTTCTTTTCTGTAGCATAAATGTGACGCTATAAAACGTCACTAACCTGATATATATCACCTTAGCAATAAACATGACTGAATTGCAGAAACGTCGACGTAACCTATCCGAAAGCATGAGGCCCGTATACGTATTGACGTTCGTAGCACTTGACTGCGGCATCGCGATATACCATGGACCATAAGAAAAGACCGAAGAGTAAATAAAATTCAAAGTTGGATTAATGAACAGTGTAAAATATTAAGGGTATTTTCTGATACCTGTGTCACACGGACAATAACAGTCGTCGTCGATCCGTTCCGGGTTGCGTATTGACAAACCATATCCCGTAGGAACACTCGAGCAGACGACGCTCTGACGCGCAAGCACGTGACACGACGTCACTTCCTTTAAGTTTTTTTTTGCTTGTTTCTATTTTTTTTTTTTACGCCAAAGAAAGATGGCCAGATAGCGGCGCACACGCGCGCGCCGTTAAACTGGTTAAACGCTTCGCCGACGCGGGCGTTGGTTAGCCAGCCAAGCGCGTATCCTTCTACCATGGCCTAGTGGCATGTGCCTGTGGATTAAGGGGTGCTGCGGCCGCATTTTGAGGCTTTATAAACGCAGTGGCCCAAGCCGTGTCATTTGGATGCTGGATATACTGTGATGCTTGCAGTTCGAAACAAGTGTTGGCCGTCATGTTTGACTCTGACAGCAAGCGATTTTGTGAAGCCACAACTGCTGCTCTAAGCATGCTGGATGCCGACTGTGCTAGTGCTGGATGTGCAAGTGCGTCGATTCCAAGAAAGCTGCCCAGCGCCGTTGGATGCTCGCCTTGGAGCCACTAGTCGCTGAAAGTGCCGCCTTGGTTAGTAGCACTGCAATGTTTGGATAAGCACCGCTGGAATAGGGGGTTAAAGGGGGGGGGGAAGAGAAAAAAACGTGGTTACGTGGTGTATTTGTGAAACATTTGCTGTGATGCTGCATCGCTGCTCGAGGGGGTCTTCGCTAGGGATGCTAAACCCAAGCAACCACCGACATCCATCGGACGGCCAATGGCCATCCGTTTCGGATGTTCCGGATGGCCGATGGACGTCCGCGAACAGCCAGTGGACGTCCGTCGGCCGTCCGATGGGCGTCCAAATGGACATGTTTGTCTGGCCAATGGACGTCCATTTCGGACGTCCGTTCCCGGATCTTTCTCGCATATTCGCATATATGCTGCATGCATGCTCTTTTCGCTCCCACGAGGCAATAAAATAGAAAAGCTGCTTAAAGTACAACAGGCATATTTTATTGTAAAGTGTCTAATTCCTCAATATGACGTAAAACTTGAAGCGCACATCCATCTTCCGTGATGAAGTGGAAGCGACCAGCTTTCTGCAAAAAGAGAAAAAAAGACAGGTTAGTAAACAGTCTGTCTCTCATGCACAGTATAATCCTTGACTCGAGGTTTTCTGGAGGATAATAACAAGAGTATTTCTCATATTGTACCTGCCCTACAGCACTTGTTACAAGCAGTCTCAAATATCAGCGAGGTTCTGCCCTCCTTTCCCTTAGTTCACGCCAGTTATATCGCACCCGCTCTTTCAAATATCACATAGTTTCATCTGCAATGCTTCAAGGATAAAGCTAAATACGCTAAACAGTTCATAAGGCAGTATCATACAGGCCATACCTAAATTAAAATAAGCTGATAACGCGCTTCAATAATTTCAAGCACAGAAAAGGCCACTCGCTATCTGAAATGATTTTTTTTTTGTAGTGGTGCACAACTTTCAAGCTCGCGAGCTTGGGCGATTATCGCTTATTGCATTGTACAGGAGCAGTTATGCATTTTATCACTGTAATGCACTGCAGCGCAGACTGTGCCCTCGCAACCTGCAACTTGCATTGAAAAATGCAGAACATGCCACTTGCGAAGGCAAGCATATTAAAAAAAAAAATCTTTGAAGACCGACTGTTTACCCAGCACCTTGGTTGACGAAAACAAGGAGGTTGGTTAAGGTGGATTCACACGGCGGACCAAATCGCGAATCGCTCTCACGATTCGCTGTGACGTGGCCCTACGTCAGTGATTTCCGCTGCTTCGCTTCAGTCCGCGAGCAGCAATTCGCGACAAGGTCGAGAGTCCTTTTCACAATTCGGATCCTTCACGGACAAGACATTTTTTTATTTATTTATTTCTCTCGCGGAACGCTTTTCAGCTATGCTCCCGGTGCCCAAGCATAGACAACATAACATACATTGCACTAAAACGCTGTAGGAAAGCGAGAAGCGGCTTCTGACGACTGACGGCAGTCGTTTCTATTTTGGAGTCGAACTAGCCTGTTTTTGCCTTCATTCGCAGTACATGGTTTTCACAGAATTTACAGTGACAGGCTCTTGCACTGCGCGATACCGAATGCGTGAGTTTTGTGACTGCACAGAGCAGTCGCTTGAATGTATTCATCGCTTTCCTCAAGCGTTTTGGCATTTGGCACGTACCGGGAGCATAGGGGCAGTCCGAATGGTCGTCTTCCAAGGGTTGAAAGCAGTATTTTCATGCAGCTCTCATAGAGTAAGCGCGATCGTTTGCACTGCAGAGAACTGCCTGCGTAGTATACCACATCGAGCGAAACAGTCACCACAATACTTTGGCAAAACGGCGCAGCAGCAGTAGCTGTAGGCCGCCGCAACCCGCGCATTCACCCACCGTCCATGCATCGTCCATGGTAGGCTACCCTCGATAACAGCGCGCCAGAACAAGGCTCTCCTCTCGCGCAGTGCCTGGGAGAAAGAGTAAGTCCGCTCTGTCGTCTGCTATTCTCTCCCACCGTGTGAATGCTCGCCGCGGACGGACGGACCTCGGATCAGAGGTCACGTGACCGATCGCTTCGCTATTCGGTCCGTCGTGTGAATCCACCTTTATAAGCCTCGCAAGACCTCCAGCAATTTCCTAGTTTGCGTAGAGGAGAGGGAGAGCCAACTCAATCGACATACACGGACGCCACCGCGCCGATTACTCCTGGTTTTCGGTGTAACTAGCTCCTTAATGCTATCGCGTTGAAATGTGTCAGTAGGTTCACTGCGCTGTTACATATTCATACAATTTTCGCTGCGCAGATTTTCACGAAGCTCGATCGCAGTACTCACTTTCAAACGCGGTCGCTTTCGCCGGAGTCGTCCGTCCTGATGTGTTGTCGTCGTGAGCCACTGTTGCTCCAAGGGGGTAATCCTTTCACACTAGGAACTGGCACAACTGCGCAATCGTTGTCCTTGCAGCGCACAAAGATGGGTGAAGGCATTCGAGCATAGTTGCGTGCACCCGCACAGAACGAAAAAAAAAACTGCTGCCGCGAGCCGCTGCGGCGCGGCGGCAGGACGACAGCCGGCAATGGCGGCACAGAAACACGTGGTACGAAACTACGGCAGAAACATTCATGCGCAGAATTGAATTGGCCCTAATAAGTTAACACTATAATTTTACTGAATATTGTTAATTTCTTTAAATAGGAACCCTTTCTTGTAAGGATAATCAAGCGAAACCTACCATCTCCCCTCCTCCCCTCCAACACACACACACACTGCGATGGAATACGCAACCTTCAACCAAACAGCACGGCCGCCGGCCGGCGGGGACTGGCGGGGATTTCAAACAGCAAAAAAAAAAAAAAAAAACTTTTTGTAAAGACCCACAGTGCAAGGTAATCCGGCGCTTTCGTTCGTCAAGACGTAGTCGTGGACCATCGTGGATGGCGAAGCCGCGCATGTGGTACATGTAGTACATACGTTCAGGCTCAACTAGAGTAACAATTGAAGATCACGACCGTCGCTACCAACGGATACAACGAATTGCGGCATGAAAGCTGAGAAATTAATGACAATCGCCCCATACTGTGTATGTGCCAGAGTTTTTTAGGCCAACCAGCTAATCATTTGGTATATAATACAATTCGCTATCTCAGGAGCCGAATGGAAGTTGCAAACCTAATTGGATTTCCTATTGGAATTTTGAGTACCATTTGGAAAATCCGAATGGAATTTTACACGCAATTAAAACTATTTGGAATGCCCAATTGGTATTTGCAGAACCATTTGGTTAATCCAACTGGACTAATCCATTGGAGAGGTGGTGTCCAATATTGGGTCCAGATGTGACCTTTGCAGGTCTCAATTGGCCCCATTTTTTTTTGACTAGGCAGGACACATCTCGAGCATTGAAGACAAGTGTGAATGTTGAAACAGAATTTTGTCAGCGAGGAAATATATGTCCTGGAAACATACTCGTCCGTACGTACATCGGACGTACACCTCGTCTCTCATGCGGATATACAAAAACGGACGTAGTCCGTACGTACATCGGACATACACCTCGTCTCTCATGCGGATATACAAAAACGGATGTAGTCTGTACCTCCGACGGACGTACGAATACGGATGTCCGAAACCGGAGGTTGTACGTATGTCCGACGGACGTACAATTTCGGCAAAGGACGTTCGGCTCTAGCTCGGACGTACAACGGACGTCGGTGGTTGCTTGGGAAGCTACTGGCCTACCCAAGGACGTATGACTACTACCGATGCTAAATTACATCTCAAAGGCCGTCTCTCATTTTATGCTACCTTGTGAGCAGCTGTCTGCACTCAGGATTTTTTTTTTTTTTTTTCAGTTTCCGGCATTTAAATACGGAAATGTTTCTATATGGCAGCATGCTGGGACAGCGGAGCCAGTTTTCTGAAATTAGCGGTAATCCTTGAAATGAAAACATGTTCTCGTTTTGTGAACGCACGCATGATTACGGCATCTTGTACATAGCGGCAACCGCCCTTTTCTGAAGCCCATAATCTGGCGACGTCAAACTATTGATTCTGAAAGTAGTGGGATATTAGGTGAATTCGATAACCAAGTACTCACGCTTCTGTGGCTAAAAACAGCGCTGACAAGAGACGAAGCAGAGGGGACACGATGCTGTTTCGTCTGCTTCGTCTCGTGTTAGCGCTGTTTTTAGCCACAGATCATGCACCAACCAGCCAGAATTTCCACCCTCTTAAAGTACTCACGCTTGTTTGAGAGCACTGCGTTGAATAGGCATTTGTTGAGCGCAGTAGCTAACTTAACTGCACCTGTTAAGCAGAGGCAGTGGCATAGCATGCTGCGTAATTTGTTTTTTGTAACTCTTTATGTATATGATCGGTATTCTGCTCAATTGTCATGGCAAGAAACAAGAGTGTTTATTTTTGCAGTCGTGGGCACCTCATAACATGCTTACGCAGGATGGTGCTGCTCAATATTGAGTCAAATAAATAAGTGCTGGCTTTCACAACAACTGTTTATTCCTTGTATACATCTCAAAGTGACCTTGGCTAACTTGAATTCCAAACTATCTTACAGGCGCCGCTTCAAAAGCTTCTGAATTAGGTGACATATTGTACTTGCACCATTATGCCTACTAATTTTTTTGAAGAAAGGAGCATTGCTACAAAATAAAGGATTAAGCTCACAAATTATATCAACACATGAAGAGGGGAGAACCAGAGTATTTTGACATCAGTCCCTTATGGTTTGCACACTGGTCAGCTAGCAATCCAACTTTTCAAGAAATGCTGGTTAATGTCATAATCATGTGTCACAAGTGTGTTTATAGAAAATTAGGTACTACAAGGCTACCCCGATGAAAGTCGTCTAGGAAATAGTATGAAACAACCAGATTTAGGCATTTAAATTTGAGGAACCCGAGTTCGATCCAAGCCATAGCGACCATGTTTTGATAGAGGAAAATGTAAGGCAGCCATTTACTGTGTGATGCCAGTGCATGTTAAAAAAAAAAAAAAATCATTGGTCAGAAATGAGCTGGAGACCTACACTACAGAATCCTGCAGAGCCTAAGCCAAATTAGGACACTATACTAAACAAAACTGAAATGCACTGCTTCTAAATTGAGGTGAAACAATGCCTTTGCTGTTTAGTAAATGCACGGCAAGCAATACATTGTAAACCATTTATGCAGAAGCAGTTTGTTTTACTGGCAAATGCCTTCAACATTTGGCAGGAAAAAGTGGCAGATGTGACTTCAGTTCTACAAATGACACTGGGCAGCCATGAAGCCATCAAAGAAACTACTTTGAATTGCAAATAGCCACATTTGTGTTTGTAAGGAGGCCCAAAGCACAGTGAATAAGCAAGATAGCGATGAAAATAATTCAGTGAAAAGAAAGGTGGAGAGTTCGGCCAGCAGCAATATGACCCTAGCGTGCTGCTCAACACTAGATAAGGGAGAAAAGGGAAATAAAAGGAGAATGATGATACAAATGGTTGATCACAATGTTGTAGTGCAGTGAATTGGTTTGAGTTACAGAGGAGACCACGCACACAGTGGATTGCACTCGTCTCGCATCATGAAGTGCATGTTCTCCACATGGGCCAGTTGTCATTGCACACATACCCCGCGCAGCTACACACTCACTCTCATATTCTGGTCCAAATGCATACACAGGCTCGCCACGCACTGATTCTGAAAAAGCTCAAACTAGACAGAAACACAATGGATTGCACTGTAAGCAGCTGTATAGACATGCGAAGCACAGCACTAACAATTTGTGGTGTGTCACATATGGAATGGTTTGACTGTTAAAGTAGTGTGGTGTTGCTAGCATGGTTTTCTGAAAAAATCTTTCTGTGCAGCTAACTTCATTGCAACATCTGATCGAAGCTGGAACACCTGCAGCAGTACCAGACAGCAAGACAAAAGTGTCCATGCAGATTGCAGAACTTTTGTAGACATGGAAAATAATAAAGTATGATTCATACTTATGAAACCTTTGCCCTTGTCTTCTTTTTGACAGTGCGGCCCTAGGCAGCTGCTGCACCAAGATTTTCATAGGTCAACAGGCCCACCAGAACCAATGCACCCAACCGACCTTCTGCAGGGAAACCCAGCCACTACAGATTCCAGTGGCTATGAGGAATGTGTTAATAAACCAGTACTACTGGAACTAGTAGGATCCTAGCAAGAAACCAGTAGGAAATTTTTACTTTGGATAAACAATTATGTTCTTTGGCATTTTTCAGCAATTGCTCTGATTGCTCTTATAAAGTGCTGTACTCTTACTACACAGCTCACAACCCCTAAAAAGATGTTGGCTACATATCTACAGAATATCATTTAATATCTCATCAAGAGATGTGTGGGCATATGTGGGTATTCGGTACATGTCCACTTTCTACTCTTTTCAACGTGGACATTATAATGTATACTATAATGATATATTATTAACATTTGCGGCAGATATTCACTGGATGTTCACTGAGTATAAGTTCTTTGGCTAAGATTTTTTTTTTGTAAACTGATTTTACGAACGTTTACAAGGGAAAGTTTTCAGATTGATGGCATGTGACTAGCACTTTGTGTCATCATTTCTACAATTAGTCATTTAGCTTCGAGGTGATGACTTCCTTCAAAAGTCTCTTCTCTTGAGCTTGCCAGCTAACTGCATAGGTCTGCATGGAAACTATCGCCTAATATATTGCGTTTGTGTACTTTCGACTCCAGTATAAGCGAGAAGCGTAGCTCCGCTTTTTATTAAACTGACTAAAATCCAACCCACATATAGCACTAGCCGAGTATAAATTATTTGACAATGATTGAAATATACTGCTAAGAGCAATACGGGCTGATCGGCAATGTACGTACCTTTCTCCATCCTTTTGAACCTTTTCCACGTTCCAAGACTTGTTGGTTTCAACGCTGTAGGCTTCCAGCCATTCGTTGACGGCTGCCTCGTTTGCCAGGTTCGCGCGATACACCGATTCGTGCCCTTTTGACGCGAGCTCATCTTTTGCGAGCTCGAGCGGCTCTGGGAGCTCTTCCATCATCTCTAGTTATCCGCAATTGACACACAAGTTCGCCAAGCACAAAATCACCCCGGCTAGCGCAGCGCGCAACGGATGAGCCATGTGCACGGGCGTACAACCCAGAAGCACCGGACGAACTGCGCAGAGCTATGCGGATGGGGAGAAGTGCAAACTTCGTGGTGTAGCCGAGCCGAGCGACGATTCCAGAACCTACCAGAACAAGAACAGCCTCGCAAGTGACCACTGGACTGAAATTTACGTGACACGTAACCGGTAACCGACCGACGTTTACAGAACACCAGAGGAAAATGCCCGCACAGTGGTCACTGGACCGAAATTAACGTGATCGCGTGACCGAACTTTTAGCCGACGGCAATTTGCGTGACTTTTACGTGAACTTCAGCTGACAGCCGTGCGGAAATACGAGCCCTGCGCGAAAACGAGACCGAAACATGCGTACCTTTGACAAACACCAGTGGGGAAAAAACGTAAATGCGAGCCCTGCGCGAAACGAAACTGAAACCATGAGGAGTCTCATCACAAGGCGCTAGGGGAAAACAACGTCGCTGCTACTCACGGAAGTGACGTTGTGTCACGTGCTTGCGCGTCAGAGCGTCGTCTGCTCGAGTGCTCCTACGGGATATGGTTTGTCAATACGCTTCCGGCGTAGATCGCGATTGAGAATATAGTTCCCATAATTCGGGGCAACCACCTGGGCTGACTGAGCGCTCACTCAGAAGGATGATGCATACGATACCTTACATCCGCAATCGCGATGCGTGGATCGCAATCGAGTGGCTCTAGATCAAATAAAATCGCCGTCGGAATATTTCATAGCAATACAGGGTGTTGCACAATTAGACCCGCGCTGTAGAATGCTTCTCCCAGCTAAACCGCGGAATCCTTGCAGTTCAGATTTCGCACAGAAATCACATTTTGTCGCTAGTATTTTTTAATACTAAATTTGTTTGTGGTACTTGCCTGATTCGATCAGAAGAAGTAAAATATTCCCATCGCCTGCGGCGGCGGCGACGCCAGACGAACCGCTGCCCCAGTGATGGGACTGGTGGCGCCACCTCATGCTGCTTACAACAACTCAAACCTTCTGCCAGAAACGCTCGCCCCCTCTTTTCCTGCTACAGAGTTGTTGTTAGCAGCATGAGGTGGCGCCACCAGTCCCATCGCTGGGGCAGCGGTTCGTCTGGCGTCGCCGCCGCCGCAGGCGATGGGAATATTTTACTTCTTCTGATCGAATCAGGCAAGTACCACAAACAAATTTAGTATTAAAAAATACTAGCGACAAAATGCGATTTCTGTGCGAAATCTGAACTGCAAGGATTCCGCGGTTTAGCTGGGAGAAGCATTCTACAGCGCGGGTCTAATTGTGCAACACCCTGTATATTGAATCCGGCCCGGACTCGATCGTTTCATCAAAGATTAACAAACTATTGCAACCAACGTGTCAACTTTAGGTGGTTTTCTCAAATTTCTTCTCTCGCTGGATATCAGGAAGTCAATATGTGTTCTGCTTAAGACCTTATCCGGTTCAGCTGAATAAATAAAACAGATGTATAGCAGACATGGACCAGACAGTATTTGTTAAACGCTTCCTCGAGCGCTATTTGAGCGTATGATTTTCTCCGCACAGTACTAGGACGGTATGAATGTCTTCCACCAAGACTGTTTTTAGACACAAAGTGCGCTCAAACAGTCAAGAGACAGGCTTCGCAGTGCGCAGCGCCCCAGATAACCATGAATATTCAGAGGATGTCCACAAATAGTCCTAATGTCCAATGTCACTTGTCGATATTGTGTGGATATTGAGAGGATTATTCGATGAAAATAATCATTTAGTGGATATTCTAAAGATATTATTTCGTGGATGTTCTTTCAGTGTATAGAAAACTGGGGAAAGTGCTTAAATGCTTTGAGTGGATGTATATTTAACTTGAAGTTATAGCACAAACATATTGCGCATGTGTCGTCTCATGTATACAGGGGAGAGATGTTTACTTAATGTTTGGTCCTTTTTTTTTTCTGAAGGAATTATTTAGGCTATCGACTGGCGCATTTCTTTCTTTTATTCATGCATGCCAGCCCGTGCGGAAGGCCAAACTTCGTAGAGACTCCTCACGTTGTGTTCAGTCCCAAACGCCAGAGTTCGAAACGAGCGCAGTCACAAACGCCAGAGTTCCGAAACGAGAACCAACAACAGAGCTGGTAGCTTAGTAGCCACGGTCATCGCCACCGGCTACACCGGCCGCGCCGCTAGCGCCACCGCCAGCATTGCTGCGGCAGCCGCGTCAGTTTGCTGCGTTGTTGTGGTGGTTCGTTCTCTTGTTTCTTTTTTTTTTCTTTCGGGTGTCTGTGTTGTTCTCGCGACGGCGACCTTTTTGTTGTGTGCTTCACGTAGTCCCGCGCCCAAATTCGACCAAGCACCAGACGACTGTGCGGGAGAACAGCTAAAAGGGTAAGTGTTGATGTTACTGTTTGGCAAACAAAGTGTTAGGGTTCGTTTCTGGTATTGTGCAGTTTTAGTGGCGGTGACTTTACCAGTCGGTTATCATTTCGGTTGGGGGCATACATTGCTAAAAATACACGACGTTTAGTTCGAGCTGGGATGACTGAACCGTCCATGTGGGCAAAATACTCAGTGCCGCTTCTTTGCCTCTAGAAAGAAGCATGCGTATGGGACTTGTTGTTCAATAGGGATGGCAGCCAAGCCCAAGCCCGAGGGGCTTGGCTGCCATCGCATTGCCAAGAGGGTCTTGTCAAAATCGCAATCAGATGCGATTTTGGGTGTCTAGAACAGCCTGAACTTGAAAAAAAAAACACTTTGCAGGGCAGTCCCGCCGCCTACCATATATATTACCTCTTATTAGTAAAGTGGACAGCTTCCTAGCGCAGCTCTAGAAGGCAGTTCCGGCCTTTTCTTGTGATGGTGAAAGACTGCCAAGAGCCCGTCATTCATTGCTACTCTCGAATGAATTTAATCATTTTTTATCATTATCTAAAATTTTCTTGTGTTCATTCCATGAAATTTCCTTTCATTTAAGGTGAGATCCTGGTGGTCTTGTATGTTTTTTCTTACACATGTTGCTTTTTAATTTAAGCTGAATGTTGCCCCGGGAACACTAGAAGATTGCATCAAAATCCTTTCCACTGTTTGCGAGGCCCAGCATATGTTTACGTTGTATGTATGTGTATATTGTTGGTGTAATTACACCAATGAACAGTTTCCTTCCAGGATACCCACCATTTCACTTTTTTTCCTGTTTATATTAAAAGGGCTGTCTTTACCACTTCTTGCAGAGTGTTTACAATATGAGTTTTTGCCATGGATTTTCAAAATATTTTGTGAAGAATAGAGTGCTGTCTCCACAAGTGTGCTTGTTTAGGATATACTGCCAGTGCATTCCGACTGCTGTGGAGTTCATTTTACCAAGCTCAGATTGCATCAATGAACATGCTTCATTTGCATCATACCCACCATTCTACTTTTTTCATGTTTGTGATAAATGTGCTGCCGTTACTATTGCCATGTATTTATATATGTGCATTTGTATATTTGCAGGTCATCAATGTGCACCCCGGACCTGATATCACAGAGGCAAAATAAAACATAAATGACCAAATAAACATGACTGTACAACAACAATAATTTTTCTTGGTGATTTTCAGCAGTCTCTGCAAAGTATGAAATCAATTACTTAGTGCACTCTAAATGTATTTAGGGCATTTCCCTTGAAGAGAAGTATATTTGCAGGATGGTAGCAGCTGCACAGTAACGCCCACCCACCCTGCTTTATAATAAGCAAGTAATTGTTCAATAATATCCACCCAGGTGGACAATATGGTGCTTCGGAGTACATTATTGAGCAATTCCTCGCTTATTATAAAGTAGGGTACTCCTAATGCACAACTCACAGCACCAAAAAATATATTGGTTAATATCCACACAATATCATTTAATGTCTTATCAATATTGTGTGTGGATATGGTGTGGGCATTATATGGGGGTCCACAAGTGTCAAAATGGACATTCCATGGATGTTATGTCAACATAATATTAACTTCTGTAAACATCATATGGACATCGGATATCTATTTATGGATGTTCATTGAATATCCATTGAATACGATATGGTTTTCTGGGGCGCTATCCGGACCTATATGCCGCCTATGCTGCCGAGGCCGCGAACGCGGAGCGATTAAAGCCCCTGGAGCGATTAAGGCTCCTCCATTTGTTTTAAAGGTAGCGATAACTACTCGAGCGCCCTCTGAGGGGTCCAGAGGACAGCGCTAGCAGACGACGCGGCGCACTCTTTCGTGCATGCTTCGTAGTCATGAAGCCACGCTCGGTGCACACATAAACCGGTCAATTCAACAGATTTGTGTCCTATCCTGCTCAAAAAGCTTCAAAAGACAGGAATAATAACGTAAACATGCGTGTGCAGCATAAACGTAAAAAAAAAAACGCGGGCGTTAAACGAGCCTGCCCATTCTACTGAACCATTCGCATCAGTACAGCGGTTAGAAAACTGTTCAGTATTATGCTTTGAAATTAGTAGCGAACTTGAAGTAGAAATGATTTTTCAGTAAACTTATTGGGCTCGCTTCCTTACTAAAAAATAAGTAGACTACGAGTTTTCTGCAACTTTTGCGAACGTCGTTGCGCACAGAGCGTTAATGCAACGGGTGTCATTACGTTTGTAACCGTTTGGGCATACTCCGTTTCAAACACTTTTTTGGCTCGAGTTTATTTCGTTTACACAGTATTCCAATAGATTTATTTTGGAGAAAAAGTCAGTTTCTCTGCAGCTGTACATTGCCAACGCATGTATATCGTCCAACAAGTAAAAAAAAAAAATCGGGTATGATGCGATACAAAGCTCACGGATAACGTTTTCTCACTTTTATATTCTTAATTTGCTTTATATTGTTTTCCTTAGCCTGCCGGGCAATAATGTCACCAGTAAGCTTGAATGCCGCCTCTTGAAACTTGACGAGTCTCTGTGTGCGTTCAGCGGAACTTCGATGCAACGCCGCGAAACTCCTCCGTTAAAACAATGGCTCAATAGTGTTTCACACACACACACACGTTTGATTTTACACTTCTATGGTACAAATCTTTGTTTCTGTTTTTTAATTTTTATACACCGATATTTAGCATAGGCAAATATTGACTTTTTATTTCGATCATTTTGACACATTTGCACCCTCCTGTTTTTCCAATGTTTCATTTTTAATTTATATCAATCAACTGATCAATGCACAGTCTAAATTTTCATAACAAGCATTATCAAGCATTGCATTTTCATTGTGAGCATTTTGACACCATTGATTCCACGCGTTATATTGCAGTCCTGATCTGCTCGGGAAAAGTAAGGGGGTGCGACACGGCAGTGACTTTTCACTAGGCAGCCACAGTACAATAGCGGCATAGTCATAGCGTTCTTGATATTTTGCTCATGAAATAGCATATGCCCAAACAAAGGCCATTCCGGGCAAGCGAACGGCTTCTTAAGCAGACAGAAATCACTTCGCACAGTCGGGCGTTTTCAGTGGCCATGAAAATCTCACGCCCGATCTCATGAGGCCATAGCTTCCTTCTGTTGCTATTATCGTCACCGCGAGGAATGGAAAATGACTTTTTCGCGTCTTCCGCATGGTTCCGGCAGACGAAAGCACGGCAGCTCGGCGCAGCCGCATGTCACGCGTGTGCTTCAAAATTTGAGTTCAGAGATGTAACTCTTGCGTCCGCTTAAGCACTAAGTACTGCAAATATACTCCTAAAATGCAATAGAGGCATGTGAAATACTTTTTCCTTAATTAATCGGCCAATATCTCGCTGACAAGCGCTGATCGCCGTGCATTTCAGCGGCGCAGCGAGCACCGTTGGACCCTTTGGGCGGAGCTTGGCGGCGAAGAGGTCACGTGTAGCCAACCGGCCTATCGGAGGGAGGGGCGGCTGGATCAAGACCTGTCGCTACCTTTAAAAAATGGAGGAGCCTTAGGAGCGATTAAAGCCCCTCAGTTTATTGAGGGGCTTTAGGAGCGATTAGGGAGCCTACATGACCGTCCCTAGGAGCGATAGCACCTTAGCGCCGCCCCGCGGTGGCGGCGGGAAGGCATCACCGCGGCGGACACGCCAGCGCGCGCCCTCGGCACACTAGCCAGTATTAGGAGAGTTTCAAATTGGGCTAGTTGGTGGTTGTTATTCCTGTGCATTGTTGCGCTTACTGCTGATCAAACGAAATATGGCCATGTCATGTTTAGAGCAGGCCATAAAGAAATCATGTAGCCACAAGATGCAAGAAAGCTTCCATTTGCAGGCAACACGGCTGAAAAAAGCAGGCTATCCGACACCATTGCTCGTTTCAGTGGCGGAAAAAATAATGAGAAGGCCAGTACGAATAAGGGACCAAGACAATGTCAAAGAAAAGAAGAGGCCAGTGGTTATCCCATACGTCCATGCACTTTCGCACAACCTGAAAAAGGTTGCACAAAGACACGACGTAAAAGTCGTTTTTTCCGCACCCAAAAAATTGAAAGCTATGTGCGCGAAAGTAAATGAAGAATACAGTGCCGAGAAAGAGGAGTCATGTGGCGTCAGACACGAGACAAAGTTCGTGGAATGCCGCGAAGGTGTAGTATATAAGATACCGCTATCATGCGGGCGGACGTATGTTGGCCAGACAGGTAGGTGCGACGTCAATGAGAGGCTCAGAGAACATAGGCGCAACTGCGGTCTTGTCAACTCACCGGGAAAGCTGGCAGCTCACTTCGCCAGATGCCAAAAAGAATGCACACCTAACTTTCGGCAGACAGCAATACTGCTCAGTTCAAGGGAGAAACTAATCAGAGAACTGTGGGAAGCATACTGCATACAATCAGGAAAAGAAGGGCCATGTGTAAGCGTACCTTCTATCAAGCTTTCTAATCAAGAAAAAGAATTTTTGGAAATATAATAACAAGCAGCCAAGTCAGAAGGATAAGGCATGTTCTTTAATGCTGGACAGAACGTTAAAAGATATGTTGCCTTGACGATGTGATCGCGGAATTTTTGTTTTATGTTTTAATTTTGTTTTTTGTTTTGACAATGCCTATACATACATGCACCCAGAAATAAACCTGCAGTTGATAGTTTGCGCACATCTGTTCTGTGTCGTCTCCGATTGTGTCCCAGTTCCTACGTAAGCGCAACAATGCACAGGAATAACTAGCCAGTATATTCTAGGCACTATAGCCATGCTAACTAGAATACTTTCTAGTGGCGCGAACGGACGGAAAATGGGCGCCTCTTGCCACGGCCGGTCTCGAGGGAGAGAGCGCGCGCTCGAGAAACGCGCTCTCCCTCGAGACCGGCCGTGCTCTTGCACGCCGGACGCCACTGACCGCCGCTGGTGGCGCTGCAGTTACGTTTACTCTAAAGTCCCTAGATCGTTAGGGGAGGAGGTACTTGTCGCCACTTAGTTTTTGTTAAAAAACAGATCTAGGGACTTTAGTTTACTCACGGCCGTTCTCGAGGGAGAGAGCGCGTGCTCTTTCTTACGGCCTTCTCAATCGCCGCGTGAACAATGGGAGAGAGAGAGAGAGAGAGAGAGAGAAAACTTTTAATGAGCATATAATCAGTAAATATTCGCAGGAGCTGGGTGGTCGGTGCCCCTAGTCCAGGGCTCCGCTGGCAGCAGCTGACTTGCGGACTAGCTGGATAATCCAGGCTTGCTGGTCCAGGTTGTCGCTGGTCAGGGCCGCCTCCCACTGCTCGTGTGTCGGGCATGGCACTATTAACGTTGGGTCAGGTTTGTCCCGGCATTCCCAAGAGATGTGAAAGAGTGTGGGGCTTGCACCGCACCAAGGACAGTAACTCGTGTATTTTGTTGGGCTTATCTTATTTAAAATTTGAAGATTAGGGAATGTGTTTGTTTGTATTTTTCTCCAGTCTATAGCGTCCGAGGAAGGAAGGTGTTTGTGTGGTGGTGAGAAAATTCTTCTTTCTAACCGTAGGTGTTCCAGCCTGTCGCCGTAAGGTCCTAGGAGAGGGGTGAGGTAGGGATGGGGATCCACCCGGTTTGTAAGAGCTCGGGCTAGATCATTCGCTACCTCATTTCCTTCTAGGCCTTCGTGTCCAGGTGTCCATGTAATTGTGTGCGTCTGAGAGATGGAACGTAATATTGCACACGCTCTTTTGTGAGGTTTTCCGGCCAGGTAGTCCCTGCAGGCTGGTTGGGAGTCCGTCACTACGTGTGATGACTTATTTTGGTTGTCTTGTGTTTTTATGGTGATGGCTATTGCCAGTGATTCCGCTTCCGCAGGATCCTTGGCATAGATCGAAGCCTGAATAATTGGCCTCTTCTTGTGGTCAACTGCAGCTATTGTGAACTTGCCAGGTTCGCCGTAAGCCCCTACGTCCACGTAGACAACTTCCGCGTCTTTAGACAATTGTTTTTCCAATGATTTGACTCTGGCTTTCCTTCGACCCTTCTGTAACTCATGGTGCATGTGCCTGGGTATCGGGTTCACATAGATGTTGTTTCTTGTGGATGTTGGAATTTGTGATTTGATCTCAGAAGTTCTTAGTGCCTGCCATAGCCCTAGTTTTGACAGGATTTCCCTACCC
Organism: Amblyomma maculatum; assembly: GCF_055883805.1. NCBI lineage: Eukaryota > Metazoa > Arthropoda > Arachnida > Ixodida > Ixodidae > Amblyomma > Amblyomma maculatum. The sequence goes on from NC_139348.1 coordinate 6,530,721, forward strand.
GCCTGCGTTGTTGTTAGGCGTTGTTTCTGACTCTCTAGAACCGCCTCCTTGAGCTCCTCGAAGTTGTTGTGCACTCCGAGTGCCCAAAGACGTTCCGTTGATGTTGTTGGCGGGAGGTTTAGTGCCGTTTTATAGGCTCCTCTTATGATAGTGTCAATGGCCCTTTTATCAGTGAATCTAATTTCGTGATATGGGAGCCCGTAGGTAATTCTGCTAACGACTAGGGCCTGTACAAGGCGTAGGGTGTCCTCCTCCCTCATCCCTTTCCGGTGGCAGGTCACCCTTCTAATCATTCTGGAAATTTGGTTGACTGTGGTTTTGAGTGTTTTGATTGTATAATCCACTCTCAAATTGCTTTGCAACCACAGCCCCAAAACTCTGATCTTGTCCTTCTCTTGAATTATCTGGTCTCCTAGAGAGAGCTGAATTTCTCCTGGGGACTTGTAATTTCTTCTGTGTAGCCTGATAAGTTCGGATTTTTCTGGGGAGCATTGAAGACCACTCTCCCCGGCAAATTCCTCGACTAGGTCTATAGCGGCTTGCAGAGCTTCTTCTTTTTGCGCCAAGGATCCCTGAGTAGCCCAGATGGTGATGTCGTCCGCGTATAAAGTGAAACCAATATCAGTGCGGGTCAACAGTTTTTTTGCTAAATTTATCATTGCTATGTTAAATAGCATTGGAGATATTATTGAACCCTGCGGTGTACCTTTGTTCGGCATGGGTACTTTTGGTGATCGGATCTCTCCAATTCCTATGGTGGCTGTGCGATCTGAGAGGAAAGCCTTCACGTATTTGAAAATTTTCTCTCCGCAGTTGATATTGTTTAATTCTTGCAATATGGTTTGGTGGCCAATGTTGTCGAATGCTCCTTTGAGATCTAGTGCCAGAATGAAATTTTCGCCTTTTCGGGGTATGGTGTTGATTACTTCTTCCCTAATCCGGAGGAAAGCATCTTGCGTGCAGAGTCCCTTGCGGAAGCCCAGCATGCAGGAAGGAAAGATGTTGTTTTCGTCGATGTAATTTTGGAGCCTTAGGTGGACTACTTTTTCATAGAGTTTTCCCAGGCAAGAAGTGAGGGAGATAGGACGGAGACTCTCCACAGCCGGTGGCTTTCCAGCCTTTGGTATGGTGATGATATCCGCGTGTCTCCAAGCTGATGGGACCTGTCCCTTCTCCCACAGTTCTTCGTTGATGTACTTCGTTAGGTCTTGCAGATGTTCGGTGCTTAAGTTCCTAATCATAGCGTAGGTGACTTTGTCTCCTCCAGGGGCAGTGTTTCTTGTAAATGTACGGGCGGCTGAGTAGACCTCCGCCAGTGTTATGGGGGAGTCAAGGGAGGGGTTTGGTTGACCCGCATATGAAGTTTGGCAAGCCGGAGTAGGGTCTCCTATGTATTTCTTGTGCATGGCGGTGATCAACTCTGCATCTGTGCCCGGGTATTTATGGGCTATGGTGTGGAGGGTTCTTCTTGTGGCCGTTTTGGTTTTTGATGTGTCTATCATGCTTCTTAATATTGACCATGCTTTAGCCGTGCTTAGGGTACCTTTCAGTGAATTGCAAAAGTCTGCCCAGTTTTGCTTGGCGAGCTTTATAGCATACTCTTGTGCTTCAGCCGTAACCTGTGCTATCTTCGTTTTAAGTTTTCTATTTAATTTTTGCAATTTCCACCGTTTTAATAGACTTTTTCGAGCTTCCCATAAATGTAGGAGATGTCTGTCTACTTCTGGGGTTTTTGTCGTTGTGTTGATAGTCTTGGTCGTTTTTGCATGAGCATCCTTCAGGCTTTGAACCCAATCTTCAATTGTTGTGATGCCGTCGTGTGGCCGTCTAATTTGTCTGAACTTATCCCAGTCTGTTATTTTAGTAGAGCCAATGTTCCTTTTCATACGGGTTGTCATTAGGGATAAGCTAAGGATTTTGTGATCGCTGCCAAGTGTTTCTTCTAGATTGGTCCAGGTGCAATGTCTTATGTTTTTGGTGAAAGCTAGGTGAACAATGGGAACTTTTCTCCTTGAGTCACGCTCTCCGCCGCCGCAAGGGGCGCGACATGCTCACTGTTCGCTCCGCATCTGCTTCAGTGGCGGCGGGTGGCTTTTGCCTGGTTTCGCGTTGTCGCCCGCGGGTTTCGTGGTGAGTGCAGCCCCTAAATGAAAGATTGCAGAAGGTAGATGCTGCAGCGGCATCTTTTCAGCGTGCTATACACGTGAATGGAGTCTTTATATTAAAAAACACTGTCGCTCAGCAAACGCTCGACAAGATATGACATGTATTGCGGCATTGTATCTACTTTTGTTCATTTTAATCTGAATTTTTGCCCAAGCCTGTACAAGAAGATGAATAAAAAAAGTGAATGAGCATTGATCACATCGAAGCTTCAAGGCAAACATAACAGCAACAATGGCAAAACCGTCTTTCAGAGCTAGATGAGAAACCATCGATGTAACACCGAAGATGGAAATAATTTTATCATCATCATCATCATCAGCCTGACTATACCCACTGCAGGGCGAAGGCCTCTCCCATATTTCTCCACTTAACCCGGTTCTGTGCTAGCTGCATCCACTTGACCCCTGCGAACTTCTTAATCTCGTCCGCCCACCTAACTTTCTGCCGCCCCCTGCTACGCTTTCCTTCCCTTGGAATCCAGTTTGTTACCCTCAGCGACCATCGGTTATCCTCTCTTCGCACTACATGTCCTGCCCATGTCCATTTCTTCTTCTTAATTTCCACTAGAATGTCGGTAACTTGAGTTATTTCTCTGACCCACTCTGCACGCTTTCTATCTCTTAATGTTACCCCTACCATTTTTCGTTCCATAGCCCTCTGGGTTGTCCTCAACTTAAGTAGAACTCTCTTGGTTAGCCTCCACGTTTCAGCCCCATAGGTGAGTACAGGCAAGATGCAACTGTTGTATACTTTCCTCTTGAGCGATACCGGTAAGCTGCTAGTCATAATCAGCGAGTGCTTGCCAAATGCGCACCATCCCAATCTTATTCTTCTTGTTATTTCCTTTTCATGGTCCGGATCTGCGGTTACTACCTGTCCTAAGTAGACATATTCGCCTACTACTTCCAGTATTTCGCTACCTAATGTAAACTGCTGTTCCTTCCCGAGGCTGTTGAACATTACCTTAGTCTTCTGCATATTGATTTTCAAGCCTACCTGTCTACTTTTTCTGTCTAGGTCATCAATCATTATTTGCAGTTCATCCCCCGAGTTGCTTAGCAAGGCAATGTCATCAGCAAATCGCAGATTACTGATGACATTCCCTTCTGATGACAGTCCATCTACCCTTATCCCTAACTGCTCCCATTCCAAGTCTCTGAATACTTCCTCTAAACAAGCTGTGAATAGTACTGGGGAGATTGTGTCTCCTTGCCTAACACCTTTCTTTATGGGAATTTTGTTACTTTCTTTATGCAGAACTATGGTTGCTGTGCAGCCACTATATATATCTTCCAGCACTTTCACGTACGGCTCGTCTATCCCCTGATTTCGCAATGCCTGCATCACCGCCGAGGTTTCAACTGAGTCAAATGCTTTTTCGTAATCAATGAATGCTATGTATAAGGGCTGGTTATATTCCGAGCATTTTTCTATCACCTGGTTGATGGTATGGATATGATCGATAGTAGAGTACCGTTTCCGAAACCCTGCTTGATCCTTTGATTGATTGCAGTCTAAGGTTGTCCTGATTCTATTAGCGATTACCTTAGTAAATACCTTATACGTAACAGACAGTAAGCTGATTGGTCTGTAATTTTTAAGGTCCTTAGAGTCCCCTTTCTTGTGAATGAGGATAATGTTTGCGTTCTTCCATGGTTCCGGTACCGTCGATGACACCAGGCACTGCGTATACAGGGTGGCCAGTTTTTCTAGCACAATATCCCCCCCCGTCCTTCAGCAAATCTGTAGTTATCTGATCCTCTCCAGCTGATTTCCCCCTTTTCATAGTTTCTAATGCTTTCTTGACCTCGTCTTTCGTCACTGGTGGAACGTCTGACTGTTTTTCCCTACCGCCAATCTCATTACGGTCCTGACTAAAGTAGTCAGGACCGCTGTAGAGATCTGTATAGAACTCCTCGGCTACTTTGACTGTCTTGTCCATATTAGTGATGACGTTGCCCGCCTTATCGCATACATTTGGTTTTTGCCTATGCCCAATTTCTTCTTTACCGCTTTAAGGCTTCCCCCGTTCTTTACAGCATGCTCAATTTTGTCCATGTTATACTTCGTTATATCGGCCACCTTGCGCTTATTTCGGCCAATTCGATCTGGTCTGTTGGATTGGAAGCTTTCATACTCTGGCGTTTCTTAATCAAATCTTTCGTCTCCTTAGACAGCTTACCGGTATCCTCTCTAACTATCCTACCGCCTACTTCTACCGCGCACTCAGTAATGATATCTCTGAAATTATTGTTCCTTGCCTCTAGGGTAATGTCGCCATCCTCAGTTAGAGCTGAATACCTATTCTGTAGCGAGATCCTGAACTCTTCTGCCCTCCCCCTCACCACTAATTCGTTGATGGGCTTCTTTCTTACTAATCTGTTGCGTTCCTTCTTCAGATTTAGGCTAATTCGGGACCTCACCATCCTGTGGTCACTGCATCGCACTTTCCCGATTACCTCTACATCCTGCACAATGGCGGGGGTTGAACACATTATGAAGTCGATTTCATTGTTAGTCTCTCCGTTAGGACTTTTCCATGTCCATTTCCGGTTCTTCCGTTTGCTGAAGAACGTATTCATGATTCGTAAGTTACTGCGCTCTGCAAACTCAACTAGTAACTCCCCCCTGCTGTTCCTAGAACCAATGCCATAGTCACCTACTGCCTTGTCTCCTGCCTGTTTTCTCCCTACCTTGGCACTGAAGTCGCCCATTAGTACAGTATACTGCGTCTTTACTTTTCGCATTGCCGATTCTACATCTTCATAGAAGCTTTCAACTGCCTGGTCATCATAACTACTTGTAGGTGCATAGGCCTGTACAACCTTCAGTTTATACCGCTTATTAAGCCTAATTACGATACCTGCAACCCTCTCATTAATACTATAGAATTCATCTATATTACCCGCTATATACTTTTGACAAGGAAACCTACTCCTAGTTGTCGCCTCTCTGGTAAACCTCGATAACACAGTACATGCCCATCCTTCAGTACAGTATATGCCTCATTCGGCCTTCTAACCTCACTAAGCCCTATGACATCCCATTTCATGCTCTCTAGTTCCTCTAACAGCACTGCTAAACTAGCTTCACTAGCTAGGGTTCTAGCATTAAACGTTGCCAGGGTCAGTTTCCAATGGCGGCCTGTCCAGCGGAGCCAGGCTTTCTTAGCACCCCCTGCTGCGTCACAGGTCTGACCGCCGCCGTGGTCAGTTGTTCCGCAGCCTCTGGTGACTGAGGGCCGGGGTTTTATGGAGCTTATTGTTGTTCCGAGACGCCGAGAAGGCAAGACTTTATTCGGACAGCAACACGAACATACATGCAACAAGGATTCAGTGGCTTCGGTTTATAAAGGAAGCCTGGGTGTAACCGAGGCATGCTATTGGCTAGCGCTACGGTCGCACACGCGAACCATGACTGCGTACATCAGATAGCGGCACACAGTAGCAAGACAGCAGCAAGCTTGATAAGCGTTGCGCCGATATAACACTTCCCCTCCAACAAAATCAGAATCTATCATACGTCAGACGATCCGGCTTCCGCTTGCAACGAGCGCTGCGCCTTGGTAGCACACGTAACCCAGCATCAGTTTGTTCCGACGTTGAGGCACTTTGGGCGTGACTTGCGAGTGGAACACAATCACTCTGATCCAACACTGGCTGGCTCGAGGCAGCTGTAGGAGACCTTTCACTTTCGAGCAAGTCACTTGCAAGGGGCAAATCTGTATCACTTTCGTTTACAACAGCTGGCTTCACAAAAGAACGTCGCAAATGATCAGCATGCACAAATCGCGTCTGTCCGTCTACAACCACAAGGTATGTCATTGCCGATTTCACATCCACGACCCTGCCTGGACGCCACTTCACCTGTTCCCCACGCACTGAACGCACAAACACACTATCACCAACAACAAATGATCGAGGTGAACTCCTTCGCTTGTTTGCACTGCGAACATTCCTCTCAGATCTGGCATTTATTGCATCTTGCAGATTCGGTTTCAACAAAGATAACCTTGTGCGCAACTTCCTCCTCAAGAACAGTTCATCTGGCGATTGGCCGGTGAATGTGTGCGGCGTTGTTCTGTAAGCGAACAGAAAGTTATCTATCCTGTGCTGCAGTGATCTGGAACTTTTGTTCTTCTGGTCTTCCAGCAATTGCTTCAACAACGACTGTTTTACTGTTTGGACAGCACGTTCTGCCGAGCCGTTCGACTGAGGATGATATGGCGGAGTAAGCGTGTGCTTGACCCCGTTTGTCAAAAGAAACTCCTCGAATTCTTTTGCACGAAACTGCGGCCCGTTATCTGTGACTACCTCTATCGGCAGGCCATGACTTGCGAACAACGAGCGCACCGTTTCGATCGTGCTTTGCGCCGTCGTTGACGTCATGATTTTTATTTCCAACCATTTGGAATAGGAATCTACAGCTAGAAGAAACATCTTTTTTTCCTTTTCAGCAAAGTCTAGATGTACCCTTTCCCAACTGCTTGTGCACCACTTCCAAGATGAAAGCGGCGCTAGTGGCCCCACGGATTTGGTGCTTTGACAAATTTCACACTGCTTCACTGCTCGTTCGAGGCAGTTGTCTATCTGTGGCCACCAAACCATTGACCTCGCAAGTGCTTTCATCTTTGTGATACCGATGTGTTGTTCATGTAACAAGCACATAACTTCACTTTGAAGCGACTGTGGTACAACGACTCTGTTGTTCCACACCAAACAGCCGCAATCGACTGAAAGCTCAAACCGCCTAACGAAGAAAGGCTGATAAAGTGTGTCCACAGCACGCGGCCATCCGTGCCATACCATTTCACGAACAGTACTAAGAACTGGATCTTTCACAGTTTCCCGCTCGATATCTTTCGCAGTTAAGGGGAGTTTACTAACGGGCGAAAAATAAAATATTTCTTCTGCCTCGTCACCGGCTTCAGGCAGTGGAAGGCGTGATAAGCCATCTGCATTGGCTATCTTTGTTCCTGCTCTGTGCAAAATGCGAAAGTTGTAGTTTGCAAGGAAAATTCCCCAGCGATGCACGCGAGCTGCAGCGACTGCATTTGTGTGGTGCTTTGCCTCAAAAATAGCGGTGAGCGACTGGTGATCTGTGATCACGTTGAACTTACGCCCATACAGATATTTATGAAATTTCTTTACTGCAAAAACAACAGCAAGAGCTTCTTTTTCCACCTGCGCGTAATTACGCTCGGCAGGAGTCATTGATCGAGATGCGAACGCAATCGGTCGCTCTACGCCCTCAATCACGTGCGACAGCACCGCGCCTAAGCCGTAAGCAGAAGCATCACATGTCAGCTGTATTTCTTTCTTTACATCATACAGTTCCAAAACCATGTCTTCACTGATCAAATTTTTACACCGTCTGAAACATGCGTCACACTGGCTCGACCACTTCCATGTGCTGCCTTTGCGCAACAGTTGATGAAGAGGTTCTAGCAAGTTTGCTAGGTCAGGCAAAAATTTGGCGTAGTAGTTTACTAGACCCAAAAATGCCTTTAGTTGAGTCACGTTAGTTGGTTGAGGCGCTTCTCGAATCGCCTTTACTTTTTCTGGTGTTGGGTGTACGCCATGCTTGTCTAGCTCATGTCCCAAGTAACAAACATTTTCTTGGAAAAATTTGCATTTCCCTGGGTTTACCCGGATGCCGTGTTTACTGAGCGTTTGTAGCACTTGCTCGGAACGGTGATGGCACTCCGTCAGGTCTTTACCTGCTATTAACACATCGTCCAGGTATGTTTCGTAACACCTGGTCCATCACGGCCTGAAACATTGCAGGGGCGCTTGCCACTCCGTATGGCAGTCGCCGGAACCTGAACAGTCCCATGTGCGTGTTCACCGTCAGCAATTCTTGTGCCTGCTCATCCAGCTCAAGCTGCAGGTAAGCTTTAGACAAATCCAGTAAAGTGAACACGGTCCCTCCAACCAATGACGCGAATATGTCCTCTGGCAGAGGCAGTGGATAGTGGTTGAGTTCAATACCCCGATTTACAGTCACTCTGTAATCCCCACATATCCTAATCTGCTTTTCTGCTTTCTTTGGGACGATCACTAGCGATGTTGCCCACGCACTGTGCCTCACTCTGTACACCACACCAGCCTTCTCAAGTTCAAGCAATTCATTCTCCACCTGTTCGCGCAATGCATATGGTACTGGTCTCGCCTTACAAAAAACTGGCTGCGCATCGTTTTTCATTTTGATGCTACCAGTGAATCCCTGAATAGAACCATAACCTGGCTCAAACACATCACTGTACAGCCGTTTTAACCTGTTCTCGGCTTCCGCTGCTACCATCTGCCTGCCATCCTGCACGTTATCAACGTCACGTTGCAACTGCTAAACAGCATTGTGCAAGTCAACTTTTAGTGCCGTTATCCAATCGCGACCTAAAAGCGTCGGCATGCGAGCTCCATTTTCTTGCTTTGCTATTATCAGAGGCAGATCGTAGCTTCGGTTTTGATATGACACCTTGACGTTTGCTACGCCTTTCACTTTGAGTGAAGTACCGTTATATACGACTAGACGTATGTCGTCGTTCGAACATGGACAATTTGGAAAATTTTCATCAAAGTCTCTTTCAGACATTATTGTCACAGCGGCTCCCGTGTCTAATTCCATCGGTATCTTCTTGCCATTTACTTTTACTTTAAGCACAATAGGCGGTGAGCCGTGAACTTCGTTCGTCGTACACACTGTAAGCAAGTCAGTTTCCGCCAAGGGCTCCTCAACTTTGTGCACCACCTTTGTTTTGCACATTTTTGCTACATGACCCGGCTTCGAGCATTTGAAACACATACTTTTGAGGAAAGGACAACTCACAGGCGTATGCAGTCCGCCGCATCTATGACAGACGCGAACAGTGCCTTTCCCACGTTGCTTCCTTGGGCCGTTTTGCGGGGCACGCTGCTCGTTGCTAGGGGCCTCCTCCTTTGTCGCGTGTCGCTGGCCTTGCGGGGTGGAATCCCGATGCCAGCAGATGTCCGCCGGACTGGTGGTTGACCCCTCCGGTAGCATTTCTCTGGTGTCTTTCTGAGCAGTCTCCAAGGCGGTAGCAATTTTGCAAACTCGCTCCCAGGTGACTTCATCATCAGACAGGGCAAGAAGACGGCATCGGATAGAATCCGCTCGCATTCCAGAAATCAGTCGATCCCGGAGCGCTTCTTCCAAAAAACTTCCAAACGAGCACGTGGCAGCCAGTCTCTTCAGCTCGACAATGAACTGTGCCAGGCTTTCGTGCGACTCTTGCTTTCGCTGGTAGAAGTGATACCGTTCGGTAACCACTGACCGCTTTGGTGCATAGTGCTGTCGGAGAACATCTGTAGCTTCTTCGTACTTGACTTCCGTGGGCTTCTTCGGCAGCAGAAGGCTACGCAGAGTCACATAAGCTTTTTCACCAAGGACAGTTAAGAAGACTTGCAGCTTCTTACTTGTGTCTATTCCGTTTGCTGTTGCGTACAGGTCAAACCTTTCCACGTAGATGTCGAAATTGCCAGAGTCCGGGCAAAACTCGCCCAACGATCCCAGAGTGGTGTTCATCACTGATGTTCCCGCTTGCCGTGGCGTCGTCGTCGTTTCTTCAGGAGGCTTGGTCAACGATCCCATCCTCGTCGCCATGTTATTCCGAGACGCCGAGAAGGCAAGACTTTATTCGGACAGCAACACGAACATACATGCAACAAGGATTCAGTGGCTTCGGTTTATAAAGGAAGCCTGGGTGCAACCGAGGCATGCTATTGGCTAGCGCTACGGTCGCACACGCGAACCATGACTGCGTACATCAGATAGCGGCACACAGTAACCAAGCGGCACACAGTAGCAAGACAGCAGCAAGCTTGATAAGCGTTGCGCCGATATAATACTTATCATAGGAGGTTGTGGCCAATTACTGCACCAGGGTGGCCAACTCCTGTTCTGGTGAGGGAGTGCGTTGCCGGAGGTGTTCACCGGCATCAGGTCGCACCCCAAACCTGTTTATGCAATTCCATCGACACGCGGATTTTTTTTTTCATCCGGTGGAGAATTGCGCGGCACCGGGATTTGAACCCCGACCCGGTCCTCTTGCATGCGAGGCGGATGTTCTACCGCTACGCCACCGCTGCACCCGAAATAATTTATACTTTATTTATAAAAAGTATACTGTTGTATACCTTTTATACATTTTTACATTTTTACATTTTCGAAATAATTTTATAAAAATGTAAGAATGTAAAAATGTATAAAAAGTATACAACAGTTGCGTCTTGCCTGTACTCACCGATGGGGCTGAAACGTGGAGGCTAACCAAGAGAGTTCTACTTAAGTTGAGGACAACCCAGAGGGCTATGGAACGAAAAATGGTAGGGGTAACATTAAGAGATAGAAAGCGTGCAGTGTGGGTCAGAGAAATAACTCAAGTTACCGACATTCTAGTGGAAATTAAGAAGAAGAAATGGACATGGGCAGGACATGTAGTGCGAAGAGAGGATAACCGATGGTCGCTGAGGGTAACAAACTGGATTCCAAGGGAAGGAAAGCGTAGCAGGGGGCGGCAGAAAGTTAGGTGGGCGGATGAGATTAAGAAGTTCGCAGGGGTCAAGTGGATGCAGCTAGAACAGAACCGGGTTAAGTGGAGAAATATGGGAGAGGCCTTCGCCCTGCAGTGGGTATAATCAGGCTGATGATGATGATGAATGTAAGTTGCACAATGCTTACATGGCATAAAGTGTTAGTAGTATAACGTCAGAGTAAACGATTTTAAGTTTTGTTTTCAATTTTGCTATAATTTATAGACCAGCAACTGTTTTATGTTGTATTATAAACATTATTTTAATTTTGCAAATAAACGTTGGTTTAATGAAATGTTTACATGATATCATGATTATTTCATGAAAAAAAAACAGGAAATCTATTTCAAGCACTAATTCCTAGCAATATTTTCTTTCTTTTTCTAGTATGTTTTTGAACTAATAGTTCCTTGTAACTATCTGTGCAGTAAAGCCTGCCTTAGAGAGCAATCGCTGCCCCATTATTTTGGTAGAATGCGTTGCTTATTACACATTCGCCACTGTTACTCAAGGGACACTCCTCAATAATGGATATAAAAGTTTTTCTCTGTGCTATTTATTCAGAGGTGACTATAGGAATTGTATGTCGCGCTGTATTGTGCGCCTAGGCACCTTGTGTCGACACCGACGAAATCATTTCAGCTCTGCCGCAATCAGTAACCGAGGAACTGAAAGAAGTGATGGTATCTCCTGTCATCCCATTACCCACTGTCACGTATTCTGCTTTAGCTTACGTCGCTGGATACATTGTGAAGTTAATCAGGGACTTCGGGTGTGACGTGCTATCCTTCTTGAAACCAGTGAAACAAGCCATGTACACTATTATGCGAGGACAAGATTCTAGCGGACTGCATTATCCAAAACCAGAGTTTGTAGCCCTCTTGGACAAGGTTGTGTATTTTTTTGAAAAAGCTGTCGTGCACCTACCACACACAAATGTCCTTGAAGTCCAAATCTTAATCCAGCCAGCACTTGAGAACTCACCTTTGCTGAGTTGCCCGCAAGGCATTGACAATAGCCAAGGTCCGCTTCTTTAATATGTGAGAAATTTCTCAGACTCCTTCTTGTCAATTATGCTAAGAAGGTGACAAACAGGAACGAAAGGCCAGCTCCTTATATGTGCACAAACCGTCCAAAAAGATCTTGAGTCTTTAATTTTCTAGCCGCATGCTTGATGAATGAGTGCAATGTGTTAACTTTGAAGGACATTTTTTTTTATTGCTTGTTGCTCTTTTCAATTATGCATATCTGTTTACGCCCATTTCCTTGATTAAATGTTGTTGTTTTTTATCACTGTATTAAACTGACTACGACTGTCTACGTGTGCGTCAGTCGCGAGACTGCGTATACATCTGCTGAAGTTCAACCTTCATTAATACCGTTTCTTGGGCTAGTTGGTTCACATTTGTACAGCGCCTTTGTCCCGTCTTATTTCTTGTGGTGTGTTTATTTCGGCGCAGTTTTTCACAGTACGAAGTTCAACCTACTGATTTGTTTTAAACGAAGCTAGAACAGCCCACTTCACTAGACAACTGAAATTTTAACTGTATGCGTAAATTTTTGTTCCTTACTCTGAATCTGAGACGTGCTATGAATTTTCGTCAGGGCCTCTTTTGCTCTAAACGAAAACGGCAGCGGTTGACAGAATATCCACCGAACAGTTTGCCATGCACTAGCGTCAGGTCGCGCTCTACCTGCTTACAGCTTTCAAAGGCACACTGCGTAAAATGGTACATATATTTTTGTGAAAAATTTAGGAGCAAAAAGTGTTGATGTAAGTGCACCCGAAACTTCATTCGACCGTGCGCGACAGCACTGACGAAGGCGCGCACGCGCATTATTGACTATTTTTATTGCTCATACACGATAAATCAGACGCTGATTACGGCTTCTTCCTATAAGCCATAAGGGGTGAAATATCAGGACCTGCCGGTTGCAACCGATGCGGGCGGAGCGAAGAGCGAGCGCGCGTTTCCCTTGCGCGTGAACGTAGGAACGGTCTGTATCTGTTTATACGAAAGCGTTTTACAAGTAATTTTTGTACTTTTCTAATGCAGTTACCCACTCCTGTTTGGAATGACATTATCTCACGCTGCTTCACCCATCTGCTGTAAGCACGAGCTTAGTGCTGTTTTTGGCTTCCCAATCTAGCATTGTGCGCAACAGATTTTGGTCTGCCTTCTTCAAAGTTGAAGCAGGTCGAAACATCGCATTGCCTGGCATCGGGAGTAGCGCGGTGTGTTTTTTAAGTCTAAATTTTGAATTTTCAGCGTACGTGATGGCTTATAAGCTAAATATATGGACAATTGCGTCTGCTATGCTGTAGTCACTCGGGAAAATTTAGTGTAATTTTCAGTGAGTGACACTCGACCTTAGTATCATTCGCGTAGTGTCACACAATATCTGTTGTTGAGGATCTCCCTTTCTGTGTTCATAGCCGCACCAAGAATATGCGGAGAAGGTCGAGCCAGGTATTTGTCAAAGGAATGCACCATTGTGCCCTTTCGATCGCTCCCCTTTACACTTGATCTTGAAAGCTAACGTCAACCACCGAGGCTTCAGATTCACACAGATTACACAAGGTAGATATTACATTCACTCTCCCCTTCTCGGGAAATAATACAATGGAGAGCAACGGATGGCATGTCACCTCGCGACAGAGTAAGAAGCGAAACGCAGTTTGTAACAATTACTTTGGTCGCAAAGAAAAAAAAGGAAAAAGAAACTTCCCGTGAGTGGGCCCGCTGGAATTTGGCAAGTGGGCTTATCGCTAGTAAATTTCGTGAAACAGGGATAACAGGTCCTCTGAAGCTGCTTTTTTTTTATTATTATAGACAGGAGCAGTTTTTCGCGATGTTTGTGAGATTCGCAATAATATAAAAGGTTGGGTTGTCATGAAAATTAGGTCGTTTTAAGTATATGATTGGTAGCTCGACAGGTCACAAAGAAACTGATCTCGTGAGCTGGAAGGTGTAGCGGCATCTTGTAAAAGCGGTCGTAGGGAAGCAAGGTGCTTGCGCAGTAGAAAAGTTCATCCCGAAAGCAGCTTTTCCTTCCCTGTGTAATTAATTACGCATCGCAAGGCGATGTACACACCCTGTTGTCCCCGCAAGTACTCGTCTGAGGTTAAGCCAAATTTAGGTGAAGCTAAATTTGACCGCTTGTCACCCGAATTGGTGCTGTCTCTTGCTTGGCATCCATAGAAAAATTGTGCTATCGCACATGTAAATATCGCATTGCTTCCATAATGTTTTTATTATTTCATTCATTTGCGTGCACACTACAAAATACGCAAAATGACTGTTTCGTCGCCTATCTCATTTCAGCGCCAGTTCGAGGGCAAACACAATGTATGGACGGCGGCTCCTCAAGTCAACGGCTGTCTCGACATCGTTGGATTGCGTGTAAAAAATTATCTGAATAAAACGGCATCTGCAATTTGAAGAGTCTAGTAAAATCTGTTATATGCCTTATCGAACAAACCGTTCCGATTCCAGTGGTTGAAGGGGCGTAACACCCAAAGCTGATCAGCAGAGCGGTTTGGACGATGCGCTTGCACATTTACTTGAGTTGGCTAAGTCAGCCAGAAAAATCAAATGATGGGTACGGCAGCAAAACTGTAGCTGGCGCCAACCTTGATTAAAAGATGTCTCCTAGGCGTGCATCCAAAATCAGCTTCGAAGTCTTGATGAGGATTGTTTTGGAATAAAATGCCGTGTGCATCAGCGTGCGACGCGTGTCAAAGGTTGATTTACGCATCGTTTTTTGCTGTGTCTTTCTACGGTTTCTGCAATACAAATAATTTTCGATATACGGCTGACTGAAACGTAGACATGGTTGTTTATCTATAGCAATAGACGCAACTGAATGCTATGCACCTCATAAACTCATTCATGTCCGGCAGAACAAAGTGCATTGCTTTATAAAACAGCCAGTCTTCAAAATAACCGCATTTGAGCATTCGAGACGGCGAACGAGTAAAGGTTACCATCTGCAATTTGATCATTTCCTCTTAGAACTACGTCGCATGCTAGCAAGCAGTAGTTGCTTTCACATTTCTTTTTTTTTCGAGCAAGAAAGCGCTCAGGATTGCGAGTATGTGTGTAAAAACGTTAACCAGCTGAGCCTGCATGCTAGCGCAAGAGCGTGCTGAACAAGAAATCGGGCCGACGCTCCATAGCCCGCCGTGTCTACGCTTGCCCCAACATGGCGCCGTCGACGGCATGTGCAGTCTGCACATGCTTGCGATTTTGCCCTCGAACTTTCAGTTTTGCCTTCCATCACAGTCACTAAGACATCTCAGCTCTTCAAAAGCACCATGCGCGATTCGAAATAGCCAGGAAAAAGACCAACTCGCACTGTTTTGCTCCGAGATGCCGAAGCGCGCCTATCCGGGTGCTCCAGTCACCTTTGTTTGCTGCTCCGAGGGACAACAAACATCGCAGAAAGTGGAAACGAAGCTTGTGAAGGCAGGAAAAGCCTCTCACAGAAGCATTGGCAGCGTGTGAGCATCATTTCGAGCCGCATCTCATCCTGCTGCGTGACTACGCACATATATGATCAACAGCAGAAGTGAAGATATACCGCGTGAAAAGCCATCACTGGCAGCTGATGCGGTGCCTATACACTCTTGCCGGATTATCCGGCATATATTACCGTCAAACCCGTGTAGCGAAGGCTGGATGTGGGCAATATTGATGTTGCAGAGAGTTGTGCTTAGTGCAGATTCTTGCTATTAAGCCTGTGGCACCAAACGATAGTCGACATATTATGTACCGCGTGTCCAAGCTAACTTCAGCCAAGTGTTAAAAATAAACCATTTGAGATAGGCCAGAGAAACCACTTGCTGACAGCCACCTGGTGCACCAGGTCTGAACAAAAGAAAGACTTCGGGGAAGAAAGCTTGGACTGTTTGCGTGATCTCGATTACTACCACTGGCTCAATAAAGCAGACAGCTGAGGTTAAATTAAATTCAATTCCGCGTAGTCATGGTATGTCCTTGGATCTCTAGCTGGCACATTTATTTAATTATTTATTTATTCTTCATATCATACCCTACTGATGTCCCAAGACAATAAATATCAATAAAAAAACGGTGCAGGCAATTTTTCATTTTGCAATTCTAATTTACTAAGTATATTGCTTTCAAATAAATGTGATTTGCAAACTTGGGGAGGACCTTCTGAAACCCCCATTTCATTTATTCCCGATAAAGAAAACCTCACGTGCATAGTTTTTCCCACCTCTATAGAAAGCCAGCGAAATAAAAAAAAAATCACGTGACTGACGCATTCATGCGCTACGATACTGTGGTGCTCCCAACCGTGCATGGTTTGAGTGACAGAAATTAGCTGCGGCCGTGACTCAACAGCCCAGTCTCAGCGCTATACAGGCTGATAATTTTTGTATTTCGCGGGCTTTCTTTAGAGCTTGGAAAAACGATGAGGCTTTCTTTATTGGAAATAAATGGAATGGAGGTTTTAGAAGGCGCTCTCAAATTCTGCAAACCCAGTTATTGTCTAAAGGCGATAGTTAGTCAATTAGAAAAAATAATTACTAATTACTTAACTTCAAAATAAAACATTGCCTGGGGGGAGTCAGTTGGCTGGCAACAGTATACAATTGTGGTCTCTCTATCCTACCTCAAACTAACTGTGAGAAAGGCTTTAATCTTTTTTCTGAAAAGAAAAAGATGTCACATGTATTAAACTTGGCTAATTTTACTAATTTTAAGGACAACAGAGGCCTTTTGTACCCTTCAAGTGATACCAGTTTGTTGCTGACCTTGAGAATGTGTTTACAACCTGCTTCAGTCTAAATTCAAGCAGACAGCTTGTACTCAGTATGCTACTGGCCAATCAAACCTGCTAACTTGGGTGCTCTGACCACTGTCAAATTGGTGCAGCTGAAATCACTGCTTAACTACCCGCATGCACTTTTTCACAAAATGCATTAACCAGCGCAATGTCAAGATTCAAAGCACCTGAAAAGATGAGCAGATGGATGCTCTTAGGACTGTTTGTGTAGTCAATAATTTCGCAAAACAACTCATTGTTGATGGCTTTTGTCCCATGCACTCAAATAAAATAAAACAGCAGTGGAGAAGCCTTGTGAAGTACCTAAACAAGACTGCTCTGCCCTCCTCATGTATGTATTTTTGGCATATATGTTATGCATATGAGATGATGAAAAGATTTTAGCACCTAGCCTTACAGCGATGATTTATAACAGATGTTGTTTCTGTGAACAGAGAATAATGGTGACGCCACAGAATATCGCTGGATGATTCGTTTCAAAGCGCAGGATTAGTTTTTTTCGTGACCACTTTTGGTGAATTCCAATCGCAGAGCAGGAGCACTTCCGGAGCAACGTTTTCTGCTCCTTTCGGAGCAATTGTCTTCCAAACGCAGATCCGGAACACGGATCGCGTCTTCCAAACGAAGAACGGGAGCAATTGCCGAGCAAGGGTCGCTCCGCGGAGCAGTCAAAACTGCTCCGCAAAAATCGGGGGAAGCGACCGGAAGTTTGCGTGACGTGACTTTCCGAGCGGCGCTAGCGCATCCATTTCCGGTGGCTCGCCGCGTTGGCTTCAGAGGCAACGCGCCGCTCCATAGCAGACGATCAGTATTTGCCGCCGCCATGGATGGTGATTCGCGTCGCGCTCTTGCGCTCGCTTTGCTTGAGGACAGCGAGTCAGAGAGCAGCAGTTCCGACACATCTGTCGAAGAATCAAGAATCAACTATTTATATGTCCATCGTCCGTGTAAACTCAAAGCTGCGCACGTTACAGCTCGTCTCTGGAAGACTGCAAACATTCGGTACGTGAACCGAAGTTTTCTTCCATATTAAAGAAAGTGCTGAAGGAGTCTTACCGTGTGTGTCCGCGCTCGGCTCTTCGAGCAAGGAGGATATAATTGCGTAAACGGCTGCAGGCTTGCAAAGAAAGGCTGCAGGCTTGCAAAGCAGACGACGCGAGCGCACGAAAAGCGCGGGCAAGTGCAAGGAATGATGGGTACTTTCTCCATCTCCGTTTGCTCGCGAGCACCACCTACTTGCTCCGGCCAGAGCAAGAGTATTCGAAACGCAGAGTCTGGGAGCGTGCTCTCCGCCGGATCGAGGCGTTCTGTGATGGAGCGTGCGCGCTGCTCCAGTTCTGCGATTGGAATTCGCCATTTGTCATATATATATATATATATATATATATATATATATATATATATATATATATATATATATATATATAACAGCCTGAAGCGGCTCCTCACTTTACCAATTGCCAAATTTCCTAACGCTAAGCAGATATCAAGCTAAAAGGAGCACTCCTGGTTACCAGTGGATACCGAATAGCGCAGTGTAATATAATCATTACTATTGGCTAAAGGAAAGTTACTGCGGCGTGGTTGGAGAGATGCGAGAACCCGTGCCTGCGCACGATGCCTGGCCGCTCTGCTAACAGTCTGCTGCTGACAGTTGAGTTGGCTCTGTAATAAAGCGGGCTCTGCAGGGCTCAGAAAAATACCCGTTCCGTACAAATAAATGTGCCGTGACGATTTACAGTGCGCGATAACTCGTCCCGCATGAGCTGTAGCAGACGCCAGCGAAATAAGAGCGCTTTCACCCTAGTGCAACGGCGAAAACCCGAATAATGTAGAATGAAACGCCTTCTATCATGGGTGGAGGTCCATATACGTCGGCATAGGGAAAAAATCACCACTTTTACTGAACAGGCGCACAAAAGCGTCGGTACTATGTCGCACTATTGCAAGAAAGCATTGAAAAGTCGACTAGTAGATGTTGCAGTGGCGCCGTCTGGCGGCGTCAATGAACATCGGCGTGCCCGAGCGTCGTCGTTCGCGCCATGAGAAAGTATTCTAGTTCACTATACTACAGTGCCTAGAATATACTGGCTAGTGTGACGAGCGCCTGCGCTTCGCTATGGGAGAGGATGGCGCTATTTGCAATGAAAGCCAATCGTTAGCGGCAGAGGGCGCTGCTTGTCGGGAGGGTACCACCTGAGCAGACGACGCAGTTTTCTCGCTTCAGAATACGGCAATCTCTTGGTGTTGTGCGTGCGTGTTAAACCTGCTTCTGCGCGTCTTTTGCTTTCACGAAGGTGCAGCAGTTTATTTACGGTGTAGGTGTTTGCTCATGCGAGTCGTTCCGCACTTCTACCTGCTCTGCGACGATTGCATCGGTGCTTTTTTCTCGTTTCGTGCGCGCGTTCTTTTCTCGCCTGTATCCTTTCTTTTTTTACTGTGTCGCCAGTGTTGAAGCGCGGTTCCCGATTGTTTTTTCCCCACTGCCTCTCACTAAACTGCAGAGAAAAATGCCAAAGAGAAAGCGGTGGTGCACAAAGAAGACTTGCTTTTTTGGCAAACGGGGCTAGCGCTAGAGCTAGCGTACGTATTACTGCGCTATCTGATGCTAGGTAAGTACGCATTCTGTACAATGGAAACGAAGCATCGACAGAAATGACGGAAGGTAAACGGCAGCTGCTTTTGTGGGCGAGAAACTTTTTTAGAGCATGCAGTTATATTCACAAGGATGGAAACCTGGGCGAGTCGGTAACGGCGCTCCATGGCAGTGTGTAGCACAAAGAGTGTACACAATCAAGCTCTACAGACAGCACCTGTGTTGTGTACCTTTTCTGTGTCCCTCGATTGTCCTTTTGCGCTACACATATGTCATATGGATGCAGTTATATATTAGGCGCATGTTTCACCGTAAGCGCGGCATTACCAAAGAGCTTCATCGCGATGAACCGGCCGCGTCTCGTGCATATTGTGTATCTGAGAAAAAAAAAAAAAACTTCGTCAGCTTCTTCATTCAAAAGATAGTGACCTCGGCAAAACCTTGTGCAATAGCAGGCCTAGATGTACCTTAGCCGCTGTAAGTAAAGGTTCCTCGTTTGTGTTCTGCTGTTTTTTTTTATTCAAATACCTCACGGGCTCCGATTGGAGTATTATGTGAGGGGGGTTACATAACTGGGTTGCGAAACAGAAGCATGTAGAAGATGGTTATTTTAACATCGTAATTTTCAAAACGTTAACATTATACAATGGTTCATGCAATTCTGCCACATGTGCCTGTGTTTGTTATTACATATACAAAAGAGGAGTGTTGCGTGACTTTGTTTCCTGTGTTGTTCGCATATTCAATATATAAATAAAACTGCGCGTACGTGTTTACTTGTCAGCAAGTGTACAGTGCGCAGAAAGAACCATATATCAATAAAAATGAAGCATTTCACTTTGATCCAGAGAAATAAATGCCTATGCTTTAATTGTTGTTAGAATAGAAGTTCAGTGTTTCCCTTTGTGAGCACGGGATGTCCGGGACTAAGATGCTCAAACTTCGCAGAAGCCTTCGCAAGGAAGAAGCGTTAAATACGTGCGCCGCTTCCAGTCCAAGACAAAGCACACCCCCTGAAACTTGTAGTCAGTGGCTTCAGTTATAGCTGCAGGTCTGTTGCGACTTAATGAGAGCTGAAATGCAGTGCAAGCAGCCCTCTTGCCGAAGATGTGAGAGCGCGCTAGGCAGCAGTCAGCGCGGCTGGTACGGATGGATGGATGAAATATAGGAGCGTCCCCTTTGAAACGGGGTGGTAGCAGTGGCTACCATGCTCATTTTTCTCCATATATCTTTATTATTGATTTAGAATGGTTAACTAAACCATCATTCTATTTATTAAATTTTGTTCCTACATTACTAACATTATGTCACTTCTCTGCTTTTAAGCCACCAATCTTCCAGTCGTTTTTTCCTAGTTTCCACCGCCGGTTTATTCACCCGGCCACTGTTATCTCTAAACCCCAGAGCTTCAGGAACAGTGATTGCGCCTGCACAAACTTCCGGATGGATACCATTATATTCGACTATAATATGGGCAATTGTTTCACTGGAGTTTCCACATACAGCACATGCGTCATCTCCATTGTTAAATTTCTTTTTGTAGCTGCGTGTTCTAAGGCCCCCAGATCTAGCTTCAAAAAGTACGGCACTGCCTCTTGAGTTATCAAAGAAATCTTCCTTCCTGATCTGCATTTTCCACTTTCGGTATAATTCCACACTCTGTTTCTTTTCCATCGAATTTATCCAATTTTTACCTTCTGTGTTTTTCACCTGTTGCTTAATGCTCTTTATTTCTCCGTCCTTGTTACTAGCATACTTACTAGTTTCCTAGTTCTTTTCCTCCATTGTGAGTCAACGCTTTTTAGGTACAGGTATTTAAATACTTTAGCTGCCCATCTGTTACTGTCCCATTTCCTCAGGCGTTCCTCATATAATATTTTACTTAGCTTCCCGCACTTCGAAAGATGCCCAGCCCATATCTCCCTGTACCGCCTCATTTGTAGTTTTGCCGTGGGCACCTAGTGCTAATCGTCCAACGGATCTCTGATTTGTTTCTAATGTCGACTGTACCTCTGATTTTAGGCACAAAACCGCATTTCCGAAAGTAAGTCCGGGCACCATAATTCCTTTCCAAATACCCCTCAAAACCTCATACCTATTGTATCCCCACATTGCCTTATGCTTCATTTTCCCGGCATTTCGCCCTTTGGCCTTAAGTGATTGCTCATGCTTTCCAATGTATGCCAATCCTTCGTTTGCCCATACCCCCAGATATTTATATTCTGCTACTATAGGTATTTCAAGGCCTTGTATTTTAAGACCTTGATCAGTTGAGCCGTTGAAAATCATCAGACCCGACTTAACTGCGCTGAAACTGAAGCCTACAGCATCCCCTTCGTCTCCGCAATACTTAACTAAAGTTTGCAATTCTTCCAGACTCTCAGCTAGCAGCACAATATCGTCTGCATACATCATACCGGGGAGGCGCTGCTCTACCGCCTTTCCACCTAATCTATATGACAGGTTAAAACCTAGGTTACTGTCTTGTATCCTCCGTTCCAGGTTTATCATATAAAGCATGAACAGCACCGGTGATAGAGGACAGCCTTGTCTTAATCCTTTGCATACTTTGACATCCTCCGTACTTCTTATCCCTTCCCACGTAATTTCTACTTTGTTATCCCGGTATATTTCCTGTAGGAACTCTATTATCTCATAACCGATACCTTCTTATTTTAATATGTTCCACAGGAGTTCCCTGCTTACGTTGTCGTACGCCCCGTTTATGTCCAGGAAGGCCAAATACAAATGTCTATTTTCCACTCTAGATATTTCGATGCATTGGGTAAGCACGAACCTAAGCGCCTACCATTTCTAAAGCCGTTCTGAAGTTCTCCGAGTATCTTGTTACTTTCAACCCATGCTTGCACCTTTAATTTCACCGCCTGCATGGCTAACCTGTACATAACAGATGTTATGGTAATCGGCCTGTAGGATTTTATGTGCATCCTGTCTCCTTTCCCTTTGTAAATCAAATTCATTTTACTCTGCCGCCAGCTGTCCGGAATTTGCTTATTCGTTATGACTGTTTCCAGAGCTTTTAACAACGTTTCCTTACTTTTGGACCGAGTTCATTAATCAGCTTGATCGGAATTCCATCTATTCCTGTAGATGTGTTTTTAGGAATATTTTTTTCTGCCTTTTTCCAGTTTAGATTGGTCAGTTCTAAGCTGCTTTGTTTTCTGCTACCTTGTGTTGCTTCCTGATTTGCGGAGATTACCCTATCGTCGTTCTTAAATGACTCGGCTATAACTGATGTAATGTAGTTCACTGCGTTGTCTCCTTTTAAACAATTTCCCTCGTTATCTTGAATCCGATCCTGCTTTCTTTGATTCTTCTTCCCTAGCCAGCTTATATGGTTCCAGAATTTTCTTGCTCCGCCTCTAGAGGCATCGTGTATATCAGCCATCCAGCGATCGGTAGACTGTCTTATTTTACTTTGGACGAGGGCCTGCACCTGAAGTTTCTTTTGTCGATATGATTCCCATTTTTGGTCCATTTCCTCCTGAGATACTTGTGCTTTCTTTGCCATTCAGTGTTCCCTTGAAGCAGCCCGTCGTTGTTCAATAGCTTCCCTGATTTCCTTATTCCACCAGCTCCGTGGCTTCCTCTTTCCATTCCAGCGGTTTGCTACTTTAACCTCCTGAATTTTCCTCCTTATGAATAGTTCTACCTGTTCATAATCCCAGTCTTCCATGGGGCTTGTCTCTATTGCTTCCTCTATGTCTGCTGCTATCTGCGCTATTTGATCGTCGTTTAATTTTGCGTTTACGTTTTGTCTAAGTTCCATTTCTCTTTTCATCAAGGGCCCCATCTGCAGACTAATACGTTTATGATCACTTCCCAGACTACACTCCCCTTCTTCGTCTATTTCCATTCTTGTGACCTTGCTATAAATTTCCTGCGACATTAGAAAATAGTCAATGGTCGTCTGCCTGTTGCGGAATTCCCACGTGATTTGGCCTTCACATTTTGTTTCTCTATTTACTATAACCAGATCATGTCGCTCACAGAAATCTAGCATTAGCTTCCCGTTACAATCCCTATATCCATCCAGATCGTCGATGTGGCCGTTCATGTCCCCCAGCAGAATAATGTTGGCCCCGTTTCCAAACTGACTTATATCGTCACTGAGACATTCAACAAGATCCCTGTTTTCTTGCCTGCATTGATGTCCTGTTCCTAAATAAACTACCCCTAGCCATGTCCTTATGCCGGCAATTGTTCCTGAAACCCAGATGTGCTCTTTACAAGATGATTTAATTTTTTGCCAGTCTGTTCCCTGGTGTATCAACATACCTACCCCTCCACCCTTTTTTTTCCGTTCTCGTTCTGTTGCACCCTTCCCAGACGTAGCCTTCTATAAACGGCGGATCTTCTAGATCCCTGAGATGAGTCTCGCAAAGAGCGTACACACCTATTTTGTCATCCTTCAACTGCTGTTCTATCTCTAGCCATTTCGCTCTTTTTCTACCTCCTTGCATGTTTATGTAGCTGATCCTAGTGTTAAATTTCTTTTTTGTGCTTTTCTTTCTCGACCTACTCTTTGCCATTTTTGGGGGCTCAGCCTCCATTATTACACTTTCTTCTGCTTCACTTCTAACTACCTCTGTGCACGGAGTCCTCGCGGACCCCCTAAAAAAGCTACAGCCCTACCTGCCAGGCGCCAGCCAATCTCTGCTCTCACCCTTCTGTTAAAATGAATGCCATCTCGCTGAAAAGCCCTACCAAAACCAGCTTTATGTACCTCCCTGTTTACCTCAACCACTTCGAAACGCTTCTCCAGGCTTAACTTTCTTATGTCCTGGTTAACTGTCACCACGTCCCTTTCCATCTTTCCGTTCAATCCTAGCACCTCTGGTACTGTGCATACAACTATCTGCGTCTGCTGTGCTATCTCCCTGATCTCGTCAACTCCCTTAGCTAAACTTTCATGGTGTCCTAAATGGTGCAGCGTCACCATTTAGGACATCGTTTACCCCGCGACTACTATTACCATAGTACGGATGGATGGATGGATGGATGAATGGATGGATGGATGGATGGAAGGATGGATGGATGGATGGATGGATGGATGGATGGATGGATGGATGGACGGACGGACGGACGGACGGACGGACGGACGGACGGATGGATGGATGGATGGATGGATGGATGGATGGATGGATGGATGGATGGATGGAATATAGGAGCGTCCCCTTTGAAACGGGGTGGTAGCAGTAGCTATCATGCTCATTTTTCTCCATATATCTTAATTATTGATTTAGAATGGTTAACTAAACCATCATTCTATTTATTAAATTTTGCTCCTACATTACTAACATTGTGTCACTTCTCTGCTTTTAAGCCACCAATCTTCCAGCCGTTTTTTGCTAGTTTCCACCGCCGGTTTATTCACCCGGCCACTGTTATCTCTAAACCCCAGAGCTTCAGGAACAGTGATTGCGCCTGCACCAACTTCCGGATGGA
Organism: Amblyomma maculatum; assembly: GCF_055883805.1. NCBI lineage: Eukaryota > Metazoa > Arthropoda > Arachnida > Ixodida > Ixodidae > Amblyomma > Amblyomma maculatum. The sequence goes on from NC_139348.1 coordinate 6,555,321, forward strand.
TACCATTATATTCGACTATAATATGGGCAATTGTTTCACTGGAGTTTCCACATACAGCACATGCGTCATCTCCATTGTTAAATTTCTTTTTGTAGCTGCGTGTTCTAAGGCACCCAGATCCAGCTTCAAAAAGTAGGGCACTGCCTCTTGAGTTATCAAAGAAATCTTCCTTCCTGATCTGCATTTTCCACTTTCGGTATGATTCCACACTCTGTTTCTTTTCCATCGAATCTATCCAATTTTTACCTTCTGTGTTTTTCACCTGTTGCTTAATGCTCTTTATTTCTCCGTCCTTGTTACTAGCATACTTACTAGTTAGTTTCCTAGTTCTTTTCCTCCATTGCGAGTCAACGCTTTTTAGGTACAGGTATTTAAATACTTTAGCTGCCCATCTGTTACTGTCCAATTTCCTCAGGCGTTCCTCATATAATATTTTACTCTGAGCTTCCCGTACTTCGAAAGATGCCCAGCCCATATCTCCCTGTACCGCCTCATTTGTAGTTTTGCCGTGGGCACCTAGAGCTAATCGTCCAACGGATCTCTGATTTGTTTCTAATGTCGATTGTACCTCTGATTTTAGGCACGAAACCACATTTCCGAAAGTAAGTCCGGGCACCATAATTCCTTTCCAAATACCCCTCAATACCTCATACCTATTGTATCCCCACAATTCCTTATGCTTCATTATCCCGGCATTCCTTCGCCCTTTGGCCTTAAGTGATTGCTCATGCTTTCCAATGTATGCCAATCCTTCGTTTATCCATACCCCCAAATATTTATATTCTGCTACTCTAGGTATTTCAAGGCCTTGTATTTTAAGACCCTGATCAGTTGAGCCGTTGAAAATCATCAGACCCGACTTAACTGCGCTGAAACTGAAGCCTAGAGCGTCCCCTTCGTCTCCGCAATACTTAACTAAAGTACCCACCTAAAGTCCCTTGATAATTTGAAAGTAGCGACACTCTCCTCCGCGCCGCGCTTTCCTCCTCGATTCTCCTCGCGCGGCGGTGGCGAGCGCTGCGCACGACACGCTTTTTCTCCTTGACGCCCGCCGGCCGGCCGAAGCAGTGAGTGAAGCGCGAGCTTTTGGGCCAAGTCTGCGCTCCAGGAGTGCACAACATTTTTGAAAAGTTGCGAGAAAAGCATTGAGAATGCCGAAAGTAAAGTTCGTTAATTGATTGGTTTCTTCTTAGAACTGTTTGAATGGAGAATACTGATAAACAAAGCTTTCAGGCGAGTTCTGTGCTACAGACACTTTTTAAGTCACATAATAAGGTTTTACTTTGTGCACCTAATCTAGTACTGCCTCTGACTTTGTGTTTGTTTTTTTTTAGAGCGCGAAATCTGTCACCGCGGTAAAACTTCGGAAAACGATCCAGGCTGCTGCTTTGAACTTCAAGATCAGAGAAGGCCAAAGCAGGACCTAGTCTATTTCGCTACTGTCAAGCTATCTCTCTAAGCATAGTATATGTCACGTGATCAACCATGAGATTGGATTATTGGTTAATTGTACATGTATTTTGATCAATTACTGGGCCAAATTAGTTGATATTTAGTAAATTTCAATTAAAATCTAAATTTTAGCACCAACATCGAACCATATACCGTTGGAAAGCTTAGTCCAAGTGTAATGGCACTGTGCTAGTTAGCGATCCGCGATAATCTGCGTTAATTAGTTAATTTTGTATAAAACCAAATTTTGAGGTGTTCCTTGCCGCTTCGAGGCAAGGAACAGGTTTGCCACGGCAGTGAGTACGCGGCCACTCACTGACTTCACGTGTGGTTAAAAGACAGCAGGGTACACTGGGAGAAGCGGTGGACCCTATTGCCGACACACTGAAGTTCTGGGGCAAGCATGCTGTGGCCTCATGCGCTATGTAAAAGAGCTGGATTTCATTGAACGCAACAATCAAATAAAAAAATTACAGGGTGCACATAGGTCTTCAACGTGCGGAAATGAGAAAGCATATAACTGCCAATTCATTAACTATCGCTATCCTATCTATCACTACATCTACTAATGCCAGAGACCTATCGTAACTGTCACTATCCGCAACGAACACTATCACCTCACTATCCGGGCCTATTACTATCATTTGCTATTATTATCCGTAACAGTCACCATCATTAGTTATTACTATTCATAACCATCACTATTTAATCTGATGCCGTCCCATGACCCATTGATATACTTTTATTTTCATTGACTTACGTTGTCTGTCATATCTCTATTACAATATCTGACGAGACAACTATACATTGACTTTTAATTCTTATACTTTCTTGTTTTCTCATAAATGGAGGTGGGAAAAGAGCAACCCATAGAAATAATTGACTACTATCAGCGCGAGGTTCATGTCTCTGTCGAGGAGGCTTCCTTTACTTCAGGACAGGTCGGTGAGAGAAAATTGATGGAACTGCGTTGGGCCTGTTTTTTTTTCGAGTTCGTGTAATATTGGCGGCTCAAACTGGTCTTCAGTGAAATTTAGCTAGCACGTAAAGCGATGAGTTAATCACTCGGGCTAGGTGAAAAAAAAAATCTTCTTGCGTACAATTGAAATGAGTAATATGTTACAGTGCTAAGAATCGTTGCTCGCAAAATGTTCCCTTATTTTTACATCATAACTATAATCATTATTGATTGTTTAAGTTTCGTAAATAAAGAAAATTGATGCAATGATTCCGGCTGATTTGAAATCGATGGGAAAACTTTTCTCTCAGTAAATGAATACGCGGAATCGCGGTTTTAGAGCTCCAGCTTTTAAAGCGAAGGTAACCTGCCAATGCCTAGTAGTCATGGTCAAAGTGAAGCGTGTGTGATCATGTGAACACCTCCTGTACTATGGCCGTATCCCTGATAAAACGAACGCATACTTTTTAACCCACGCGTGTATCGAAGCATGGCAAGACACATTCAAGAATTGAAAAAAAAAACATGCCGTACGACCTAACCAGTGCAGATTACCCGCAATACCTCGGGTTTACTTGCCAAAGAGTTTTTCAGGGCCAGCATTCATTGCTCCCGAGTAACTGACGCACACTACAAGTACAAGCTGGAAAGGCTAGCTCCTCTACAAGCCCGAATTTTTATTTTTAGTGAAGGAGGCCAGGGATCCTAGCATAATCGCGACAAATGCAATCGAGAGACTGTAATTTTCCAGTTATCTCTGACAGTAAAAAGCAGATTACAGCGCCCTATTTCTGACTGTACAGAAGTCGAAGCGTGGTAAATGATGGAGCCTTGGAGCCTCGCAGAATATTCAGCATGCTGTAGAGGACAATACAATGTACATGTTGCCGGCGCAAAAATATTGAGGAGCAAGCAGGAATAAAAAACGCAGTGTCAGGTGACGCGTTATTACGGGGAGTGAGAAAGGCACCCGACGTCGCAAACAACTCTGTTCTTTCTAGGAATAAACGTCTTTCGACTAATCTTGTGAATCAATTAACTCGTGCGCAAGCCGTGACGCTTGCCTTGAGATATCATGATTACCGCATAACCATCTTCAGGCCGCTTGCTGCAGTTGTACGCGCAACAGCACGGCATAGAGCTTGCACGCTGCAATAAAAACACAGCGCGCAATATTCACTCGCCGAGACTAGGAGAAAAATGGCGCGAAGGAAAAAGAAAACACAAGGAAAACGCCGGACGCGCGTCGGTTTCCAAGGGCAACGGCAGGGAGACCAATCGTCGCCCAGGAAATCGGGCGGAGAGCCGCCCTTCAGCGAAGGGGCGCGCAAGGGGCGAGGAGGTAGCGCGGCGGCGGCAAAGTTCAATCGTTGGCGTAACTTTCAAAGTATCAAGGGGTTTTATACCCACCCAGTTTGCAGCGCTCCTGGCGGCGGCCGCCGGCATTTATCGCTCATGGTGCCACCCGGGAGGCCTCGGTCGGCACACTAGCCAATACATTCTAGGCACTATACTATAGGGACCGGATGGATGGATGGATGGATGGATGGATGGATGGATGGATGGATGGATGGATAAGGCTGAACCCTTTGAATCGGACGGCGGCGCCACAAGCCGCCTAGCCGTGAATAGTAATATATAGTGTGGACCTATTCTTGCCTTCCTTTCAGCCACCAATCAGCTAACCTTCGTTTGGTTATTTCTACCCTTTTAAAGTCTATGTTCCCTTCATTATCCTTAAACCCCAATGCTTTGGCTAAATCTGGCCCATTGCCTTGAACTATAGGGCGGAGCCCTTTACAGGAAATTATTAAGTGTTCAGGCGTTTCCTCATCCTCCCCACACACCCTGCACAGCGTGTCTATCTCTTGGTACTTGACTCGGTACGTCTTAGTCCGCAATACTCCTGTCCTAGCCTCGAACAACAATGGGCTGCCCCTAGAATTATCGTAAATGTTTTCTTTGGCTATTTCCTGCTTGAACGTTCGGTACATTTCTAATGCTGATTTAGTCTCCATCCCTGTTTTCCACAGACCCCTCTCTGTTTCCTTAACCTTTTTCTTAATTGATAATTCCTGGCTGGTCCCCCTACTGCTGTCCAAATATTTGCTTGCCAGTTTTCTTGTCCGCCTTCTCCATCTTGTGTCAACATTACTCATGTAGAGGTAGCTGAAGACTTTCCTAGCCCAGCGCTTTTCTCCCATTTTTCTCAATCGTTGCTCAAACGCTATCTTGCTGCCAGCTTCCCTGCTCTCAAAAGAAGACCATCCCAGGTCACCCTGCACACCTTGGTTTGGCGTATTCCCATGAGCTCCCAAAGCAAGCCTACCCACCCCGCGCTGTTTAATTTCCAACCGTGCTCGGACCTCTGATCTCATACACAGGACTGCGTTGGCAAAAGTCAGACTAGGAACCATCACCCCTTTCGAAATCCCTCGCACCACTTCGTACCTATTGTAATTCCAAAGCGCCCTGTTTTTCATGACGGCTGCGTTTCTACTTCCCTTAGCTGCCACATATTTTTCATGCTCCGTTAGGTATTCAGCTCCAGTATTTATCCACACCCCAAGATACTTGTACTTATCCACTACTTCCAGCATGTCCTCCTGTATCCTATGTTCGCCGGCCTCATTATCATTAAAAATCATGACTGCCGATTTTTCCTTGCTAAACTGCAGACCTAACTTATCTCCTTTATTAATACCGTTTCTTGGGCTAGTTGGTTCATATTTCTATTGTGAAAAAATGCGCCGAAATAAACACACCACAAGACAGAGGACGGGACAAAGGCGCTACTCACAACTTTGTTGTGAGTAGCGCCTTTGTCCCGTCCTCTGTCTTGTGGTGTGTTTATTTCGGCGCATTTTTTCACAATAGTAACTTATCTCCCTCTGTACCGCAGATATCCATCAACTCCTGCAAATCTACCCTGTTGTCAGCCATCAGTACTATATCATCTGCATACATTAGTCCTGGTAATGACTGTGGGATAAATTCTCCTTGCTTGAATAAAGAAAGGTTGAAGCCGAGTCCACTCCCATCTAGTTTAGCCTCTAATCCTTGCAGGTACAGCATGAACAACAAAGGTGACAGGGGACATCCTTGTCTAAGCCCCTTCTTTACCTCTACAGGCTTCGACACCTTTTTTCCCATTTCATTAGCACTTGGTTATCCTTATAAATATCTTTTAAAAGATTAGTTACTCCGCTTTCCACACCTAACACATCCAGAATACTCCATAAGGCTTCTTGAAGTACACTGTCATAGGCTCCTTTGATATCTAGAAAAGCTAGCCATAGGGGTCTGTGTTCCTTTTCTGCTACCTCGATACACTGTGTCAATGAGAACAGATTGTCCTCTAACCTCCTTTGTTTCCGGAAGCCATTCTGCAGCTCTCCCAGCATCCCTTTGCTCTCTACCCATGCCTGCAGTCTGTCCTTTATAATCTGCATCACCACCCTGTAGACCACTGATGTTACTGTTATGGGACGGTAGTTGCCTATGTCAGCTTTGTCCCCCTTTCCCTTATATATCATGCTCATTCTACTTAGTCTCCATTCATCAGGAACTTTGCCATCCATTAACATTTTGCTCACCACCTCTCTTAACGTTTCCTTAGACTTTGGGCCCAACATCTTTAATAACCTAACAGGAATACCATCTGGGCCTGTTGATGTGCTACTTGGTACTCTCTTCTCAGCCCTTTCCCACTCTCTTTGTCCAATTGGAACAATTGCACTAACCGGTCTGTCGTCCTCTACTAAGGCACCTACTACATTTCTTTGTTCTTTAAACTTTTCTGACATCGTTAGTCGTATATGCTCTATTGCATTTTCCCCTTCTAGCCGAATACCTTGATCTGTAACAATAGACCTCTGCTCTAGGCTAGCCTTATTACTAAGGGAATTCAAGTGTTGCCAGAATTTCTTAGCTGCATTTTTATCCCTTTTGTTTTCTTCTGACAGCCACTGGGAACCTTGTCTTCTAATTTTCTCATTGATTAAGTAGGATGCCTCCCTTCTACATTTTATGTATTTATCCAATTTTCTCTCAACGTCTGCTTCTGGGTCTCCCCTATGCTTAGAATATCTGTGTTCCCTGGAGGCTTCCTGGCGTTTCTGTATGGCCTTCTTCACCTCCCCATCCCACCAGCTCTTTGGTTTTCGTCTTGTCCTTTTTTTCCTGACTCGCACCTTAGCCAACTCTAGCCCAAACAGTCCCATTAACTTTGTGTATGTCCACTCTACTTTCTTATCCTTAGAGATTACTGCTTCAATTTGGGTGCTTGCTGTTTCTATTTGCTGCTCCGAGTAAAAGATCCCATCTGGCTGGTCATCATGTTTCATTCCTGAATTAGTTTTTATTCCAAAACTCATCTTGATACGTTTATGATCACTGCCTAGACTCCTGGCACCATGTTCATCTATGTTCATGACCCTTAGCCTATCGTACATCCTGTGTGACATTATCGCATAATCTATTGTCGAATGCAGACAGCTGAACGGATCGCGCCGCCTCTCGGCGCATCGCTCAATCGCCGGAATGCGCCGACCCTGGCCGGCGCATTGCCAGCGCATTGGAAGGTACTGTTTGTCGTTGGTTTGTGTGGGAATTGGAAATCCTAAGGTTTAGATGATGTTGTGCCTGGATATATCCTCAAGAGAACAGAAAGTTGGGCTAGTTAATTGTGTGAATATGTCCAGTGAAATGAAGTCTGGTCGAACAAGGCTGGCGAAACGTGGTGCGTTGTTGGCTCCACTGGCAGCTACGCAAACTCATCGGACGTTTTTAAGTCGACTCATTTCTACGGGTTTCCACAGAAGCATGAGTGGCGGGTGACCTAAGCATGGTTTTTTGAAAGGCAAAGTCACCAATCTACGTATTTGGTTACTGTGTGGTCATGGAAAGCGCCGAATGTTTAAAATTCCGCTTGCTACCGGATGCTCTGTGCCTTCTGTTCCCCAGGAGTGACGGCACGAGAGTCTCGGAGCCGAAGCCGCACTCCTTCATCTGTAGTCACTTTATTGACAATTGGAAATCGAAGTAACCCAACAGCGTAATTTACAACCTAGCATTTCCCCGCCTGTGTACAAGAAGACCCCAGCACGGAAAAAGAAAAGGCAGCTCCACCATCGTCGTTCGGGCTGCGTTACGATCTTCAGTGATGGGCAGAGACAATGTTTGTGCTGATACTTTCGCTGACATAGTCAAAGAAAATTTAATTTTTTCTCTTAAGAGAAAGAGCAGATAGGAGACATGAACAATTCCTATTGCCATAATCTTGTCATTTTTCCTCTTTTCGTTTGTCAACCAATGAAAATGCGCTGAGAGCTCTGCGTTGATACTCTTAGAATTTGTTAACATTTGTTTGTGGCATGTCCATTTCGCCTAATAAAATCACTCATTTCACAGCTCAATCAATACCGCATGGTAGCAAAATCTGCTATCGGCTTCATATAAAAGTCGAACAAAAATATACAATTTAATTTGTGGAAACGAGCATAAACGTAGCATTTTTTTTTTAATTTTGAAGGCCGTGTAGCAGTTTTTTTTTTTGCATTCACGTTGCATCTGACACGGCTTTACGTATTTTCTCAGCAGTGTCCATTTCCTGGCCCGCCTAAATACATGTGTTTGTCATCGGCGTTTTAGTGAACGTGAGATTTCCTGATTGTGGCGTAGTATGACAAGACCGTTTTACCTCTCTCAGAAATTGCTTCTAGGTATGGCCAATGTAAACAGATTTAGCAGCAGCAGTCCGGCAAGCTGCAGTGACAAAGTTGTAAAAGGAATGGCTTTCAGTTATCCGGATTCCTTTACGTGCAAATAGAAAACTACATACATGTTCGTGTCCCCTCACACTCATCAGGTATCGAGGTCAGCTAGGTATCGGCCCCGCAAGTTCGTGGTACGCTGAGAAAGTAGACCACCTTAGCGAACGAGCCATCAGAGGGATTCATTTAACAATAGAACTCTTGGTTGTCGGTGGCTTATCTTACAACACATCACACTGTTTTTTTTTCGATTGTATTTAACAGGTTGACAGTATTGGAATATTGCCTTCAGATGTTCAAGGCAGGTGCGGTCAATCGCATTGAACTTCCTGCGCTGAGAGAACGCTAGCAGGAAATTTTTTTTTCTTTTCACAACCTCCGCAGCATGTCGGGAGAAAGGCTTGCATAGTATAATATTTTCTAAGTCAATTATATGTAGCAGCTCCGACGTGTTCAACAAGAGCATTGCCGTATATGTAAAAATGATGTTGAGGTGGTATTACTCATTTGGCTTATATTATGATTAAGTTTGATGGTCTCAAGGCCGGGTTCAGTGAGCTATTGTAGCGTAATTGTGCAGGAAGTCCTGGAAGTATATGTGTGTTTGCTATTCCAACCATAAATAGCATCCTACATTTGTCTTGCTTGTTTATTTTTCTCCTTTTACAGCTCTCGTTGCAAGGTTGAAACTGGAATGTCATTTGCTATTATTCTGCTCTGGATCGTTTGAGCCTAGCTATTACCAAAAAAGAGAGGTGCAGCATCTTTTTCATTTTACATGAACGCTGACCATTACAACTACCACTACTACACGGCTACACGGCTCGGCGGTATTTGATCTTCAGGCAGATTCCGACTAGACCTAATATGAGATAGACGCGCAGTGCAGGCGCAATTCCCGTCTTCGAAGTCGCCTTATCAAGTGCCTAACGAAGGTGTTCCTAGCGCTTGGTGAAATAACGCGCGCGGCATTTTCGAGTATATAACAGAAATACCATGCGCCGGGCGGTTTCAAAAAAAAAACAAAAAAAAAAAAAAAACACGCAAGCCCTGCCGAGAACGGCCCTTTTCTTTTTCAAGATATCCCCGTCAAAAAATACTCCTTGCGATTACTCAAAGCAGCTCAAAGCTCTCAAAGCCACACCGCAAAATGACGGGTTGCGACAGGCTCAAAAACACCTCGCAGAACGGAAACGACTGCTATATTCTAGGCACTATACGACTGCGCCGCTCAGCTGCCTCGCCATTCCGCTGTTTCGGCACTCCGCCGCGGGCGGCGCTGTTCCACCGAGGCGACGGTGGCGCCATACAACGGGCGCCTGGTCCCTATAGCCAACCTGGGCTGGGTATAGTGCTCTAGAATATTGGGCAGTGTGACGACCGGCGCCGGAGAGCGGGCCGCTTTTGCGATGACAAGAACCGATTCCCGCGAGAGGGCGCGACGTGCAACAGGGGTGCCACGTTCGCCGCTCGGCGCGTAGCGGCCGCGGGATAGCGGGGTTACAGAGGAGGGTTGCGGTTCTCTTTGGAGCGATTTTCAGACGCTACGCAATTAGTGTGATAAATAATAAAGAGGCTACTTATTCCAGGTGCTTAAACTGATCCCTGCCATTCTTTTACGTCTATCGGGAGACATCGTGACATCGTGCACGCTTGGATAGTCCTTCAAAGCAGCGCGCGATGTTTGAATCGCTATCTGAAACTCAACATTTCTTCCTGCAGACAGTTACATATCGTCCAGATGAGCAATTTGTACTTAATGTTTGCAATGAAGCGTGGTGTTTTGCATTCGTTCTTCCCGTAAGGGAATAAAGGCTGCTGCCCAGGAGTGGTATTAACACGCGGAGAAAAACAGTGTACATGCGAATCAAAGCTTGTGCTTCGTAAGGCCTCTTTAGGAACACCTATTTTTTACAAACCTTATTTACGAACACCTGCTTACATTTTGCAGATTGCGCTTATTAATACATAACAACGTTTATCTTAAATCGCCAGTAATAATATATCTCTTTAATAGGTGCTCTTTATGTGCCCTAATCACCACTTATAGAAATTACAAATACAGAGTGCGAGCAAAACACATTTATTCACTACCGTACTAATTTAAAGCACTGTGGTATTTACCAGCAAAAAAAAAAAATAAACAAGGTATACGCGACTCAAGCATTTATTTTTTGTTCGTGATTAACAATTACTTATATCGCGGACATTTGTTTGCGTGCCACTAACCAAAGGGTGAACCAGCTGCTTAGATGAAAAAAAAAAGGAAAGTCAAGTGCAGCTAGGGCATTACTTCAACTAAAATATGAAAAATTAAACCCGTCACATACGTAATACGTTCATAGTGGGCACTTCAGTGCTTACGCTTTACTGGCATCAAATGGTACAGAGCAAACAAACAAAATTAAAGCACTGATAATTGCGCGTCGAATTGGCAGGTATGATGCAGTTCTTGGCGCGCACCGAGAGAAAGCGAAAAAAATGCGAAAAAGATGACGAGCACCTAATGAGTACCTAATATGAGTAATCGACTGGATATACTTGCAACTACTGCTTACCAGACTATATATAATCGGGCTACTTGCCGCGGATGCTCTTTGCAGTACTAACCAGACTATAATTGTTAACAAGGTTGATATTACACGTGAAATACTTCCAAGGGAATTTAATTATTTTCCCTTTGGGAACTCTTGTCGTGATTCGCTTACTTCAGAAAGAGCGAAGCCGCAAAAACACATTAAATTTCATGGCTTCAAGTGGGAGCATTTCTGGAGCTCCAAGTAGGTACACGTTTTGAACCTTCACATTTTACAGGAAGTTTGCAAAATCTGAAGTGCAAAGCAGTCGAAAAGGACCGTGCATCCGAGCCAAATGTTGCTATTTTTGTTCGTGGTGAGAAACCGTGCCAGCCTCTCTTTCGCAGAAGGATGATCTACCGGAAGCGAATTAAGCGTACCCTATAGCCTCTGCGTCCTCTATTTTCCGTCGTTATTTCTTTTTCAAAGCTATTCATTTTTTTTTTGTATGTACATAAAACAGGACTAGAGCGATCTTCTGGAGGCAATGACTTGCATATTACCGGCGGCTTGCGCACCCTAGAATGGAAACATTTTCTGGAACAATTAGGTCATTGTTAAACTATAACGCATTGAGATTAAATGTTTTAAGTATAGCGCACATCTCTGGATATTTATAAAGCTACCCGTTACAACAATGTTTCAGCTTATGGAGAGAAAAGAAAATGGTGTGTTCTTAGATTAGTGTACAGTTTCACGAATTGTTGTCTCTTAAATTTCGACGCTTATATCTTTGTACGCGTTCGACTGCAGCCTGTTTGTGCACTGCTTTCCTCTTCCCGGGCCTTCATTTGGTTCTTATGCTGGGTTGTTTCCTCTTTTTTTTAATGTTTTTAATATCTCAATTTTTCTTCGTCTTTAGCTGCCTGCTTTCTTCGTCGTGCGTTTGCCGTGCCGCACGAATATTCTGAACCTTTATTCACATTCGCGGTCGCTCTTTTCACGGCGCTGCATGCCTTCTACCAACCCCTTTCTCCCTCCCTGGTAGGCGACACGTTTCTTTTTATTTTCCTGTGAAACCTTTACCTCCCACTTCTTCCACCTTTCCTGACCCACTGTGTTCCGTTATTCAGTAGCCAGTTGGCGTGGTGTCGTTGGTTTTTCATGTCCTTACTTTACTGTATCTCTACCTCCATGCGGGGTAGTCCACATTTAATTCATATCCAACTGAATGCCGAATTCTCTAGTGGCTTCAGTGACGTGCTGTAGTCGGCATAGTTGGCATGAAAAACAACGGAATATACCATTTTGGACTGTTTTGATAATGGGGTTACTGTGACCAGTTTTAGACAGCGCTCAAACGCACGTGTTGTATGTTTCACTTCTTCATACATCCTGTCTCCACACAGCCCTCTTTTCAAAACGACTACATTTCTGGACGTGAATTAGGTGCTTTAGGAATGCTAAAGCAAGTTGTACGGCGAGTGAAGCATGCTGTGCGAGTCGTACGCCGGCCCTCTCCAAGCTTTTTTCTTCGGAGCCAACTCCTGTCATGTTACTTCCCCGAGGTGTTGCCGACGGCCAAAATGGAAAATAAATTAGGTGATTGCTAACAGTACTGAGCACCGGTAACCAGCATATTTGTAAAATCTTGTCGCGAACAGCTCGAGACGACGCACAAGCAAACAAGAACGTACAGTCCGCGCGGTATCCGCCCCGCCGCACAGCGCGCATACGCCTCCATGCGCATACGCGGGCGCCCGGACGGCTGACACACCAGTTGCTGGTGGCGCCCTCTGCGCTGCGGCACCTCCGTCATCGCAAAAGCGGCCCCTCGCTCCCATGCATTTCGCGGCGCGGTCGACACACTGCCCAATCTTCTAGAGCACTATACCCTGGGTATAGTGAACTAGAATACTATACCCTGGGGCCCGGTCCTCGATATTCGCCTTTCCCTGGCGGCGCCATATTGTCTTTCTGATTGGCTCTGAAAAGAGTCACGTGCTTCAAACTTGTGGCGCGAAATCATCAGTTGAGGCAAGCACTTTTAGCGGTTACGTCAAAATGACGTAGCCGTGAAAATTGATTTCAACCGGAGCTATCCTTGTTGCCTGGATGACAAATACGAATGATTTTGGAGTGGAAGCAAAGTTACTGATGGTGGTTTGGAGAACACTTACGCTCGATTAACCAATGTGATGAAAATAATGGCATACTGGGAAGGAGCGGATGCTCAAATTTGATTGGCTGGAGCTACGTCATGTGAAACACGTGTTACGCAAGCATATTTAGGTTACGTCAAATTGACGCGTCATGACGTAATTGATGTGCCGCCATTACCGAAAATGCTGACGTTTGGCCGCCATAATTTCGCTGAGTGGCGAGGTGCCCGAATTATGCTAATGAGCCTATGGCGACAGGCAAGCTGATTTATGCAGCCGTTAGCCTACCGTAGTTTCTTAGCACGTTATTAAAAGTAAAAGGATAACTTTACATACACCTTGCATGGCTTTTAAACGCAATAGAAAGGCAAATTATGAGCGCTTATGAAATAAAGGACGCTTGAGACAATCTCTAATGGGGCAGAAGCTTGCGGCCGCGTGACAGCGCTAACTGCTTTCTTATTTCAAACCCTTTCTTCCCATGGTAAGAAATCATTGGTCTGCGCGGTTATGATAACCCAGCAATGGCGGCGGCCGTGGAGGGAAGCATGGAGGGAGGTACGCTTACATTATAGTGAACTAGAATATATATTCTAGTTCACTATAGCTTACATGGAAGAAAGAAAGAACTTGTACGCTTATGAGTGGTCTTCGTGCCGTTCGCCGTCTGCAAGTAGTGATAGAGGATTTGCTGCAGCACAGCAATGCCGTCAAATTGTCTTGAAAGATAGCTCGTCAGTACAGTCAGATCAGTCATCTGACGAGGAGTGAGGTGTGGCGGCTTTGCAAGCTCCGAGGCGAGAATTGCCCTGCGCTCGGAGTGTTGAACTGTTGAGCTACTGGTGTTTCGGGTGTGATCGCCAGTGGTGAACACCGCTGATGTTGGATGGCACGAAATGTATTCGTTCGGCCGAGCGACGAGCTCCCGGAATGTGTCGGGCTTCTCGATGGGTGTCGACCAGCAAGGCAACGCAGTCTATCTGCTGGAAATGGTGCAGCACGTCGAGCATCACAGAGGTAAGTGCAATAGGAAAACCTGTAAAGGTGACTGTTATACAGCGTCATTCGCATTCAAGTTGTACGCAGGCGGGAAATGACTGAAGATTAAAGGAATACTCACAGGACGCATGCGGCGAATCCGATATTTTTAATCAGCATTTTGCGTTGCTTTTAGCTGCATATTTCTACGACGCATTATAATTTTCTTCAACTTCTCTACACTGCACGAACTTAAAAAAAAAAAAAAAAACTGAGTGTGCTTGTAGTTGTCAAGATTTCTTGGTTAATGGTTTCGACGACCGAGAAAGGAAAAACAAGTGAAATCGCCTGATATAAGTCGTTCCCTTAATTGCAAAAAAAAAAGAAAAAATTAGCCGTCACAATACAATTTCCGTTACCAAGCCGCCTTTACCTGTTACGGAAATGGTTCACTTAGGTTTAGGTTTTGCACTGACCATTTCTTGCATTCATAGATTACACTTTACCGCAGCTTAGCTTGCAGCTTTGATGATTTTGAATGTTCCTGTGCCATGCGTGTTTGATATTTTATTTGCATATAATTTAGGCACTAAACATTTGCAGGTGATCGTGTGGACCTTGTGCAGCAGTTGCAGCACTTCCGATCCGAGTCATCATGTGGGCGAGAAGTCCTGGGGCCATATTCAACATCATTAACCTCTCTGCTAGGCTTGTATAATCTGGGAGGCCACGCCTTGTCCCTGGACGGCCACATCAGATGTGAAGTGCTATGCAGATGGACAGCTCTTTTTGAAGATCGTTACAGCTTGTAGTGTGTGCAGATCACATGACATTGACGCCACCTGCAAATGGTAATCGCAGCAGGAACATCAACAAGTACAAGGAAGAGGACGTGCAACATTTATATTAACTCGGACAGGAACAACTTGATCACCTGCACTTGAGATTTTCACTCGCTGTCATGATTTTGATATATGCCACAAGTGATCAATGTGCACATTCTTACTGCTTCATGTTCGATAGCATACTGCTGAAAAGCCGTCCAAGTCTTAATTTTTTCTGTGGTTTTGAGATATAACCATCTGTTTGGTGTACATTGTTGATAGCATGTGCAAGAACCAAGTTCAGCTTTGGGGTGGTGCAGTGGTTACGGCGCTCGACTATTGTTTCCAAAGACGCGGGATCGAATCCCGGCCTCGGCGGCCACTTTTCAGTGGAGGCGAAAAGCAAGGCGCCCGTGTGCTGTGCGACGTTAGTGCGATGTTAGAACCCAAGGTGGTCGAAATTTCCGGAGCCCTCCACTACGGCGTCTCTCATAGCCTGAGTCGCTTTGGGACATTAAACCCCACAAACCAAACCAAATCTTTCCTTGGTGCTATAATTTTTTGTCTACCATCTGTAGACATACTGAGTGTATTCTTCTACAAGTGCTGTGGCCCTTGCTGAGAGCTGTCATTCTTTGTTGTATACTTTGCTTTTTTGTGTTCTGCTTAAACTCAGTGTGCATTTTATTAAGTGCTTCATGTCAATGAAACACAGGAAGGTACAAAAACGTTCTCCTGCTACCTCCAGAAGTGCCATTCTGAGTAGGACGTGCGTGCACCAATAGTTCACAATTCACTTTGGTGTTTGTGGCAAGCAGGCAGTCTGCGATATACTACTTCAGTGAGAATATTTGACATACGTGCACCCTGGTGGATGTGTCTGCAGTCGTTTACCAAAGCAGAGTCCATTTCGTTACACCTATCTTGTGTGCTACTAGGGTGAAACGTGAGGTGCCCACTGTGTTTTTCCACAAACTGCAGAGTGAAGCGAGCTGTGCTTCTTTGTATTTGGTTGCCTTTATGCTTTTTTGCTATTGCTTCCTTCATATGCTGAATGTAGATGAACAGCAATCAACTAGTTTTCCCAAGGATAATTTGTGCATCTATTTGGTGGTCATTGTCTTTCATTGTTGTATGCACGGAAAATGAGGCCCCCGCCAACTTGTCAACCCATTTTGGCAATTTTAGATTCCACTTTTGCAAAATTTGCCATTTTCACTTTGCACTGCAATTACTGATGCTTTTTAGTGATGTTAATCAAGATCCCAGATAACCTGTTTAACCTCTGCATCATTTGTGCGGCTCGGCTATCAATGAACATTTTTATATTCTTCAGTTTTTTCACAAAGGCAACTATTGGCTTCTCTGTTTTGTAACTAAGTGATATTGATGTGCATGTGCACCCACTGGCAAAAGTTCTTGTAGGTGGCTTTGCAGGGGAAAGAATGCATTCATTTGTGTACGAGATAAATTGCTTGGCATTTCATGTTGCACTATATAACCCATAGTCACAATAATGATGCACAAGCGCAGGAATGAAATGAAAACTTTTTGATAAGATTGTCCTTCATAAATTTTTGACTGCAGCTCTACAAAATGCTTTGCTCCTTTTGTGCATTGCTACATATCTTGTTTCATAAAATATCTCCCTCCATGATAGCGTTGCGTGTAGACCTTCCATACCCCTATTATGAGGCTGCTATCTGGGCCAGTTGCTTCTTGACACATTCTTGCTGCTGCCACATGCCTTCCGGCACTCACATATGTTAAAAGAGGGTTGGTAAAGCTCACATATTCATGCTCTAAGCCACTGGAGCATGGCTTCATCACTCGAGATGTTTATCGAATGATTGCAGCTGTGTATAACTGCTTCATTATTTTTTTTCTGTTAGTTGCTTTTGTAGCCTTATCTTCATTGTTCTTTGTGAGCTTTAAATTGAGAATTTTAAGTAAGGGGCATAAATTTTATGCCAATCACTTTCATTTCATTTATGTAGAAGCACTTTCAAGGAAACTTGTGTTTCATCATCACTTTTCAACATTTTGTACCATTGTGCTAGTACTGAGTTGTATAACTTTTTTGCTCTCATAAGTGACAGCTGCACTAATTTCACTTACACCTATCCTATTGTCACATGTGTTTTCTACGTTATCTAGTATCCCTATGCTTTCCTATTATATCAGCTTCAGCAATCCTCTCTGCATTTAACCCTCAGAATGTGTTCCATATTTTGCACGTCTGCTATGTGTACAGCCTAAATTGAACACCACAATATATTCTTAAGATTGCATTCAAAAGATGACTTCCTGAAGGTACAATCCTATTGAACACAGTAGATGTCATACTATCGATAAATGAGCCATTCTTTTTCATGATGTATTGAAGAATTTGTGAACAAAGCGATTTCATTTTATCTTGACCACATTCATCTGTTCTTTCTGTGGTACAGCCTCTGCCACAGCTGCATCTATAACTCGGCTGTTGGCACTGTGGTCAAATGTCTTGCGAGCCAGCAGAGCCTAATGTAGCGTAGATGTTCAGCTATTGGCTTCTTGCTTTTGTTTTTTTTTTTTTTTTGATGCGGCAACGTTAAAGCCTCTTTTCTGCACAAAACGCAATGTTGTGAGTGGAAAATCTTGGGCACATTTCAGACAGGTGACATGGCCGAGTACTCAATGTGATGTCTCTGGCTTCACCTTTGAGATGAATGTGTGAGGTGATAAACCTTGCAGGATCTTTGGGTAATAAGACAGGCAACCCTTAGGCCATGGAAACGCATCCATACAGCTTGGTTACAGTGGGCTTTATAGGTATCTAGACAAGTGGTCTTCCACATAATTGGATAACTTACAGGTATACGCTACTGATATGTATCATAGGATAAATACTAGGTGTTAGCAGTAGCAAAGTCGATTCACACGAACGAGAGTCTGCAGACAGGAGCCATAAAAGCTGTTGTGTCATAGCGGTAAATGCTGAGCTTGCGTGTCCCCGCAATTGTTTTTAGAGCATGAAGTTTTCAAGTGCTGTGCTGGTTTGCCTGATAGCCGTCACATTGAGTGACTTGCTGAAATAATGCTTAAGGCTTGTCTTCCTGAGACAAACATTTCTGCTTTTTGGTAGACTGCATAAAGGGAACATTCTAGGTGTGGCAGGCATTTATGCACAGATAAAATCATTCTTACACACACTATAACTACCTTTGCCCTGTCCATAACAGAATCAGGGAATACTTGCTCTGTCCCAGGTGCCGACTACCATTTAAATGACGTTGAGTTCCATAATCTTTGATACTGGTAATACTGCGGAACGCATAGCATCCCTTGACTGTAGTTGCAGCCTAGTGGTTTGAGCATTTGGGGACCAATCCTCAGTGGTGTTGGGTACTCTTTGGTAAAACAGTGGGTGCTTGCTTTGCTGGTGCTGGGGTTATCTTGGGCCAAACACTTGGAGAATGGGTTTTTGACCCTATCTTGTGTTCCCTTGCTTTGTATAGCTAATTTCTCTTCTTTGGTCTCCAAGGCCGTGCCACCTTTCAGATATGGCGATGAGCTGTACAACAATACTGTAATTACTTGAATGTGTGACAGCCTTTCATTTTTTAGGCTGTGTATTGTAGAGTGTGGAGTGCTGTAAATAAATTTTGTATTGTTTTCTATATTGTAATTTTCAGTTTTCTTATAAGTAAGGCTTCATGTCAAGTGCATGTAAAAAAAATGCCAAAAAGTACCGAAAGCAAATGATACACCAATTGTTAGTCAACGACGAGCTGTTTAAAGCTGCAGGGAATGTGTTACATGAGTAGCAGGTCTCTTAAAGTGTGCATGTTTTACCAAAATAAAGGACAGAAGCTATACTGCAACCTGTTGGAAAAACCATGCATACAACACACTAGCTGCAAATCATACGCTCATTTAAATCACGTTTAGTTTTCCAATGATATGCAATCAGAATGTCGAAAAAGTAAATTTCATGCTTTATTCCCATATTTATGCCCGTATTCAGGTGAGGTTCATTTGAGCATGTTTTTGAGTCAGAGTGTAGAGAGTGGATGTTAGACAGTTGCACGTTGGACATTATGCATTGCTGGCAGAGCACACAGGGGATGGCAAAGCCAATACAAATCATACAGTATTATCACCTGGCATTAATGAACCTTTGTCAAAAAATCCAGAACACCACCCTGATGTGCTGCAGGCCACATCAGCCTCTTTTTGTCTAATATTGTCCCTGTGCATGCTTCTGTTTTTCTTTTTTGTTGCTGTTACTTTTTACTCATAGTGTCCTTAAAGTCACGCTTTTTTCCCCTTTGGCTCCCTTGCTTCACTCAGAGACAGGTTCGGGCTTTGTGTATATAGCATGTGCACTGGTTAATGTGTGCATGAATGCTACATTCAATTGACAATTGCTTCAAGAAAATGGTTTCCATAATGCATCTAACTCATTGTAATTAGGCATCATATATCATATTCACTCTTCATGTCTGTTCCTTCACTTCCTGATCGTCAAATAGTATATGTGAAGGCATTTCTCTAGCCGACCTCATCAACCTTCTCTCCTCTGAGGAATCTTGCTGCACTGAAAGAAAGCGCCGGATGCTATTGCAAGTGCAAAACTGGTAAACAGTAGCAAAGGAACTAGGCTGTACCTGACAAATTTTGTTTCTCTTGTGACATTGTGGTGTGATGTGCACCTGCATCAGAAGAGCAGTTGTGGTATTTAGGGGGAACGGTCTTCCGCCCCGCTCCTACTCCGCAGGTGCAGCGTCCTCGCTAGCGACCCGCGGAGGGGAACAAAGGGGACAAAGGACGGGGACGACACATCGTTAATACTCCAATGCTATTTATTGCACTTGCAAATAATACAGAGCATGCTGGCTAGCTATACATCAACAAGGTATTCCTTGGAAGGGCAAGGCTACGTAAGAAGGACTTCTGACTCACCGGCTGGGGAATGGGGGTGCGACTTCGGCGGCGGACATTTGCACGCGCCGTGAATATGGCGGCCGGGATCTCCCGTGCGCGCCGCATTCTTCGGACAAAGCCGTACCACGGCGTTTGCCGCGGGAGGCGGCGAGAGCGTGCGGTATTTACCGGTCGCTTCGCCGTTGGGAACCAGAAGATGGGCGGTCGTGCACGACGGGTCCTCCCGTGTGCGCAGCGTACTCCGTGCCCGCTATCCCCCGGCATTTGCCGGGAGAGGCGGCGGAAGACGACCGCTTTCGCTGCCGGCTGGATCCAGAATCTCCATCTCGTCTTCTCGCGGGAACCCGCGTAGACGTCTTGGTGGCGCGCCCCTCGCTGGTCTCCTTCCCCCAAGGGGAGGTATTTACCTCCTCTCCCAGCCGGCGCTGCCATGAAGCTCGTTGGGGTGGTTGACCAGACCAGACCTTCTTTATTGGAATGCTCCGTCGCTTCTGCGCATGCGCCAGTTGAAAGAAGTGAGGAGGAATAACTTGCCGGACGTGACGTAAAACTTGTTTTATGTTTTCTTTTTAAAATGTCTGCCGCTTCTCGTCGCTGTTTCTAGCCATAGGCCGATAGCTGGTCGCCAGTGTCGCTGGCTCCGTGATCGCTCGCAAGCCGGACTTGGCTGTGGCGATGGTGGCGGACGGGTTTCTTGGCATCGTAGTTGTTATAATACTCCTGGAGCTTCGGCCTCGCGTACTGCTGTTCGTCAAGCAGCATGCTGTGATATTCCCATGCGTTTTCTTAGTTACAGATAGCACCGTCTCTGACCTGTGGACTCTGCGACGCTAGTTCTGCAATGCGTGTCAGCCCGCCCTTGTCGATGGAACATGCCTTCAGTATGTCGCAAGTCAGCATTCCATGTACTTACTTGCATTTCCTGAAATTTACACGAGTCACTGCCTTTGGATCATCCTGAAGTACGTATACAATCGGACTGAGGTGTACAGCGCAAGTAGCGCAACACATGGGATGCGAAAAACTCGTCTCCGATCGAGTGCGTAGTTGAATGGAATCTCGCTGTCATTTTTATCGTTGTCTTCGACTTCGACACCACTATTTAGTAGCAGTGGTAAACTTTAATCACCTCGAAATACCAGTATAAAAAGGCCGGTTGGAGCATAATTTGTACGAAATTGCCTCTCTATCCTGGATTTCAAGAGGTCGGTTAGTGTATCCGCAGGGCAATTGTTTTGCCATTTTCGTTGCCTTTATCGGATGTACAAACAGGAATTCGGTGTGTTGATGCAGGCAGCTTGGCACAGCTAATCTATTATGAAGCTCCGGTACAGTAGCCAGCCCGGGACTAACCGGGAAATAGAACTTCAACCGGGAAGGCCAGCTATTCATCACAGCTCTCAAGCGACTCGCTGCCGGCCTACTGGGCTAGTCATGCAACCGTGGAACCCAAGTATATGTTCAAGTAAACTTCTGTACTTAGGAGCGCCGGGAGGTAGACAGCCCGCGCAAAGAAAAAATGCTCTCCACATCTCCCGACGCAGTCCTGCCTCTAGTTTTGCTCCTAAAGTTGAAGGCTCGAAGCGCAAGCTGTGAAAGTCCTGGTATTTTTGCACAGTATTTATTTTCCAGCTGCTCTAGCTCTAGACAGTTCTTGTATCGAATTCCTGTATTTCTTTTTTAACTTTTTTTTTGTCTCAGAAAACATCCCACGACGTCCTATTCGATAGATGTTATTTCTACCTGCCCTGTTGTGCTTATCATTGTAGACAAGCATGTAGACTAGTGTCAAAACAATAAACAGTGCTGCGTTCGTGATTCCATCTTTGTCCAGTCATTGCCCTTGCAACTAGTTGCAGCATGCACCAAAAACAAAAGTTTGCCAAGTAGTTATTTCGTCTGCCTTGGGGAAAACAGGCCAGCTGTGAAAATTGCAAAGATATGGACTGATATCCCTTCATATTGTTTCACACAATCGTGCTAATGATGTGTTGTATTTTCAAAGATTTAAGCAGTCTGCTTGCCAGCGCAAGACGGAACATTTATTGCGGACTGCATATTGGTTGTGTAGTGTCAAAATACATGCATCTCGATTTCAGGTCATACAATACCCTCGGGTGGTCACAAAATACTCTATATGTCATGATAGCCAACTGCAGCAATGGGATAAAAAAGGTATATGGACATAAATCATTGCAAGAGTAACAAAACTGCATAAATTTGCACTGTTAAAAATATTAAACACTAAACAGTTAAAGTAGTTTTGCTAGAACCATTGCTGTGACTGACATCGCAAACAGTGCTGGTTGCCTTTAGTGATGTGTTGAGCACAAGGCCTGCATGGAGATTTTAATCCTGTCAGTTAGGCAGAGTTATGTCCTGTTTTTGTTGTGTTATCATACATGCAGGCCAAGGTAATGCCATATGGTCCTTGGTTCCAACGCTGCAATTCTGAAAAAGTGACTGTCAACACAGGTCCGATGTACACAGTCCCACTGCTGACCGTGTATATTCCTAAGTGATGCCCAAGTCTTGGACAGACACCAATCGACGCAGCTCACAAAGCAACATTCCTGCCAAGGTGGTTGCCTACCATAAAAACCACATGCCATAGCTGCCATTCATGGCAGCCCAGAAGTAATGAAGTGCTGACGAAACACACTTGAGATGTTCAGTGCGTTTACACGAGGGAGTTGTTAATATGGTTAATTAGTCATCCAGTGAAATTTACACTGTATTTATTTTGTTAATCAAAGCTCCTTTTGTGAAGTAAAACAAGCTCCAAGTAGCCACAGACACAAAGTAGGCAAATGGCAATACTTATTGAAATACTTATTGTGAATTGTGTTTTATTGTCGGATTCCTTTGAAGGGACACTAAGGAGGATGGAAAGCAGTTTTCCTGTATTGATAAGATACAGTGCTCTAATCTTAAAGAGACCACACGAGTCGCTTTGGGACGTTAAACCCCACAAACCATTAATGAGACCACTTAAAATGAAAGCAGAGGTTTTAAAAGGTTGGAAAGATCAAGAAACAGAACAAAGATGCTGCTATTACCGGCCAATTTTGCTAGTAAAATGCATGCTTCCACACAGAAGTTTTGGTGTAGATTACTGCAAGATATATTGTGCAGTGAGCTACTCTAACGTGGCAGTGACACGTCCTTTTCAGCAAGGTCATCATGAATCGACTCATGGGAAGGCTTCCAATTTAAATTTTCTCACCAATAAATACTATATGCCACAATTGCTGCCAGACAACACAGCCATAATGAGAGAAATAATCAAATATTTACTGAGGCCATGGACTCAATGGGGTTGTCCTCAGTGTCCCTTTAAAAGGGTGCACTGAAGCATTCAAGCAAAGTATGCACTGACGCATGTGAGAAAATATTCCGAGGTAACACAATCTTTGCTCTAACAGAAGACTGGCAACTTCATCACAAAGAGGGTAAACAGCTGCCTAGGTACAAAGGTACAGCACGTACAGCAATCGTAATAATTAGCAGACATGCATTGCAATTCACAGAATGTCACGAAATGTAATCGCTAGGTTAAGTGTACTGGCATTAAATGTGCAAGCATATTTTGCAGATTGCCAAGATTTATTTGTTGCTTCAATTATTTATTTCATATATACGGCCACACCTTTCGTCAACAAAAAGAGGGCGTGCAGGTGCCAGGAAAGGGGTCAGATTAGATGTGCTAGGTTTCTCTCCTGGAGGAGCAAGGAGAGAATCATTCTCCTGTAACCAGTTGATGGTGGATTCATCCAAATGTGAAGGTCCGATGTTCGACGACCCAAAAGTTACATAAACGGGCATCTCTGCCAGCCGTCCACCAGGGCATATGCAAGAGAGGTGGTCATGTGTAGCCTAAGCACGGACATCTGCACGAAAGAAGGAAAAAAAAAAGAGCTCACATTTTGGGTATCACATCAAAAATATGTGTAAGCCCACTCAGCAACCAAAAATGACGTACACTGTGCATGCATACAACGCATGAATATGCCAGCGCAACTTAACAGTGTTGGCCGTTCATGTCATATCGTAATTATGGTGCAGTAAGGCTTGCTGATGATTTAAACAGGCTCTGCTCATCACAAACCTCTCAGCAGCACCTTTCCACAATCAGTGTCCTGACCTTTCAATAAGACAGCTTTCTCCTCCTCGCATTGCTAGAATGTATCAGGATGTTCTTGCTCACAGCATATAAATACGATCAATATGATAAAGCTCACCATGAATGTCATTACGGTTTCTTCCCCTCCCCCCTTATCATCTGCCTGTGCTGTATGCACAGCTTTCTTGACCTATCCACATCCAAATGAGAACAACTTAAGGGAATAGTGAGGGCAAAATGAACTTGGTCTATACCAATAAATTACTTAAGGGATTAGTGAGGGCAAAATGAACTTGGTCTATACCAATAAATTACTGTGTTCTAATAATGAAACACAGGCTTTTTCTATGGTAGAAGTTTTATAGATTACAAAAGTATGGAAACTAAAATACAGCTAAGCCACCAATGGCCACTTTTGTAAGTAAACCGGGGTGACGTTACTTAATGTTTACTCTGGCAGTTTTCCAATGCACGACTACACAGCCGTTCACTACTGAATGATAAGTGTGTTTTGCAGCATGAGCTGCATCTCGTAAGGATTAAGGGGGCTCTCCTGGAGAAATTTGTGATGCCTACATGACATTTTCTGAATTGTGACCTTGTGGTATGTGCATGTACAACAGTATGGTGCATGCGTAGAAAAAAATATTGCCTGCAAGCAAATTTCTGGTCTGAAGCCCTGAGGCACTACAGCCACTCTCTTCTCGTCGGAGTGTGAAGCCACGCACCATGTGATGGGTGCATAATAAAAAGTATATAAATGGCACACCAGAAAGCGTGGCGTGATATGTCCATAGGGTCACGAAGAGTCGGACATGACTGAACTGAACTGAAATGGCACACGGCTAGGAATGTGATTTGAACCCATGGCAAGCTACACAAGTCAGATTCTCTGGGCGCTGCATTAAACAAATAAGCTATAGCTTCACTTTGACATCACATGCATTATACAGCCACTTTCTCATGCTGTGCATCACTGTCTTCATCAACTTCGACTTGTGCACAGTTTAGTCACAAAGCAAGACCATGCAGACACAAAACATTTGAACACGTAGTCATTGAAAAAAAAAATAGTCTAATGCTCATTTCATATGCCTTAGGGAAACCCTCCAAGGTTAAGCAGACTTGCAATAAAAAGTGATTACTCATTGCCATCCAACCGATGGCAGCCCTATTGCTACAGAAAAGATATGCAGCTTTTTCAACCAAAGAGGTTTTGATAAAGCTGCATAGCTTTCCTTTGCAGCCTTATCGCTGTGCTTTGGTGGATGCTTATGAGTAATTACTCCCTTATTCCACTAGTCTTGTAGGTCAGAGGGGAAGGGGGTAGTTTGGTAACGCCGGGGGCTTCCATCGGCCGAGTCCGTAACTCTGTCTTCTTGGGCAGCCATGCTGTGCTACAGGCCACAACAATTTTTCAGACTGTTCTACGCCATTTCTGTGAGAGCAAAGCTTACTGCCTTCTTGTCGTTGCTTTATTCGTGCTGCGAATGGGTTTTACTCTACAAGTAGTTCTTTTGGTCATGACACCACAGGTGCAAATCAAATGTTGCATTTTGATTGTTTTCGGAGTAATAAATGCGCCTCTTGCTGCCAAAAAAATAATCAACCTACCTGGAAGAACCCATATAATGATTTTTTTTTTAGATGAGTAGGATGAAGCTGTCTGCAGTGTCCCTTTAGGGAAGCAGCAGTGCAAAACTTAAATAACTGGAAGTATGTAAAAGCTGAGCAGCTATTCTATATCTAATCGATAACTTAGACAAAAAAATTTAGTTTCTGCTCATTAGTCCCACAGGCATCTGTACTTCAGTGAACCTCCGAAGTTTACTATTTTCCTTTTTTTTCTTTTTTTTTACATACTGCCCATCAAAATCTCTCAGCTGTGTACAGCCCAGCCAAGGCACTGAGTGAAGGCATTCCTTTCATTACAATTTCTCAAGAAATGCAACTGTGGGTGTGTTTTCTCTAATTCTGTCTGCTTTCTTACTAAACATATGAAATTTCTAATAGTACTTAGCCATACAACAAGGGGAAGTTTGCTGCTGGAGAAGAGTAAAAATACTGGCATATTTCTGTAGATTTTTCCTTGTGATGACAATAGTTACAGAATATCTGTTTTGCAGGAATTTATATTTTCTCTAAGCTGGGGACGGTGGCGGCATTGCTATGGGCAAAATATTTTTCTTAGCTGTGGTAGATATGACCAGCCTTATTTAACTAATAGCTATATTTAAATTAGTAACTGAGTGCTTTAAAGTATAGCTGTAATGAAACATTATTCGTCTTATTTAAATCACCTTCAGGGGCTCCCCCACGCACTAACATTAGAGGAGAGGAGTCAAAACCTGGGAATTCACAAAGTGCTTGCAAAAGTATGGACGGAGGTCTGGTTCCACCTGGAGCGGGCATGTCGCCTCTTTAGCGAGCAGAGGTTCTCGGAGCTCTGGTGTCGACCGCCTGTTATTTATTATTTTTTTTAGGGTGGTAGACTTTGTTTTGTTGTGATTTCATTTAAATATCTAGGTTTGTGGGCGTGACATGGATGGTATAAGTAGGATAGAACTTAAAGAAAACAGCAGTTGCTAACAATGACCAATGAATGTTTCCCGGCATGTGTGTTACTCCACTGAACGGTAAACAATCAGGTTTTGATGTGTGAGTACACCAAACAAGCAAGAAGCATTGATAGTATTCTTCAGCTGGTAATTTTGTCTGATGGTTAGCTTCTTATTTAGGTAACCAGAAAGACCTTAAACAGAAAATTTTCTGTGACGAAGAAATTGTGCATGGCAGTTACTGCAGACTTAAGTTGTATCCGAGACTATAGAGGCAAAGCAGTTGTTATATTTATTTTTGTTGATGTGTCGCATAGGACAAGCAATATTTATGACTCTGACATTGATGAGAAATTGTAAATGAACACTTTACACAAGGGCAGAGGTCGTACTTATGAAAAAAAAGAAAGAAACTAAAGAAACCAGGACTACATAAAATGTGTTGAGAAACTATATGGCATTTCAGGTTACTAGCAAACCTAAGAATGCTGCAAAACATGTGCACCTTTGCACCATGATATAACAAATCAACATAAAGCTATACACGTGCAGCTTTCTATGCAATGCACACAGAAATTCCCAGTGCTCCTGCTGCTATTGGAATAAACGGTAGAATTTCACCCCTGGCAGGAACTTACGCAGCTGCATTGAGCATCGAATGATGCAATATTGTATGCGAGACATTGCGAAATCCTTACAACTGCAAACATACTGCCTTATGCCGCCGTGAAACAGCAAGGCATAGGCTTCCGCTGGGGATCACATAGCGTTGCTTGTGGCATGATTGTTATACTTGCACTATGGCTCTGTCGCTTTAAAGTTAGGATTGTTATTGTATTTGCCGTACTCTCTTTCATGAGGAAGTCATAGTTTCTTCCACCATAAGCCAGCTAAAGACAATGTGACCCTTTGCATACATTCTCGTCTCCCAGCGCTATTAATAAAATTCTCAGTAGTATGCAAAAAAAAAAAAAAACATTCGTTAAGGAGCTGACTTAGAAAAGCAAGGGGGCTGTACATACCCCTTAGGTTTAAGTTGGGCATCACTGCATCACTGACCTTCATTTTAATGGTGGGCTCGTTACTTCCCGCTATCTAGGCAGCGGGCAGTTACATCATCTTTCACTGTCAAGATTCAAAAATATTCAGAGCAAGATTCCTATTTTGAAAATTTGCATTTTAAAATGTCCTGCCGTGTTTCTTATCGCTAAAGCTAGGTATACTTTTTTTATCTAGACACGGAGTGTTTGACTACCACAAAGAAAATATAGTTGAAAAAAGTCAGCAGACTGTCCTTCGGATGTGAAGAATTTGCTACATTGTACAGAAAATGCTTTGGACTTCTGCACACAATGCCATTTCATACACAACATGCAATGCTGCCAAAGGCAGTATGCCTGTGTACCGACTGCATTCGTGCCTGAGAAACAGTTTGTCCTACATCCAAGTCCAAAGTGCGGACATGGATCGTCCAACTGACCTATGGAGACATCTATCTTAACACTGAGCATATTCATCAGTGCCACCCTTGACTACAGCAAGCATTACCGTACCTGTCATCTGGAATGTGATGAAACAGCGAAGCAGCGTGAGAACCTCCTTATAGTGCCAATGGCATCAAGACTACCAGAACAGAAGCTGTCATTAAGTTACTGGCCAGACAACAGAAAAGAAATCAGCAGCTCTTTATGTAGCCAACAGCCACTGTGACTAAACAATGTTGAGCAGAATGTTTTCTCTTCTTAGTTCCTAGTTCTGGTAAGTGGAGAATGAAGCGTGCATTTTTTTTGACCTGACAGACTATTTGAGAGAAAATAAAACAATGTCCTCATTTCCTACCCAGATTTGCATGGTTAATGACATGCACAGAAGAAAAAAAAAAAAACCGCCATAGGTATTTTTCCCTTATCCTACTCACTGAAAATGAGGTTCAGTTATTTATTCGTCTTAATAAGCTTTGGCGAGTCGCGATGGTTAGGTACATACATCGCCACTAACTTTTCAGATGCTTTAAACTGAAGGAGTCAAGAAAATGTGCAATAAGGAACTGTGAAATCAAAGTGACACAGGCCTACGCGAGTGGTATATGGTAATAACACGAGCCCTTTCAAAGCAGTTATTTTCATAGCTGCAGATAAATCAGGTCATAAATGTACGGCACTGCAGTGTTCTAAAAGGTGAGAGAATTGTTATTTTGAATCTATGGAGCACTGACCTGTAGTAGATGATGAAAACAGCACGAAATGCCGTTTTAAATACAAGAAAAGTTATACACATATATTTCATGCAGCACTTTACAACGAACAAAACATTTTAGAAATGTTGCAAACAAGGTCCAGCCATATGTATCATTGAGCATTATCGGCAGGTGGCCAGCTGCCAGCTTCCACGTTACACACGTCTTAGGATCCGGGATTTAGAACTGACATGAACAGTCGTTCCTTCAGGAAGAACGTTAGTCACTACTTTTAATGTAGCCAAGTGGACATGTACCTGCCATTTTTATCGCAGCTCAAGCACAGGTGACCGATAGTTCTGAGCCTTGCCTGTTGCACCCACACAAATGTCGCGGCTCTACGACAACATTTTCTTGCCTGTTATCTTTTTCTTTGCACATTGGCGAAATCGTGGACAGGTACGGAAAAGTGCCGCGGCGTTCGTTGGAAATTAGGTTAGTATTTTGAAATTACGCTCTGGTTTTATTTCTCGATTTGTTTGAATGCATTGTGATAGTTTGTGATTTTCTTCCTCAGCCAGGTTCATGACCTTGCCAGGTTCTTCTAGGCGTAATTATTTGTTCCTTTTCGATTTAAAAATGACGATAACATGCCTCAATGCGAGTCCCAACCTAATTGCACGTTTATGAGTTCATATAGTAGTTTGTTGGTTTCGGCTTTGTGGCCTTGAGCTATTGCAACCGCACTAGGACAAGGGACAGAAAGAAATAGTACAGCAAGGGGCGCGGAAATTTAATATTGCAGTTGTCGTCGTCGTTCTCTAAGTTGATGGCACATACCTACTCATGCGCTCCGTCCTGTTTGTTTTCTTCTTTGTCCTTCGTGCGGTTGCAATATGCGTTAAAGTATTAACCACCAATTAGCCCCCCTTTCCCTGTTATTTTTGTGTCCGTCTTTTGTCGCGATCGAATGTCTCCTACTAGTGTGGTCTGTTATGCTGTTGATGTCTTCTCATGTTGGCCCCGTGTTTTGCTGCTCGTCCTGATAGTTTTGCAAATGGCAGCGTCTAGAATACCGCCAACACCACCTGTCAGCTAGGCTGCGTCCTACAATACACCAAAGGAAAATTTCTAGTGTCCTCTCTGATGCTTTGCTCTGGGCGAGCAAGTTGCTCGCCCTTGGATGTGGATAGGTCAAGAAAGCTGTACATACAGTACAGGAAGATGATAAGGGGGAGGGAAAGAAACCGTAATGACATTCATGGTGAGCTTTATCATATTGATCGTATTTATATGCTGTGAGCAAGAACATCCTGATACATTCTAGCAATGCGAGGAGGAGAAAGCTGTCTTATTGAAAGGTCAGGACACTGATTGTGGAAAGGTGCTGCTGAGAGGTTTGTGATGAGCAGAGCCTGTTTAAATCATCAGCAAGCCTCACTGCACCATAATTACGATATGACATGAACGGCCAACACTGTTAAGTTGCGCTGACATATTCATGCGTTGTATGCATGCACAGTGTACGTCATTTTTGGTTGCTGAGTGGGCTTACACATATTTTTGATGTGATACCCAGAATGTGAGCTCTTTTTTTTTTCCTTCTTTCGTGCAGATGTCCGTGCTTAGGCTACACATGACCACCTCTCTTGCATATGCTCTGGTCGACGGCTGGCAGAGATGCCCGTTTATGTAACTTTTGGGTCGTCGAACATCGGACCTTCACATTTGGATGAATCCACCGTCAACTGGTTACAGGAGAATGATTCTCTCCTTGCTCCTCCAGGAGAGAAACCTAGCACATCTAATCTGACCCCTTTCCTGGCACCTGCACGCCCTCTTTTTGTTGACGAAAGGTGTGGCCGTATATATGAAATAAATAATTGAAGCAACAAATAAATCTCGGCAATCTGCAAAATATGCTTGCACATTTAATGCCAGTACACTTAACCTAGCGATTACATTTCGTGACATTCTGTGAATTGCAATGCATGTCTGCTAATTATTACGATTGCTGTACGTGCTGTACCTTTGTACCTAGGCAGCTGTTTACCCTCTTTGTGGTGAAGTTGCCAGTCTTCTGTTAGAGCAAAGATTGTGTTACCTCAGAATATTTTCTCACATGCGTCAGTGCATACTTTGCTTGAATGCTTCAGTGCACCCTTTAAAAGGGACACTGAGGACAACCCCATTGAGTCCTTGGTCTCGGTAAATATTTGATTATTTCTCTCATTATGGCTGTGTTGTCTGGCAGCAATTGTGGCATATAGTATTTATTGGTGAGAAAATTTAAATTGGAAGCCTTCGCATGAGTCGATTCATGATGACCTTGCTGAAAAGGACGTGTCACTGCCACGTTAGAGTAGCTCACTGCACAATATATCTTGCAGTAATCTGCACCTAAACTTCTGTGTGGAAGCATGCATTTTACTAGCAAAATTGACCGGTAATAGCAGCATCTTTGTTCTGTTTCTTGGTCTTTCCAACCTTTTAAAACCTCTGCTTTCATTTTAAGTGGCCTCATTAATGGTTTGTGGGGTTTAACGTCCCAAAGCGACTCGTGTGGTCTCTTTAAGATTAGAGCACTGTATCTTAGCAATACAGGAAAACTGCTTTCCATCCTCCTTAGTGTCCCTTCAAAGGAATCCGACAATAAAACACAATTCACAATAAGTATTTCAATAAGTATTGCCATTTGCCTACTTTGTGCCTGTGGCTACTTGGAGCTTGTTTTACTTCACAAAAGGAGCTTTGATTAACAAAATAAATACAGTGTAAATTTCACTGGATGACTAATTAACCATATTAACAACTCCCTCGTGTAAACGCACTGAACATCTCAAGTGTGTTTCGTCAGCACTTCATTACTTCTGGGCTGCCATGAATGGCAACTATGGCCTGTGGTTTTTATGGTAGGCAACCACCTTGGCAGGAATGTTGCTTTGTGAGCTGCGTCGATTGGTGTCTGTCCAAGACTTGGGCATCACTTAGGAATATACACGGTCAGCAGTGGGACTGTGTACATCGGACCTGTGTTGACAGTCACTTTTTCAGAATTGCAGCGTTGGAACCAAGGACCATATGGCATTACCTTGGCCTGCATGTATGATAACACAACAAAAACAGGACATAACTCTGCCTAACTGACAGGATTAAAATCTCCATGCAGGCCTTGTGCTCAACACATCACTAAAGGCAACCAGCACTGTTTGCGGTGTCAGTCACAGCAATGGTTCTAGCAAAACTACTTTAACTGTTTAGTGTTTAATATTTTTAACAGTGCAAATTTATGCAGTTTTGTTACTCTTGCAATGATTTATGTCCATATACCTTTTTTATCCCATTGCTGCAGTTGGCTATCATGACATATAGAGTATTTTGTGACCACCCGAGGGTATTGTATGACCTGAAATCGAGATGCATGTATTTTGACACTACACAACCAATATGCAGTCCGCAATAAATGTTCCGTCTTGCGCTGGCAAGCAGACTGCTTAAATTTTTGAAAATACAACACATCATTAGCACGATTGTGTGAAACAATATGAAGGGATATCAGTCCATATCTTTGCAATTTTCACAGCTGGCCTGTTTTCCCCAAGGCAGACGAAATAACTACTTGGCAAACTTTGTTTTTGGTGCATGCTGCAACTAGTTGCAAGGGCAATGACTGGACAAAGATGGAATCACGAACGCAGCACTGTTTATTGTTTTGACACTAGTCTACATGCTTGTCTACAATGATAAGCACAACAGGGCAGGTAGAAATAACATCGATCGAATAGGACGTCGTGGGATGTTTTCTGAGACAAAAAAAAAGTTAAAAAAGAAATACAGGAATTCGATACAACAAGAACTGTCTAGAGCTAGAGCAGCTGAAAAATAAATACTGTGCAAAAATACCAGGACTTTCACAGCTTGCGCTTCGAGCCTTCAACTTTAGGAGCAAAACTAGAGGCAGGACTGCGTCGGCAGATGTGGAGAGCATTTTTTCTTTGCGCGGGCGGTCTACCTCCCGGCACTCCTAAGTACAGAAGTTTACTTGAAAATATACCTGGGTTCCACGGTTGCATGACTAGCCCAGTAGGCCGGCAGCGAGTCGCTTGAGAGCTGTGATGAATAGCTGGCCTTCCCGGTTGAAGTTCTATTTCCCGGTTAGTCCCGGGTTGGCTACTGTACCGGAGCTTCATAATAGACTAGCTGTACCAAGCTGCCTGCATCAACACACCGAATTCCTGTTTGTACATCCGATAACGGCAACGAAAATGGCAAAACAATTGCCCTGCGGATACACTCACCGACCTCTTGAAATCCAGGATAGAGAGGCAATTTCGTACAAATTATGCTCCAACCGGCCTTTTTATACTGGTATTTCGAGGTGATTAAAGTTTACCACTGCTACTAAATAGTGGTGTCGAAGTCGAAGACAACGATAAAAATGACAGCGAGATTCCATTCAACTACGCACTCGATCGGAGACGAGTTTTTCGCATCCCATGTGTTGCGCTACTTGCGCTGTACACCTCAGTCCGATTGTATACGTACTTCAGGATGATCCAAATGCAGTGACTCGTGTAAATTTCGGGAAATGCAAGTAAGTACATGGAATGCTGAGTTGCGACATACTGCAGGCATGTTCTATCGACAAGGGCGGGCTGACACGCATTGCAGAACTAGCGTCGCAGAGTCCACAGGTCGGAGACGGTGCTATCTGTAACTAAGAGAACGCATGGGAATATCACAACATGCCGCTTGACGAACAGCAGTACGCGAGGCCGAAGCTCAAGGAGTATTATAACAACTACGATGCCAAGAAACCCGTCCGCCACCATCGCCACAGCGAAGTCCGGCTTGCGAGCGATCACGGAGCCGGCGACACTGGCGACCAGCTATCGGCCTATCGCTAGAAACAGCGACGAGAAGCGGCAGACATTTTACAAAGAAAACATAAAACAAGTTTTACGTCACGTCCGGCAAGTTATTCCTCCTCACTTCTTTCAACTGGCGCATGCGCAGAAGCGACGGAGCATTCCAATAAAGATGGTCTAGTATACACACAAAGCCTTACAGGCACTTTTAGGCATGATGTGCAAAACGGGGTTATCCAGCTTGCGCGGGTTAGGCGCAGAACTGCGATTCAAGTTCGCATATAGCTGCTAAAACGAATCGGAACACACAAAGCCTTACAGGCACTTTTAAGCATGATGTGCAAATACGCGTCAATCAAGCTTGCGCGGGTTAGGCTCAGAACTGCGAATCAAGTTTGCGCATAGCGGCTAAAACGCATCGCAACAAGTTAATGCACACAAAGGCTTACACGCACATTTAGGCATGATGTGCAAAACGCGGTCATCCAGCTTGAGCGGGTTAGGCTCAGAACTGCGATTCAAATTTGCACAAAGCGGCTAAAGCGAATCGCAAGAACTTAATAGACACAACGCCTTGCAGGCACTTTTAGGCATGATGTGCAAAACGGCTTCATCCAGCTTGCGCGGGTTAGGCGCAGAACTGCGATTCAAGTTTGCACATAGCGGCTAAAGCGAATCGCAACAAGTTAATACACACAAAGCCTTACAGGCACTTTTAGGCATGATGTGCAAAACGCGGTCATCCAGCTTGCGCGGGTTAGGCTCAGAACTGCGAATAAAGTTTGCACATAGGGGCGAAAGCGAATCGCAACACGTTAATACCCACAAAGCCTTATAGGCACTTTTAGGAATGATGTGCAAAACGCGGTCATCCAGCTTGCGTGGGTTAGGCTCAGAACTGCGATTCAAGTTTGAACATAGCGGCTAGATCGAATCGCAACAAGTTAATACACACAAAGCCTTACGGGCACGTTTAGGCATGATGTGCAAAACGCTGTCATCCAGCATGCGCGGGTTAGGCTCAGAACTGCGATTCAAGTTCGCACATAGCGGCTAAAACGAATCGCAAGACGTTAATAAACACAAAGCCTTACAGGCACTTTTAGGCATGATGTGCAAAACGCGGTCATCCAGCTTGTGCGGGTTAGGCGCAGAACTGCGATTCAAGTTCGCATATAGCTGCTAAAACGAATCGGAACACCAAAGCCTTACAGGCACTTTTAAGCATGATGTGCAAATAGGCGTCACTCAAGCTTGCGCGGGTTAGGCTCAGAACTGCGATTCAAGTTTGCACATAGCGGCTAAAACGAATCGCAACAAGTTAATACACACAAAGCCTTACAGGCACGTTTAGGCATGATGTGCAAAACGCGGTCATCCAGCATGCGCGGCTTAGGCTCAGAACTGCGTTTCAAGTTTGCACATAGGGGCGAAAGCGAATCGCAACACGTTAATACCCACAAAGCCTTACAGGCACTTTTAGGAATGATGTGCAAAACGCGGTCATCCAGCTTGCGTGGGTTAGGCTCAGAACTGCGATTCAAGTTTGAACATAGCGGCTAGAACGAATCGCAAGAAGTTAATACGCACAAAGCCTTACGGGCACGTTTAGGCATGATGTGCAAAACGCTGTCATCCAGCATGCGCGGGTTAGGCTCAGAACTGCGATTCAAGTTCGCACATAGCGGCTGAAACTAATCGCAACACGTTAATAAACACAAAGCCTAACAGGCACTTTTAGGCATGATGTGCAAAACGCTGTCATCCAGCTTTCGCGGGTTAGGCTCAGAACTGCGATTGAAGTTCGCACATAGCGGCTAAAACGAATCGCAACATGTTAATAAACACAAAGCCTTACAGGCACTTTTAGGCATGATGTGCAAAACGCGGTCATCCAGCTTGCGCGGGTTAGGCGCAGAACTGCGATTCAAGTTCGCATATAGCTGCTAAAACGAATCGGAACACCAAAGCCTTACAGGCACTTTTAAGCATGATGTGCAAATAGGCGTCACAAAAGCTTGCGCGGGTTAGGCTCAGAACTGCGATTCAAGTTTGCACATAGCGGCTAAAGCGAATCGCAACACGTTAATACACACAAAGCCTTACAGGCACTTTTAGGAATGATGTGCAAAACGCGGTCATCCAGCTTGCGTGGGTTAGGCTCAGAACTGCGATTCAAGTTTGCACATGGAGGCTAAAGCGAATCGCAACAAGTTAATACACACAAAGCTTTACAGGCACTTTTAGGCATGATGTGCAAAACGCGGTCATCCAGCTTGCGCGTGTTAGGCTCAGAACTGCGATTAAAGTTTGCACATAGTAGCTAAAGCGAATCGCAACAAGTTAATACACACAGCGCCTTACAGGCACTTTTAGGCATGATGTGCAAAACGGGGTCATCCAGCTTGCGCGGGTTAGGCGCAGAACTGCGATTCAAGTTCGCATATAGCTGCTAAAACGAATCGGAACACACAAAGCCTTACAGGCACTTTTAAGCATGATGTCCAAAAAGGCGTCACTCAAGCTTGCGCGGGTTAGGCTCAGAAATGCGATTCAAGTTTGCACGTAGCGGCTAAAGCGAATCGCAACAAGTTAATACAAACAAAGCCTTACAGGCACTTTTCGGCTTGATGAGCAAAACGCGGTCATCCAGCTTGCGCGGGTTAGGCTCAGAACTGCTATTCAAGGTCGCATATAACTGCTAAAACGAATCGGAACACACAAAGCCTTACAGGCACTTATAGGCATGATGTGCAAATAGGCCTCACTCAAGCTTGCGCGGGTTAGGCTCAGAACTGCGATTCAAGTTTGCACATAGCGGCTAAAACGAATCGCAACAAGTTAATATACACAAAGCCTTACAGGCACTTTTAGGCATGATGTGCAAAACGCGGTCATCCAGCTTGCGCGGCTTAGGCTCAGAACTGCGATTCAAGTTTGCACATAGCGGCTAAAACGAATCGCAACAAGTTAATACACACAAAGCCTTACAGGCACTTTTAGGCATGATGTGCAAAACGGGGTCATCCAGCTTGCGCGGGTTAGGCGCAGAACTGCGATTCAAGTTCGCATATAGCTGCTAAAACGAATCGGAACACACAAAGCCTTACAGGCACTTTTAAGCATGATGTCCAAAAAGGCGTCACTCAAGCTTGCGCGGGTTAGGCTCAGAAATGCGATTCAAGTTTGCACATAGCGGCTAAAGCGAATCGCAACAAGTTAATACAAAGCCTTACAGGCACTTTTCGGCTTGATGAGCAAAACGCGGTCATCCAGCTTGCGCGGGTTAGGCTCAGAACTGCTATTCAAGGTCGCATATAACTGCTAAAACGAATCGGAACACACAAAGCCTTACAGGCACTTATAGGCATGATGTGCAAATAGGCCTCACTCAAGCTTGCGCGGGTTAGGCTCAGAACTGCGATTCAAGTTTGCACATAGCGGCTAAAACGAATCGCAACAAGTTAATACACACAAAGCCTTACAGGCACTTTTAGGCATGATGTGCAAAACGCGGTCATGCAGCTTGAGCGGGTTAGGCTCAGAACTGCGATTCAAATTTGCACAAAGCGGCTAAAGCGAATCGCAAAAAGTTAATAGACACAACGCCTTGCAGGCACTATTAGGCATGATGTGCAAAACGGCTTCATCCAGCTTGCGCGGTTTAGGCTCAGAACTGCGATTCAAGTTCGCACATAGCAACTAAAACGAATCGCAACACGTTAATACCCACAAAGCCTTACAGTCACTTTTAGGAATGATGTGCAAAACGCGGTCATCCAGCTTACGTGGGTTAGGCTCAGAACTGCGATTCAAGTTTGCACATAGCGGCTAGAACGAATCGCAACAAGTTAATACACACAAAGCCTTACAGGCACGTTTAGGCATGATGTGCAAAACGCGGTCATCCAGCTTGCGCGGGTTAGGCTCAGTACTGCGTTTCAAGTTTGCACATAGCGGCTAAAGCGAATCGCAACAAGTTAATACAAACAAAGCCTTACAGGCACTTTTCGGCTTGATGTGCAGAACGCGGTCATCCAGCTTGCGCGGGTTAGGCTCAGAACTGCTATTCAAGTTCGCATATAGCTGCTAAAACGAATCGGACCACACAAAGCCTTACAGGCACTTTTAGGCATGATGTGCTAATAGGCGTCACTCAAGCTTGCGCGGGTTAGGCTCAGAACTGCTATTCAAGTTCGCATATAGCTGCTAAAACGAATCGGACCACACAAAGCCTTACAGGCACTTTTAGGCATGATGTGCTAATAGGCGTCACTCAAGCTTGCGCGGGTTAGGCTCAGAACTGCTATTCAAGTTTGCACATAGCGGCTAAAACGAATCGCAACAAGTTAATACACACAAAGCCTTACAGGCACTTTTAGGCACGATATGCAAAACGGCGTCATCCAGCTTGCGCGGGTTAAGCTCAGAACTGCGATTCAAGTTCGCACATAGCTGCTAAAACGAATCGGAACACACAACGCCTTACAGGCACTTTAAGCATGATGTGCATATAGGCGTAACTCAAGCTTGCGCGGGTTAGGCTCAGAACTGTGAATCAAGTTTGCGCATAGCGGCTAAAACGCATCGCAACAAGTTAATGCACACAAAGGCTTACACGCACATTTAGGCATGATGTGCAAAACGCGGTCATCCAGCTTGCGCGGGTTAGGCTCAGAACTGCGATTCAAGTTCGCACATAGCGGCTAAAACGAATCGCAACACGTTAATAAACACAAAGCCTTACAGGCACTTTTATGAATGATGTGCAAAACGCGGTCATCCAGCTTGCGTGGGTTAGGCTCAGAACTGCGATTCAAGTTTGCACATAGCGGCTAAAGCGAATCGCAACAAGTTAATACACACAAAGCCTTACAGGCAATTTTAGGCATGATGTGCAAAACGCTGTCATCCAGCTTGCGCGGGTTAGGCTCAGAACTGCGAATAAAGTTTGCACATAGGGGCGAAAGCGAATCGCAACACGTTAATACCCACAAAGCCTTACAGGCACTTTTAGGAATGATGTGCAAAACGCGGTCATCCAGCTTGCGTGGGTGAGGCTCAGAACTGCGATTCAAGTTTGGACATAGCGGCTAGAACGAATCGCAACAAGTTAATACACACAAAGCCTTACGGGCACATTTAGGCATGATGTGCAAAACGCTGTCATCCAGCATGCGCGGGTTAGGCTCAGAACTGCGATTCAAGTTCGCACATAGCGGCTGAAACTAATCGCAACACGTTAATAAACACAAAGCCTAACAGGCACTTTTAGGCATGATGTGCAAAACGCTGTCATCCAGCTTTCGCGGGTTAGGCTCAGAACTGCGATTCAATTTCGCACATAGCGGCTAAAACGAATCGCAACACGTTAATAAACACAAAGCCTTACAGGCACTTTTAGGCATGATGTGCAAAACGCGGTCATCCAGCTTGCGCGGGTTAGGCGCAGAACTGCGATTCAAGTTCGCATATAGCTGCTAAAACGAATCGGAACACCAAAGCCTTACAGGCACTTTTAAGCATGATGTGCAAATAGGCGTCACTCAAGCTTGCGCGGGTTAGGCTCAGAACTGCGATTCAAGTTTGCACATAGCGGCTAAAACGAATCGCAACAAGTTAATACACACAAAGCCTTACAGGCACGTTTAGGCATGATGTGCAAAACGCGGTCATCCAGCATGGGCGGCTTAGGCTCAGAACTGCGTTTCAAGTTTGCACATAGCGGCTAAAGCGAATCGCAACAAGTTAATACACACAAAGCCTTACAGGCACTTTTAGGCATGATGTGCAAAACGGGGTCATCCAGCTTGCGCGGGTTAGGCGCAGAACTGCGATTCAAGTTCGCATATAGCTGCTAAAACGAATCGGAACACACAAAGCCTTACAGACACTTATAGGCATGATGTGCAAATAGGCCTCACTCAAGCTTGCGCGGGTTAGGCTCAGAACTGCGATTCAAGTTTGCACATAGCGGCTAAAACGAATCGCAACAAGTTAATATACACAAAGCCTTATAGGCACTTTTAGGCATGATGTGCAAAACGCGGTCACCCAGCTTGCGCGGCTTAGGCTCAGAACTGCGATTCAAGTTCGCATATAGCTGCTAAAACGAATCGGAACACACAAAGCCTTACAGGCACTTTTAAGCATGATGTGCAAATAGGCGTCGCTCAAGCTTGCGCGGGTTAGGCTCAGAACTGCGAATAAAGTTTACACATAGGGGCGAAAGCGCATCGCAACAAGTTAATACACACAAAGGCTTACAGGCGCTTTTAGGCATGATGTGCAAAACGCGGTCATCCAGCTTGCACGGGTTAGGCTCAGAATTGCGATTAAAGTTTGCACATAGTGGCTAAAGCGAATCGCAACAAGTTAATACACACAACGCCTTACAGGCACTTTTAGGCATGATGTGCAAATAGGCGTCACTCAAGCTTGCGCGGGTTAGGCTCAGAACTGCGATTCAAGTTTCCACATAGCGGCTAAAGCGAATCGCAACAAGTTAATACAAACAAAGCCTTACAGGCACTTTTCGGCTAGATGTGCAAAACGCGTTCATCCAGCTTGCGCGGGTTAGGCTCAGAACTGCTATTCAAGTTCGCATATAGCTGCTAAAACAAATCGGACCACACAAAGCCTTACAGGCACTTTTAGGCATGATGTGCTAATAGGCGTCACTCAAGCTTGCGCGGGTTAGGCTCAGAACTGCGATTCAGGTTTGCACATAGCGGCTTAAGCGAATCGCAACAAGTTAATACAAACAAAGCCTTACAGGCAGTTTTCGGCTTGATGTGCAAAACGCGGTCATCCAGCTTGCGCGGGTTAGGCTCAGAACTGCGATTCAAGTTCGCATATAGCTGCTAAAAGGAATCGGAACACACAAAGCCTTACAGGCACTTTTAAGCATGATGTGCAAATAGGCGCCACTCAAGCTTGCGCGGGTTAGGCTCAGAACTGCGATTCAAGTTTGCACATAGCGGCTAAAGCGAATCGCAACAAGTTAATACACACAAAGCCTTACAGGCACTTTTAGGCATGATGTGCAAAACGGCTTCATCCAGCTTGCGCTGTTTAGGCTCAGAACTGCGATTCAAGTTCGCACATAGCGACTAAAACGAATCGCAACACGTTAATAACCACAAAGCCTTACAGTCACTTTTAGGAATGATGTGCAAAACGCGGTCATCCAGCTTGCGTGGGTTAGGCTCAGAACTGCGATTCAAGTTTGCACATAGCGGCTAGAACGAATCGCAACAAGTTAATACACACAAAGCCTTACAGGCACGTTTAGGTATGATGTGCAAAACGCTGGCATCCAGCATGCGCGGGTTAGGCTCAAAACTGCGTTTCAAGTTTGCACATAGCGGCTAAAGCGAATCGCAACAAGTTAATACGCACGTTTAGGCATGATGTGCAAAACGCGGTCATCCAGCATGCGCGGGTTAGGCCCAGTACTGCGTTTCAAGTTTGCACATAGCGGCTAAAGCGAATCGCAACAAGTTAATACAAACAAAGCCTT
Organism: Amblyomma maculatum; assembly: GCF_055883805.1. Lineage (NCBI taxonomy): Eukaryota > Metazoa > Arthropoda > Arachnida > Ixodida > Ixodidae > Amblyomma > Amblyomma maculatum. The sequence continues at coordinate 6,596,158 of NC_139348.1, forward strand.
ACAGGCACTTATCAGCTTGATGTGCAAAACGCGGTCATCCAGCTTGCGCGGCTTAGGCTCAGAACTGCTATTCAAGTTCGCATATAGCTGCTAAAACGAATCGGACCACACAAAGCCTTACATGCACTTTTAGGCATGATGTGCTAATAGGCGTCACTCAAGCTTGCGCGGGTTAGGCTCAGAACTGCTATTCAAGTTCGCATATAGCTGCTAAAACGAATCGGACCACACAAAGCCTTACAGGCACTTTTAGGCATGATGTGCTAATAGGCGTCACTCAAGCTTGCGCGGGTTAGGCTCAGAACTGCGATTCAAGTTTGCACATAGCGGCTAAAACGAATCGCAACAAGTTAATACACACAAAGCCCACAGGCACTTTTAGGCACGATATGCAAAACGGCGTCATCCAGCTTGCGCGTGTTAAGCTCAGAACTGCGATTCAAGTTCGCACATAGCGGCTGAAACGAATCGCAACACGTTAATAAACACAAAGCCTAACAGGCACTTTTAGGCATGATGTGCAAAACGGCTTCATCCAGCTTGCGCGGTTTAGGCTCAGAACTGCGATTCAAGTTCGCACATAGCGGCTAAAACGAATCGCAACACGTTAATAAACACAAAGCCTTACAGGCACTTTTAGGAATGATGTGCAAAACGCGGTCATCCAGCTTGCGCGGGTTAGGCTCAGAACTGCGAACCAAGTTTGCGCATAGCGGCTAAAACGAATCGCAACAAGTTAATACACACAAAGCCTTACAGGCACTTTTATTCATGATGTGCAAAACGGCTTCATCCAGCTTGCGCGGTTTAGGCTCAGAACTGCGATTCAAGTTCGCACATAGCGGCTAAAACGAATCGCAACACGTTAATAAACACAAAGCCTTACAGGCACTTTTAGGAATGATGTGCAAAACGCGGTCATCCAGCTTGCGTGGGTTAGGCTCAGAACTGCGATTCAAGTTTGCACATAGCGGCTAAAGCGAATCGCAACAAGTTAATACACACAAAGCCTTACAGGCACTTTTAGGCATGATGTGCAAAACGCGTTCATCCAGCTTGCGCGTGTTAGGCTCAGAACTGCGATTAAAGTTTGCACATAGTGGCTAAAGCGAATCGCAACAAGTTAATACACACAACGCCTTACAGGCACTTTTAGGCATGATGTGCAAAACGGGGTCATCCAGCTTGCGCGGGTTAGGCGCAGAACTGCGATTCAAGTTCGCATATAGCTGCTAAAACGAATCGGAACACACAAAGCCTTACAGGCACTTTTAAGCATGATGTCCAAAAAGGCATCACTCAAGCTTGCGCGGGTTAGGCTCAGAACTGCGATTCAAGTTTGCACATAGCGGCTAAAGCGAATCGCAACAAGTTAATACAAACAAAGCCTTACAGGCACTTTTCGGCTTGATGTGCAAAACGCGGTCATCCAGCTTGCGGGGGTTAGGCTCAGAACTGCTATTCAAGGTCGCATATAACTGCTAAAACGAATCGGAACACACAAAGCCTTACAGGCACTTATAGGCATGATGTGCAAATAGGCCTCACTCAAGCTTGCGCGGGTTAGGCTCAGAACTGCGATTCAAGTTTGCACATAGCGGCTAAAACGAATCGCAACAAGTTAATATACACAAAGCCTTACAGGCAGTTTTAGGCATGATGTGCAAAACGCGGTCATCCAGCTTGCGCGGCTTAGGCTAAGAACTGCGATTCAAGTTTGCACATAGCGGCTAAAACGAATCGCAGCAAGTTAATACACACAAAGCCTTACAGGCACTTTTAGGCATGATGTGCAAAACGGGGTCATCCAGCTTGCGCGGGTTAGGCTCAGAACTGCGATTCAAGTTTGCACATAGCGGCTAAAACGAATCGCAACAAGTTAATACACACAAAGCCCACAGGCACTTTTAGGCACGATATGCAAAACGGCGTCATCCAGCTTGCGCGTGTTAAGCTCAGAACTGCGATTCAAATTCGCACATAGCTGCTAAAACGAATCGGAACACACAACGCCTTACAGGCACTTTAAGCATGATGTGCAAATAGGCGTAACTCAAGCTTGCGCGGGTTAGGCTCAGAACTGCGAATCAAGTTTGCGCATAGCGGCTAAAACGCATCGCAACAAGTTAATGCACACAAAGGCTTACACGCACATTTAGGCATGATGTGCAAAACGCGGTCATCCAGCTTGCGCGGGTTAGGCTCAGAACTGCGATTCAAGTTTGCACATAGCGGCTGAAACGAATCGCAACACGTTAATAAACACAAAGCCTAACAGGCACTTTTAGGCATGATGTGCAAAACGCGGTCATCCAGCTTGCGCGGGTTAGGCTCAGAACTGCGAACCAAGTTTGCGCATAGCGGCTAAAACGAATCGCAACAAGTTAATACACACAAAGCCTTACAGGCACTTTTATTCATGATGTGCAAAACGGCTTCATCCAGCTTGCGCGGTTTAGGCTCAGAACTGCGATTCACGTTCGCACATAGCGGCTAAAACGAATCGCAACACGTTAATAAACACAAAGCCTTACAGGCACTTTTAGGAATGATGTGCAAAACGCGGTCATCCAGCTTGCGTGGGTTAGGCTCAGAACTGCGATTCAAGTTTGCACATAACGGCTAAAGCGAATCGCAACAAGTTAATACACACAAAGCCTTACAGGCACTTTTAGGCATGATGTGCAAAACGCGTTCATCCAGCTTGCGCGTGTTAGGCTCAGAACTGCGATTAAAGTTTGCACATAGTGGCTAAAGCGAATCGCAACAAGTTAATACACACAACGCCTTACAGGCACTTTTAGGCATGATGTGCAAAACGGGGTCATCCAGCTTGCGCGGGTTAGGCGCAGAACTGCGATTCAAGTTCGCATATAGCTGCTAAAACGAATCGGAACACACAAAGCCTTACAGGCACTTTTAAGCATGATGTCCAAAAAGGCATCACTCAAGCTTGCGCGGGTTAGGTTCAGAACTGCGATTCAAGTTTGCACATAGCGGCTAAAGCGAATCGCAACACGTTAATACCCACAAAGCCTTACAGGCACTTTTAGGCATTATGTGCAAAACGCGGTCATGTAGCTTGAGCGGGTTAGGCTCAGAACTGCGACTCAAATTTGCACATAGCGGCTAAAGCGAATCGCAACAAGTTAATACACACGAAGCCTTACAGGAACTTTTAGGCATGATGTGCAAAACGGCTTCATCCAGCTTGCGCGGTTTAATCTCAGAACTGCGATTCAAGTTCGCACATAGTGACTAAAACGAATCGCAACACGTTAATACCCACAAAGCCTTACAGTCACTTTTATGAATGATGTGCAAAACGCGGTCATCCAGCTTGCGCGGGTTAGGCTCAGAACTGCGATTCAAGTTTGCACATAGCGGCTAGAACGAATCGCGACAAGTTAATACACACAAAGCCTTACAGGCACGTTTAGGCATGATGTGCAAAACGCTGTCATCCAGCATGCGCGGGTTAGGCTCAGAACTGCGTTTCAAGTTTGCACATAGCGGCTAAAGCGAATCGCAACAAGTTAATACAAACAAAGCCTTACAGGCCCTTTTCGGCTTGATGTGAAAACGCGGTCATCCAGCTTGCGCGGGTTACGCTCAGAACTGCTATTCAAGTTCGCATATAGCTGCTAAAACGAGTCGGAACACACAAAGCCTTACAGGCACTTTTAAGCATGATGTGCAAATAGGCGTCACTCAAGCTTGCGCGGGTTAGGCTCAGAACTGCAATTCAAGTTTGCACATAGCGGCTAAAACGAATAGCAACAAGTTAATACACACAAAGCCTTACAGGCACGTTTAGGCATGATGTGAAAAACGCGGTCATCCAGCATGCGCGGGTTAGGCTCAGAACTGCGTTTCAAGTTTGCACATAGCGGCTAAAGCGAATCGCAACAAGTTAATACAAACAAAGCCTTACAGGCCCTTTTCGGCTTGATGTGCAAAACGCGGTCATCCAGCTTGCGCGGGTTAGGCTCAGAACTGCTATTCAAGTTCGCATATAGCTGCTAAAACGAGTCGGAACACACAAAGCCTTACAGGCACTTTTAAGCATGATGTGCAAATAGGCGTCACTCAAGCTTGCGCGGGTTAGGCTCAGAACTGCGATTCAAGTTTGCACATAGCGGCTAAAACGAATCGCAACAAGTTAATACACACAAAGCCTTACAGGCACGTTTAGGCATGGTGTGCAAAACGCGGTCATCCAGCATGCGCGGGTTAGGCTCAGAACTGCGTTTCAAGTTTGCACATAGCGGCTAAAACGAATCGTAACAAGTTAATACACACAAAGCCTTACAGGCACTTTTAGGCATGATGTGCAAAACGCGGTCATCCAGCTTGCGCGGGTTAGGCTCAGAACTGCGATTCAAGTTTGCACATAGCGGCTGAAACTAATCGCAACACGTTAATAAACACAAAGCCTAACAGGCACTTTTAGGCATGATGTGCAAAACGCTGTCATCCAGCTTGCGCGGGTTAGGCTCAGAACTGCGATTCAAGTTCGCACATAGCGGCTAAAACGAATCGCAACACGTTAATAAACACAAAGCCTTACAGGCACTTTTAGGCATGATGTGCAAAACGCCGTCATCCAGCATGCGCGAGTTAGGCTCAGAACTGCGATTCAAGTTTGCACATAGCGGCTAAAGCGAATCGCAACAAGTTAATACACAGAAAGCCTTACAGGCACTTTTAGGCATGATGTGCAAAACGCGGTCATCCAGCTTGCACGGGTTAGGCTCAGAACTGCGATTAAAGTTTGCACATAGTGGCTAAAGCGAATCGCAACAAGTTAATACACACAACGCCTTACAGACACTTTTAGGCATGATGTGCAAAACGGGGTCATCCAGCTTGCGCGGGTTAGTCGCAGAACTGCGATTCAAGTTCGCATATAGCTGCTAAAACGAATCGGAACACCAAAGCCTTACAGGCACTTTTAAGCATGATGCGCAAATAGGCGTCACTCAAGCTTGCGCGGGTTAGGCTCAGAACTGCGATTCAAGTTTGCACATAGCGGCTAAAACGAATCGCAACAAGTTAATACACACAAAGCCTTACAGGCACGTTTAGGCATGATGTGCAAAACGCGGTCATCCAGCATGCGCGGGTTAGGCTCAGAACTGCGTTTCAAGTTTGCACATAGCGGCTAAAGCGAATCGCAACAAGTTAATACAAACAAAGCCTTACAGGCACTTTTCGGCTTGATGTGCAAAACAGCAAAAAAAAGCAGATTGAAACCGAAACTGCTAACCGTCCTGCGCGGGCTACCTTCAAAACAGCAAACAAAGAAGATCGAAACCGAAACTGCCAACCGTCCTGCGCGGGCTACCTTCGAAACAGCAAAAAAACAGATCGAAACCGAAACTGCCAACCGTCCTGCGCGGGCTACCTTCAAAACAGCCAAAAAAGCAGATCGGAACCGAAACTGCTAACCGTCCTGCGCGGGCTACCTTCAAAACAGCAAAAAAAGCAGATCGAAACCGAAACTGCTAACCGTCCTGCGCGGGCTACCTTCAAAACAGCAAAAAAAGCAGATCGAAACCGAAACTGCTAACCGTCCTGCGCGGGCTACTTTCAAAACAGCGAAAAAAGAAGATCGAAACCGAAACTGCTAACTGTCCTGAGCGGGCTACTTTCAAAACAGCAAAAGAAAGAAGATCGAAACCGAAACTGCTAACCGTCCTGCGCGGGCTACCTTCAAAACAGCAAAAGAAAGAAGATCGAAACCGAAACTGCTAACCGTCCTGAGCGGGCTACTTTCAAAACAGCAAAAGAAAGAAGATCGAAACCGAAACTGCTAACCGTCCTGGTCGGGCTACTTTCAAAACAGCAAAAAAAGCAGATCGAAACCGAAACTGCTAACCGTCCTGCGCGGGCTACCTTCAAAACAGCAAAAAAAGCTGATCGAAACCGAAACTGCTAACCGTCCTGGTCGGGCTACTTTCAAAACAGCAAAAAAACAGATCGAAACCGAAACTGCCAACCGTCCTGAGCGGGCTACTTTCAAAACAGCAAAAGAAAGAAGATCGAAACCGAAACTGCTAACCGTCCTGGTCGGGCTACTTTCAAAACAGCAAAAAAACAGATCGAAACCGAAACTGCCAACCGTCCTGCGCGGGCTACCTTCAAAACAGCCAAAAAAGCAGATCGGAACCGAAACTGCTAACCGTCCTGCGCGGGCTACCTTCAAAACAGCAAAAAAAGCAGATCGAAACCGAAACTGCTAACCGTCCTGGTCGGGCTACTTTCAAAACAGCAAAAAAAGCAGATCGAAACCGAAACTGCTAACCGTCCTGCGCGGGCTACCTTCAAAACAGCAAAAAAAGAAGATCGAAACCGAAACTGCTAACTGTCCTGAGCGGGCTACTTTCAAAACAGCAAAAAAAGAAGATCGAAACCGAAACTGCTAACCGTCCTGGTCGGGCTACTTTCAAAACAGCAAAAAAAGCAGATCGAAACCGAAACTGCTAACTGTCCTGAGCGGGCTACTTTCAAAACAGCAAAAAAAGAAGATCGAAACCGAAACTGCTAACCGTCCTGAGCGGGCTACTTTCAAAACAGCAAAAGAAAGAAGATCGAAACCGAAACTGCTAACCGTCCTGGTCGGGCTACTTTCAAAACAGCAAAAAAACAGATCGAAACCGAAACTGCCAACCGTCCTGAGCGGGCTACCTTCAAAACAGCAAAAGAAAGAAGATCGAAACCGAAACTGCTAACCGTCCTGGTCGGGCTACTTTCAAAACAGCAAATAAAAGCAGATCGAAACCGAAACTCCTAACTGTCCTGAGCGGGCTACTTTCAAAACAGCAAAAAAAGAAGATCGAAACCGAAACTGCTAACCGTCCTGAGCGGGCTACTTTCAAAACAGCAAAAGAAAGAAGATCGAAACCGAAACTGCTAACTGTCCTGAGCGGGCTACTTTCAAAACAGCAAAAAAAGCAGATCGAAACCGAAACTGCTAACCGTCCTGAGCGGGCTACTTTCAAAACAGCAAAAGAAAGAAGATCGAAACCGAAACTGCTAACCGTCCTGGTCGGGCTACTTTCAAAACAGCAAAAAAACAGATCGAAACCGAAACTGCCAACCGTCCTGCGCGGGCTACCTTCAAAACACCCAAAAAAACAGATCGGAACCGAAACTGCTAACCGTCCTGCGCGGGCTACCTTCAAAACAGCAAGAAAAGCAGATCGAAACCGAAACTGCTAACCGTCCTGGTCGGGCTACTTTCAAAACAGCAAAAAAAGCAGATGGAAACCGAAACTGCTAACCGTCCTGCGCGGGCTACCTTCAAAACAGCAAAAAAAGAAGATCGAAACCGAAACTGCTAACTGTCCTGAGCGGGCTACTTTCAAAACAGCAAAAAAAGAAGATCGAAACCGAATGTGCTAACCGTCCTGCGCGGGCTACCTTCAAAACAGCAAAAGAAAGAAGACCGAAACCGAAACTGCTAACCGTCCTGAGCGGGCTACTTTCAAAACAGCAAAAGAAAGAAGATCGAAACCGAAACTGCTAACCGTCCTGGTCGGGCTACTTTCAAAACAGCAAAAAAAGCAGATCGAAACCGAAACTGCTAACCGTCCTGCGCGGGATACCTTCAAAACAGCAAAAAAAGAAGATCGAAACCGAAACTGCTAACTGTCCTGAGCGGGCTACTTTCAAAACAGCAAAAAAAGAAGATCGAAACCGAAACTGCTAACCGTCCTGAGCGGGCTACCTTCAAAACAGCAAAAAAAGAAGATCGAAACCGAAACTGCTAACCGTCCTGGTCGGGCTACTTTCAAAACAGCAAAAAAAGCAGATCGAAACCGAAACTGCTAACTGTCCTGAGCGGGCTACTTTCAAAACAGCAAAAAAAGAAGATCGAAACCGAAACTGCTAACCGTCCTGAGCGGGCTACCTTCAAAACAGCAAAACAAGAAGATCGAAACCGAAACTGCTAACCGTCCTGCGCGGGCTACCTTCAAAACAGCAAAAAAAGCAGATCGAAACCGAAACTGCTAACCGTCCTGGTCGGGCTACTTTCAAAACAGCAAAAAAAGCAGATCGAAACCGAAACTGCTAACCGTCCTGCGCGGGCTACCTTCAAAACAGCAAAAAAAGAAGATCGAAACCGAAACTGCTAACTGTCCTGAGCGGGCTACCTTCAAAACAGCAAAAAAAGAAGATCGAAACCGAAACTGCTAACTGTCCTGAGCGGGCTACCTTCAAAACAGCAAAAAAAGAAGATCGAAACCGAAACTGCTAACTGTCCTGAGCGGGCTACTTTCAAAACAGCAAAAAAAGAAGATCGAAACCGAAACTGCTAACTGTCCTGAGCGGGCTACTTTCAAAACAGCAAAAAAAGAAGATCGAAACCGAAACTGCTAACTGTCCTGAGCGGGCTACTTTCAAAACAGCAAAAAAAGCAGATCGAAACCGAAACTGCTAACCGTCCTGCGCGGGCTACCTTCAAAACAGCAAAAGAAAGAAGATCGATACCGAAACTGCTAACCGTCCTGAGCGGGCTACTTTCAAAACAGCAAAAGAAAGAAGATCGAAACCGAAACTGCTAACCGTCCTGGTCGGGCTACTTTCAAAACAGCAAAAAAAGCAGATCGAAACCGAAACTGCTAACCATCCTGCGCGGGCTACCTTCAAAACAGCAAAAAAAGAAGATCGAAACCGAAACTGCTAACTGTCCTGAGCGGGCTACTTTCAAAACAGCAAAAAAGATCGAAACCGAAACTGCTAACCGTCCTGCGCGGGCTACCTTCAAAACAGCAAAAGAAAGAAGATCGAAACCGAAACTGCTAACTGTCCTGAGCGGGCTACTTTCAAAACAGCAAAAGAAAGAAGATCGAAACCGAAACTGCTAACCGTCCTGGTCGGGCTACTTTCAAAACAGCAAAAAAAGCAGATCGAAACCGAAACTGCTAACCGTCCTGCGCGGGCTACCTTCAAAACAGCAAAAAAAGAAGATCGAAACCGAAACTGCTAACTGTCCTGAGCGGGCTACTTTCAAAACAGCAAAAAAAGAAGATCGAAACCGAAACTGCTAACCGTCCTGGTCGGGCTACTTTCAAAACAGCAAAAAAAGCAGATCGAAACCGAAACTGCTAACCGTCCTGCGCGGGCTACCTTCAAAACAGCAAAAAAAGAAGATCGAAACCGAAACTGCTAACTGTCCTGAGCGGGCTACCTTCAAAACAGCAAAAAAAGATCGAAACCGAAACTGCTAACCGTCCTGCGCGGGCTACCTTCAAAACAGCAAAAAAAGAAGATCGAAACCGAAACTGCTAACCGTCCTGCGCGGGCTACTTTCAAAACAGCAAAAAAAGCAGATCGAAACCGAAACTGCTAACCGTCCTGCGCGGGCTACCTTCAAAACAGCGAAAAAAGAAGATCGAAACCGAAACTGCAAACCGTCCTGCTCGGGCTACCTTCAAAACAGCGAAAAAAGAAGATCGAAACCGAAACTGCAAACCGTCCTGTTCGGGCTACCTTCAAAACAGCGAAAAAAGAAGATTGAAACCGAAACTGCAAACCGTCCTGCTCGGGCTACCTTCAAAACAGCGAAAAAAGAAGATCGAAACCGAAACTGCAAACCGTCCTGCTCGGGCTACTTTCAAAACAGCGAAAAAAGAAGATCGAAACCGAAACTGCAAACCGTCCGGCGCGGGCTACTTTCAAAACAGCAAAAAAAGCAGATCGAAACAGAAACTGCAAACCGTCCTGCGCGGGCTACCTTCAAAACAGCGAAAAAAGAAGATCGAAACCGAAACTGCAAACCGTCCTGCTCGGGCTACCTTCAAAACAGCGAAAAAAGAAGATCGAAACCGAAACTGCAAACCGTCCGGCGCGGGCTACTTTCAAAACAGCAAAAAAAGAAGATCGAAACCGGAACTGCAAACCGTCCTGCTCGGGCTACCTTCAAAACAGCGAAAAAAGAAGATCGAAACCGGAACTGCAAACCGTCCTGCTCGGGCTACCTTCAAAACAGCGAAAAAAGAAGATCGAAACCGAAACTGCAAACCGTCCTGCTCGGGCTACTTTCAAAACAGCGAAAAAAGAAGATCGAAACCGAAACTGCAAACCGTCCTGCTCGGGCTACCTTCAAAACAGCGAAAAAAGAAGATCGAAACCGAAACTGCTAACCGTCCTGCTCGGGCTACCTTCAAAACAGCGAAAAAAGAAGATCGAAACCGAAACTGCAAACCGTCCTGCTCGGGCTACCTTCAAAACAGCGAAAAAAGAAGATCGAAACCGAAACTGCAAACCGTCCTTTCGGGCTACCTTCAAAACAGCGAAAAAAGAAGATCGAAACCGAAACTGCAAACCGTCCTGCTCGGGCTACCTTCAAAACAGCGAAAAAAGAAGATCGAAACCGAAACTGCAAACCGTCCTGCTCGGGCTACCTTCAAAACAGCGAAAAAAGAAGATCGAAACCGAAACTGCAAACCGTCCTGCTCGGGCTACTTTCAAAACAGCGAAAAAAGAAGATCGAAACCGAAACTGCAAACCGTCCTGCTCGGGCTACCTTCAAAACAGCGAAAAAAGAAGATCGAAACCGAAACTGCAAACCGTCCTGCTCGGGCTACTTTCAAAACAGCGAAAAAAGAAGATCGAAACCGAAACTGCAAACTGTCCTGCTCGGGCTACCTTCAAAACAGCGAAAAACGAAGATCGAAACCGAAACTGCAAACCGTCCTGCTCGGGCTACCTTCAAAACAGCGAAAAAAGATCGAAACCGAAACTGCAAACCGTCCTGCTCGGGCTACCTTCAAAACAGCGAAAAAAGAAGATCGAAACCGAAACTGCAAACCGTCCTGCTCGGGCTACCTTCAAAACAGCGAAAAAAGAAGATCGAAACCGAAACTGCAAACCGTCCTGCTCGGGCTACTTTCAAAACAGCGAAAAAAGAAGATCGAAACCGAAACTGCAAACCGTCCTGCTCGGGCCAGCTTCAAAACAGCGAAAAAAGAAGATCGAAACCGAAACTGCAAACCGTCCTGCTCGGGCTACCTTCAAAACAGCGAAAAAAGAAGATCGAAACCGAAACTGCAAACCGTCCTGCTCGGGCTACTTTCAAAACAGCGAAAAAAGAAGATCGAAACCGAAACTGCAAACCGTCCTGCTCGGGCTACTTTCAAAACAGCGAAAAAAGAAGATCGAAACCGAAACTGCAAACCGTCCGGCGCGGGCTACTTTCAAAACAGCGAAAAATGAAGATCGAAACAGAAACTGCAAACCGTCCTGTGCGGGCTACTTTCAAAACAGCGAAAAATGAAGATCGAAACCGAAACTGCAAACCATCCGGCGCGGGCTACTTTCAAAACAGCAAAAAAAAACAGATCGAAACCGAAACTGCAAACCGTCCGGCGCGGGCTACTTTCAAAACAGCAAAAAAAAACAGATCGAAACCGAAACTGCTAACCGTCCTGCGCGGGCTACTTTCAAAACAGCGAAAAATGAAGATCGAAACCGAAACTGCAAACCGTCCGGCGCGGGCTACTTTCAAAACAGCAAAAAAAAGCTGATCGAAACCGGAACTGCTAACCGTCCTGCGCGGGCTACCTTCAAAACAGCGAAAAAAGAAGATCGAAACCGAAACTGCAAACCGTCCGGCGCGGGCTACCTTCAAAACAGCAAGAAAGGCAGATCGAAACCGAAACTGCAAACCGTCCTGCGCGGGCTACCTTCAAAACAGCAAAAAAAGCAGATCGAAACCGAAACTGCAAACCGTCCTGCTCGGGCTACCTTCAAAACAGCGAAAAAAGAACATCGAAACCGAAACTGCAAACCGTCCTGCTCGGGCTACCTTCAAAACAGCGAAAAAAGAAGATCGAAACCGAAACTGCAAACCGTCCTGCTCGGGCTACCTTCAAAACAGCGAAAAAAGAAGATCGAAACCGAAATTGCAAACCGTCCTGCGCGGGCTACTTTCAAAACAGCGAAAAAAAGCAGATCGAAACCGAAACTGCAAACCGTCCTGCGCGGGCTACCTTCAAAACAGCGAAAAAAAGCAGATCGAAACCGAAACTGCAAACCGTCCGGCGCGGGCTACCTTCAAAACAGCGAAAAAAAGCAGATCGAAACCGAAACTGCAAATCGTCCGGCGCGGGCTACCTTCAAAACAGCGAAAAAAAAGCAGATCGAAACCGAAACTGCAAACCGTCCGGCGCGGGCTACCTTCAAAACAGCGAAAAAAGTAGATCGAAACCGAAACTGCAAACCGCCCGGCGCGGGCTACCTTCAAAAGAGCAAAAAAAGAAGATCGAAACCGAAACTGCAAACCGTGCTGCTCGGGCTACCTTCAAAACAGCGAAAAAAGATCAAAACCGAGACTGCAAACCGTGCTGCTCGGGCTACCTTCAAAACAGCGAAAAAAGAAGATCGAAACCGAAACTGCAAACCGTCCTGCTCGGGCTACCTTCAAAACAGCGAAAAAAGAAGATCGAAACCGAAACTGCAAACCGTCCTGCTCGGGCTACCTTCAAAACAGCGAAAAAAGAAGATCGAAACCGAAACTGCAAACCGTGCTGCTCGGGCTACTTTCAAAACAGCGAAAAATGAAGATCGAAACCGAAACTGCAAACCGTCCGGCGCGGGCTACTTTCAAAACAGCAAAAAAAAAGCTGATCGAAACCGGAACTGCTAACCGTCCTGCGCGGGCTACCTTCAAAACAGCGAAAAAAGAAGATCGAAACCGAAACTGCAAACCGTCCGGCGCGGGCTACCTTCAAAACAGCAAGAAAAGCAGATCGAAACCGAAACTGCAAACCGTCCTGCGCGGGCTACCTTCAAAACAGCAAAAAAAGCAGATCGAAACCGAAACTGCTAACCGTCCTGCGCGGGCTACCTTCAAAACAGCACAAAAAGAAGATCGAAACCGAAACTGCTAACCGTCCTGCGCGGGCTACTTTCAAAACAGCAAAAAAAGCAGATCGAAACCGAAACTGCAAACCGTCCTGCTCGGGCTACCTTCAAAACAGCGAAAAAAGAAGATCGAAACCGAAACTGCAAACCGTACTGCTCGGGCTACCTTCAAAACAGCGAAAAAAGAAGATAGAAACCGAAACTGCAAACCGTGCTGCTCGGGCTACCTTCAAAACAGCGAAAAAAGAAGATCGAAACCGAAACTGCAAACCGTCCTGCTCGGGCTACCTTCAAAACAGCGAAAAAAGAACATCGAAACCGAAACTGCAAACCGTCCTGCTCGGGCTACCTTCAAAACAGCGAAAAAAGAAGATCGAAACCGAAACTGCAAACCGTCCTGCTCGGGCTACCTTCAAAACAGCGAAAAAAGAAGATCGAAACCGAAATTGCAAACCGTCCTGCGCGGGCTACTTTCAAAACAGCGAAAAAAAGCAGATCGAAACCGAAACTGCAAACCGTCCTGCGCGGGCTACCTTCAAAACAGCGAAAAAAAGCAGATCGAAACCGAAACTGCAAACCGTCCGGCGCGGGCTACCTTCAAAACAGCGAAAAAAAGCAGATCGAAACCGAAACTGCAAATCGTCCGGCGCGGGCTACCTTCAAAACAGCGAAAAAAAAGCAGATCGAAACCGAAACTGCAAACCGTCCGGCGCGGGCTACCTTCAAAACAGCGAAAAAAGTAGATCGAAACCGAAACTGCAAACCGCCCGGCGCGGGCTACCTTCAAAAGAGCAAAAAAAGAAGATCGAAACCGAAACTGCAAACCGTGCTGCTCGGGCTACCTTCAAAACAGCGAAAAAAGATCAAAACCGAAACTGCAAACCGTGCTGCTCGGGCTACCTTCAAAACAGCGAAAAAAGAAGATCGAAACCGAAACTGCAAACCGTCCTGCTCGGGCTACCTTCAAAACAGCGAAAAAAGAAGATCGAAACCGAAACTGCAAAGTGTCCTGCTCGGGCTACCTTCAAAACAGCGAAAAAAGAAGATCGAAACCGAAACTGCACACCGTACTGCTCGGGCTACCTTCAAAACAGCGAAAAAAGATCGAAACCGAAACTGCAAACCGTGCTGCTCGGGCTACCTTCAAAACAGCGAAAAAAGAAGATCGAAACCGAAACTGCAAACCGTCCTGCTCGGGCTACCTTCAAAACAGCGAAAAAAGAAGATCGAAACCGAAACTGCAAACCGTCCTGCTCGGGCTACCTTCAAAACAGCGAAAAAAGAAGATCGAAACCGAAACTGCAAACCGTGCTGCTCGGGCTACCTTCAAAACAGCGAAAAAAGAAGATCGAAACCGAAACTGCAAACCGTCCTGCTCGGGCTACCTTCAAAACAGCGAAAAAAGAAGATCGAAACCGAAACTGCAAACCGCCCTGCTCGGGCTACCTTCACAACAGCGAAAAAAGAAGATCGAAACCGAAACTGCAAACCGTCCTGCTCGGGCTACCTTCAAAACAGCGAAAAAAGAAGATCGAAACCGAAACTGCAAACCGTCCTGCTCGGGCTACCTTCAAAACAGCGAAAAAAGAAGATCGAAACCGAAACTGCAAACCGTGCTGCTCGGGCTACCTTCAAAACAGCGAAAAAAGAAGATCGAAACCGAAACTGCAAACCGTCCTGCTCGGGCTACCTTCAAAACAGCGAAAAAAGAACATCGAAACCGAAACTGCAAACCGTCCTGCTCGGGCTACCTTCAAAACAGCGAAAAAAGAAGATCGAAACCGAAACTGCAAACCGTCCTGCTCGGGCTACCTTCAAAACAGCGAAAAAAGAAGATCGAAACCGAAATTGCAAACCGTCCTGCGCGGGCTACTTTCAAAACAGCGAAAAAAAGCAGATCGAAACCGAAACTGCAAACCGTCCTGCTCGGGCTACCTTCAAAACAGCGAAAAAAGAAGATCGAAACCGAAACTGCAAACCGTCCTGCTCGGGCTACCTTCAAAACAGCGAAAAAAGAAGATCGAAACCGAAACTGCAAACCGTCCTGCTCGGGCTACCTTCAAAACAGCGAAAAAAGAAGATCGAAACCGAAACTGCAAACCGTCCGGCGCGGGCTACCTTCAAAACAGCGAAAAAAGAAGATCGAAACCGAACCTGCAAACCGTCCGGCGCGGGCTACCTTCAAAACAGCGAAAAAAGAAGATCGAAACCGAAACTGCAAACCGTCCTGCTCGGGCTACTTTCAAAACAGCGAAAAAAGAAGATCGAAACCGAAACTGCAAACCGTCCTGCTCGGGTTACCTTCAAAACAGCGAAAAAAGAAGATCGAAACCGAAACTGCAAACCGTCCGGCGCGGGCTACTTTCAAAACAGCGAAAAAAGAAGATCGAAACCGGAACTGCAAACCGTCCTGCTCGGGCTACCTTCAAAACAGCGAAAAAAGAAGATCGAAACCGGAACTGCAAACCGTCCTGCTCGGGCTACCTTCAAAACAGCGAAAAAAGAAGATCGAAACCGAAACTGCAAACCGTCCTGCTCGGGCTACTTTCAAAACAGCGAAAAAAGAAGATCGAAACCGAAACTGCAAATCGTCCTGCTCGGGCTACTTTCAAAAAAACAGCGAAAAAAGAAGATCGAAACCGAAACTGCAAACCGTCCGGCGCGGGCTACTTTCAAAACAGCAAAAAAAGCAGATCGAAACAGAAACTGCAAACCGTCCTGCTCGGGCTACCTTCAAAACAGCAAAAAAAGAAGATCGAAACCGAAACTGCAAACCGTCCTGCTCGGGCTACCTGCAAAACAGCGAAAAAAAGAAAATCGAAACCGAAACTGCAGACCGTCCTGCTCGGGCTACCTTCAAAACAGCGAAAAAAGAAGATCGAAACCGAAACTGCAAACCGGGCTGCTCGGGCTACCTTCAAAACAGCGAAAAAAGAAGATCGAAACCGAAACTGCAAACCGTCCTGCTCGGGCTACCTTCAAAACAGCGAAAAAAGAAGATCGAAACCGAAACTGCAAACCGTCCTGCTCGGGCTACCTCCAAAACAGCGAAAAAAGAAGATCGAAACCGAAACTGCAAACCGTCCTGCTCGGGCTACCTTCAAAACAGCGAAAAAAGAAGATCGAAACCGAAACTGCAAACCGTGCTGCTCGGCCTACCTTCAAAACAGCGAAAAAAGAAGATCGAAACCGAAACTGCAAACCGTCCTGCTCGGGCTACCTTCAAAACAGCGAAAAAAGAAGATCGAAACCGAAACTGCAAACCGCCCTGCTCGGGCTACCTTCACAACAGCGAAAAAAGAAGATCGAAACCGAAGCTGCAAACCGTCCTGCTCGGGCTACCTTCAAAACAGCGAAAAAAGAAGATCGAAACCGAAACTGCAAACCGTCCTGCTCGGGCTACCTTCAAAACAGCGAAAAAAGAAGATCGAAACCGAAACTGCAAACCGTGCTGCTCGGGCTACCTTCAAAACAGCGAAAAAAGAAGATCGAAACCGAAACTGCAAACCGTCCTGCTCGGGCTACCTTCAAAACAGCGAAAAAAGAACATCGAAACCGAAACTGCAAACCGTCCTGCTCGGGCTACCTTCAAAACAGCGAAAAAAGAAGATCGAAACCGAAACTGCAAACCGTCCTGCTCGGGCTACCTTCAAAACAGCGAAAAAAGAAGATCGAAACCGAAATTGCAAACCGTCCTGCGCGGGCTACTTTCAAAACAGCGAAAAAAAGCAGATCGAAACCGAAACTGCAAACCGTCCTGCTCGGGCTACCTTCAAAACAGCGAAAAAAGAAGATCGAAACCGAAACTGCAAACCGTCCTGCTCGGGCTACCTTCAAAACAGCGAAAAAAGAAGATCGAAACCGAAACTGCAAACCGTCCTGCTCGGGCTACCTTCAAAACAGCGAAAAAAGAAGATCGAAACCGAAACTGCAAACCGTCCTGCTCGGGCTACCTTCAAAACAGCGAAAAAAGAAGATCGAAACCGAAACTGCAAACCGTCCTGCTCGGGCTACCTTCAAAACAGCGAAAAAAGAAGATCGAAACCGAAACTGCAAACCGTCCTGCTCGGGCTACTTTCAAAACAGCGAAAAAAGAAGATCAAAACCGAAACTGCAAACCGTCCTGCTCGGGCTACTTTCAAAACAGCGAAAAAAGAAGATCGAAACCGAAACTGCAAACTGTCCTGCTCGGGCTACCTTCAAAACAGCGAAAAAAGAAGATCGAAACCGAAACTGCAAACCGTCCTGCTCGGGCTACCTTCAAAACAGCGAAAAAAGAAGATCGAAACCGAAACTGCAAACCGTCCTGCTCGGGCTACTTTCAAAACAGCGAAAAAAGAAGATCGAAACCGAAACTGCAAACCGTCCTGCTCGGGCTACCTTCAAAACAGCGAAAAAAGAAGATCGAAACCGAAACTGCAAACCGTCCTGCTCGGGCTACCTTCAAAACAGCGAAAAAAGATCGAAACCGAAACTGCAAACCGTCCTGCTCGGGCTACCTTCAAAACAGCGAAAAAAGAAGATCGAAACCGAAACTGCAAACCGTCCTGCTCGGGCTACCTTCAAAACAGCGAAAAAAGAAGATCGAAACCGAAACTGCAAACCGTCCTGCTCGGGCTACTTTCAAAACAGCGAAAAAAGAAGATCGAAACCGAAACTGCAAACCGTCCTGCTCGGGCTACCTTCAAAACAGCGAAAAAAGAAGATCGAAACCGAAACTGCAAACTGTCCTGCTCGGGCTACCTTCAAAACAGCGAAAAAAGAAGATCGAAACCGAAACTGCAAACCGTCCTGCTCGGGCTACTTTCAAAACAGCGAAAAAAGAAGATCGAAACCGAAACTGCAAACCGTCCTGCTCGGGCTACTTTCAAAACAGCGAAAAAAGAAGATCAAAACCGAAACTGCAAACCGTCCGGCGCGGGCTACTTTCAAAACAGCGAAAAATGAAGATCGAAACAGAAACTGCAAACCGTCCTGTGCGGGCAGATCGAAACCGAAACTGCAAACCGTCCGGCGCGGGCTACTTTCAAAACAGCAAGAAAAAACAGATCGAAACCGAAACTGCTAACCGTCCTGCGCGGGCTACTTTCAAAACAGCGAAAAATGAAGATCGAAACCGAAACTGCAAACCGTCCGGCGCGGGCTACTTTCAAAACAGCAAAAAAAAGCTGATCGAAACCGGAACTGCTAACCGTCCTGCGCGGGCTACCTTCAAAACAGCGAAAAAAGAAGATCGAAACCGAAACTGCAAACCGTCCGGCGCGGGCTACCTTCAAAACAGCAAGAAAAGCAGATCGAAACCGAAACTGCAAACCGTCCTGCGCGGGCTACCTTCAAAACAGCAAAAAAAGCAGATCGAAACCGAAACTGCTAACCGTCCTGCGCGGGCTACCTTCAAAACAGCACAAAAAGAAGATCGAAACCGAAACTGCTAACCGTCCTGCGCGGGCTACTTTCAAAACAGCAAAAAAAGCAGATCGAAACCGAAACTGCAAACCGTCCTGCTCGGGCTACCTTCAAAACAGCGAAAAAAGAAGATCGAGACCGAAACTGCAAACCGTACTGCTCGGGCTACCTTCAAAACAGCGAAAAAAGAAGATAGAAACCGAAACTGCAAACCGTGCTGCTCGGGCTACCTTCAAAACAGCGAAAAAAGAAGATCGAAACCGAAACTGCAAACCGTCCTGCTCGGGCTACCTTCAAAACAGCGAAAAAAGAACATCGAAACCGAAACTGCAAACCGTCCTGCTCGGGCTACCTTCAAAACAGCGAAAAAAGAAGATCGAAACCGAAACTGCAAACCGTCCTGCTCGGGCTACCTTCAAAACAGCGAAAAAAGAAGATCGAAACCGAAATTGCAAACCGTCCTGCGCGGGCTACTTTCAAAACAGCGAAAAAAAGCAGATCGAAACCGAAACTGCAAACCGTCCTGCGCGGGCTACCTTCAAAACAGCGAAAAAAAGCAGATCGAAACCGAAACTGCAAACCGTCCGGCGCGGGCTACCTTCAAAACAGCGAAAAAAAGCAGATCGAAACCGAAACTGCAAACCGTCCGGCGCGGGCTACCTTCAAAACAGCGAAAAAAAAGCAGATCGAAACCGAAACTGCAAACCGTCCGGCGCGGGCTACCTTCAAAACAGCGAAAAAAGTAGATCGAAAGCGAAACTGCAAACCGCCCGGCGCGGGCTACCTTCAAAAGAGCAAAAAAAGAAGATCGAAACCGAAACTGCAAACCGTGCTGCTCGGGCTACCTTCAAAACAGCGAAAAAAGATCAAAACCGAAACTGCAAACCGTCCTGCTCGGGCTACCTTCAAAACAGCGAAAAAAGAAGATCGAAACCGAAACTGCAAAGTGTCCTGCTCGGGCTACCTTCAAAACAGCGAAAAAAGAAGATCGAAACCGAAACTGCACACCGTACTGCTCGGGCTACCTTCAAAACAGCGAAAAAAGAAGATCGAAACCGAAACTGCAAACCGTGCTGCTCGGGCTACCTTCAAAACAGCGAAAAAAGAAGATCGAAACCGAAACTGCAAACCGTCCTGCTCGGGCTACCTTCAAAACAGCGAAAAAAGAAGATCGAAACCGAAACTGCAAACCGTCCTGCTCGGGCTACCTTCAAAACAGCGAAAAAAGAAGATCGAAACCGAAACTGCAAACCGTGCTGCTCGGGCTACCTTCAAAACAGCGAAAAAAGAAGATCGAAACCGAAACTGCAAACCGTCCTGCTCGGGCTACCTTCAAAACAGCGAAAAAAGAAGATCGAAACCGAAACTGCAAACCGCCCTGCTCGGGCTACCTTCACAACAGCGAAAAAAGAAGATCGAAACCGAAACTGCAAACCGTCCTGCTCGGGCTACCTTCAAAACAGCGAAAAAAGAAGATCGAAACCGAAACTGCAAACCGTCCTGCTCGGGCTACCTTCAAAACAGCGAAAAAAGAAGATCGAAACCGAAACTGCAAACCGTGCTGCTCGGGCTACCTTCAAAACAGCGAAAAAAGAAGATCGAAACCGAAACTGCAAACCGTCCTGCTCGAGCTACCTTCAAAACAGCGAAAAAAGAACATCGAAACCGAAACTGCAAACCGTCCTGCTCGGGCTACCTTCAAAACAGCGAAAAAAGAAGATCGAAACCGAAACTGCGAACCGTCCTGCTCGGGCTACCTTCAAAACAGCGAAAAAAGAAGATCGAAACCGAAATTGCAAACCGTCCTGCGCGGGCTACTTTCAAAACAGCGAAAAAAAGCAGATCGAAACCGAAACTGCAAACCGTCCTGCTCGGGCTACCTTCAAAACAGCGAAAAAAGAAGATCGAAACCGAAACTGCAAACCGTCCTGCTCGGGCTACCTTCAAAACAGCGAAAAAAGAAGATCGAAACCGAAACTGCAAACCGTCCTGCTCGGGCTACCTTCAAAACAGCGAAAAAAGAAGATCGAAACCGAAACTGCAAACCGTCCGGCGCGGGCTACCTTCAAAACAGCGAAAAAAGAAGATCGAAACCGAACCTGCAAACCGTCCGGCGCGGGCTACCTTCAAAACAGCGAAAAAAGAAGATCGAAACCGAAACTGCAAACCGTCCTGCTCGGGCTACCTTCAAAACAGCGAAAAAAGAAGATCAAAACCGAAACTGCAAACCGTCCTGCTCGGGCTACTTTCAAAACAGCGAAAAAAGAAGATCGAAACCGAAACTGCAAACTGTCCTGCTCGGGCTACCTTCAAAACAGCGAAAAAAGAAGATCGAAACCGAAACTGCAAACCGTCCTGCTCGGGCTACCTTCAAAACAGCGAAAAAAGAAGATCGAAACCGAAATTGCAAACCGTCCTGCGCGGGCTACTTTCAAAACAGCGAAAAAAAGCAGATCGAAACCGAAACTGCAAACCGTCCTGCGCGGGCTACCTTCAAAACAGCGAAAAAAAGCAGATCGAAACCGAAACTGCAAACCGTCCGGCGCGGGCTACCTTCAAAACAGCGAAAAAAAGCAGATCGAAACCGAAACTGCAAACCGTCCGGCGCGGGCTACCTTCAAAACAGCGAAAAAAAAGCAGATCGAAACCGAAACTGCAAACCGTCCGGCGCGGGCTACCTTCAAAACAGCGAAAAAAGTAGATCGAAAGCGAAACTGCAAACCGCCCGGCGCGGGCTACCTTCAAAAGAGCAAAAAAAGAAGATCGAAACCGAAACTGCAAACCGTGCTGCTCGGGCTACCTTCAAAACAGCGAAAAAAGATCAAAACCGAAACTGCAAACCGTGCTGCTCGGGCTACCTTCAAAACAGCGAAAAAAGAAGATCGAAACCGAAACTGCAAACCGTCCTGCTCGGGCTACCTTCAAAACAGCGAAAAAAGAAGATCGAAACCGAAACTGCAAAGTGTCCTGCTCGGGCTACCTTCAAAACAGCGAAAAAAGAAGATCGAAACCGAAACTGCACACCGTACTGCACGGGCTACCTTCAAAACAGCGAAAAAAGATCGAAACCGAAACTGCAAACCGTGCTGCTCGGGCTACCTTCAAAACAGCGAAAAAAGAAGATCGAAACCGAAACTGCAAACCGTCCTGCTCGGGCTACCTTCAAAACAGCGAAAAAAGAAGATCGAAACCGAAACTGCAAACCGTCCTGCTCGGGCTACCTTCAAAACAGCGAAAAAAGAAGATCGAAACCGAAACTGCAAACCGTGCTGCTCGGGCTACCTTCAAAACAGCGAAAAAAGAAGATCGAAACCGAAACTGCAAACCGTCCTGCTCGGGCTACCTTCAAAACAGCGAAAAAAGAAGATCGAAACCGAAACTGCAAACCGCCCTGCTCGGGCTACCTTCACAACAGCGAAAAAAGAAGATCGAAACCGAAACTGCAAACCGTCCTGCTCGGGCTACCTTCAAAACAGCGAAAAAAGAAGATCGAAACCGAAACTGCAAACCGTCCTGCTCGGGCTACCTTCAAAACAGCGAAAAAAGAAGATCGAAACCGAAACTGCAAACCGTGCTGCTCGGGCTACCTTCAAAACAGCGAAAAAAGAAGATCGAAACCGAAACTGCAAACCGTCCTGCTCGGGCTACCTTCAAAACAGCGAAAAAAGAACATCGAAACCGAAACTGCAAACCGTCCTGCTCGGGCTACCTTCAAAACAGCGAAAAAAGAAGATCGAAACCGAAACTGCAAACCGTCCTGCTCGGGCTACCTTCAAAACAGCGAAAAAAGAAGATCGAAACCGAAACTGCAAACCGTCCTGCTCGGGCTACCTTCAAAACAGCGAAAAAAGAAGATCGAAACCGAAACTGCAAACCGTCCTGCTCGGGCTACTTTCAAAACAGCGAAAAAAGAAGATCGAAACCGAAACTGCAAACCGTCCTGCTCGGGCTACCTTCAAAACAGCGAAAAAAGAAGATCGAAACCGAAACTGCAAACTGTCCTGCTCGGGCTACCTTCAAAACAGCGAAAAAAGAAGATCGAAACCGAAACTGCAAACCGTCCTGCTCGGGCTACTTTCAAAACAGCGAAAAAAGAAGATCGAAACCGAAACTGCAAACCGTCCTGCTCGGGCTACTTTCAAAACAGCGAAAAAAGAAGATCAAAACCGAAACTGCAAACCGTCCGGCGCGGGCTACTTTCAAAACAGCGAAAAATGAAGATCGAAACAGAAACTGCAAACCGTCCTGTGCGGGCAGATCGAAACCGAAACTGCAAACCGTCCGGCGCGGGCTACTTTCAAAACAGCAAGAAAAAACAGATCGAAACCGAAACTGCTAACCGTCCTGCGCGGGCTACTTTCAAAACAGCGAAAAATGAAGATCGAAACCGAAACTGCAAACCGTCCGGCGCGGGCTACTTTCAAAACAGCAAAAAAAAGCTGATCGAAACCGGAACTGCTAACCGTCCTGCGCGGGCTACCTTCAAAACAGCGAAAAAAGAAGATCGAAACCGAAACTGCAAACCGTCCGGCGCGGGCTACCTTCAAAACAGCAAGAAAAGCAGATCGAAACCGAAACTGCAAACCGTCCTGCGCGGGCTACCTTCAAAACAGCAAAAAAAGCAGATCGAAACCGAAACTGCTAACCGTCCTGCGCGGGCTACCTTCAAAACAGCACAAAAAGAAGATCGAAACCGAAACTGCTAACCGTCCTGCGCGGGCTACTTTCAAAACAGCAAAAAAAGCAGATCGAAACCGAAACTGCAAACCGTCCTGCTCGGGCTACCTTCAAAACAGCGAAAAAAGAAGATCGAGACCGAAACTGCAAACCGTACTGCTCGGGCTACCTTCAAAACAGCGAAAAAAGAAGATAGAAACCGAAACTGCAAACCGTGCTGCTCGGGCTACCTTCAAAACAGCGAAAAAAGAAGATCGAAACCGAAACTGCAAACCGTCCTGCTCGGGCTACCTTCAAAACAGCGAAAAAAGAACATCGAAACCGAAACTGCAAACCGTCCTGCTCGGGCTACCTTCAAAACAGCGAAAAAAGAAGATCGAAACCGAAACTGCAAACCGTCCTGCTCGGGCTACCTTCAAAACAGCGAAAAAAGAAGATCGAAACCGAAATTGCAAACCGTCCTGCGCGGGCTACTTTCAAAACAGCGAAAAAAAGCAGATCGAAACCGAAACTGCAAACCGTCCTGCGCGGGCTACCTTCAAAACAGCGAAAAAAAGCAGATCGAAACCGAAACTGCAAACCGTCCGGCGCGGGCTACCTTCAAAACAGCGAAAAAAAGCAGATCGAAACCGAAACTGCAAACCGTCCGGCGCGGGCTACCTTCAAAACAGCGAAAAAAAAGCAGATCGAAACCGAAACTGCAAACCGTCCGGCGCGGGCTACCTTCAAAACAGCGAAAAAAGTAGATCGAAAGCGAAACTGCAAACCGCCCGGCGCGGGCTACCTTCAAAAGAGCAAAAAAAGAAGATCGAAACCGAAACTGCAAACCGTGCTGCTCGGGCTACCTTCAAAACAGCGAAAAAAGATCAAAACCGAAACTGCAAACCGTCCTGCTCGGGCTACCTTCAAAACAGCGAAAAAAGAAGATCGAAACCGAAACTGCAAAGTGTCCTGCTCGGGCTACCTTCAAAACAGCGAAAAAAGAAGATCGAAACCGAAACTGCACACCGTACTGCTCGGGCTACCTTCAAAACAGCGAAAAAAGAAGATCGAAACCGAAACTGCAAACCGTGCTGCTCGGGCTACCTTCAAAACAGCGAAAAAAGAAGATCGAAACCGAAACTGCAAACCGTCCTGCTCGGGCTACCTTCAAAACAGCGAAAAAAGAAGATCGAAACCGAAACTGCAAACCGTCCTGCTCGGGCTACCTTCAAAACAGCGAAAAAAGAAGATCGAAACCGAAACTGCAAACCGTGCTGCTCGGGCTACCTTCAAAACAGCGAAAAAAGAAGATCGAAACCGAAACTGCAAACCGTCCTGCTCGGGCTACCTTCAAAACAGCGAAAAAAGAAGATCGAAACCGAAACTGCAAACCGCCCTGCTCGGGCTACCTTCACAACAGCGAAAAAAGAAGATCGAAACCGAAACTGCAAACCGTCCTGCTCGGGCTACCTTCAAAACAGCGAAAAAAGAAGATCGAAACCGAAACTGCAAACCGTCCTGCTCGGGCTACCTTCAAAACAGCGAAAAAAGAAGATCGAAACCGAAACTGCAAACCGTGCTGCTCGGGCTACCTTCAAAACAGCGAAAAAAGAAGATCGAAACCGAAACTGCAAACCGTCCTGCTCGAGCTACCTTCAAAACAGCGAAAAAAGAACATCGAAACCGAAACTGCAAACCGTCCTGCTCGGGCTACCTTCAAAACAGCGAAAAAAGAAGATCGAAACCGAAACTGCGAACCGTCCTGCTCGGGCTACCTTCAAAACAGCGAAAAAAGAAGATCGAAACCGAAATTGCAAACCGTCCTGCGCGGGCTACTTTCAAAACAGCGAAAAAAAGCAGATCGAAACCGAAACTGCAAACCGTCCTGCTCGGGCTACCTTCAAAACAGCGAAAAAAGAAGATCGAAACCGAAACTGCAAACCGTCCTGCTCGGGCTACCTTCAAAACAGCGAAAAAAGAAGATCGAAACCGAAACTGCAAACCGTCCTGCTCGGGCTACCTTCAAAACAGCGAAAAAAGAAGATCGAAACCGAAACTGCAAACCGTCCGGCGCGGGCTACCTTCAAAACAGCGAAAAAAGAAGATCGAAACCGAACCTGCAAACCGTCCGGCGCGGGCTACCTTCAAAACAGCGAAAAAAGAAGATCGAAACCGAAACTGCAAACCGTCCTGCTCGGGCTACCTTCAAAACAGCGAAAAAAGAAGATCAAAACCGAAACTGCAAACCGTCCTGCTCGGGCTACTTTCAAAACAGCGAAAAAAGAAGATCGAAACCGAAACTGCAAACTGTCCTGCTCGGGCTACCTTCAAAACAGCGAAAAAAGAAGATCGAAACCGAAACTGCAAACCGTCCTGCTCGGGCTACCTTCAAAACAGCGAAAAAAGAAGATCGAAACCGAAATTGCAAACCGTCCTGCGCGGGCTACTTTCAAAACAGCGAAAAAAAGCAGATCGAAACCGAAACTGCAAACCGTCCTGCGCGGGCTACCTTCAAAACAGCGAAAAAAAGCAGATCGAAACCGAAACTGCAAACCGTCCGGCGCGGGCTACCTTCAAAACAGCGAAAAAAAGCAGATCGAAACCGAAACTGCAAACCGTCCGGCGCGGGCTACCTTCAAAACAGCGAAAAAAAAGCAGATCGAAACCGAAACTGCAAACCGTCCGGCGCGGGCTACCTTCAAAACAGCGAAAAAAGTAGATCGAAAGCGAAACTGCAAACCGCCCGGCGCGGGCTACCTTCAAAAGAGCAAAAAAAGAAGATCGAAACCGAAACTGCAAACCGTGCTGCTCGGGCTACCTTCAAAACAGCGAAAAAAGATCAAAACCGAAACTGCAAACCGTGCTGCTCGGGCTACCTTCAAAACAGCGAAAAAAGAAGATCGAAACCGAAACTGCAAACCGTCCTGCTCGGGCTACCTTCAAAACAGCGAAAAAAGAAGATCGAAACCGAAACTGCAAAGTGTCCTGCTCGGGCTACCTTCAAAACAGCGAAAAAAGAAGATCGAAACCGAAACTGCACACCGTACTGCACGGGCTACCTTCAAAACAGCGAAAAAAGATCGAAACCGAAACTGCAAACCGTGCTGCTCGGGCTACCTTCAAAACAGCGAAAAAAGAAGATCGAAACCGAAACTGCAAACCGTCCTGCTCGGGCTACCTTCAAAACAGCGAAAAAAGAAGATCGAAACCGAAACTGCAAACCGTCCTGCTCGGGCTACCTTCAAAACAGCGAAAAAAGAAGATCGAAACCGAAACTGCAAACCGTGCTGCTCGGGCTACCTTCAAAACAGCGAAAAAAGAAGATCGAAACCGAAACTGCAAACCGTCCTGCTCGGGCTACCTTCAAAACAGCGAAAAAAGAAGATCGAAACCGAAACTGCAAACCGCCCTGCTCGGGCTACCTTCACAACAGCGAAAAAAGAAGATCGAAACCGAAACTGCAAACCGTCCTGCTCGGGCTACCTTCAAAACAGCGAAAAAAGAAGATCGAAACCGAAACTGCAAACCGTCCTGCTCGGGCTACCTTCAAAACAGCGAAAAAAGAAGATCGAAACCGAAACTGCAAACCGTGCTGCTCGGGCTACCTTCAAAACAGCGAAAAAAGAAGATCGAAACCGAAACTGCAAACCGTCCTGCTCGGGCTACCTTCAAAACAGCGAAAAAAGAACATCGAAACCGAAACTGCAAACCGTCCTGCTCGGGCTACCTTCAAAACAGCGAAAAAAGAAGATCGAAACCGAAACTGCAAACCGTCCTGCTCGGGCTACCTTCAAAACAGCGAAAAAAGAAGATCGAAACCGAAATTGCAAACCGTCCTGCGCGGGCTACTTTCAAAACAGCGAAAAAAAGCAGATCGAAACCGAAACTGCAAACCGTCCTGCTCGGGCTACCTTCAAAACAGCGAAAAAAGAAGATCGAAACCGAAACTGCAAACCGTCCTGCTCGGGCTACCTTCAAAACAGCGAAAAAAGAAGATCGAAACCGAAACTGCAAACCGTCCTGCTCGGGCTACCTTCAAAACAGCGAAAAAAGTAGATCGAAAGCGAAACTGCAAACCGCCCGGCGCGGGCTACCTTCAAAAGAGCAAAAAAAAGAAGATCGAAACCGAAACTGCAAACCGTGCTGCTCGGGCTACCTTCAAAACAGCGAAAAAAGATCAAAACCGAAACTGCAAACCGTGCTGCTCGGGCTACCTTCAAAACAGCGAAAAAAGAAGATCGAAACCGAAACTGCAAACCGTCCTGCTCGGGCTACCTTCAAAACAGCGAAAAAAGAAGATCGAAACCGAAACTGCAAAGTGTCCTGCTCGGGCTACCTTCAAAACAGCGAAAAAAGAAGATCGAAACCGAAACTGCACACCGTACTGCTCGGGCTACCTTCAAAACAGCGAAAAAAGAAGATCGAAACCGAAACTGCAAACCGTGCTGCTCGGGCTACCTTCAAAACAGCGAAAAAAGAAGATCGAAACCGAAACTGCAAACCGTCCTGCTCGGGCTACCTTCAAAACAGCGAAAAAAGAAGATTGAAACCGAAACTGCAAACCGTCCTGCTCGGGCTACCTTCAAAACAGCGAAAAAAGAAGATCGAAACCGAAACTGCAAACCGTGCTGCTCGGGCTACCTTCAAAACAGCGAAAAAAGAAGATCGAAACCGAAACTGCAAACCGTCCTGAACGGGCTACCTTCAAAACAGCGAAAAAAGAAGATCGAAACCGAAACTGCAAACCGCCCTGCTCGGGCTACCTTCACAACAGCGAAAAAAGAAGATCGAAACCGAAACTGCAAACCGTCCTGCTCGGGCTACCTTCAAAACAGCGAAAAAAGAAGATCGAAACCGAAACTGCAAACCGTCCTGCTCGGGCTACCTTCAAAACAGCGAAAAAAGAAGATCGAAACCGAAACTGCAAACCGTGCTGCTCGGGCTACCTTCAAAACAGCGAAAAAAGAAGATCGAAACCGAAACTGCAAACCGTCCTGCTCGGGCTACCTTCAAAACAGCGAAAAAAGAACATCGAAACCGAAACTGCAAACCGTCCTGCTCGGGCTACCTTCAAAACAGCGAAAAAAGAAGATCGAAACCGAAACTGCAAACCGTCCTGCTCGGGCTACCTTCAAAACAGCGAAAAAAGAAGATCGAAACCGAAATTGCAAACCGTCCTGCGCGGGCTACTTTCAAAACAGCGAAAAAAAGCAGATCGAAACCGAAACTGCAAACCGTCCTGCTCGGGCTACCTTCAAAACAGCGAAAAAAGAAGATCGAAACCGAAACTGCAAACCGTCCTGCTCGGGCTACCTTCAAAACAGCGAAAAAAGAAGATCGAAACCGAAACTGCAAACCGTCCTGCTCGGGCTACCTTCAAAACAGCGAAAAAAGAAGATCGAAACCGAAACTGCAAACCGTCCGGCGCGGGCTACCTTCAAAACAGCGAAAACAGAAGATCGAAACCGAACCTGCAAACCGTCCGGCGCGGGCTACCTTCAAAACAGCGAAAAAAGAAGATCGAAACCGAAACTGCAAACCGTCCTGCTCGGGCTACCTTCAAAACAGCGAAAAAAGAAGATCGAAACCGAAACTGCAAACCGTCCTGCTCGGGCTACCTTCAAAACAGCGAAAAAAGAAGATCGAAACCGAAACTGCAAACCGTCCTGCTCGGGCTACTTTCAAAACAGCGAAAAAAGAAGATCAAAACCGAAACTGCAAACCGTCCTGCTCGGGCTACTTTCAAAACAGCGAAAAAAGAAGATCGAAACCGAAACTGCAAACTGTCCTGCTCGGGCTACCTTCAAAACAGCGAAAAAAGAAGATCGAAACCGAAACTGCAAACCGTCCTGCTCGGGCTACCTTCAAAACAGCGAAAAAAGAAGATCGAAACCGAAATTGCAAACCGTCCTGCGCGGGCTACTTTCAAAACAGCGAAAAAAAGCAGATCGAAACCGAAACTGCAAACCGTCCTGCGCGGGCTACCTTCAAAACAGCGAAAAAAAGCAGATCGAAACCGAAACTGCAAACCGTCCGGCGCGGGCTACCTTCAAAACAGCGAAAAAAAGCAGATCGAAACCGAAACTGCAAACCGTCCGGCGCGGGCCACCTTCAAAACAGCGAAAAAAAAGCAGATCGAAACCGAAACTGCAAACCGTCCGGCGCGGGCTACCTTCAAAACAGCGAAAAAAGTAGATCGAAAGCGAAACTGCAAACCGCCCGGCGCGGGCTACCTTCAAAAGAGCAAAAAAAGAAGATCGAAACCGAAACTGCAAACCGGGCTGCTCGGGCTACCTTCAAAACAGCGAAAAAAGATCAAAACCGAAACTGCAAACCGTGCTGCTCGGGCTACCTTCAAAACAGCGAAAAAAGAAGATCGAAACCGAAACTGCAAACCGTCCTGCTCGGGCTACCTTCAAAACAGCGAAAAAAGAAGATCGAAACCGAAACTGCAAAGTGTCCTGCTCGGGCTACCTTCAAAACAGCGAAAAAAGAAGATCGAAACCGAAACTGCACACCGTACTGCTCGGGCTACCTTCAAAACAGCGAAAAAAGAAGATCGAAACCGAAACTGCAAACCGTGCTGCTCGGGCTACCTTCAAAACAGCGAAAAAAGAAGATCGAAACCGAAACTGCAAACCGTCCTGCTCGGGCTACCTTCAAAACAGCGAAAAAAGAAGATCGAAACCGAAACTGCAAACCGTCCTGCTCGGGCTACCTTCAAAACAGCGAAAAAAGAAGATCGAAACCGAAACTGCAAACCGTGCTGCTCGGGCTACCTTCAAAACAGCGAAAAAAGAAGATCGAAACCGAAACTGCAAACCGTCCTGCTCGGGCTACCTTCAAAACAGCGAAAAAAGAAGATCGAAACCGAAACTGCAAACCGCCCTGCTCGGGCTACCTTCACAACAGCGAAAAAAGAAGATCGAAACCGAAACTGCAAACCGTCCTGCTCGGGCTACCTTCAAAACAGCGAAAAAAGAAGATCGAAACCGAAACTGCAAACCGTCCTGCTCGGGCTACCTTCAAAACAGCGAAAAAAGAAGATCGAAACCGAAACTGCAAACCGTGCTGCTCGGGCTACCTTCAAAACAGCGAAAAAAGAAGATCGAAACCGAAACTGCAAACCGTCCTGCTCGGGCTACCTTCAAAACAGCGAAAAAAGAACATCGAAACCGAAACTGCAAACCGTCCTGCTCGGGCTACCTTCAAAACAGCGAAAAAAGAAGATCGAAACCGAAACTGCAAACCGTCCTGCTCGGGCTACCTTCAAAACAGCGAAAAAAGAAGATCGAAACCGAAATTGCAAACCGTCCTGCGCGGGCTACTTTCAAAACAGCGAAAAAAAGCAGATCGAAACCGAAACTGCAAACCGTCCTGCTCGGGCTACCTTCAAAACAGCGAAAAAAGAAGATCGAAACCGAAACTGCAAACCGTCCTGCTCGGGCTACCTTCAAAACAGCGAAAAAAGAAGATCGAAACCGAAACTGCAAACCGTCCTGCTCGGGCTACCTTCAAAACAGCGAAAAAAGAAGATCGAAACCGAAACTGCAAACCGTCCGGCGCGGGCTACCTTCAAAACAGCGAAAAAAGAAGATCGAAACCGAACCTGCAAACCGTCCGGCGCGGGCTACCTTCAAAACAGCGAAAAAAGAAGATCGAAACCGAAACTGCAAACCGTCCTGCTCGGGCTACCTTCAAAACAGCGAAAAAAGATCGAAACCGAAACTGCAAACCGTCCTGCTCGGGCTACCTTCAAAACAGCGAAAAAAGAAGATCGAAACCGAAACTGCAAACCGTCCTGCTCGGGCTACTTTCAAAACAGCGAAAAAAGAAGATCAAAACCGAAACTGCAAACCGTCCTGCTCGGGCTACTTTCAAAACAGCGAAAAAAGAAGATCGAAACCGAAACTGCAAACTGTCCTGCTCGGGCTACCTTCAAAACAGCGAAAAAAGAAGATCGAAACCGAAACTGCAAACCGTCCTGCTCGGGCTACCTTCAAAACAGCGAAAAAAGAAGATCGAAACCGTAATTGCAAACCGTCCTGCGCGGGCTACTTTCAAAACAGCGAAAAAAAGCAGATCGAAACCGAAACTGCAAACCGTCCTGCGCGGGCTACCTTCAAAACAGCGAAAAAAAGCAGATCGAAACCGAAACTGCAAACCGTCCGGCGCGGGCTACCTTCAAAACAGCGAAAAAAAGCAGATCGAAACCGAAACTGCAAACCGTCCGGCGCGGGCTACCTTCAAAACAGCGAAAAAAAAGCAGATCGAAACCGAAACTGCAAACCGTCCGGCGCGGGCTACCTTCAAAACAGCGAAAAAAGTAGATCGAAAGCGAAACTGCAAACCGCCCGGCGCGGGCTACCTTCAAAAGAGCAAAAAAAGAAGATCGAAACCGAAACTGCAAACCGTGCTGCTCGGGCTAC
The DNA here is from genome assembly GCF_055883805.1 of Amblyomma maculatum. Taxonomy (NCBI): domain Eukaryota; kingdom Metazoa; phylum Arthropoda; class Arachnida; order Ixodida; family Ixodidae; genus Amblyomma; species Amblyomma maculatum. Next base: position 6,627,525 of record NC_139348.1, read on the forward strand.
CTTCAAAACAGCGAAAAAAGATCAAAACCGAAACTGCAAACCGTGCTGCTCGGGCTACCTTCAAAACAGCGAAAAAAGAAGATCGAAACCGAAACTGCAAACCGTCCTGCTCGGGCTACCTTCAAAACAGCGAAAAAAGAAGATCGAAACCGAAACTGCAAACCGTCCGGCGCGGGCTACCTTCAAAACAGCGAAAAAAGTAGATCGAAAGCGAAACTGCAAACCGCCCGGCGCGGGCTACCTTCAAAAGAGCAAAAAAAGAAGATCGAAACCGAAACTGCAAACCGTGCTGCTCGGGCTACCTTCAAAACAGCGAAAAAAGATCAAAACCGAAACTGCAAACCGTGCTGCTCGGGCTACCTTCAAAACAGCGAAAAAAGAAGATCGAAACCGAAACTGCAAACCGTCCTGCTCGGGCTACCTTCAAAACAGCGAAAAAAGAAGATCGAAACCGAAACTGCAAAGTGTCCTGCTCGGGCTACCTTCAAAACAGCGAAAAAAGAAGATCGAAACCGAAACTGCACACCGTACTGCTCGGGCTACCTTCAAAACAGCGAAAAAAGAAGATCGAAACCGAAACTGCAAACCGTGCTGCTCGGGCTACCTTCAAAACAGCGAAAAAAGAAGATCGAAACCGAAACTGCAAACCGTCCTGCTCGGGCTACCTTCAAAACAGCGAAAAAAGAAGATCGAAACCGAAACTGCAAACCGTCCTGCTCGGGCTACCTTCAAAACAGCGAAAAAAGAAGATCGAAACCGAAACTGCAAACCGTGCTGCTCGGGCTACCTTCAAAACAGCGAAAAAAGAAGATCGAAACCGAAACTGCAAACCGTCCTGCTCGGGCTACCTTCAAAACAGCGAAAAAAGAAGATCGAAACCGAAACTGCAAACCGCCCTGCTCGGGCTACCTTCACAACAGCGAAAAAAGAAGATCGAAACCGAAACTGCAAACCGTCCTGCTCGGGCTACCTTCAAAACAGCGAAAAAAGAAGATCGAAACCGAAACTGCAAACCGTCCTGCTCGGGCTACCTTCAAAACAGCGAAAAAAGAAGATCGAAACCGAAACTGCAAACCGTGCTGCTCGGGCTACCTTCAAAACAGCGAAAAAAGAAGATCGAAACCGAAACTGCAAACCGTCCTGCTCGGGCTACCTTCAAAACAGCGAAAAAAGAACATCGAAACCGAAACTGCAAACCGTCCTGCTCGGGCTACCTTCAAAACAGCGAAAAAAGAAGATCGAAACCGAAACTGCAAACCGTCCTGCTTGGGCTACCTTCAAAACAGCGAAAAAAGAAGATCGAAACCGAAATTGCAAACCGTCCTGCGCGGGCTACTTTCAAAACAGCGAAAAAAAGCAGATCGAAACCGAAACTGCAAACCGTCCTGCTCGGGCTACCTTCAAAACAGCGAAAAAAGAAGATCGAAACCGAAACTGCAAACCGTCCTGCTCGGGCTACCTTCAAAACAGCGAAAAAAGAAGATCGAAACCGAAACTGCAAACCGTCCTGCTCGGGCTACCTTCAAAACAGCGAAAAAAGAAGATCGAAACCGAAACTGCAAACCGTCCGGCGCGGGCTACCTTCAAAACAGCGAAAAAAGATCGGAACCGAACCTGCAAACCGTCCGGCGCGGGCTACCTTCAAAACAGCGAAAAAAGAAGATCGAAACCGAAACTGCAAACCGTCCTGCTCGGGCTACCTTCAAAACAGCGAAAAAAGAAGATCGAAACCGAAACTGCAAACCGTCCTGCTCGGGCTACCTTCAAAACAGCGAAAAAAGAAGATCGAAACCGAAACTGCAAACCGTCCTGCTCGGGCTACTTTCAAAACAGCGAAAAAAGAAGATCAAAACCGAAACTACAAACTGTCCTGCTCGGGCTACTTTCAAAACAGCGAAAAAAGAAGATCGAAACCGAAACTGCAAACTGTCCTGCTCGGGCTACCTTCAAAACAGCGAAAAAAGAAGATCGAAACCGAAACTGCAAACCGTCCTGCTCGGGCTACCTTCAAAACAGCGAAAAAAGAAGATCGAAACCGAAATTGCAAACCGTCCTGCGCGGGCTACTTTCAAAACAGCGAAAAAAAGCAGATCGAAACCGAAACTGCAAACCGTCCTGCGCGGGCTACCTTCAAAACAGCGAAAAAAAGCAGATCGAAACCGAAACTGCAAACCGTCCGGCGCGGGCTACCTTCAAAACAGCGAAAAAAAGCAGATCGAAACCGAAACTGCAAACCGTCCGGCGCGGGCTACCTTCAAAACAGCGAAAAAAAAGCAGATCGAAACCGAAACTGCAAACCGTCCGGCGCGGGCTACCTTCAAAACAGCGAAAAAAGTAGATCGAAAGCGAAACTGCAAACCGCCCGGCGCGGGCTACCTTCAAAAGAGCAAAAAAAGAAGATCGAAACCGAAACTGCAAACCGTGCTGCTCGGGCTACCTTCAAAACAGCGAAAAAAGATCAAAACCGAAACTGCAAACCGTGCTGCTCGGGCTACCTTCAAAACAGCGAAAAAAGAAGATCGAAACCGAAACTGCAAACCGTCCTGCTCGGGCTACCTTCAAAACAGCGAAAAAAGAAGATCGAAACCGAAACTGCAAAGTGTCCTGCTCGGGCTACCTTCAAAACAGCGAAAAAAGAAGATCGAAACCGAAACTGCACACCGTACTGCTCGGGCTACCTTCAAAACAGCGAAAAAAGAAGATCGAAACCGAAACTGCAAACCGTGCTGCTCGGGCTACCTTCAAAACAGCGAAAAAAGAAGATCGAAACCGAAACTGCAAACCGTCCTGCTCGGGCTACCTTCAAAACAGCGAAAAAAGAAGATCGAAACCGAAACTGCAAACCGTCCTGCTCGGGCTACCTTCAAAACAGCGAAAAAAGAAGATCGAAACCGAAACTGCAAACCGTGCTGCTCGGGCTACCTTCAAAACAGCGAAAAAAGAAGATCGAAACCGAAACTGCAAACCGTCCTGCTCGGGCTACCTTCAAAACAGCGAAAAAAGAAGATCGAAACCGAAACTGCAAACCGCCCTGCTCGGGCTACCTTCACAACAGCGAAAAAAGAAGATCGAAACCGAAACTGCAAACCGTCCTGCTCGGGCTACCTTCAAAACAGCGAAAAAAGAAGATCGAAACCGAAACTGCAAACCGTCCTGCTCGGGCTACCTTCAAAACAGCGAAAAAAGAAGATCGAAACCGAAACTGCAAACCGTGCTGCTCGGGCTACCTTCAAAACAGCGAAAAAAGAAGATCGAAACCGAAACTGCAAACCGTCCTGCTCGGGCTACCTTCAAAACAGCGAAAAAAGAACATCGAAACCGAAACTGCAAACCGTCCTGCTCGGGCTACCTTCAAAACAGCGAAAAAAGAAGATCGAAACCGAAACTGCAAACCGTCCTGCTCGGGCTACCTTCAAAACAGCGAAAAAAGAAGATCGAAACCGAAATTGCAAACCGTCCTGCGCGGGCTACTTTCAAAACAGCGAAAAAAAGCAGATCGAAACCGAAACTGCAAACCGTCCTGCTCGGGCTACCTTCAAAACAGCGAAAAAAGAAGATCGAAACCGAAACTGCAAACCGTCCTGCTCGGGCTACCTTCAAAACAGCGAAAAAAGGAGATCGAAACCGAAACTGCAAACCGTCCTGCTCGGGCTACCTTCAAAACAGCGAAAAAAGAAGATCGAAACCGAAACTGCAAACCGTCCGGCGCGGGCTACCTTCAAAACAGCGAAAAAAGAAGATCGAAACCGAACCTGCAAACCGTACGGCGCGGGCTACCTTCAAAACAGCGAAAAAAGAAGATCGAAACCGAAACTGCAAACCGTCCTGCTCGGGCTACCTTCAAAACAGCGAAAAAAGAAGATCGAAACCGAAACTGCAAACCGTCCTGCTCGGGCTACCTTCAAAACAGCGAAAAAAGACGATCGAAACCGAAACTGCAAACCGTCCTGCTCGGGCTACTTTCAAAACAGCGAAAAAAGAAGATCGAAACCGAAACTGCAAACCGTCCTGCTCGGGCTACTTTCAAAACAGCGAAAAAAGAAGATCGAAACCGAAACTGCAAACTGTCCTGCTCGGGCTACCTTCAAAACAGCGAAAAAAGAAGATCGAAACCGAAACTGCAAACCGTCCTGCTCGGGCTACCTTCAAAACAGCGAAAAAAGAAGATCGAAACCGAAATTGCAAACCGTCCTGCGCGGGCTACTTTCAAAACAGCGAAAAAAAGCAGATCGAAACCGAAACTGCAAACCGTCCTGCGCGGGCTACCTTCAAAACAGCGAAAAAAAGCAGATCGAAACCGAAACTGCAAACCGTCCGGCGCGGGCTACCTTCAAAACAGCGAAAAAAAGCAGATCGAAACCGAAACTGCAAACCGTCCGGCGCGGGCTACCTTCAAAACAGCGAAAAAAAAGCAGATCGAAACCGAAACTGCAAACCGTCCGGCGCGGGCTACCTTCAAAACAGCGAAAAAAGTAGATCGAAAGCGAAACTGCAAACCGCCCGGCGCGGGCTACCTTCAAAAGAGCAAAAAAAGAAGATCGAAACCGAAACTGCAAACCGTGCTGCTCGGGCTACCTTCAAAACAGCGAAAAAAGATCAAAACCGAAACTGCAAACCGTGCTGCTCGGGCTACCTTCAAAACAGCGAAAAAAGAAGATCGAAACCGAAACTGCAAACCGTCCTGCTCGGGCTACCTTCAAAACAGCGAAAAAAGAAGATCGAAACCGAAACTGCAAAGTGTCCTGCTCGGGCTACCTTCAAAACAGCGAAAAAAGAAGATCGAAACCGAAACTGCACACCGTACTGCTCGGGCTACCTTCAAAACAGCGAAAAAAGAAGATCGAAACCGAAACTGCAAACCGTCCTGCTCGGGCTACCTTCAAAACAGCAAAAAAAGCAGATCGAAACAGAAACTGCAAGCCGTGCTGCGCGGGCTACTTTCAAAACAGCGAAAAAGGCAGATCGAAACCGAAACTGCAAACCGTCCTGCTCGGGCTACCTTCAAAACAGCGAAAAAAGAAGATCGAAACCGAAACTGCAAACCGTCCTGCTCGGGCTACCTTCACAACAGCGAAAAAAGAAGATCGAAACCGAAACTGCAAACCGCCCTGCTCGGGCTACCTTCACAACAGCGAAAAAAGAAGATCGAAACCGAAACTGCAAACCGTGCTGCTCGGGCTACCTTCAAAACAGCGAAAAAAGAAGATCGAAACCGAAACTGCAAACCGTCCTGCTCGGGCTACCTTCAAAACAGCGAAAAAAGAAGATCGAAACCGAAACTGCAAACCGTCCTGCTCGGGCTACCTTCAAAACAGCGAAAAAAGAAGATCGAAACCGAAACTGCAAACCGTCCTGCTCGGGCTACCTTCAAAACAGCGAAAAAAGAAGATCGAAACCGAAACTGCAAACCGTCCTGCTCGGGCTACCTTCACAACAGCGAAAAAAGAAGATCGAAACCGAAACTGCAAACCGTCCTGCTCGGGCTACCTTCAAAACAGCGAAAAAAAGAAGATCGAAACCGAAACTGCAAACCGTCCTGCTCGGGCTACCTTCACAACAGCGAAAAAAGAAGATCGAAACCGAAACTGCAAACCGTCCTGCTCGGGCTACCTTCAAAACAGCGAAAAAAGAAGATCGAAACCGAAACTGCAAACCGTCCTGCTCGGGCTACCTTCAAAACAGCGAAAAAAGAAGATCGAAACCGAAACTGCAAACCGTCCTGCTCGGGCTACCTTCAAAACAGCGAAAAAAGAAGATCGAAACCGAAACTGCAAACCGCCCTGCTCGGGCTACCTTCAAAACAGCGAAAAAAGAAGATCGAAACCGAAACTGCAAACCGTCCTGCTCGGGCTACCTTCAAAACAGCGAAAAAAGAAGATCGAAACCGAAACTGCAAACCGTCCTGCTCGGGCTACCTTCAAAACAGCGAAAAAAAGAAGATCGAAACCGAAACTGCAGACCGTCCTGCTCGGGCTACCTTCAAAACAGCGAAAAAAGAAGATCGAAACCGAAACTGCAAACCGTCCTGCTCGGGCTACCTTCAAAACAGCGAAAAAAGAAGATCGAAACCGAAACTGCAAACCGTCCTGCTCGGGCTACCTTCAAAACAGCGAAAAAAGAAGATCGAAACCGAAACTGCAAACCGTCCTGCTCGGGCTACCTTCAAAACAGCGAAAAAAGAAGATCGAAACCGAAACTGCAAACCGTCCTGCTCGGGCTACCTTCAAAACAGCGAAAAAAGAAGATCGAAACCGAAACTGCAAACCGTCCTGCTCGGGCTACCTTCAAAACAGCGAAAAAAGAAGATCGAAACCGAAACTGCAAACCGCCCTGCTCGGGCTACCTTCACAACAGCGAAAAAAGAAGATCGAAACCGAAACTGCAAACCGTCCTGCTCGGGCTACCTTCAAAACAGCGAAAAAAGAAGATCGAAACCGAAACTGCAAACCGTCCTGCTCGGGCTACCTTCAAAACAGCGAAAAAAGAAGATCGAAACCGAAACTGCAAACCGTCCTGCTCGGGCTACCTTCAAAACAGCGAAAAAAGAAGATCGAAACCGAAACCGCAAACCGTCCTGCTCGGGCTACCTTCAAAACAGCGAAAAAAGAAGATCGAAACCGAAACTGCAAACCGTCCTGCTCGGGCTACCTTCACAACAGCGAAAAAAGAAGATCGAAACCGAAACTGCAAACCGCCCTGCTCGGGCTGCCTTCACAACAGCGAAAAAAGAAGATCGAAACCGAAACTGCAAACCGTGCTGCTCGGGCTACCTTCAAAACAGCGAAAAAAGAAGATCGAAACCGAAACTGCAAACCGTCCTGCTCGGGCTACCTTCAAAACAGCGAAAAAAGAAGATCGAAACCGAAACTGCAAACCGCCCTGCTCGGGCTACCTTCACAACAGCGAAAAAAGAAGATCGAAACCGAAACTGCAAACCGTCCTGCTCGGGCTACCTTCAAAACAGCGAAAAAAGAAGATCGAAACCGAAACTGCAAACCGTCCTGCTCGGGCTACCTTCAAAACAGCGAAAAAAGAAGATCGAAACCGAAACTGCAAACCGTGCTGCTCGGGCTACCTTCAAAACAGCGAAAAAAGAAGATCGAAACCGAAACTGCAAACCGTCCTGCTCGGGCTACCTTCAAAACAGCGAAAAAAGAACATCGAAACCGAAACTGCAAACCGTCCTGCTCGGGCTACCTTCAAAACAGCGAAAAAAGAAGATCGAAACCGAAACTGCAAACCGTCCTGCTCGGGCTACCTTCAAAACAGCGAAAAAAGAAGATCGAAACCGAAATTGCAAACCGTCCTGCGCGGGCTACTTTCAAAACAGCGAAAAAAAGCAGATCGAAACCGAAACTGCAAACCGTCCTGCTCGGGCTACCTTCAAAACAGCGAAAAAAGAAGATCGAAACCGAAACTGCAAACCGTCCTGCTCGGGCTACCTTCAAAACAGCGAAAAAAGAAGATCGAAACCGAAACTGCAAACCGTCCTGCTCGGGCTACCTTCAAAACAGCGAAAAAAGAAGATCGAAACCGAAACTGCAAACCGTCCGGCGCGGGCTACCTTCAAAACAGCGAAAAAAGAAGATCGAAACCGAACCTGCAAACCGTCCGGCGCGGGCTACCTTCAAAACAGCGAAAAAAGAAGATCGAAACCGAAACTGCAAACCGTCCTGCTCGGGCTACTTTCAAAACAGCGAAAAAAGAAGATCGAAACCGAAACTGCAAACCGTCCTGCTCGGGCTACCTTCAAAACAGCGAAAAAAGAAGATCGAAACCGAAACTGCAAACCGTCCGGCGCGGGCTACTTTCAAAACAGCGAAAAAAGAAGATCGAAACCGGAACTGCAAACCGTCCTGCTCGGGCTACCTTCAAAACAGCGAAAAAAGAAGATCGAAACCGAAACTGCAAACCGTCCTGCTCGGGCTACCTTCAAAACAGCGAAAAAAGAAGATCGAAACCGAAACTGCAAACCGTCCTGCTCGGGCTACCTTCAAAACAGCGAAAAAAGAAGATCGAAACCGAAACTGCAAACCGTCCGGCGCGGGCTACCTTCAAAACAGCGAAAAAAGAAGATCGAAACCGAACCTGCAAACCGTCCGGCGCGGGCTACCTTCAAAACAGCGAAAAAAGAAGATCGAAACCGAAACTGCAAACCGTCCTGCTCGGGCTACTTTCAAAACAGCGAAAAAAGAAGATCGAAACCGAAACTGCAAACCGTCCTGCTCGGGCTACCTTCAAAACAGCGAAAAAAGAAGATCGAAACCGAAACTGCAAACCGTCCGGCGCGGGCTACTTTCAAAACAGCGAAAAAAGAAGATCGAAACCGGAACTGCAAACCGTCCTGCTCGGGCTACCTTCAAAACAGCGAAAAAAGAAGATCGAAACCAAAACTGCAAACCGTCCTGCTCGGGCTACCTTCAAAACAGCGAAAAAAGAAGATCGAAACCGAAACTGCAAACCGTCCTGCTCGGGCTACTTTCAAAACAGCGAAAAAGGAAGATCGAAACCGAAACTGCAAACCGTCCTGCTCGGGCTACTTTCAAAAAAACAGCGAAAAAAGAAGATCGAAACCGAAACTGCAAACCGTCCGGCGCGGGCTACTTTCAAAACAGCAAAAAAAGCAGATCGAAACATAAACTGCAAACCGTCCTGCTCGGGCTACCTTCAAAACAGCGAAAAAAGAAGATCGAAACCGAAACTGCAAACCGTCCTGCTCGGGCTACCTTCAAAACAGCGAAAAAAAGAAGATCGAAACCGAAACTGCAGACCGTCCTGCTCGGGCTACCTTCAAAACAGCGAAAAAAGAAGATCGAAACCGAAACTGCAAACCGTGCTGCTCGGGCTACCTTCAAAACAGCGAAAAAAGAAGATCGAAACCGAAACTGCAAACCGTCCGGCGCGGGCTACTTTCAAAACAGCAAAAAAAAGCAGATCGAAACCGAAACTGCAAACCGTCCTGCTCGGGCTACCTTCAAAACAGCGAAAAAAGAAGATCGAAACCGAAACTGCGAACCGTCCTGCTCGGGCTACCTTCAAAACAGCGAAAAAAGAAGATCGAAACCGAAACTGCAAACCGTGCTGCTCGGGCTACCTTCAAATAAGCGAAAAAAGAAGATCGAAACCGAAACTGCAAACCGTCCTGCTCGGGCTACCTTCAAAACAGCGAAAAAAGAAGATCGAAACCGAAACTGCAAACCGTCCGGCGCGGGCTACTTTCAAAACAGCAAAAAAAAGCAGATCGAAACCGAAACTGCTAACCGTCCTGCGTGGACTACCTTCAAAACAGCAAAAAAAAGCAGATCGAAACCGAAACTGCTACTGTCCTGCACGGGCTACTTTCAAAACAGCAAAAAAAGCAGATCGAAACAGAAACTGCAAACCGTCCTGCTCGGGCTACCTTCAAAACAGCGAAAAAAGAAGATCGAAACCGAAACTGCAAACCGTGCTGCTCGGGCTACCTTCAAAACAGCGAAAAAAGAAGATCGAAACCGAAACTGCAAACCGTCCTGCTCGGGCTACCTTCAAAACAGCGAAAAAAGAAGATCGAAACCGAAACTGCAAACCGCCCTGCTCGGGCTACCTTCACAACAGCGAAAAAAGAAGATCGAAACCGAAACTGCAAACCGTCCTGCTCGGGCTACCTTCAAAACAGCGAAAAAAGAACATCGAAACCGAAACTGCAAACCGTCCTGCTCGGGCTACCTTCAAAACAGTGAAAAAAGAAGATCGAAACCGAAACTGCAAACCGTCCTGCTCGGGCTACCTTCAAAACAGCGAAAAAAGAAGATCGAAACCGAAACTGCAAACCGTCCGGCGCGGGCTACCTTCAAAACAGCGAAAAAAGAAGATCGAAACCGAACCTGCAAACCGTCCGGCGCGGGCTACCTTCAAAACAGCGAAAAAAGAAGATCGAAACCGAAACTGCAAACCGTCCTGCTCGGGCTACCTTCAAAACAGCGAAAAAAGAAGATCGAAACCGAAACTGCAAACCGTCCTGCTCGGGCTACCTTCAAAACAGCGAAAAAAGACGATCGAAACCGAAACTGCAAACCGTCCTGCTCGGGCTACTTTCAAAACAGCGAAAAAAGAAGATCGAAACCGAAACTGCAAACCGTCCTGCTCGGGCTACTTTCAAAACAGCGAAAAAAGAAGATCGAAACCGAAACTGCAAACTGTCCTGCTCGGGCTACCTTCAAAACAGCGAAAAAAGAAGATCGAAACCGAAACTGCAAACCGTCCTGCTCGGGCTACCTTCAAAACAGCGAAAAAAGAAGATCGAAACCGAAATTGCAAACCGTCCTGCGCGGGCTACTTTCAAAACAGCGAAAAAAAGCAGATCGAAACCGAAACTGCAAACCGTCCTGCGCGGGCTACCTTCAAAACAGCGAAAAAAAGCAGATCGAAACCGAAACTGCAAACCGTCCGGCGCGGGCTACCTTCAAAACAGCGAAAAAAAGCAGATCGAAACCGAAACTGCAAACCGTCCGGCGCGGGCTACCTTCAAAACAGCGAAAAAAAAGCAGATCGAAACCGAAACTGCAAACCGTCCGGCGCGGGCTACCTTCAAAACAGCGAAAAAAGTAGATCGAAAGCGAAACTGCAAACCGCCCGGCGCGGGCTACCTTCAAAAGAGCAAAAAAAGAAGATCGAAACCGAAACTGCAAACCGTGCTGCTCGGGCTACCTTCAAAACAGCGAAAAAAGATCAAAACCGAAACTGCAAACCGTGCTGCTCGGGCTACCTTCAAAACAGCGAAAAAAGAAGATCGAAACCGAAACTGCAAACCGTCCTGCTCGGGCTACCTTCAAAACAGCGAAAAAAGAAGATCGAAACCGAAACTGCAAAGTGTCCTGCTCGGGCTACCTTCAAAACAGCGAAAAAAGAAGATCGAAACCGAAACTGCACACCGTACTGCTCGGGCTACCTTCAAAACAGCGAAAAAAGAAGATCGAAACCGAAACTGCAAACCGTCCTGCTCGGGCTACCTTCAAAACAGCAAAAAAAGCAGATCGAAACAGAAACTGCAAGCCGTGCTGCGCGGGCTACTTTCAAAACAGCGAAAAAGGCAGATCGAAACCGAAACTGCAAACCGTCCTGCTCGGGCTACCTTCAAAACAGCGAAAAAAGAAGATCGAAACCGAAACTGCAAACCGTCCTGCTCGGGCTACCTTCACAACAGCGAAAAAAGAAGATCGAAACCGAAACTGCAAACCGCCCTGCTCGGGCTACCTTCACAACAGCGAAAAAAGAAGATCGAAACCGAAACTGCAAACCGTGCTGCTCGGGCTACCTTCAAAACAGCGAAAAAAGAAGATCGAAACCGAAACTGCAAACCGTCCTGCTCGGGCTACCTTCAAAACAGCGAAAAAAGAAGATCGAAACCGAAACTGCAAACCGTCCTGCTCGGGCTACCTTCAAAACAGCGAAAAAAGAAGATCGAAACCGAAACTGCAAACCGTCCTGCTCGGGCTACCTTCAAAACAGCGAAAAAAGAAGATCGAAACCGAAACTGCAAACCGTCCTGCTCGGGCTACCTTCACAACAGCGAAAAAAGAAGATCGAAACCGAAACTGCAAACCGTCCTGCTCGGGCTACCTTCAAAACAGCGAAAAAAAGAAGATCGAAACCGAAACTGCAAACCGTCCTGCTCGGGCTACCTTCACAACAGCGAAAAAAGAAGATCGAAACCGAAACTGCAAACCGTCCTGCTCGGGCTACCTTCAAAACAGCGAAAAAAGAAGATCGAAACCGAAACTGCAAACCGTCCTGCTCGGGCTACCTTCAAAACAGCGAAAAAAGAAGATCGAAACCGAAACTGCAAACCGTCCTGCTCGGGCTACCTTCAAAACAGCGAAAAAAGAAGATCGAAACCGAAACTGCAAACCGCCCTGCTCGGGCTACCTTCAAAACAGCGAAAAAAGAAGATCGAAACCGAAACTGCAAACCGTCCTGCTCGGGCTACCTTCAAAACAGCGAAAAAAGAAGATCGAAACCGAAACTGCAAACCGTCCTGCTCGGGCTACCTTCAAAACAGCGAAAAAAAGAAGATCGAAACCGAAACTGCAGACCGTCCTGCTCGGGCTACCTTCAAAACAGCGAAAAAAGAAGATCGAAACCGAAACTGCAAACCGTCCTGCTCGGGCTACCTTCAAAACAGCGAAAAAAGAAGATCGAAACCGAAACTGCAAACCGTCCTGCTCGGGCTACCTTCAAAACAGCGAAAAAAGAAGATCGAAACCGAAACTGCAAACCGTCCTGCTCGGGCTACCTTCAAAACAGCGAAAAAAGAAGATCGAAACCGAAACTGCAAACCGTCCTGCTCGGGCTACCTTCAAAACAGCGAAAAAAGAAGATCGAAACCGAAACTGCAAACCGTCCTGCTCGGGCTACCTTCAAAACAGCGAAAAAAGAAGATCGAAACCGAAACTGCAAACCGCCCTGCTCGGGCTACCTTCACAACAGCGAAAAAAGAAGATCGAAACCGAAACTGCAAACCGTCCTGCTCGGGCTACCTTCAAAACAGCGAAAAAAGAAGATCGAAACCGAAACTGCAAACCGTCCTGCTCGGGCTACCTTCAAAACAGCGAAAAAAGAAGATCGAAACCGAAACTGCAAACCGTCCTGCTCGGGCTACCTTCAAAACAGCGAAAAAAGAAGATCGAAACCGAAACCGCAAACCGTCCTGCTCGGGCTACCTTCAAAACAGCGAAAAAAGAAGATCGAAACCGAAACTGCAAACCGTCCTGCTCGGGCTACCTTCACAACAGCGAAAAAAGAAGATCGAAACCGAAACTGCAAACCGCCCTGCTCGGGCTGCCTTCACAACAGCGAAAAAAGAAGATCGAAACCGAAACTGCAAACCGTGCTGCTCGGGCTACCTTCAAAACAGCGAAAAAAGAAGATCGAAACCGAAACTGCAAACCGTCCTGCTCGGGCTACCTTCAAAACAGCGAAAAAAGAAGATCGAAACCGAAACTGCAAACCGCCCTGCTCGGGCTACCTTCACAACAGCGAAAAAAGAAGATCGAAACCGAAACTGCAAACCGTCCTGCTCGGGCTACCTTCAAAACAGCGAAAAAAGAAGATCGAAACCGAAACTGCAAACCGTCCTGCTCGGGCTACCTTCAAAACAGCGAAAAAAGAAGATCGAAACCGAAACTGCAAACCGTGCTGCTCGGGCTACCTTCAAAACAGCGAAAAAAGAAGATCGAAACCGAAACTGCAAACCGTCCTGCTCGGGCTACCTTCAAAACAGCGAAAAAAGAACATCGAAACCGAAACTGCAAACCGTCCTGCTCGGGCTACCTTCAAAACAGCGAAAAAAGAAGATCGAAACCGAAACTGCAAACCGTCCTGCTCGGGCTACCTTCAAAACAGCGAAAAAAGAAGATCGAAACCGAAATTGCAAACCGTCCTGCGCGGGCTACTTTCAAAACAGCGAAAAAAAGCAGATCGAAACCGAAACTGCAAACCGTCCTGCTCGGGCTACCTTCAAAACAGCGAAAAAAGAAGATCGAAACCGAAACTGCAAACCGTCCTGCTCGGGCTACCTTCAAAACAGCGAAAAAAGAAGATCGAAACCGAAACTGCAAACCGTCCTGCTCGGGCTACCTTCAAAACAGCGAAAAAAGAAGATCGAAACCGAAACTGCAAACCGTCCGGCGCGGGCTACCTTCAAAACAGCGAAAAAAGAAGATCGAAACCGAACCTGCAAACCGTCCGGCGCGGGCTACCTTCAAAACAGCGAAAAAAGAAGATCGAAACCGAAACTGCAAACCGTCCTGCTCGGGCTACTTTCAAAACAGCGAAAAAAGAAGATCGAAACCGAAACTGCAAACCGTCCTGCTCGGGCTACCTTCAAAACAGCGAAAAAAGAAGATCGAAACCGAAACTGCAAACCGTCCGGCGCGGGCTACTTTCAAAACAGCGAAAAAAGAAGATCGAAACCGGAACTGCAAACCGTCCTGCTCGGGCTACCTTCAAAACAGCGAAAAAAGAAGATCGAAACCGAAACTGCAAACCGTCCTGCTCGGGCTACATTCAAAACAGCGAAAAAAGAAGATCGAAACCGAAACTGCAAACCGTCCTGCTCGGGCTACCTTCAAAACAGCGAAAAAAGAAGATCGAAACCGAAACTGCAAACCGTCCGGCGCGGGCTACCTTCAAAACAGCGAAAAAAGAAGATCGAAACCGAACCTGCAAACCGTCCGGCGCGGGCTACCTTCAAAACAGCGAAAAAAGAAGATCGAAACCGAAACTGCAAACCGTCCTGCTCGGGCTACTTTCAAAACAGCGAAAAAAGAAGATCGAAACCGAAACTGCAAACCGTCCTGCTCGGGCTACCTTCAAAACAGCGAAAAAAGAAGATCGAAACCGAAACTGCAAACCGTCCGGCGCGGGCTACTTTCAAAACAGCGAAAAAAGAAGATCGAAACCGGAACTGCAAACCGTCCTGCTCGGGCTACCTTCAAAACAGCGAAAAAAGAAGATCGAAACCAAAACTGCAAACCGTCCTGCTCGGGCTACCTTCAAAACAGCGAAAAAAGAAGATCGAAACCGAAACTGCAAACCGTCCTGCTCGGGCTACTTTCAAAACAGCGAAAAAGGAAGATCGAAACCGAAACTGCAAACCGTCCTGCTCGGGCTACTTTCAAAAAAACAGCGAAAAAAGAAGATCGAAACCGAAACTGCAAACCGTCCGGCGCGGGCTACTTTCAAAACAGCAAAAAAAGCAGATCGAAACAGAAACTGCAAACCGTCCTGCTCGGGCTACCTTCAAAACAGCGAAAAAAGAAGATCGAAACCGAAACTGCAAACCGTCCTGCTCGGGCTACCTTCAAAACAGCGAAAAAAAGAAGATCGAAACCGAAACTGCAGACCGTCCTGCTCGGGCTACCTTCAAAACAGCGAAAAAAGAAGATCGAAACCGAAACTGCAAACCGTGCTGCTCGGGCTACCTTCAAAACAGCGAAAAAAGAAGATCGAAACCGAAACTGCAAACCGTCCGGCGCGGGCTACTTTCAAAACAGCAAAAAAAAGCAGATCGAAACCGAAACTGCAAACCGTCCTGCTCGGGCTACCTTCAAAACAGCGAAAAAAGAAGATCGAAACCGAAACTGCGAACCGTCCTGCTCGGGCTACCTTCAAAACAGCGAAAAAAGAAGATCGAAACCGAAACTGCAAACCGTGCTGCTCGGGCTACCTTCAAATAAGCGAAAAAAGAAGATCGAAACCGAAACTGCAAACCGTCCTGCTCGGGCTACCTTCAAAACAGCGAAAAAAGAAGACCGAAACCGAAACTGCAAACCGTCCGGCGCGGGCTACTTTCAAAACAGCAAAAAAAAGCAGATCGAAACCGAAACTGCTAACCGTCCTGCGTGGACTACCTTCAAAACAGCAAAAAAAAGCAGATCGAAACCGAAACTGCTACTGTCCTGCACGGGCTACTTTCAAAACAGCAAAAAAAGCAGATCGAAACAGAAACTGCAAACCGTCCTGCTCGGGCTACCTTCAAAACAGCGAAAAAAGAAGATCGAAACCGAAACTGCAAACCGTGCTGCTCGGGCTACCTTCAAAACAGCGAAAAAAGAAGATCGAAACCGAAACTGCAAACCGTCCTGCTCGGGCTACCTTCAAAACAGCGAAAAAAGAAGATCGAAACCGAAACTGCAAACCGCCCTGCTCGGGCTACCTTCACAACAGCGAAAAAAGAAGATCGAAACCGAAACTGCAAACCGTCCTGCTCGGGCTACCTTCAAAACAGCGAAAAAAGAACATCGAAACCGAAACTGCAAACCGTCCTGCTCGGGCTACCTTCAAAACAGTGAAAAAAGAAGATCGAAACCGAAACTGCAAACCGTCCTGCTCGGGCTACCTTCAAAACAGCGAAAAAAGAAGATCGAAACCGAAACTGCAAACCGTCCGGCGCGGGCTACCTTCAAAACAGCGAAAAAAGAAGATCGAAACCGAACCTGCAAACCGTCCGGCGCGGGCTACCTTCAAAACAGCGAAAAAAGAAGATCGAAACCGAAACTGCAAACCGTCCTGCTCGGGCTACTTTCAAAACAGCGAAAAAAGAAGATCGAAACCGAAACTGCAAACCGTCCTGCTCGGGCTACCTTCAAAACAGCGAAAAAAGAAGATCGAAACCGAAACTGCAAACCGTCCGGCGCGGGCTACTTTCAAAACAGCGAAAAAAGAAGATCGAAACCGGAACTGCAAACCGTCCTGCTCGGGCTACCTTCAAAACAGCGAAAAAAGAAGATCGAAACCGGAACTGCAAACCGTCCTGCTCGGGCTACCTTCAAAACAGCGAAAAAAGAAGATCGAAACCGAAACTGCAAACCGTCCTGCTCGGGCTACTTTCAAAACAGCGAAAAAGGAAGATCGAAACCGAAACTGCAAACCGTCCTGCTCAGGGTACTTTCAAAAAAACAGCGAAAAAAGAAGATCGAAACCGAAACTGCAAACCGTCCGGCGCGGGCTACTTTCAAAACAGCAAAAAAAGCAGATCGAAACAGAAACTGCAAACCGTCCTGCTCGGGCTACCTTCAAAACAGCGAAAAAAGAAGATCGAAACCGAAACTGCAAACCGTCCTGCTCGGGCTACCTTCAAAACAGCGAAAAAAAGAAGATCGAAACCGAAACTGCAGACCGTCCTGCTCGGGCTACCTTCAAAACAGCGAAAAAAGAAGATCGAAACCGAAACTGCAAACCGTGCTGCTCGGGCTACCTTCAAAACAGCGAAAAAAGAAGATCGAAACCGAAACTGCAAACCGTCCTGCTCGGGCTACCTTCAAAACAGCGAAAAAAGAAGATCGAAACCGAAACTGCAAACCGTCCTGCTCGGGCTACCTTCAAAACAGCGAAAAAAGAAGATCGAAACCGAAACTGCAAACCGTGCTGCTCGGGCTACCTTCAAATAAGCGAAAAAAGAAGATCGAAACCGAAACTGCAAACCGTCCTGCTCGGGCTACCTTCAAAACAGCGAAAAAAGAAGATCGAAACCGAAACTGCAAACCGTCCGGCGCGGGCTACTTTCAAAACAGCAAAAAAAAGCAGATCGAAACCGAAACTGCTAACCGTCCTGCGTGGACTACCTTCAAAACAGCAAAAAAAAGCAGATCGAAACCGGAACTGCTACTGTCCTGCGCGGGCTACTTTCAAAACAGCAAAAAAAGCAGATCGAAACAGAAACTGCAAACCGTCCTGCTCGGGCTACCTTCAAAACAGCGAAAAAAGAAGATCGAAACCGAAACTGCAAACCGTGCTGCTCGGGCTACCTTCAAAACAGCGAAAAAAGAAGATCGAAACCGAAACTGCAAACCGTCCTGCTCGGGCTACCTTCAAAACAGCGAAAAAAGAAGATCGAAACCGAAACTGCAAACCGCCCTGCTCGGGCTACCTTCACAACAGCGAAAAAAGAAGATCGAAACCGAAACTGCAAACCGTCCTGCTCGGGCTACCTTCAAAACAGCGAAAAAAGAAGATCGAAACCGAAACTGCAAACCGTCCTGCTCGGGCTACCTTCAAAACAGCGAAAAAAGAAGATCGAAACCGAAACTGCAAACCGTGCTGCTCGAGCTACCTTCAAAACAGCGAAAAAAGAAGATCGAAACCGAAACTGCAAACCGTCCTGCTCGGGCTACCTTCAAAACAGCGAAAAAAGAACATCGAAACCGAAACTGCAAACCGTCCTGCTCGGGCTACCTTCAAAACAGCGAAAAAAGAAGATCGAAACCGAAACTGCAAACCGTCCTGCTCGGGCTACCTTCAAAACAGCGAAAAAAGAAGATCGAAACCGAAATTGCAAACCGTCCTGCGCGGGCTACTTTCAAAACAGCGAAAAAAAGCAGATCGAAACCGAAACTGCAAACCGTCCTGCTCGGGCTACCTTCAAAACAGCGAAAAAAGAAGATCGAAACCGAAACTGCAAACCCTCCTGCTCGGGCTACCTTCAAAACAGCGAAAAAAGAAGATCGAAACCGAAACTGCAAACCGTCCTGCTCGGGCTACCTTCAAAACAGCGAAAAAAGAAGATCGAAACCGAAACTGCAAACCGTCCTGCTCGGGCTACCTTCAAAACAGCGAAAAAAGAAGATCGAAACCGAAACTGCAAACCGTCCGGCGCGGGCTACCTTCAAAACAGCGAAAAAAGAAGATCGAAACCGAAACTGCAAACCGTCCTGCTCGGGCTACTTTCAAAACAGCGAAAAAAGAAGATCGAAACCGAAACTGCAAACCGTCCTGCTCGGGCTACCTTCAAAACAGCGAAAAAAGAAGATCGAAACCGAAACTGCAAACCGTCCGGCGCGGGCTACTTTCAAAACAGCGAAAAAAGAAGATCGAAACCGGAACTGCAAACCGTCCTGCTCGGGCTACCTTCAAAACAGCGAAAAAAGAAGATCGAAACCGGAACTGCAAACCGTCCTGCTCGGGCTACCTTCAAAACAGCGAAAAAAGAAGATCGAAACCGAAACTGCAAACCGTCCTGCTCGGGCTACCTTCAAAACAGCGAAAAAAGAAGATCGAAACCGAAACTGCAAACCGTGCTGCTCGGGCTACCTTCAAAACAGCGAAAAAAGAAGATCGAAACCGAAACTGCAAACCGTCCTGCTCGGGCTACCTTCAAAACAGCGAAAAAAGAAGATCGAAACCGAAACTGCAAACCGTGCTGCTCGGGCTACCTTCAAATAAGCGAAAAAAGAAGATCGAAACCGAAACTGCAAACCGTCCTGCTCGGGCTACCTTCAAAACAGCGAAAAAAGAAGATCGAAACCGAAACTGCAAACCGTCCGGCGCGGGCTACTTTCAAAACAGCAAAAAAAAGCAGATCGAAACCGAAACTGCTAACCGTCCTGCGTGGACTACCTTCAAAACAGCAAAAAAAAGCAGATCGAAACCGAAACTGCTACTGTCCTGCACGGGCTACTTTCAAAACAGCAAAAAAAGCAGATCGAAACAGAAACTGCAAACCGTCCTGCTCGGGCTACCTTCAAAACAGCGAAAAAAGAAGATCGAAACCGAAACTGCAAACCGCCCTGCTCGGGCTACCTTCACAACAGCGAAAAAAGAAGATCGAAACCGAAACTGCAAACCGTCCTGCTCGGGCTACCTTCAAAACAGCGAAAAAAGAACATCGAAACCGAAACTGCAAACCGTCCTGCTCGGGCTACCTTCAAAACAGTGAAAAAAGAAGATCGAAACCGAAACTGCAAACCGTCCTGCTCGGGCTACCTTCAAAACAGCGAAAAAAGAAGATCGAAACCGAAACTGCAAACCGTCCGGCGCGGGCTACCTTCAAAACAGCGAAAAAAGAAGATCGATACCGAACCTGCAAACCGTCCGGCGCGGGCTACCTTCAAAACAGCGAAAAAAGAAGATCGAAACCGAAACTGCAAACCGTCCTGCTCGGGCTACTTTCAAAACAGCGAAAAAAGAAGATCGAAACCGAAACTGCAAACCGTCCTGCTCGGGCTACCTTCAAAACAGCGAAAAAAGAAGATCGAAACCGAAACTGCAAACCGTCCGGCGCGGGCTACTTTCAAAACAGCGAAAAAAGAAGATCGAAACCGGAACTGCAAACCGTCCTGCTCGGGCTACCTTCAAAACAGCGAAAAAAGAAGATCGAAACCGGAACTGCAAACCGTCCTGCTCGGGCTACCTTCAAAACAGCGAAAAAAGAAGATCGAAACCGAAACTGCAAACCGTCCTGCTCGGGCTACTTTCAAAACAGCGAAAAAGGAAGATCGAAACCGAAACTGCAAACCGTCCTGCTCAGGCTACTTCAAAAAAACAGCGAAAAAAGAAGATCGAAACCGAAACTGCAAACCGTCCGGCGCGGGCTACTTTCAAAACAGCAAAAAAAGCAGATCGAAACAGAAACTGCAAACCGTCCTGCTCGGGCTACCTTCAAAACAGCGAAAAAAGAAGATCGAAACCGAAACTGCAAACCGTCCTGCTCGGGCTACCTTCAAAACAGCGAAAAAAAGAAGATCGAAACCGAAACTGCAGACCGTCCTGCTCGGGCTACCTTCAAAACAGCGAAAAAAGAAGATCGAAACCGAAACTGCAAACCGTGCTGCTCGGGCTACCTTCAAAACAGCGAAAAAAGAAGATCGAAACCGAAACTGCAAACCGTCCTGCTCGGGCTACCTTCAAAACAGCGAAAAAAGAAGATCGAAACCGAAACTGCAAACCGTCCTGCTCGGGCTACCTTCAAAACAGCGAAAAAAGAAGATCGAAACCGAAACTGCAAACCGTGCTGCTCGGGCTACCTTCAAATAAGCGAAAAAAGAAGATCGAAACCGAAACTGCAAACCGTCCTGCTCGGGCTACCTTCAAAACAGCGAAAAAAGAAGATCGAAACCGAAACTGCAAACCGTCCGGCGCGGGCTACTTTCAAAACAGCAAAAAAAAGCAGATCGAAACCGAAACTGCTAACCGTCCTGCGTGGACTACCTTCAAAACAGCAAAAAAAAGCAGATCGAAACCGGAACTGCTACTGTCCTGCGCGGGCTACTTTCAAAACAGCAAAAAAAGCAGATCGAAACAGAAACTGCAAACCGTCCTGCTCGGGCTACCTTCAAAACAGCGAAAAAAGAAGATCGAAACCGAAACTGCAAACCGTGCTGCTCGGGCTACCTTCAAAACAGCGAAAAAAGAAGATCGAAACCGAAACTGCAAACCGTCCTGCTCGGGCTACCTTCAAAACAGCGAAAAAAGAAGATCGAAACCGAAACTGCAAACCGCCCTGCTCGGGCTACCTTCACAACAGCGAAAAAAGAAGATCGAAACCGAAACTGCAAACCGTCCTGCTCGGGCTACCTTCAAAACAGCGAAAAAAGAAGATCGAAACCGAAACTGCAAACCGTCCTGCTCGGGCTACCTTCAAAACAGCGAAAAAAGAAGATCGAAACCGAAACTGCAAACCGTGCTGCTCGAGCTACCTTCAAAACAGCGAAAAAAGAAGATCGAAACCGAAACTGCAAACCGTCCTGCTCGGGCTACCTTCAAAACAGCGAAAAAAGAACATCGAAACCGAAACTGCAAACCGTCCTGCTCGGGCTACCTTCAAAACAGCGAAAAAAGAAGATCGAAACCGAAACTGCAAACCGTCCTGCTCGGGCTACCTTCAAAACAGCGAAAAAAGAAGATCGAAACCGAAATTGCAAACCGTCCTGCGCGGGCTACTTTCAAAACAGCGAAAAAAAGCAGATCGAAACCGAAACTGCAAACCGTCCTGCTCGGGCTACCTTCAAAACAGCGAAAAAAGAAGATCGAAACCGAAACTGCAAACCCTCCTGCTCGGGCTACCTTCAAAACAGCGAAAAAAGAAGATCGAAACCGAAACTGCAAACCGTCCTGCTCGGGCTACCTTCAAAACAGCGAAAAAAGAAGATCGAAACCGAAACTGCAAACCGTCCTGCTCGGGCTACCTTCAAAACAGCGAAAAAAGAAGATCGAAACCGAAACTGCAAACCGTCCGGCGCGGGCTACCTTCAAAACAGCGAAAAAAGAAGATCGAAACCGAAACTGCAAACCGTCCTGCTCGGGCTACTTTCAAAACAGCGAAAAAAGAAGATCGAAACCGAAACTGCAAACCGTCCTGCTCGGGCTACCTTCAAAACAGCGAAAAAAGAAGATCGAAACCGAAACTGCAAACCGTCCGGCGCGGGCTACTTTCAAAACAGCGAAAAAAGAAGATCGAAACCGGAACTGCAAACCGTCCTGCTCGGGCTACCTTCAAAACAGCGAAAAAAGAAGATCGAAACCGGAACTGCAAACCGTCCTGCTCGGGCTACCTTCAAAACAGCGAAAAAAGAAGATCGAAACCGAAACTGCAAACCGTCCTGCTCGGGCTACCTTCAAAACAGCGAAAAAAGAAGATCGAAACCGAAACTGCAAACCGTGCTGCTCGGGCTACCTTCAAAACAGCGAAAAAAGAAGATCGAAACCGAAACTGCAAACCGTCCTGCTCGGGCTACCTTCAAAACAGCGAAAAAAGAAGATCGAAACCGAAACTGCAAACCGTGCTGCTCGGGCTACCTTCAAATAAGCGAAAAAAGAAGATCGAAACCGAAACTGCAAACCGTCCTGCTCGGGCTACCTTCAAAACAGCGAAAAAAGAAGATCGAAACCGAAACTGCAAACCGTCCGGCGCGGGCTACTTTCAAAACAGCAAAAAAAAGCAGATCGAAACCGAAACTGCTAACCGTCCTGCGTGGACTACCTTCAAAACAGCAAAAAAAAGCAGATCGAAACCGAAACTGCTACTGTCCTGCGCGGGCTACTTTCAAAACAGCAAAAAAAGCAGATCGAAACAGAAACTGCAAACCGTCCTGCTCGGGCTACCTTCAAAACAGCGAAAAAAGAAGATCGAAACCGAATCTGCAAACCGTCCTGCTCGGGCTACCTTCAAAACAGCGAAAAAAAGAAGATCGAAACCGAAACTGCAGACCGTCCTGCTCGGGCTACCTTCAAAACAGCGAAAAAAGAAGATCGAAACCGAAACTGCAAACCGTGCTGCTCGGGCTACCTTCACAACAGCGAAAAAAGAAGATCGAAACCGAAACTGCAAACCGTGCTGCTCGGGCTACCTTCAAAACAGCGAAAAAAGAAGATCGAAACCGAAACTGCAAACCGTCCTGCTCGGGCTACCTTCAAAACAGCGAAAAAAGAAGATCGAAACCGAAACTGCAAACCGTCCTGCTCGGGCTACCTTCAAAACAGCGAAAAAAGAAGATCGAAACCGAAACTGCAAACCGTCCTGCTCGGGCTACCTTCAAAACAGCGAAAAAAGAAGATCGAAACCGAAACTGCAAACCGTCCTGCTCGGGCTACCTTCAAAACAGCGAAAAAAGAAGATCGAAACCGAAACTGCAAACCGTCCTGCTCGGGCTACCTTCAAAACAGCGAAAAAAGAAGATCGAAACCGAAACTGCAAACCGTGCTGCTCGGGCTACCTTCAAAACAGCGAAAAAAAGAAGATCGAAACCGAAACTGCAAACCGTCCTGCTCGGGCTACCTTCAAAACAGCGAAAAAAGAAGATCGAAACCGAAACTGCAAACCGTCCTGCTCGGGCTACCTTCAAAACAGCGAAAAAAGAAGATCGAAACCGAAACTGCAAACCGTCCTGCTCGGGCTACCTTCACAACAGCGAAAAAAGAAGATCGAAACCGAAACTGCAAACCGTCCTGCTCGGGCTACCTTCAAAACAGCGAAAAAAAGAAGATCGAAACCGAAACTGCAAACCGTCCTGCTCGGGCTACCTTCACAACAGCGAAAAAAGAAGATCGAAACCGAAACTGCAAACCGTCCTGCTCGGGCTACCTTCAAAACAGCGAAAAAAGAAGATCGAAACCGAAACTGCAAACCGTCCTGCTCGGGCTACCTTCAAAACAGCGAAAAAAGAAGATCGAAACCGAAACTGCAAACCGTCCTGCTCGGGCTACCTTCAAAACAGCGAAAAAAGAAGATCGAAACCGAAACTGCAAACCGCCCTGCTCGGGCTACCTTCAAAACAGCGAAAAAAGAAGATCGAAACCGAAACTGCAAACCGTCCTGCTCGGGCTACCTTCAAAACAGCGAAAAAAGAAGATCGAAACCGAAACTGCAAACCGTCCTGCTCGGGCTACCTTCAAAACAGCGAAAAAAAGAAGATCGAAACCGAAACTGCAGACCGTCCTGCTCGGGCTACCTTCAAAACAGCGAAAAAAGAAGATCGAAACCGAAACTGCAAACCGTCCTGCTCGGGCTACCTTCAAAACAGCGAAAAAAGAAGATCGAAACCGAAACTGCAAACCGTCCTGCTCGGGCTACCTTCAAAACAGCGAAAAAAGAAGATCGAAACCGAAACTGCAAACCGTCCTGCTCGGGCTACTTTCAAAACAGCGAAAAAAGAAGATCGAAACCGAAACTGCAAACCGTCCTGCTCGGGCTACTTTCAAAACAGCGAAAAAAGAAGATCGAAACCGAAACTGCAAACCGTCCTGCTCGGGCTACCTTCAAAACAGCGAAAAAAGAAGATCGAAACCGAAACTGCAAACCGTCCGGCGCGGGCTACTTTCAAAACAGCAAAAAAAAGCAGATCGAAACCGAAACTGCTAACCGTCCTGCGTGGACTACCTTCAAAACAGCAAAAAAAAGCAGATCGAAACCGAAACTGCTACTGTCCTGCACGGGCTACTTTCAAAACAGCAAAAAAAGCAGATCGAAACAGAAACTGCAAACCGTCCTGCTCGGGCTACCTTCAAAACAGCGAAAAAAGAAGATCGAAACCGAAACTGCAAACCGTGCTGCTCGGGCTACCTTCAAAACAGCGAAAAAAGAAGATCGAAACCGAAACTGCAAACCGTCCTGCTCGGGCTACCTTCAAAACAGCGAAAAAAGAAGATCGAAACCGAAACTGCAAACCGCCCTGCTCGGGCTACCTTCACAACAGCGAAAAAAGAAGATCGAAACCGAAACTGCAAACCGTCCTGCTCGGGCTACCTTCAAAACAGCGAAAAAAGAACATCGAAACCGAAACTGCAAACCGTCCTGCTCGGGCTACCTTCAAAACAGTGAAAAAAGAAGATCGAAACCGAAACTGCAAACCGTCCTGCTCGGGCTACCTTCAAAACAGCGAAAAAAGAAGATCGAAACCGAAACTGCAAACCGTCCGGCGCGGGCTACCTTCAAAACAGCGAAAAAAGAAGATCGAAACCGAACCTGCAAACCGTCCGGCGCGGGCTACCTTCAAAACAGCGAAAAAAGAAGATCGAAACCGAAACTGCAAACCGTCCTGCTCGGGCTACTTTCAAAACAGCGAAAAAAGAAGATCGAAACCGAAACTGCAAACCGTCCTGCTCAGGCTACCTTCAAAACAGCGAGAAAAGAAGATCGAAACCGAAACTGCAAACCGTCCGGCGCGGGCTACTTTCAAAACAGCGAAAAAAGAAGATCGAAACCGGAACTGCAAACCGTCCTGCTCGGGCTACCTTCAAAACAGCGAAAAAAGAAGATCGAAACCGGAACTGCAAACCGTCCTGCTCGGGCTACCTTCAAAACAGCGAAAAAAGAAGATCGAAACCGAAACTGCAAACCGTCCTGCTCGGGCTACTTTCAAAACAGCGAAAAAGGAAGATCGAAACCGAAACTGCAAACCGTCCTGCTCAGGCTACTTTCAAAAAAACAGCGAAAAAAGAAGATCGAAACCGAAACTGCAAACCGTCCGGCGCGGGCTACTTTCAAAACAGCAAAAAAAGCAGATCGAAACAGAAACTGCAAACCGTCCTGCTCGGGCTACCTTCAAAACAGCGAAAAAAGAAGATCGAAACCGAAACTGCAAACCGTCCTGCTCGGGCTACCTTCAAAACAGCGAAAAAAAGAAGATCGAAACCGAAACTGCAGACCGTCCTGCTCGGGCTACCTTCAAAACAGCGAAAAAAGAAGATCGAAACCGAAACTGCAAACCGTGCTGCTCGGGCTACCTTCAAAACAGCGAAAAAAGAAGATCGAAACCGAAACTGCAAACCGTCCTGCTCGGGCTACCTTCAAAACAGCGAAAAAAGAAGATCGAAACCGAAACTGCAAACCGTCCTGCTCGGGCTACCTTCAAAACAGCGAAAAAAGAAGATCGAAACCGAAACTGCAAACCGTGCTGCTCGGGCTACCTTCAAATAAGCGAAAAAAGAAGATCGAAACCGAAACTGCAAACCGTCCTGCTCGGGCTACCTTCAAAACAGCGAAAAAAGAAGATCGAAACCGAAACTGCAAACCGTCCGGCGCGGGCTACTTTCAAAACAGCAAAAAAAAGCAGATCGAAACCGAAACTGCTAACCGTCCTGCGTGGACTACCTTCAAAACAGCAAAAAAAAAGCAGATCGAAACCGGAACTGCTACTGTCCTGCGCGGGCTACTTTCAAAACAGCAAAAAAAGCAGATCGAAACAGAAACTGCAAACCGTCCTGCTCGGGCTACCTTCAAAACAGCGAAAAAAGATCGAAACCGAAACTGCAAACCGTGCTGCTCGGGCTACCTTCAAAACAGCGAAAAAAGAAGATCGAAACCGAAACTGCAAACCGTCCTGCTCGGGCTACCTTCAAAACAGCGAAAAAAGAAGATCGAAACCGAAACTGCAAACCGCCCTGCTCGGGCTCCTTCACAACAGCGAAAAAAGAAGATCGAAACCGAAACTGCAAACCGTCCTGCTCGGGCTACCTTCAAAACAGCGAAAAAAGAAGATCGAAACCGAAACTGCAAACCGTCCTGCTCGGGCTACCTTCAAAACAGCGAAAAAAGAAGATCGAAACCGAAACTGCAAACCGTGCTGCTCGAGCTACCTTCAAAACAGCGAAAAAAGAAGATCGAAACCGAAACTGCAAACCGTCCTGCTCGGGCTACCTTCAAAACAGCGAAAAAAGAACATCGAAACCGAAACTGCAAACCGTCCTGCTCGGGCTACCTTCAAAACAGCGAAAAAAGAAGATCGAAACCGAAACTGCAAACCGTCCTGCTCGGGCTACCTTCAAAACAGCGAAAAAAGAAGATCGAAACCGAAATTGCAAACCGTCCTGCGCGGGCTACTTTCAAAACAGCGAAAAAAAGCAGATCGAAACCGAAACTGCAAACCCTCCTGCTCGGGCTACCTTCAAAACAGCGAAAAAAGAAGATCGAAACCGAAACTGCAAACCGTCCTGCTCGGGCTACCTTCAAAACAGCGAAAAAAGAAGATCGAAACCGAAACTGCAAACCGTCCTGCTCGGGCTACCTTCAAAACAGCGAAAAAAGAAGATCGAAACCGAAACTGCAAACCGTCCGGCGCGGGCTACCTTCAAAACAGCGAAAAAAGAAGATCGAAACCGAAACTGCAAACCGTCCTGCTCGGGCTACTTTCAAAACAGCGAAAAAAGAAGATCGAAACCGAAACTGCAAACCGTCCTGCTCGGGCTACCTTCAAAACAGCGAAAAAAGAAGATCGAAACCGAAACTGCAAACCGTCCGGCGCGGGCTACTTTCAAAACAGCGAAAAAAGAAGATCGAAACCGGAACTGCAAACCGTCCTGCTCGGGCTACCTTCAAAACAGCGAAAAAAGAAGATCGAAACCGGAACTGCAAACCGTCCTGCTCGGGCTACCTTCAAAACAGCGAAAAAAGAAGATCGAAACCGAAACTGCAAACCGTCCTGCTCGGGCTACCTTCAAAACAGCGAAAAAAGAAGATCGAAACCGAAACTGCAAACCGTGCTGCTCGGGCTACCTTCAAAACAGCGAAAAAAGAAGATCGAAACCGAAACTGCAAACCGTCCTGCTCGGGCTACCTTCAAAACAGCGAAAAAAGAAGATCGAAACCGAAACTGCAAACCGTGCTGCTCGGGCTACCTTCAAATAAGCGAAAAAAGAAGATCGAAACCGAAACTGCAAACCGTCCTGCTCGGGCTACCTTCAAAACAGCGAAAAAAGAAGATCGAAACCGAAACTGCAAACCGTCCGGCGCGGGCTACTTTCAAAACAGCAAAAAAAAGCAGATCGAAACCGAAACTGCTAACCGTCCTGCGTGGACTACCTTCAAAACAGCAAAAAAAAGCAGATCGAAACCGAAACTGCTACTGTCCTGCGCGGGCTACTTTCAAAACAGCAAAAAAAGCAGATCGAAACAGAAACTGCAAACCGTCCTGCTCGGGCTACCTTCAAAACAGCGAAAAAAGAAGATCGAAACCGAATCTGCAAACCGTCCTGCTCGGGCTACCTTCAAAACAGCGAAAAAAAGAAGATCGAAACCGAAACTGCAGACCGTCCTGCTCGGGCTACCTTCAAAACAGCGAAAAAAGAAGATCGAAACCGAAACTGCAAACCGTGCTGCTCGGGCTACCTTCACAACAGCGAAAAAAGAAGATCGAAACCGAAACTGCAAACCGTGCTGCTCGGGCTACCTTCAAAACAGCGAAAAAAGAAGATCGAAACCGAAACTGCAAACCGTCCTGCTCGGGCTACCTTCAAAACAGCGAAAAAAGAAGATCGAAACCGAAACTGCAAACCGTCCTGCTCGGGCTACCTTCAAAACAGCGAAAAAAGAAGATCGAAACCGAAACTGCAAACCGTCCTGCTCGGGCTACCTTCAAAACAGCGAAAAAAGAAGATCGAAACCGAAACTGCAAACCGTCCTGCTCGGGCTACCTTCAAAACAGCGAAAAAAGAAGATCGAAACCGAAACTGCAAACCGTCCTGCTCGGGCTACCTTCAAAACAGCGAAAAAAGAAGATCGAAACCGAAACTGCAAACCGTGCTGCTCGGGCTACCTTCAAAACAGCGAAAAAAAGAAGATCGAAACCGAAACTGCAAACCGTCCTGCTCGGGCTACCTTCAAAACAGCGAAAAAAGAAGATCGAAACCGAAACTGCAAACCGTCCTGCTCGGGCTACCTTCAAAACAGCGAAAAAAGAAGATCGAAACCGAAACTGCAAACCGTCCTGCTCGGGCTACCTTCACAACAGCGAAAAAAGAAGATCGAAACCGAAACTGCAAACCGTCCTGCTCGGGCTACCTTCAAAACAGCGAAAAAAAGAAGATCGAAACCGAAACTGCAAACCGTCCTGCTCGGGCTACCTTCACAACAGCGAAAAAAGAAGATCGAAACCGAAACTGCAAACCGTCCTGCTCGGGCTACCTTCAAAACAGCGAAAAAAGAAGATCGAAACCGAAACTGCAAACCGTCCTGCTCGGGCTACCTTCAAAACAGCGAAAAAAGAAGATCGAAACCGAAACTGCAAACCGTCCTGCTCGGGCTACCTTCAAAACAGCGAAAAAAGAAGATCGAAACCGAAACTGCAAACCGCCCTGCTCGGGCTACCTTCAAAACAGCGAAAAAAGAAGATCGAAACCGAAACTGCAAACCGTCCTGCTCGGGCTACCTTCAAAACAGCGAAAAAAGAAGATCGAAACCGAAACTGCAAACCGTCCTGCTCGGGCTACCTTCAAAACAGCGAAAAAAAGAAGATCGAAACCGAAACTGCAGACCGTCCTGCTCGGGCTACCTTCAAAACAGCGAAAAAAGAAGATCGAAACCGAAACTGCAAACCGTCCTGCTCGGGCTACCTTCAAAACAGCGAAAAAAGTAGATCGAAACCGAAACTGCAAACCGTCCTGCTCGGGCTACCTTCAAAACAGCGAAAAAAGAAGATCGAAACCGAAACTGCAAACCGTCCTGCTCGGGCTACCTTCAAAACAGCGAAAAAAGAAGATCGAAACCGAAACTGCAAACCGTCCTGCTCGGGCTACCTTCAAAACAGCGAAAAAAGAAGATCGAAACCGAAACTGCAAATCGTCCTGCTCGGGCTACCTTCAAAACAGCGAAAAAAGAAGATCGAAACCGAAACTGCAAACCGTCCTGCTCGGGCTACCTTCAAAACAGCGAAAAAAGAAGATCGAAACCGAAACTGCAAACCGTGCTGCTCGGGCTACCTTCAAAACAGCGAAAAAAAGAAGATCGAAACCGAAACTGCAAACCGTCCTGCTCGGGCTACCTTCAAAACAGCGAAAAAAGAAGATCGAAACCGAAACTGCAAACCGTCCTGCTCGGGCTACCTTCAAAACAGCGAAAAAAGAAGATCGAAACCGAAACTGCAAACCGTCCTGCTCGGGCTACCTTCACAACAGCGAAAAAAGAAGATCGAAACCGAAACTGCAAACCGTCCTGCTCGGGCTACCTTCAAAACAGCGAAAAAAAGAAGATCGAAACCGAAACTGCAAACCGTCCTGCTCGGGCTACCTTCACAACAGCGAAAAAAGAAGATCGAAACCGAAACTGCAAACCGTCCTGCTCGGGCTACCTTCAAAACAGCGAAAAAAGAAGATCGAAACCGAAACTGCAAACCGTCCTGCTCGGGCTACCTTCAAAACAGCGAAAAAAGAAGATCGAAACCGAAACTGCAAACCGTCCTGCTCGGGCTACCTTCAAAACAGCGAAAAAAGAAGATCGAAACCGAAACTGCAAACCGCCCTGCTCGGGCTACCTTCAAAACAGCGAAAAAAGAAGATCGAAACCGAAACTGCAAACCGTCCTGCTCGGGCTACCTTCAAAACAGCGAAAAAAGAAGATCGAAACCGAAACTGCAAACCGTCCTGCTCGGGCTACCTTCAAAACAGCGAAAAAAAGAAGATCGAAACCGAAACTGCAGACCGTCCTGCTCGGGCTACCTTCAAAACAGCGAAAAAAGAAGATCGAAACCGAAACTGCAAACCGTCCTGCTCGGGCTACCTTCAAAACAGCGAAAAAAGAAGATCGAAACCGAAACTGCAAACCGTCCTGCTCGGGCTACCTTCAAAACAGCGAAAAAAGAAGATCGAAACCGAAACTGCAAACCGTCCTGCTCGGGCTACCTTCAAAACAGCGAAAAAAGAAGATCGAAACCGAAACTGCAAACCGTCCTGCTCGGGCTACCTTCAAAACAGCGAAAAAAGAAGATCGAAACCGAAACTGCAAACCGTCCTGCTCGGGCTACCTTCAAAACAGCGAAAAAAGAAGATCGAAACCGAAACTGCAAACCGCCCTGCTCGGGCTACCTTCACAACAGCGAAAAAAGAAGATCGAAACCGAAACTGCAAACCGTCCTGCTCGGGCTACCTTCAAAACAGCGAAAAAAGAAGATCGAAACCGAAACTGCAAACCGTCCTGCTCGGGCTACCTTCAAAACAGCGAAAAAAGAAGATCGAAACCGAAACTGCAAACCGTCCTGCTCGGGCTACCTTCAAAACAGCGAAAAAAGAAGATCGAAACCGAAACCGCAAACCGTCCTGCTCGGGCTACCTTCAAAACAGCAAAAAAAGAAGATCGAAACCGAAACTGCAAACCGTCCTGCTCGGGCTACCTTCACAACAGCGAAAAAAGAAGATCGAAACCGAAACTGCAAACCGCCCTGCTCGGGCTGCCTTCACAACAGCGAAAAAAGAAGATCGAAACCGAAACTGCAAACCGTGCTGCTCGGGCTACCTTCAAAACAGCGAAAAAAGAAGATCGAAACCGAAACTGCAAACCGTCCTGCTCGGGCTACCTTCAAAACAGCGAAAAAAGAAGATCGAAACCGAAACTGCAAACCGCCCTGCTCGGGCTACCTTCACAACAGCGAAAAAAGAAGATCGAAACCGAAACTGCAAACCGTCCTGCTCGGGCTACCTTCAAAACAGCGAAAAAAGAAGATCGAAACCGAAACTGCAAACCGTCCTGCTCGGGCTACCTTCAAAACAGCGAAAAAAGAAGATCGAAACCGAAACTGCAAACCGTGCTGCTCGGGCTACCTTCAAAACAGCGAAAAAAGAAGATCGAAACCGAAACTGCAAACCGTCCTGCTCGGGCTGCCTTCAAAACAGCGAAAAAAGAACATCGAAACCGAAACTGCAAACCGTCCTGCTCGGGCTACCTTCAAAACAGCGAAAAAAGAAGATCGAAACCGAAACTGCAAACCGTCCTGCTCGGGCTACCTTCACAACAGCGAAAAAAGAAGATCGAAACCGAAACTGCAAACCGTCCTGCTCGGGCTACCTTCAAAACAGCGAAAAAAAGAAGATCGAAACCGAAACTGCAAACCGTCCTGCTCGGGCTACCTTCACAACAGCGAAAAAAGAAGATCGAAACCGAAACTGCAAACCGTCCTGCTCGGGCTACCTTCAAAACAGCGAAAAAAGAAGATCGAAACCGAAACTGCAAACCGTCCTGCTCGGGCTACCTTCAAAACAGCGAAAAAAGAAGATCGAAACCGAAACTGCAAACCGTCCTGCTCGGGCTACCTTCAAAACAGCGAAAAAAGAAGATCGAAACCGAAACTGCAAACCGCCCTGCTCGGGCTACCTTCAAAACAGCGAAAAAAGAAGATCGAAACCGAAACTGCAAACCGTCCTGCTCGGGCTACCTTCAAAACAGCGAAAAAAGATCGAAACCGAAACTGCAAACCGTCCTGCTCGGGCTACCTTCAAAACAGCGAAAAAAAGAAGATCGAAACCGAAACTGCAGACCGTCCTGCTCGGGCTACCTTCAAAACAGCGAAAAAAGAAGATCGAAACCGAAACTGCAAACCGTCCTGCTCGGGCTACCTTCAAAACAGCGAAAAAAGAAGATCGAAACCGAAACTGCAAACCGTCCTGCTCGGGCTACCTTCAAAACAGCGAAAAAAGAAGATCGAAACCGAAACTGCAAACCGTCCTGCTCGGGCTACCTTCAAAACAGCGAAAAAAGAAGATCGAAACCGAAACTGCAAACCGTCCTGCTCGGGCTACCTTCAAAACAGCGAAAAAAGAAGATCGAAACCGAAACTGCAAACCGTCCTGCTCGGGCTACCTTCAAAACAGCGAAAAAAGAAGATCGAAACCGAAACTGCAAACCGCCCTGCTCGGGCTACCTTCACAACAGCGAAAAAAGAAGATCGAAACCGAAACTGCAAACCGTCCTGCTCGGGCTACCTTCAAAACAGCGAAAAAAGAAGATCGAAACCGAAACTGCAAACCGTCCTGCTCGGGCTACCTTCAAAACAGCGAAAAAAGAAGATCGAAACCGAAACTGCAAACCGTCCTGCTCGGGCTACCTTCAAAACAGCGAAAAAAGAAGATCGAAACCGAAACCGCAAACCGTCCTGCTCGGGCTACCTTCAAAACAGCGAAAAAAGAAGATCGAAACCGAAACTGCAAACCGTCCTGCTCGGGCTACCTTCACAACAGCGAAAAAAGAAGATCGAAACCGAAACTGCAAACCGCCCTGCTCGGGCTGCCTTCACAACAGCGAAAAAAGAAGATCGAAACCGAAACTGCAAACCGTGCTGCTCGGGCTACCTTCAAAACAGCGAAAAAAGAAGATCGAAACCGAAACTGCAAACCGTCCTGCTCGGGCTACCTTCAAAACAGCGAAAAAAGAAGATCGAAACCGAAACTGCAAACCGCCCTGCTCGGGCTACCTTCACAACAGCGAAAAAAGAAGATCGAAACCGAAACTGCAAACCGTCCTGCTCGGGCTACCTTCAAAACAGCGAAAAAAGAAGATCGAAACCGAAACTGCAAACCGTCCTGCTCGGGCTACCTTCAAAACAGCGAAAAAAGAAGATCGAAACCGAAACTGCAAACCGTGCTGCTCGGGCTACCTTCAAAACAGCGAAAAAAGAAGATCGAAACCGAAACTGCAAACCGTCCTGCTCGGGCTACCTTCAAAACAGCGAAAAAAGAACATCGAAACCGAAACTGCAAACCGTCCTGCTCGGGCTACCTTCAAAACAGCGAAAAAAGAAGATCGAAACCGAAACTGCAAACCGTCCTGCTCGGGCTACCTTCAAAACAGCGAAAAAAGAAGATCGAAACCGAAATTGCAAACCGTCCTGCGCGGGCTACTTTCAAAACAGCGAAAAAAAGCAGATCGAAACCGAAACTGCAAACCGTCCTGCTCGGGCTACCTTCAAAACAGCGAAAAAAGAAGATCGAAACCGAAACTGCAAACCGTCCTGCTCGGGCTACCTTCAAAACAGCGAAAAAAGAAGATCGAA
Organism: Amblyomma maculatum; assembly: GCF_055883805.1. NCBI lineage: Eukaryota > Metazoa > Arthropoda > Arachnida > Ixodida > Ixodidae > Amblyomma > Amblyomma maculatum. The sequence goes on from NC_139348.1 coordinate 6,661,028, forward strand.
ACCGAAACTGCAAACCGTCCTGCTCGGGCTACCTTCAAAACAGCGAAAAAAGAAGATCGAAACCGAAACTGCAAACCGTCCGGCGCGGGCTACCTTCAAAACAGCGAAAAAAGAAGATCGAAACCGAACCTGCAAACCGTCCGGCGCGGGCTACCTTAAAAACAGCGAAAAAAGAAGATCGAAACCGAAACTGCAAACCGTCCTGCTCGGGCTACTTTAAAAACAGCGAAAAAAGAAGATCGAAACCGAAACTGCAAACCGTCCTGCTCGGGCTACCTTCAAAACAGCGAAAAAAGAAGATCGAAACCGAAACTGCAAACCGTCCGGCGCGGGCTACTTTCAAAACAGCGAAAAAAGAAGATCGAAACCGGAACTGCAAACCGTCCTGCTCGGGCTACCTTCAAAACAGCGAAAAAAGAAGATCGAAACCGGAACTGCAAACCGTCCTGCTCGGGCTACCTTCAAAACAGCGAAAAAAGAAGATCGAAACCGAAACTGCAAACCGTCCTGCTCGGGCTACTTTCAAAACAGCGAAAAAGGAAGATCAAAACCGAAACTGCAAACCGTCCTGCTCGGGCTACTTTCAAAAAAACAGCGAAAAAAGAAGATCGAAACCGAAACTGCAAACCGTCCGGCGCGGGCTACTTTCAAAACAGCAAAAAAAGCAGATCGAAACAGAAACTGCAAACCGTCCTGCTCGGGCTACCTTCAAAACAGCGAAAAAAGAAGATCGAAACCGAAACTGCAAACCGTCCTGCTCGGGCTACCTTCAAAACAGCGAAAAAAAGAAGATCGAAACCGAAACTGCAGACCGTCCTGCTCGGGCTACCTTCAAAACAGCGAAAAAAAGAAGATCGAAACCGAAACTGCAAACCGTGCTGCTCGGGCTACCTTCAAAACAGCGAAAAAAGAAGATCGAAACCGAAACTGCAAACCGTCCGGCGCGGGCTACTTTCAAAACAGCAAAAAAAAGCAGATCGAAACCGAAACTGCAAACCGTCCTGCTCGGGCTACCTTCAAAACAGCGAAAAAAGAAGATCGAAACCGAAACTGCGAACCGTCCTGCTCGGGCTACCTTCAAAACAGCGAAAAAAGAAGATCGAAACCGAAACTGCAAACCGTGCTGCTCGGGCTACCTTCAAATAAGCGAAAAAAGAAGATCGAAACCGAAACTGCAAACCGTCCTGCTCGGGCTACCTTCAAAACAGCGAAAAAAGAAGATCGAAACCGAAACTGCAAACCGTCCGGCGCGGGCTACTTTCAAAACAGCAAAAAAAAGCAGATCGAAACCGAAACTGCTAACCGTCCTGCGTGGACTACCTTCAAAACAGCAAAAAAAAGCAGATCGAAACCGAAACTGCTACTGTCCTGCACGGGCTACTTTCAAAACAGCAAAAAAAGCAGATCGAAACAGAAACTGCAAACCGTCCTGCTCGGGCTACCTTCAAAACAGCGAAAAAAGAAGATCGAAACCGAAACTGCAAACCGTGCTGCTCGGGCTACCTTCAAAACAGCGAAAAAAGAAGATCGAAACCGAAACTGCAAACCGTCCTGCTCGGGCTACCTTCAAAACAGCGAAAAAAGAAGATCGAAACCGAAACTGCAAACCGCCCTGCTCGGGCTACCTTCACAACAGCGAAAAAAGAAGATCGAAACCGAAACTGCAAACCGTCCTGCTCGGGCTACCTTCAAAACAGCGAAAAAAGAACATCGAAACCGAAACTGCAAACCGTCCTGCTCGGGCTACCTTCAAAACAGTGAAAAAAGAAGATCGAAACCGAAACTGCAAACCGTCCTGCTCGGGCTACCTTCAAAACAGCGAAAAAAGAAGATCGAAACCGAAACTGCAAACCGTCCGGCGCGGGCTACCTTCAAAACAGCGAAAAAAGAAGATCGAAACCGAACCTGCAAACCGTCCGGCGCGGGCTACCTTCAAAACAGCGAAAAAAGAAGATCGAAACCGAAACTGCAAACCGTCCTGCTCGGGCTACTTTCAAAACAGCGAAAAAAGAAGATCGAAACCGAAACTGCAAACCGTCCTGCTGGCTACCTTCAAAACAGCGAAAAAAGAAGATCGAAACCGAAACTGCAAACCGTCCGGCGCGGGCTACTTTCAAAACAGCGAAAAAAGAAGATCGAAACCGGAAACTGCAAACCGTCCTGCTCGGGCTACTTCAAAACAGCGAAAAAAGAAGATCGAAACCGGAACTGCAAACCGTCCTGCTCGGGCTACCTTCAAAACAGCGAAAAAAGAAGATCGAAACCGAAACTGCAAACCGTCCTGCTCGGGCTACCTTTCAAAAACAGCGAAAAAGGAAGATCGAAACCGAAACTGCAAACCGTCCTGCTCAGGCTACTTTCAAAAAAACAGCGAAAAAGAAGATCGAAACCGAAACTGCAAACCGTCCGGCGCGGGCTACTTTCAAAAACAGCAAAAAAAAGCAGATCGAAACAGAAACTGCAAACCGTCCTGCTCGGGCTACCTTCAAAACAGCGAAAAAAGAAGATCGAAACCGAAACTGCAAACCGTCCTGCTCGGGCTACCTTCAAAACAGCGAAAAAAAGAAGATCGAAACCGAAACTGCAGACCGTCCTTCTCGGGCTACCTTCAAAACAGCGAAAAAAGAAGATCGAAACCGAAACTGCAAACCGTGCTGCTCGGGCTACCTTCAAAACAGCGAAAAAAGAAGATCGAAACCGAAACTGCAAACCGTCCTGCTCGGGCTACCTTCAAAACAGCGAAAAAAGAAGATCGAAACCGAAACTGCAAACCGTCCTGCTCGGGCTACCTTCAAAACAGCGAAAAAAAGAAGATCGAAACCGAAACTGCAAACCGTGCTGCTCGGGCTACCTTCAAATAAGCGAAAAAAGAAGATCGAAACCGAAACTGCAAACCGTCCTGCTCGGGCTACCTTCAAAACAGCGAAAAAAGAAGATCGAAACCGAAACTGCAAACCGTCCGGCGCGGGCTACCTTCAAAACAGCGAAAAAAGAAGATCGAAACCGAACCTGCAAACCGTCCGGCGCGGGCTACCTTCAAAACAGCGAAAAAAAGAAGATCGAAACCGAAACTGCAAACCGTCCTGCTCGGGCTACTTTCAAAACAGCGAAAAAAGAAGATCGAAACCGAAACTGCAAACCGTCCTGCTCGGGCTACCTTCAAAACAGCGAAAAAAGAAGATCGAAACCGAAACTGCAAACCGTCCGGCGCGGGCTACTTTCAAAACAGCGAAAAAAGAAGATCGAAACCGGAACTGCAAACCGTCCTGCTCGGGCTACCTTCAAAAACAGCGAAAAAAGAAGATCGAAACCGGAACTGCAAACCGTCCTGCTCGGGCTACCTTCAAAACAGCGAAAAAAGAAGATCGAAACCGAAACTGCAAACCGTCCTGCTCGGGCTACCTTCAAAACAGCGAAAAAAGAAGATCGAAACCGAAACTGCAAACCGTCCGGCGCGGGGCTACCTTCAAAACAGCGAAAAAAGAAGATCGAAACCGAAACTGCAAACCGTCCTGCTCGGGCTACTTTCAAAACAGCGAAAAAAGAAGATCGAAACCGAAACTGCAAACCGTCCTGCTCGGGCTACCTTCAAAACAGCGAAAAAAGAAGATCGAAACCGAAACTGCAAACCGTCCGGCGCGGGCTACTTTCAAAACAGCGAAAAAAGAAGATCGAAACCGGAACTGCAAACCGTCCTGCTCGGGCTACCTTCAAAACAGCGAAAAAAGAAGATCGAAACCGGAACTGCAAACCGTCCTGCTCGGGCTACCTTCAAAACAGCGAAAAAAGAAGATCGAAACCGAAACTGCAAAACCGTCCTGCTCGGGCTACCTTCAAAACAGCGAAAAAAGAAGATCGAAACCGAAACTGCAAACCGTGCTGCTCGGGCTACCTTCAAAACAGCGAAAAAAGAAGATCGAAACCGAAACTGCAAACCGTCCTGCTCGGGCTACCTTCAAAACAGCGAAAAAAGAAGATCGAAACCGAAACTGCAACCGTGCTGCTCGGGCTACCTTCAAATAAGCGAAAAAAGAAGATCGAAACCGAAACTGCAAACCGTCCTGCTCGGGCTACCTTCAAAACAGCGAAAAAAGAAGATCGAAACCGAAACTGCAAACCGTCCGGCGCGGGCTACTTTCAAAACAGCAAAAAAAAGCAGATCGAAACCGAAACTGCTAACCGTCCTGCGTGGACTACCTTCAAAACAGCAAAAAAAAGCAGATCGAAACCGAAACTGCTACTGTCCTGCGCGGGCTACTTTCAAAACAGCAAAAAAAGCAGATCGAAACAGAAACTGCAAACCGTCCTGCTCTGGCTACCTTCAAAACAGCGAAAAAAGAAGATCGAAACCGAATCTGCAAACCGTCCTGCTCGGGCTACCTTCAAAACAGCGAAAAAAAGAAGATCGAAACCGAAACTGCAGACCGTCCTGCTCGGGCTACCTTCAAAACAGCGAAAAAAGAAGATCGAAACCGAAACTGCAAACCGTGCTGCTCGGGCTACCTTCACAACAGCGAAAAAAGAAGATCGAAACCGAAACTGCAAACCGTGCTGCTCGGGCTACCTTCAAAACAGCGAAAAAAGAAGATCGAAACCGAAACTGCAAACCGTCCTGCTCGGGCTACCTTCAAACAGCGAAAAAAGAAGATCGAAACCGAAACTGCAAACCGTCCTGCTCGGGCTACCTTCAAAACAGCGAAAAAAGAAGATCGAAACCGAAACTGCAAACCGTCCTGCTCGGGCTACCTTCAAAACAGCGAAAAAAGAAGATCGAAACCGAAACTGCAAACCGTCCTGCTCGGGCTACCTTCAAAACAGCGAAAAAAGAAGATCGAAACCGAAACTGCAAACCGTCCTGCTCGGGCTACCTTCAAAACAGCGAAAAAAGAAGATCGAAACCGAAACTGCAAACCGTGCTGCTCGGGCTACCTTCAAAACAGCGAAAAAAAAGAAGATCGAAACCGAAACTGCAAACCGTCCTGCTCGGGCTACCTTCAAAACAGCGAAAAAAGGAAGATCGAAACCGAAACTGCAAACCGTCCTGCTCGGGCTACCTTCAAAACAGCGAAAAAAGAAGATCGAAACCGAAACTGCAAACCGTCCTGCTCGGGCTACCTTCACAACAGCGAAAAAAGAAGATCGAAACCGAAACTGCAAACCGTCCTGCTCGGGCTACCTTCAAAACAGCGAAAAAAAGAAGATCGAAACCGAAACTGCAAACCGTCCTGCTCGGGCTACCTTCACAACAGCGAAAAAAGAAGATCGAAACCGAAACTGCAAACCGTCCTGCTCGGGCTACCTTCAAAACAGCGAAAAAAGAAGATCGAAACCGAAACTGCAAACCGTCCTGCTCGGGCTACCTTCAAAACAGCGAAAAAAGAAGATCGAAACCGAAACTGCAAACCGTTCCTGCTCGGGCTACCTTCAAAACAGCGAAAAAAGAAGATCGAAACCGAACTGCAAACCGCCCTGCTCGGGCTACCTTCAAAACAGCGAAAAAAGAAGATCGAAACCGAAACTGCAAACCGTCCTGCTCGGGCTACCTTCAAAACAGCGAAAAAAGAAGATCGAAACCGAAACTGCAAACCGTCCTGCTCGGGCTACCTTCAAAACAGCGAAAAAAGAAGATCGAAACCGAAACTGCAGAACCGTCCTGCTCGGGCTACCTTCAAAACAGCGAAAAAAGAAGATCGAAACCGAAACTGCAAACCGTCCTGCTCGGGCTACCTTCAAAACAGCGAAAAAAGAAGATCGAAACCGAAACTGCAAACCGTCCTGCTCGGGCTACCTTCAAAACAGCGAAAAAAGAAGATCGAAACCGAAACTGCAAACCGTCCTGCTCGGGCTACCTTCAAAACAGCGAAAAAAGAAGATCGAAACCGAAACTGCAAACCGTCCTGCTCGGGCTACCTTCAAAACAGCGAAAAAAGAAGATCGAAACCGAAACTGCAAATCGTCCTGCTCGGGCTACCTTCAAAACAGCGAAAAAAAGAAGATCGAAACCGAAACTGCAAACCGTCCTGCTCGGGCTACCTTCAAAACAGCGAAAAAAGAAGATCGAAACCGAAACTGCAAACCGTGCCTGCTCGGGCTACCTTCAAAACAGCGAAAAAAGAAGATCGAAACCGAAACTGCAAACCGTCCTGCTCGGGCTACCTTCAAAACAGCGAAAAAAGAAGATCGAAACCGAAACTGCAAACCGTCCTGCTCGGGCTACCTTCAAAACAGCGAAAAAAGAAGATCGAAACCGAAACTGCAAACCGTCCTGCTCGGGCTACCTTCAAAACAGCGAAAAAAGAAGATCGAAACCGAAACTGCAAACCGTCCTGCTCGGGCTACCTTCAAAACAGCGAAAAAAAGAAGATCGAAACCGAAACTGCAAACCGTCCTGCTCGGGCTACCTTCACAACAGCGAAAAAAGAAGATCGAAACCGAAACTGCAAACCGTCCTGCTCGGGCTACCTTCAAAACAGCGAAAAAAGAAGATCGAAACCGAAACTGCAAACCGTCCTGCTCGGGCTACCTTCAAAACAGCGAAAAAAGAAGATCGAAACCGAAACTGCAAACCGTCCTGCTCGGGCTACCTTCAAAACAGCGAAAAAAGAAGATCGAAACCGAAACTGCAAACCGTCCTGCTCGGGCTACCTTCAAAACAGCGAAAAAAGAAGATCGAAACCGAAACTGCAAACCGTCCGGCGCGGGCTACCTTCAAAACAGCGAAAAAAGAAGATCGAAACCGAACCTGCAAACCGTCCGGCGCGGGCTACCTTAAAAACAGCGAAAAAAGAAGATCGAAACCGAAACTGCAAACCGTCCTGCTCGGGCTACTTTAAAAACAGCGAAAAAAGAAGATCGAAACCGAAACTGCAAACCGTCCTGCTCGGGCTACCTTCAAAACAGCGAAAAAAGAAGATCGAAACCGAAACTGCAAACCGTCCGGCGCGGGCTACTTTCAAAACAGCGAAAAAGAAGATCGAAACCGGAACTGCAAACCGTCCTGCTCGGGCTACCTTCAAAACAGCGAAAAAAGAAGATCGAAACCGAACTGCAAACCGTCCTGCTCGGGCTACCTTCAAAACAGCGAAAAAAGAAGATCGAAACCGAAACTGCAAACCGTCCTGCTCGGGCTACTTTCAAAACAGCGAAAAAGGAAGATCAAAACCGAAACTGCAAACCGTCCTGCTCGGGCTACTTTCAAAAAAACAGCGAAAAAAGAAGATCGAAACCGAAACTGCAAACCGTCCGGCGCGGGCTACTTTCAAAACAGCAAAAAAAGCAGATCGAAACAGAAACTGCAAACCGTCCTGCTCGGGCTACCTTCAAAACAGCGAAAAAAGAAGATCGAAACCGAAACTGCAAACCGTCCTGCTCGGGCTACCTTCAAAACAGCGAAAAAAAGAAGATCGAAACCGAAACTGCAGACCGTCCTGCTCGGGCTACCTTCAAAACAGCGAAAAAAAGAAGATCGAAACCGAAACTGCAAACCGTGCTGCTCGGGCTACCTTCAAAACAGCGAAAAAAGAAGATCGAAACCGAAACTGCAAACCGTCCGGCGCGGGCTACTTTCAAAACAGCAAAAAAAAAGCAGATCGAAACCGAAACTGCAAACCGTCCTGCTCGGGCTACCTTCAAAACAGCGAAAAAAGAAGATCGAAACCGAAACTGCGAACCGTCCTGCTCGGGCTACCTTCAAAACAGCGAAAAAAGAAGATCGAAACCGAAACTGCAAACCGTGCTGCTCGGGCTACCTTCAAATAAGCGAAAAAAGAAGATCGAAACCGAAACTGCAAACCGTCCTGCTCGGGCTACCTTCAAAACAGCGAAAAAAGAAGATCGAAACCGAAACTGCAAACCGTCCGGCGCGGCTACTTTCAAAACAGCAAAAAAAAGCAGATCGAAACCGAAACTGCTAACCGTCCTGCGTGGACTACCTTCAAAACAGCAAAAAAAAGCAGATCGAAACCGAAACTGCTACTGTCCTGCACGGGCTACTTTCAAAACAGCAAAAAAAGCAGATCGAAACAGAAACTGCAAACCGTCCTGCTCGGGCTACCTTCAAAACAGCGAAAAAAGAAGATCGAAACCGAAACTGCAAACCGTGCTGCTCGGGCTACCTTCAAAACAGCGAAAAAAGAAGATCGAAACCGAAACTGCAAACCGTCCTGCTCGGGCTACCTTCAAAACAGCGAAAAAAGAAGATCGAAACCGAAACTGCAAACCGCCCTGCTCGGGCTACCTTCACAACAGCGAAAAAAGAAGATCGAAACCGAAACTGCAAACCGTCCTGCTCGGGCTACCTTCAAAACAGCGAAAAAAGAACATCGAAACCGAAACTGCAAACCGTCCTGCTCGGGCTACCTTCAAAACAGTGAAAAAAGAAGATCGAAACCGAAACTGCAAACCGTCCTGCTCGGGCTACCTTCAAAACAGCGAAAAAAGAAGATCGAAACCGAAACTGCAAACCGTCCGGCGCGGGCTACCTTCAAAACAGCGAAAAAAGAAGATCGAAACCGAACCTGCAAACCGTCCGGCGCGGGCTACCTTCAAAACAGCGAAAAAAGAAGATCGAAACCGAAACTGCAAACCGTCCTGCTCGGGCTACTTTCAAAACAGCGAAAAAAGAAGATCGAAACCGAAACTGCAAACCGTCCTGCTCGGGCTACCTTCAAAACAGCGAAAAAAGAAGATCGAAACCGAAACTGCAAACCGTCCGGCGCGGGCTACTTTCAAAACAGCGAAAAAAGAAGATCGAAACCGGAACTGCAAACCGTCCTGCTCGGGCTACCTTCAAAACAGCGAAAAAAGAAGATCGAAACCGGAACTGCAAACCGTCCTGCTCGGGCTACCTTCAAAACAGCGAAAAAAGAAGATCGAAACCGAAACTGCAAACCGTCCTGCTCGGGCTACTTTCAAAACAGCGAAAAAGGAAGATCGAAACCGAAACTGCAAACCGTCCTGCTCAGGCTACTTTCAAAAAAACAGCGAAAAAAGAAGATCGAAACCGAAACTGCAAACCGTCCGGCGCGGGCTACTTTCAAAACAGCAAAAAAAGCAGATCGAAACAGAAACTGCAAACCGTCCTGCTCGGGCTACCTTCAAAACAGCGAAAAAAGAAGATCGAAACCGAAACTGCAAACCGTCCTGCTCGGGCTACCTTCAAAACAGCGAAAAAAAGAAGATCGAAACCGAAACTGCAGACCGTCCTTCTCGGGCTACCTTCAAAACAGCGAAAAAAGAAGATCGAAACCGAAACTGCAAACCGTGCTGCTCGGGCTACCTTCAAAACAGCGAAAAAAGAAGATCGAAACCGAAACTGCAAACCGTCCTGCTCGGGCTACCTTCAAAACAGCGAAAAAAGAAGATCGAAACCGAAACTGCAAACCGTCCTGCTCGGGCTACCTTCAAAACAGCGAAAAAAGAAGATCGAAACCGAAACTGCAAACCGTGCTGCTCGGGCTACCTTCAAATAAGCGAAAAAAGAAGATCGAAACCGAAACTGCAAACCGTCCTGCTCGGGCTACCTTCAAAACAGCGAAAAAAGAAGATCGAAACCGAAACTGCAAACCGTCCGGCGCGGGCTACCTTCAAAACAGCGAAAAAAGAAGATCGAAACCGAACCTGCAAACCGTCCGGCGCGGGCTACCTTCAAAACAGCGAAAAAAGAAGATCGAAACCGAAACTGCAAACCGTCCTGCTCGGGCTACTTTCAAAACAGCGAAAAAAGAAGATCGAAACCGAAACTGCAAACCGTCCTGCTCGGGCTACCTTCAAAACAGCGAAAAAAGAAGATCGAAACCGAAACTGCAAACCGTCCGGCGCGGGCTACTTTCAAAACAGCGAAAAAAGAAGATCGAAACCGGAACTGCAAACCGTCCTGCTCGGGCTACCTTCAAAACAGCGAAAAAAGAAGATCGAAACCGGAACTGCAAACCGTCCTGCTCGGGCTACCTTCAAAACAGCGAAAAAAGAAGATCGAAACCGAAACTGCAAACCGTCCTGCTCGGGCTACCTTCAAAACAGCGAAAAAAGAAGATCGAAACCGAAACTGCAAACCGTCCGGCGCGGGCTACCTTCAAAACAGCGAAAAAAGAAGATCGAAACCGAAACTGCAAACCGTCCTGCTCGGGCTACTTTCAAAACAGCGAAAAAAGAAGATCGAAACCGAAACTGCAAACCGTCCTGCTCGGGCTACCTTCAAAACAGCGAAAAAAGAAGATCGAAACCGAAACTGCAAACCGTCCGGCGCGGGCTACTTTCAAAACAGCGAAAAAAGAAGATCGAAACCGGAACTGCAAACCGTCCTGCTCGGGCTACCTTCAAAACAGCGAAAAAAGAAGATCGAAACCGGAACTGCAAACCGTCCTGCTCGGGCTACCTTCAAAACAGCGAAAAAAGAAGATCGAAACCGAAACTGCAAACCGTCCTGCTCGGGCTACCTTCAAAACAGCGAAAAAAGAAGATCGAAACCGAAACTGCAAACCGTGCTGCTCGGGCTACCTTCAAAACAGCGAAAAAAGAAGATCGAAACCGAAACTGCAAACCGTCCTGCTCGGGCTACCTTCAAAACAGCGAAAAAAGAAGATCGAAACCGAAACTGCAAACCGTGCTGCTCGGGCTACCTTCAAATAAGCGAAAAAAGAAGATCGAAACCGAAACTGCAAACCGTCCTGCTCGGGCTACCTTCAAAACAGCGAAAAAAGAAGATCGAAACCGAAACTGCAAACCGTCCGGCGCGGGCTACTTTCAAAACAGCAAAAAAAAGCAGATCGAAACCGAAACTGCTAACCGTCCTGCGTGGACTACCTTCAAAACAGCAAAAAAAAGCAGATCGAAACCGAAACTGCTACTGTCCTGCGCGGGCTACTTTCAAAACAGCAAAAAAAGCAGATCGAAACAGAAACTGCAAACCGTCCTGCTCGGGCTACCTTCAAAACAGCGAAAAAAGAAGATCGAAACCGAATCTGCAAACCGTCCTGCTCGGGCTACCTTCAAAACAGCGAAAAAAAGAAGATCGAAACCGAAACTGCAGACCGTCCTGCTCGGGCTACCTTCAAAACAGCGAAAAAAGAAGATCGAAACCGAAACTGCAAACCGTGCTGCTCGGGCTACCTTCACAACAGCGAAAAAAGAAGATCGAAACCGAAACTGCAAACCGTGCTGCTCGGGCTACCTTCAAAACAGCGAAAAAAGAAGATCGAAACCGAAACTGCAAACCGTCCTGCTCGGGCTACCTTCAAAACAGCGAAAAAAGAAGATCGAAACCGAAACTGCAAACCGTCCTGCTCGGGCTACCTTCAAAACAGCGAAAAAAGAAGATCGAAACCGAAACTGCAAACCGTCCTGCTCGGGCTACCTTCAAAACAGCGAAAAAAGAAGATCGAAACCGAAACTGCAAACCGTCCTGCTCGGGCTACCTTCAAAACAGCGAAAAAAGAAGATCGAAACCGAAACTGCAAACCGTCCTGCTCGGGCTACCTTCAAAACAGCGAAAAAAGAAGATCGAAACCGAAACTGCAAACCGTGCTGCTCGGGCTACCTTCAAAACAGCGAAAAAAAGAAGATCGAAACCGAAACTGCAAACCGTCCTGCTCGGGCTACCTTCAAAACAGCGAAAAAAGAAGATCGAAACCGAAACTGCAAACCGTCCTGCTCGGGCTACCTTCAAAACAGCGAAAAAAGAAGATCGAAACCGAAACTGCAAACCGTCCTGCTCGGGCTACCTTCACAACAGCGAAAAAAGAAGATCGAAACCGAAACTGCAAACCGTCCTGCTCGGGCTACCTTCAAAACAGCGAAAAAAAAGAAGATCGAAACCGAAACTGCAAACCGTCCTGCTCGGGCTACCTTCACAACAGCGAAAAAAGAAGATCGAAACCGAAACTGCAAACCGTCCTGCTCGGGCTACCTTCAAAACAGCGAAAAAAGAAGATCGAAACCGAAACTGCAAACCGTCCTGCTCGGGCTACCTTCAAAACAGCGAAAAAAGAAGATCGAAACCGAAACTGCAAACCGTCCTGCTCGGGCTACCTTCAAAACAGCGAAAAAAGAAGATCGAAACCGAAACTGCAAACCGCCCTGCTCGGGCTACCTTCAAAACAGCGAAAAAAGAAGATCGAAACCGAAACTGCAAACCGTCCTGCTCGGGCTACCTTCAAAACAGCGAAAAAAGAAGATCGAAACCGAAACTGCAAACCGTCCTGCTCGGGCTACCTTCAAAACAGCGAAAAAAAGAAGATCGAAACCGAAACTGCAGACCGTCCTGCTCGGGCTACCTTCAAAACAGCGAAAAAAGAAGATCGAAACCGAAACTGCAAACCGTCCTGCTCGGGCTACCTTCAAAACAGCGAAAAAAGTAGATCGAAACCGAAACTGCAAACCGTCCTGCTCGGGCTACCTTCAAAACAGCGAAAAAAGAAGATCGAAACCGAAACTGCAAACCGTCCTGCTCGGGCTACCTTCAAAACAGCGAAAAAAGAAGATCGAAACCGAAACTGCAAACCGTCCTGCTCGGGCTACCTTCAAAACAGCGAAAAAAGAAGATCGAAACCGAAACTGCAAATCGTCCTGCTCGGGCTACCTTCAAAACAGCGAAAAAAGAAGATCGAAACCGAAACTGCAAACCGTCCTGCTCGGGCTACCTTCAAAACAGCGAAAAAAGAAGATCGAAACCGAAACTGCAAACCGTGCTGCTCGGGCTACCTTCAAAACAGCGAAAAAAAGAAGATCGAAACCGAAACTGCAAACCGTCCTGCTCGGGCTACCTTCAAAACAGCGAAAAAAGAAGATCGAAACCGAAACTGCAAACCGTCCTGCTCGGGCTACCTTCAAAACAGCGAAAAAAGAAGATCGAAACCGAAACTGCAAACCGTCCTGCTCGGGCTACCTTCACAACAGCGAAAAAAGAAGATCGAAACCGAAACTGCAAACCGTCCTGCTCGGGCTACCTTCAAAACAGCGAAAAAAAGAAGATCGAAACCGAAACTGCAAACCGTCCTGCTCGGGCTACCTTCACAACAGCGAAAAAAGAAGATCGAAACCGAAACTGCAAACCGTCCTGCTCGGGCTACCTTCAAAACAGCGAAAAAAGAAGATCGAAACCGAAACTGCAAACCGTCCTGCTCGGGCTACCTTCAAAACAGCGAAAAAAGAAGATCGAAACCGAAACTGCAAACCGTCCTGCTCGGGCTACCTTCAAAACAGCGAAAAAAGAAGATCGAAACCGAAACTGCAAACCGCCCTGCTCGGGCTACCTTCAAAACAGCGAAAAAAGAAGATCGAAACCGAAACTGCAAACCGTCCTGCTCGGGCTACCTTCAAAACAGCGAAAAAAGAAGATCGAAACCGAAACTGCAAACCGTCCTGCTCGGGCTACCTTCAAAACAGCGAAAAAAAGAAGATCGAAACCGAAACTGCAGACCGTCCTGCTCGGGCTACCTTCAAAACAGCGAAAAAAGAAGATCGAAACCGAAACTGCAAACCGTCCTGCTCGGGCTACCTTCAAAACAGCGAAAAAAGAAGATCGAAACCGAAACTGCAAACCGTCCTGCTCGGGCTACCTTCAAAACAGCGAAAAAAGAAGATCGAAACCGAAACTGCAAACCGTCCTGCTCGGGCTACCTTCAAAACAGCGAAAAAAGAAGATCGAAACCGAAACTGCAAACCGTCCTGCTCGGGCTACCTTCAAAACAGCGAAAAAAGAAGATCGAAACCGAAACTGCAAACCGTCCTGCTCGGGCTACCTTCAAAACAGCGAAAAAAGAAGATCGAAACCGAAACTGCAAACCGCCCTGCTCGGGCTACCTTCACAACAGCGAAAAAAGAAGATCGAAACCGAAACTGCAAACCGTCCTGCTCGGGCTACCTTCAAAACAGCGAAAAAAGAAGATCGAAACCGAAACTGCAAACCGTCCTGCTCGGGCTACCTTCAAAACAGCGAAAAAAGAAGATCGAAACCGAAACTGCAAACCGTCCTGCTCGGGCTACCTTCAAAACAGCGAAAAAAGAAGATCGAAACCGAAACCGCAAACCGTCCTGCTCGGGCTACCTTCAAAACAGCAAAAAAAGAAGATCGAAACCGAAACTGCAAACCGTCCTGCTCGGGCTACCTTCACAACAGCGAAAAAAGAAGATCGAAACCGAAACTGCAAACCGCCCTGCTCGGGCTGCCTTCACAACAGCGAAAAAAGAAGATCGAAACCGAAACTGCAAACCGTGCTGCTCGGGCTACCTTCAAAACAGCGAAAAAAGAAGATCGAAACCGAAACTGCAAACCGTCCTGCTCGGGCTACCTTCAAAACAGCGAAAAAAGAAGATCGAAACCGAAACTGCAAACCGCCCTGCTCGGGCTACCTTCACAACAGCGAAAAAAGAAGATCGAAACCGAAACTGCAAACCGTCCTGCTCGGGCTACCTTCAAAACAGCGAAAAAAGAAGATCGAAACCGAAACTGCAAACCGTCCTGCTCGGGCTACCTTCAAAACAGCGAAAAAAGAAGATCGAAACCGAAACTGCAAACCGTGCTGCTCGGGCTACCTTCAAAACAGCGAAAAAAGAAGATCGAAACCGAAACTGCAAACCGTCCTGCTCGGGCTGCCTTCAAAACAGCGAAAAAAGAACATCGAAACCGAAACTGCAAACCGTCCTGCTCGGGCTACCTTCAAAACAGCGAAAAAAGAAGATCGAAACCGAAACTGCAAACCGTCCTGCTCGGGCTACCTTCACAACAGCGAAAAAAGAAGATCGAAACCGAAACTGCAAACCGTCCTGCTCGGGCTACCTTCAAAACAGCGAAAAAAAGAAGATCGAAACCGAAACTGCAAACCGTCCTGCTCGGGCTACCTTCACAACAGCGAAAAAAGAAGATCGAAACCGAAACTGCAAACCGTCCTGCTCGGGCTACCTTCAAAACAGCGAAAAAAGAAGATCGAAACCGAAACTGCAAACCGTCCTGCTCGGGCTACCTTCAAAACAGCGAAAAAAGAAGATCGAAACCGAAACTGCAAACCGTCCTGCTCGGGCTACCTTCAAAACAGCGAAAAAAGAAGATCGAAACCGAAACTGCAAACCGCCCTGCTCGGGCTACCTTCAAAACAGCGAAAAAAGAAGATCGAAACCGAAACTGCAAACCGTCCTGCTCGGGCTACCTTCAAAACAGCGAAAAAAGATCGAAACCGAAACTGCAAACCGTCCTGCTCGGGCTACCTTCAAAACAGCGAAAAAAAGAAGATCGAAACCGAAACTGCAGACCGTCCTGCTCGGGCTACCTTCAAAACAGCGAAAAAAGAAGATCGAAACCGAAACTGCAAACCGTCCTGCTCGGGCTACCTTCAAAACAGCGAAAAAAGAAGATCGAAACCGAAACTGCAAACCGTCCTGCTCGGGCTACCTTCAAAACAGCGAAAAAAGAAGATCGAAACCGAAACTGCAAACCGTCCTGCTCGGGCTACCTTCAAAACAGCGAAAAAAGAAGATCGAAACCGAAACTGCAAACCGTCCTGCTCGGGCTACCTTCAAAACAGCGAAAAAAGAAGATCGAAACCGAAACTGCAAACCGTCCTGCTCGGGCTACCTTCAAAACAGCGAAAAAAGAAGATCGAAACCGAAACTGCAAACCGCCCTGCTCGGGCTACCTTCACAACAGCGAAAAAAGAAGATCGAAACCGAAACTGCAAACCGTCCTGCTCGGGCTACCTTCAAAACAGCGAAAAAAGAAGATCGAAACCGAAACTGCAAACCGTCCTGCTCGGGCTACCTTCAAAACAGCGAAAAAAGAAGATCGAAACCGAAACTGCAAACCGTCCTGCTCGGGCTACCTTCAAAACAGCGAAAAAAGAAGATCGAAACCGAAACCGCAAACCGTCCTGCTCGGGCTACCTTCAAAACAGCGAAAAAAGAAGATCGAAACCGAAACTGCAAACCGTCCTGCTCGGGCTACCTTCACAACAGCGAAAAAAGAAGATCGAAACCGAAACTGCAAACCGCCCTGCTCGGGCTGCCTTCACAACAGCGAAAAAAGAAGATCGAAACCGAAACTGCAAACCGTGCTGCTCGGGCTACCTTCAAAACAGCGAAAAAAGAAGATCGAAACCGAAACTGCAAACCGTCCTGCTCGGGCTACCTTCAAAACAGCGAAAAAAGAAGATCGAAACCGAAACTGCAAACCGCCCTGCTCGGGCTACCTTCACAACAGCGAAAAAAGAAGATCGAAACCGAAACTGCAAACCGTCCTGCTCGGGCTACCTTCAAAACAGCGAAAAAAGAAGATCGAAACCGAAACTGCAAACCGTCCTGCTCGGGCTACCTTCAAAACAGCGAAAAAAGAAGATCGAAACCGAAACTGCAAACCGTGCTGCTCGGGCTACCTTCAAAACAGCGAAAAAAGAAGATCGAAACCGAAACTGCAAACCGTCCTGCTCGGGCTACCTTCAAAACAGCGAAAAAAGAACATCGAAACCGAAACTGCAAACCGTCCTGCTCGGGCTACCTTCAAAACAGCGAAAAAAGAAGATCGAAACCGAAACTGCAAACCGTCCTGCTCGGGCTACCTTCAAAACAGCGAAAAAAGAAGATCGAAACCGAAATTGCAAACCGTCCTGCGCGGGCTACTTTCAAAACAGCGAAAAAAAGCAGATCGAAACCGAAACTGCAAACCGTCCTGCTCGGGCTACCTTCAAAACAGCGAAAAAAGAAGATCGAAACCGAAACTGCAAACCGTCCTGCTCGGGCTACCTTCAAAACAGCGAAAAAAGAAGATCGAAACCGAAACTGCAAACCGTCCTGCTCGGGCTACCTTCAAAACAGCGAAAAAAGAAGATCGAAACCGAAACTGCAAACCGTCCGGCGCGGGCTACCTTCAAAACAGCGAAAAAAGAAGATCGAAACCGAACCTGCAAACCGTCCGGCGCGGGCTACCTTAAAAACAGCGAAAAAAGAAGATCGAAACCGAAACTGCAAACCGTCCTGCTCGGGCTACTTTAAAAACAGCGAAAAAAGAAGATCGAAACCGAAACTGCAAACCGTCCTGCTCGGGCTACCTTCAAAACAGCGAAAAAAGAAGATCGAAACCGAAACTGCAAACCGTCCGGCGCGGGCTACTTTCAAAACAGCGAAAAAAGAAGATCGAAACCGGAACTGCAAACCGTCCTGCTCGGGCTACCTTCAAAACAGCGAAAAAAGAAGATCGAAACCGGAACTGCAAACCGTCCTGCTCGGGCTACCTTCAAAACAGCGAAAAAAGAAGATCGAAACCGAAACTGCAAACCGTCCTGCTCGGGCTACTTTCAAAACAGCGAAAAAGGAAGATCAAAACCGAAACTGCAAACCGTCCTGCTCGGGCTACTTTCAAAAAAACAGCGAAAAAAGAAGATCGAAACCGAAACTGCAAACCGTCCGGCGCGGGCTACTTTCAAAACAGCAAAAAAAGCAGATCGAAACAGAAACTGCAAACCGTCCTGCTCGGGCTACCTTCAAAACAGCGAAAAAAGAAGATCGAAACCGAAACTGCAAACCGTCCTGCTCGGGCTACCTTCAAAACAGCGAAAAAAAGAAGATCGAAACCGAAACTGCAGACCGTCCTGCTCGGGCTACCTTCAAAACAGCGAAAAAAAGAAGATCGAAACCGAAACTGCAAACCGTGCTGCTCGGGCTACCTTCAAAACAGCGAAAAAAGAAGATCGAAACCGAAACTGCAAACCGTCCGGCGCGGGCTACTTTCAAAACAGCAAAAAAAAGCAGATCGAAACCGAAACTGCAAACCGTCCTGCTCGGGCTACCTTCAAAACAGCGAAAAAAGAAGATCGAAACCGAAACTGCGAACCGTCCTGCTCGGGCTACCTTCAAAACAGCGAAAAAAGAAGATCGAAACCGAAACTGCAAACCGTGCTGCTCGGGCTACCTTCAAATAAGCGAAAAAAGAAGATCGAAACCGAAACTGCAAACCGTCCTGCTCGGGCTACCTTCAAAACAGCGAAAAAAGAAGATCGAAACCGAAACTGCAAACCGTCCGGCGCGGGCTACTTTCAAAACAGCAAAAAAAAGCAGATCGAAACCGAAACTGCTAACCGTCCTGCGTGGACTACCTTCAAAACAGCAAAAAAAAGCAGATCGAAACCGAAACTGCTACTGTCCTGCACGGGCTACTTTCAAAACAGCAAAAAAAGCAGATCGAAACAGAAACTGCAAACCGTCCTGCTCGGGCTACCTTCAAAACAGCGAAAAAAGAAGATCGAAACCGAAACTGCAAACCGTGCTGCTCGGGCTACCTTCAAAACAGCGAAAAAAGAAGATCGAAACCGAAACTGCAAACCGTCCTGCTCGGGCTACCTTCAAAACAGCGAAAAAAGAAGATCGAAACCGAAACTGCAAACCGCCCTGCTCGGGCTACCTTCACAACAGCGAAAAAAGAAGATCGAAACCGAAACTGCAAACCGTCCTGCTCGGGCTACCTTCAAAACAGCGAAAAAAGAACATCGAAACCGAAACTGCAAACCGTCCTGCTCGGGCTACCTTCAAAACAGTGAAAAAAGAAGATCGAAACCGAAACTGCAAACCGTCCTGCTCGGGCTACCTTCAAAACAGCGAAAAAAGAAGATCGAAACCGAAACTGCAAACCGTCCGGCGCGGGCTACCTTCAAAACAGCGAAAAAAGAAGATCGAAACCGAACCTGCAAACCGTCCGGCGCGGGCTACCTTCAAAACAGCGAAAAAAGAAGATCGAAACCGAAACTGCAAACCGTCCTGCTCGGGCTACTTTCAAAACAGCGAAAAAAGAAGATCGAAACCGAAACTGCAAACCGTCCTGCTCGGGCTACCTTCAAAACAGCGAAAAAAGAAGATCGAAACCGAAACTGCAAACCGTCCGGCGCGGGCTACTTTCAAAACAGCGAAAAAAGAAGATCGAAACCGGAACTGCAAACCGTCCTGCTCGGGCTACCTTCAAAACAGCGAAAAAAGAAGATCGAAACCGGAACTGCAAACCGTCCTGCTCGGGCTACCTTCAAAACAGCGAAAAAAGAAGATCGAAACCGAAACTGCAAACCGTCCTGCTCGGGCTACTTTCAAAACAGCGAAAAAGGAAGATCGAAACCGAAACTGCAAACCGTCCTGCTCAGGCTACTTTCAAAAAAACAGCGAAAAAAGAAGATCGAAACCGAAACTGCAAACCGTCCGGCGCGGGCTACTTTCAAAACAGCAAAAAAAGCAGATCGAAACAGAAACTGCAAACCGTCCTGCTCGGGCTACCTTCAAAACAGCGAAAAAAGAAGATCGAAACCGAAACTGCAAACCGTCCTGCTCGGGCTACCTTCAAAACAGCGAAAAAAAGAAGATCGAAACCGAAACTGCAGACCGTCCTTCTCGGGCTACCTTCAAAACAGCGAAAAAAGAAGATCGAAACCGAAACTGCAAACCGTGCTGCTCGGGCTACCTTCAAAACAGCGAAAAAAGAAGATCGAAACCGAAACTGCAAACCGTCCTGCTCGGGCTACCTTCAAAACAGCGAAAAAAGAAGATCGAAACCGAAACTGCAAACCGTCCTGCTCGGGCTACCTTCAAAACAGCGAAAAAAGAAGATCGAAACCGAAACTGCAAACCGTGCTGCTCGGGCTACCTTCAAATAAGCGAAAAAAGAAGATCGAAACCGAAACTGCAAACCGTCCTGCTCGGGCTACCTTCAAAACAGCGAAAAAAGAAGATCGAAACCGAAACTGCAAACCGTCCGGCGCGGGCTACCTTCAAAACAGCGAAAAAAGAAGATCGAAACCGAACCTGCAAACCGTCCGGCGCGGGCTACCTTCAAAACAGCGAAAAAAGAAGATCGAAACCGAAACTGCAAACCGTCCTGCTCGGGCTACTTTCAAAACAGCGAAAAAAGAAGATCGAAACCGAAACTGCAAACCGTCCTGCTCGGGCTACCTTCAAAACAGCGAAAAAAGAAGATCGAAACCGAAACTGCAAACCGTCCGGCGCGGGCTACTTTCAAAACAGCGAAAAAAGAAGATCGAAACCGGAACTGCAAACCGTCCTGCTCGGGCTACCTTCAAAACAGCGAAAAAAGAAGATCGAAACCGGAACTGCAAACCGTCCTGCTCGGGCTACCTTCAAAACAGCGAAAAAAGAAGATCGAAACCGAAACTGCAAACCGTCCTGCTCGGGCTACCTTCAAAACAGCGAAAAAAGAAGATCGAAACCGAAACTGCAAACCGTGCTGCTCGGGCTACCTTCAAAACAGCGAAAAAAGAAGATCGAAACCGAAACTGCAAACCGTCCTGCTCGGGCTACCTTCAAAACAGCGAAAAAAGAAGATCGAAACCGAAACTGCAAACCGTGCTGCTCGGGCTACCTTCAAATAAGCGAAAAAAGAAGATCGAAACCGAAACTGCAAACCGTCCTGCTCGGGCTACCTTCAAAACAGCGAAAAAAGAAGATCGAAACCGAAACTGCAAACCGTCCGGCGCGGGCTACTTTCAAAACAGCAAAAAAAAGCAGATCGAAACCGAAACTGCTAACCGTCCTGCGTGGACTACCTTCAAAACAGCAAAAAAAAGCAGATCGAAACCGAAACTGCTACTGTCCTGCGCGGGCTACTTTCAAAACAGCAAAAAAAGCAGATCGAAACAGAAACTGCAAACCGTCCTGCTCGGGCTACCTTCAAAACAGCGAAAAAAGAAGATCGAAACCGAATCTGCAAACCGTCCTGCTCGGGCTACCTTCAAAACAGCGAAAAAAAGAAGATCGAAACCGAAACTGCAGACCGTCCTGCTCGGGCTACCTTCAAAACAGCGAAAAAAGAAGATCGAAACCGAAACTGCAAACCGTGCTGCTCGGGCTACCTTCAAAACAGCGAAAAAGGAAGATCAAAACCGAAACTGAAAACCGTCCTGCTCGGGCTACCTTCAAAACAGCGAAAAAAGAAGATCGAAACCGAAACTGCAAACCGTCCTGCTCGGGCTACCTTCAAAACAGCGAAAAAAGAAGATCGAAACCGAAACTGCAAACCGTGCTGCTCGGGCTACCTTCAAATAAGCGAAAAAAGAAGATCGAAACCGAAACTGCAAACCGTCCTGCTCGGGCTACCTTCAAAACAGCGAAAAAAGAAGATCGAAACCGAAACTGCAAACCGTCCGGCGCGGGCTACTTTCAAAACAGCAAAAAAAAGCAGATCGAAACCGAAACTGCTAACCGTCCTGCGCGGGCTACCTTCAAAACAGCAAAAAAAGCAGATCGAAACCGAAACTGCTAACCGTCCTGCGCGGGCTACTTTCAAAACAGCAAAAAAAGCAGATCGAAACCGAAACTGCTAGCCGTCCCGCGCGGGCTACCTTCAAAACAGCAAAAAAAGCAGATCGAAACCGAAATTCTACTGTCCTGCGCGGGCTACTTTCAAAACAGCAAAAAAAGAAGATCGAAACCGAAACTGCAAACCGTCCGGCGCGGGCTACTTTCAAAACAGCAAAAAAAGCAGATCGAAACAGAAACTGCAAGCCGTGCTGCGCGGGCTACTTTCAAAACAGCGAAAAAGGCAGATCGAAACCGAAACTGCAAACCGTCCTGCTCGGGCCACCTTCAAAAGAGCGAAAAAAGAAGATCGAGACCGAAACTGCAAACCGTCCTGCTCGGGCCACCTTCAAAAGAGCGAAAAAAGAAGATCGAGACCGAAACTGCAAACCGTCCTGCTCGGGCCACCTTCAAAAGAGCGAAAAAAGAAGATCGAGACCGAAACTGCAAACCGTCCTGCTCGGGCCACCTTCAAAACAGCGGAAAAAGAAGATCGAAACTGAAACTGCAAACCGTGCTGCTCGGGCCACCTTCAAAACAGCGAAAAAAGAAGATCGAAACCGAAACTGCAAACCGTGCTGCTCGGGCCACCTTCAAAACAGCGAAAAAAGAAGATCGAAACCGAAACTGCAAACCGTGCTGCTCGGGCCACCTTCAAAACAGCGAAAAAAGAAGATCGAAACCGAAACTTCAAACCGTCCTGCTCGGGCCACCTTCAAAACAGCGAAAAAAGAAGATCGAAACCGAAACTGTAAACCGTGCTGCTCGGGCTACCTTCAAAACAGCGAAAAAAGAAGATCGAAACCGAAACTGCAAACCGTCCTGCTCGGGCTACCTTCAAAACAGCGAAAAAAGAAGATCGAAACCGAAACTGCAAACCGTCCTGCTCGGGCTACCTTCAAAACAGCGAAAAAAGAAGATAGAAACCGAAACTGCAAACCGTCCTGCTCGGGCTACCTTAAAAACAGCGAAAATAGAAGATCGAACCCGAAACTGCAAACCGTGCTGCTCGGGCTACCTTCAAAACAGCGAAAAAAGAAGATCGAAACCGAAACTGCAAACCGTCCTGCTCGGGCTACCTTCAAAACAGCGAAAAAAGAAGATCGAAACCGAAACTGCAAACCGTCCTGCTCGGGCTACCTTAAAAACAGCAAAAATAGAAGATCGAACCCGAAACTGCAAACCGTGCTGCTCGGGCTACCTTCAAAACAGCGAAAAAAGAAGATCGAAACCGAAACTGCAAACCGTCCTGCTCGGGCTACCTTCAAAACAGCGAAAAAAGAACATCGAAACCGAAACTGCAAACCGTCCTGCTCGGGCTACCTTCAAAACAGCGAAAAAAGAAGATCGAAACCGAAACTGCAAACCGTCCTGCTCGGGCTACCTTCAAAACAGCGAAAAAAGATCGAAACCGAAACTGCAAACCGTCCTGCTCGGGCTACTTTCAAAACAGCGAAAAAAGAAGATCGAAACCGAAACTGCAAACCGTCCTGCTCGGGCTACCTTCAAAACAGCGAAAAAAGAAGATCGAAACCGAAACTGCAAACCGTCCTGCTCGGGCTACCTTCAAAACAGCGAAAAAAGAAGATCGAAACCGAAACCGCAAACCGTCCTGCTCGGGCTACCTTCAAAACAGCGAAAAAAGAAGATCGAAACCGAAACTGCAAACCGTCCTGCTCGGGCTACCTTCACAACAGCGAAAAAAGAAGATCGAAACCGAAACTGCAAACCGCCCTGCTCGGGCTGCCTTCACAACAGCGAAAAAAGAAGATCGAAACCGAAACTGCAAACCGTGCTGCTCGGGCTACCTTCAAAACAGCGAAAAAAGAAGATCGAAACCGAAACTGCAAACCGTCCTGCTCGGGCTACCTTCAAAACAGCGAAAAAAGAAGATCGAAACCGAAACTGCAAACCGCCCTGCTCGGGCTACCTTCACAACAGCGAAAAAAGAAGATCGAAACCGAAACTGCAAACCGTCCTGCTCGGGCTACCTTCAAAACAGCGAAAAAAGAAGATCGAAACCGAAACTGCAAACCGTCCTGCTCGGGCTACCTTCAAAACAGCGAAAAAAGAAGATCGAAACCGAAACTGCAAACCGTGCTGCTCGGGCTACCTTCAAAACAGCGAAAAAAGAAGATCGAAACCGAAACTGCAAACCGTCCTGCTCGGGCTACCTTCAAAACAGCGAAAAAAGAACATCGAAACCGAAACTGCAAACCGTCCTGCTCGGGCTACCTTCAAAACAGCGAAAAAAGAAGATCGAAACCGAAACTGCAAACCGTCCTGCTCGGGCTACCTTCAAAACAGCGAAAAAAGAAGATCGAAACCGAAATTGCAAACCGTCCTGCGCGGGCTACTTTCAAAACAGCGAAAAAAAGCAGATCGAAACCGAAACTGCAAACCGTCCTGCTCGGGCTACCTTCAAAACAGCGAAAAAAGAAGATCGAAACCGAAACTGCAAACCGTCCTGCTCGGGCTACCTTCAAAACAGCGAAAAAAGAAGATCGAAACCGAAACTGCAAACCGTCCTGCTCGGGCTACCTTCAAAACAGCGAAAAAAGAAGATCGAAACCGAAACTGCAAACCGTCCGGCGCGGGCTACCTTCAAAACAGCGAAAAAAGAAGATCGAAACCGAACCTGCAAACCGTCCGGCGCGGGCTACCTTAAAAACAGCGAAAAAAGAAGATCGAAACCGAAACTGCAAACCGTCCTGCTCGGGCTACTTTAAAAACAGCGAAAAAAGAAGATCGAAACCGAAACTGCAAACCGTCCTGCTCGGGCTACCTTCAAAACAGCGAAAAAAGAAGATCGAAACCGAAACTGCAAACCGTCCGGCGCGGGCTACTTTCAAAACAGCGAAAAAAGAAGATCGAAACCGGAACTGCAAACCGTCCTGCTCGGGCTACCTTCAAAACAGCGAAAAAAGAAGATCGAAACCGGAACTGCAAACCGTCCTGCTCGGGCTACCTTCAAAACAGCGAAAAAAGAAGATCGAAACCGAAACTGCAAACCGTCCTGCTCGGGCTACTTTCAAAACAGCGAAAAAGGAAGATCAAAACCGAAACTGCAAACCGTCCTGCTCGGGCTACTTTCAAAAAAACAGCGAAAAAAGAAGATCGAAACCGAAACTGCAAACCGTCCGGCGCGGGCTACTTTCAAAACAGCAAAAAAAGCAGATCGAAACAGAAACTGCAAACCGTCCTGCTCGGGCTACCTTCAAAACAGCGAAAAAAGAAGATCGAAACCGAAACTGCAAACCGTCCTGCTCGGGCTACCTTCAAAACAGCGAAAAAAAGAAGATCGAAACCGAAACTGCAGACCGTCCTGCTCGGGCTACCTTCAAAACAGCGAAAAAAAGAAGATCGAAACCGAAACTGCAAACCGTGCTGCTCGGGCTACCTTCAAAACAGCGAAAAAAGAAGATCGAAACCGAAACTGCAAACCGTCCGGCGCGGGCTACTTTGAAAACAGCAAAAAAAAGCAGATCGAAACCGAAACTGCAAACCGTCCTGCTCGGGCTACCTTCAAAACAGCGAAAAAAGAAGATCGAAACCGAAACTGCGAACCGTCCTGCTCGGGCTACCTTCAAAACAGCGAAAAAAGAAGATCGAAACCGAAACTGCAAACCGTGCTGCTCGGGCTACCTTCAAATAAGCGAAAAAAGAAGATCGAAACCGAAACTGCAAACCGTCCTGCTCGGGCTACCTTCAAAACAGCGAAAAAAGAAGATCGAAACCGAAACTGCAAACCGTCCGGCGCGGGCTACTTTCAAAACAGCAAAAAAAAGCAGATCGAAACCGAAACTGCTAACCGTCCTGCGTGGACTACCTTCAAAACAGCAAAAAAAAGCAGATCGAAACCGAAACTGCTACTGTCCTGCACGGGCTACTTTCAAAACAGCAAAAAAAGCAGATCGAAACAGAAACTGCAAACCGTCCTGCTCGGACTACCTTCAAAACAGCGAAAAAAGAAGATCGAAACCGAAACTGCAAACCGTGCTGCTCGGGCTACCTTCAAAACAGCGAAAAAAGAAGATCGAAACCGAAACTGCAAACCGTCCTGCTCGGGCTACCTTCAAAACAGCGAAAAAAGAAGATCGAAACCGAAACTGCAAACCGCCCTGCTCGGGCTACCTTCACAACAGCGAAAAAAGAAGATCGAAACCGAAACTGCAAACCGTCCTGCTCGGGCTACCTTCAAAACAGCGAAAAAAGAACATCGAAACCGAAACTGCAAACCGTCCTGCTCGGGCTACCTTCAAAACAGTGAAAAAAGAAGATCGAAACCGAAACTGCAAACCGTCCTGCTCGGGCTACCTTCAAAACAGCGAAAAAAGAAGATCGAAACCGAAACTGCAAACCGTCCGGCGCGGGCTACCTTCAAAACAGCGAAAAAAGAAGATCGAAACCGAACCTGCAAACCGTCCGGCGCGGGCTACCTTCAAAACAGCGAAAAAAGAAGATCGAAACCGAAACTGCAAACCGTCCTGCTCGGGCTACTTTCAAAACAGCGAAAAAAGAAGATCGAAACCGAAACTGCAAACCGTCCTGCTCGGGCTACCTTCAAAACAGCGAAAAAAGAAGATCGAAACCGAAACTGCAAACCGTCCGGCGCGGGCTACTTTCAAAACAGCGAAAAAAGAAGATCGAAACCGGAACTGCAAACCGTCCTGCTCGGGCTACCTTCAAAACAGCGAAAAAAGAAGATCGAAACCGGAACTGCAAACCGTCCTGCTCGGGCTACCTTCAAAACAGCGAAAAAAGAAGATCGAAACCGAAACTGCAAACCGTCCTGCTCGGGCTACTTTCAAAACAGCGAAAAAGGAAGATCGAAACCGAAACTGCAAACCGTCCTGCTCAGGCTACTTTCAAAAAAACAGCGAAAAAAGAAGATCGAAACCGAAACTGCAAACCGTCCGGCGCGGGCTACTTTCAAAACAGCAAAGAAAGCAGATCGAAACAGAAACTGCAAACCGTCCTGCTCGGGCTACCTTCAAAACAGCGAAAAAAGAAGATCGAAACCGAAACTGCAAACCGTCCTGCTCGGGCTACCTTCAAAACAGCGAAAAAAAGAAGATCGAAACCGAAACTGCAGACCGTCCTTCTCGGGCTACCTTCAAAACAGCGAAAAAAGAAGATCGAAACCGAAACTGCAAACCGTGCTGCTCGGGCTACCTTCAAAACAGCGAAAAAAGAAGATCGAAACCGAAACTGCAAACCGTCCTGCTCGGGCTACCTTCAAAACAGCGAAAAAAGAAGATCGAAACCGAAACTGCAAACCGTCCTGCTCGGGCTACCTTCAAAACAGCGAAAAAAGAAGATCGAAACCGAAACTGCAAACCGTGCTGCTCGGGCTACCTTCAAATAAGCGAAAAAAGAAGATCGAAACCGAAACTGCAAACCGTCCTGCTCGGGCTACCTTCAAAACAGCGAAAAAAGAAGATCGAAACCGAAACTGCAAACCGTCCGGCGCGGGCTACTTTCAAAACAGCAAAAAAAAGCAGATCGAAACCGAAACTGCTAACCGTCCTGCGTGGACTACCTTCAAAACAGCAAAAAAAAGCAGATCGAAACCGGAACTGCTACTGTCCTGCGCGGGCTACTTTCAAAACAGCAAAAAAAGCAGATCGAAACAGAAACTGCAAACCGTCCTGCTCGGGCTACCTTCAAAACAGCGAAAAAAGAAGATCGAAACCGAAACTGCAAACCGTGCTGCTCGGGCTACCTTCAAAACAGCGAAAAAAGAAGATCGAAACCGAAACTGCAAACCGTCCTGCTCGGGCTACCTTCAAAACAGCGAAAAAAGAAGATCGAAACCGAAACTGCAAACCGCCCTGCTCGGGCTACCTTCACAACAGCGAAAAAAGAAGATCGAAACCGAAACTGCAAACCGTCCTGCTCGGGCTACCTTCAAAACAGCGAAAAAAGAAGATCGAAACCGAAACTGCAAACCGTCCTGCTCGGGCTACCTTCAAAACAGCGAAAAAAGAAGATCGAAACCGAAACTGCAAACCGTGCTGCTCGAGCTACCTTCAAAACAGCGAAAAAAGAAGATCGAAACCGAAACTGCAAACCGTCCTGCTCGGGCTACCTTCAAAACAGCGAAAAAAGAACATCGAAACCGAAACTGCAAACCGTCCTGCTCGGGCTACCTTCAAAACAGCGAAAAAAGAAGATCGAAACCGAAACTGCAAACCGTCCTGCTCGGGCTACCTTCAAAAAACAGCGAAAAAAGAAGATCGAAACCGAAATTGCAAACCGTCCTGCGCGGGCTACTTTCAAAACAGCGAAAAAAAGCAGATCGAAACCGAAACTGCAAACCGTCCTGCTCGGGCTACCTTCAAAACAGCGAAAAAAGAAGATCGAAACCGAAACTGCAAACCCTCCTGCTCGGGCTACCTTCAAAACAGCGAAAAAAGAAGATCGAAACCGAAACTGCAAACCGTCCTGCTCGGGCTACCTTCAAAACAGCGAAAAAAGAAGATCGAAACCGAAACTGCAAACCGTCCGGCGCGGGCTACCTTCAAAACAGCGAAAAAAGAAGATCGAAACCGAACCTGCAAACCGTCCGGCGCGGGCTACCTTCAAAACAGCGAAAAAAGAAGATCGAAACCGAAACTGCAAACCGTCCTGCTCGGGCTACTTTCAAAACAGCGAAAAAAGAAGATCGAAACCGAAACTGCAAACCGTCCTGCTCGGGCTACCTTCAAAACAGCGAAAAAAGAAGATCGAAACCGAAACTGCAAACCGTCCGGCGCGGGCTACTTTCAAAACAGCGAAAAAAGAAGATCGAAACCGGAACTGCAAACCGTCCTGCTCGGGCTACCTTCAAAACAGCGAAAAAAGAAGATCGAAACCGGAACTGCAAACCGTCCTGCTCGGGCTACCTTCAAAACAGCGAAAAAAGAAGATCGAAACCGAAACTGCAAACCGTCCTGCTCGGGCTACCTTCAAAACAGCGAAAAAAGAAGATCGAAACCGAAACTGCAAACCGTGCTGCTCGGGCTACCTTCAAAACAGCGAAAAAAGAAGATCGAAACCGAAACTGCAAACCGTCCTGCTCGGGCTACCTTCAAAACAGCGAAAAAAGAAGATCGAAACCGAAACTGCAAACCGTGCTGCTCGGGCTACCTTCAAATAAGCGAAAAAAGAAGATCGAAACCGAAACTGCAAACCGTCCTGCTCGGGCTACCTTCAAAACAGCGAAAAAAGAAGATCGAAACCGAAACTGCAAACCGTCCGGCGCGGGCTACTTTCAAAACAGCAAAAAAAAGCAGATCGAAACCGAAACTGCTAACCGTCCTGCGTGGACTACCTTCAAAACAGCAAAAAAAAGCAGATCGAAACCGAAACTGCTACTGTCCTGCGCGGGCTACTTTCAAAACAGCAAAAAAAGCAGATCGAAACAGAAACTGCAAACCGTCCTGCTCGGGCTACCTTCAAAACAGCGAAAAAAGAAGATCGAAACCGAATCTGCAAACCGTCCTGCTCGGGCTACCTTCAAAACAGCGAAAAAAAGAAGATCGAAACCGAAACTGCAGACCGTCCTGCTCGGGCTACCTTCAAAACAGCGAAAAAAGAAGATCGAAACCGAAACTGCAAACCGTGCTGCTCGGGCTACCTTCAAAACAGCGAAAAAGGAAGATCGAAACCGAAACTGAAAACCGTCCTGCTCGGGCTACCTTCAAAACAGCGAAAAAAGAAGATCGAAACCGAAACTGCAAACCGTCCTGCTCGGGCTACCTTCAAAACAGCGAAAAAAGAAGATCGAAACCGAAACTGCAAACCGTGCTGCTCGGGCTACCTTCAAATAAGCGAAAAAAGAAGATCGAAACCGAAACTGCAAACCGTCCTGCTCGGGCTACCTTCAAAACAGCGAAAAAAGAAGATCGAAACCGAAACTGCAAACCGTCCGGCGCGGGCTACTTTCAAAACAGCAAAAAAAAGCAGATCGAAACCGAAACTGCTAACCGTCCTGCGCGGGCTACCTTCAAAACAGCAAAAAAAGCAGATCGAAACCGAAACTGCTAACCGTCCTGCGCGGGCTACTTTCAAAACAGCAAAAAAAGCAGATCGAAACCGAAACTGCTAGCCGTCCCGCGCGGGCTACCTTCAAAACAGCAAAAAAAGCAGATCGAAACCGAAATTCTACTGTCCTGCGCGGGCTACTTTCAAAACAGCAAAAAAAGAAGATCGAAACCGAAACTGCAAACCGTCCGGCGCGGGCTACTTTCAAAACAGCAAAAAAAGCAGATCGAAACAGAAACTGCAAGCCGTGCTGCGCGGGCTACTTTCAAAACAGCGAAAAAGGCAGATCGAAACCGAAACTGCAAACCGTCCTGCTCGGGCCACCTTCAAAAGAGCGAAAAAAGAAGATCGAGACCGAAACTGCAAACCGTCCTGCTCGGGCCACCTTCAAAAGAGCGAAAAAAGAAGATCGAGACCGAAACTGCAAACCGTCCTGCTCGGGCCACCTTCAAAAGAGCGAAAAAAGAAGATCGAGACCGAAACTGCAAACCGTCCTGCTCGGGCCACCTTCAAAACAGCGGAAAAAGAAGATCGAAACTGAAACTGCAAACCGTGCTGCTCGGGCCACCTTCAAAACAGCGAAAAAAGAAGATCGAAACCGAAACTGCAAACCGTGCTGCTCGGGCCACCTTCAAAACAGCGAAAAAAGAAGATCGAAACCGAAACTGCAAACCGTGCTGCTCGGGCCACCTTCAAAACAGCGAAAAAAGAAGATCGAAACCGAAACTTCAAACCGTCCTGCTCGGGCCACCTTCAAAACAGCGAAAAAAGAAGATCGAAACCGAAACTGTAAACCGTGCTGCTCGGGCTACCTTCAAAACAGCGAAAAAAGAAGATCGAAACCGAAACTGCAAACCGTCCTGCTCGGGCTACCTTCAAAACAGCGAAAAAAGAAGATCGAAACCGAAACTGCAAACCGTCCTGCTCGGGCTACCTTCAAAACAGCGAAAAAAGAAGATCGAAACCGAAACTGCAAACCGTCCTGCTCGGGCTACCTTAAAAACAGCGAAAATAGAAGATCGAACCCGAAACTGCAAACCGTGCTGCTCGGGCTACCTTCAAAACAGCGAAAAAAGAAGATCGAAACCGAAACTGCAAACCGTCCTGCTCGGGCTACCTTCAAAACAGCGAAAAAAGAAGATCGAAACCGAAACTGCAAACCGTCCTGCTCGGGCTACCTTAAAAACAGCGAAAATAGAAGATCGAACCCGAAACTGCAAACCGTGCTGCTCGGGCTACCTTCAAAACAGCGAAAAAAGAAGATCGAAACCGAAACTGCAAACCGTCCTGCTCGGGCTACCTTCAAAACAGCGAAAAAAGAACATCGAAACCGAAACTGCAAACCGTCCTGCTCGGGCTACCTTCAAAACAGCGAAAAAAGAAGATCGAAACCGAAACTGCAAACCGTCCTGCTCGGGCTACCTTCAAAACAGCGAAAAAAGAAGATCGAAACCGAAACTGCAAACCGTCCTGCTCGGGCTACCTTCAAAACAGCGAAAAAAGAAGATCGAAACCGAAACTGCAAAGTGTCCTGCTCGGGCTACCTTCAAAACAGCGAAAAAAGAAGATCGAAACCGAAACTGCACACCGTGCTGCTCGGGCTACCTTCAAAACAGCGAAAAAAGAAGATCGAAACCGAAACTGCAAACCGTCCTGCTCGGGCTACCTTCAAAACAGCGAAAAAAGAAGATCGAAACCGAAACTGCAAACCGTCCTGCTCGGGCTACCTTCAAAACAGCGAAAAAAGATCGAAACCGAAACTGCAAACCGTCCTGCTCGGGCTACTTTCAAAACAGCGAAAAAAGAAGATCGAAACCGAAACTGCAAACCGTCCTGGTCGGGCTACCTTCAAAACAGCGAAAAAAGAAGATCGAAACCGAAACTGCAAACCGTCCTGCTCGGGCTACCTTCAAAACAGCGAAAAAAGATCGAAACCGAAACTGCAAACCGTCCTGCTCGGGCTACCTTCAAAACAGCGAAAAAAGAAGATCGAAACCGAAACTGCAAACCGTCCTGCTCGGGCTACCTTCAAAACAGCGAAAAAAGAAGATCGAAACCGAAACTGCAAACCTTCCTGCTCGGGCTACTTTCAAAACAGCGAAAAAAGAAGATCAAAACCGAAACTGCAAACCGTCCTGCTCGGGCTACTTTCAAAACAGCGAAAAAAGAAGATCGAAACCGAAACTGCAAACTGTCCTGCTCGGGCTACCTTCAAAACAGCGAAAAAAGAAGATCGAAACCGAAACTGCAAACCGTCCTGCTCGGGCTACCTTCAAAACAGCGAAAAAAGAAGATCGAAACCGAAACTGCAAACCGTCCTGCTCGGGCTACTTTCAAAACAGCGAAAAAAGAAGATCGAAACCGAAACTGCAAACCGTCCTGCTCGGGCTACCTTCAAAACAGCGAAAAAAGAAGATCGAAACCGAAACTGCAAACCGTCCTGCTCGGGCTACCTTCAAAACAGCGAAAAAAGATCGAAACCGAAACTGCAAACCGTCCTGCTCGGGCTACCTTCAAAACAGCGAAAAAAGAAGATCGAAACCGAAACTGCAAACCGTCCTGCTCGGGCTACCTTCAAAACAGCGAAAAAAGAAGATCGAAACCGAAACTGCAAACCGTCCTCCTCGGGCTACTTTCAAAACAGCGAAAAAAGAAGATCGAAACCGAAACTGCAAACCGTCCTGCTCGGGCTACCTTCAAAACAGCGAAAAAAGAAGATCGAAACCGAAACTGCAAACTGTCCTGCTCGGGCTACCTTCAAAACAGCGAAAAAAGAAGATCGAAACCGAAACTGCAAACCGTCCTGCTCGGGCTACTTTCAAAACAGCGAAAAAAGAAGATCGAAACCGAAACTGCAAACCGTCCTGCTCGGGCTACTTTCAAAACAGCGAAAAAAGAAGATCGAAACCGAAACTGCAAACCGTCCGGCGCGGGCTACTTTCAAAACAGCGAAAAATGAAGATCGAAACAGAAACTGCAAACCGTCCTGTGCGGGCTACTTTCAAAACAGCGAAAAATGAAGATCGAAACCGAAACTGCAAACCGTCCGGCGCGGGCTACTTTCAAAACAGCAAAAAAAAACAGATCGAAACCGAAACTGCAAACCGTCCGGCGCGAGCTACTTTCAAAACAGCGAAAAATGAAGATCGAAACCGAAACTGCAAACCGTCCGGCGCGGGCTACTTTCAAAACAGCAAAAAAAAAGCTGATCGAAACCGGAACTGCTAACCGTCCTGCGCGGGCTACCTTCAAAACAGCGAAAAAAGAAGATCGAAACCGAAACTGCAAACCGTCCGGCGCGGGCTACCTTCAAAACAGCAAGAGAAGCAGATCGAAACCGAAACTGCAAACCGTCCTGCGCGGGCTACCTTCAAAACAGCAAAAAAAGCAGATCGAAACCGAAACTGCTAACCGTCCTGCGCGGGCTACCTTCAAAACAGCACAAAAAGAAGATCGAAACCGAAACTGCTAACCGTCCTGCGCGGGCTACTTTCAAAACAGCAAAAAAAGCAGATCGAAACCGAAACTGCAAACCGTCCTGCTCGGGCTACCTTCAAAACAGCGAAAAAAGAAGATCGAAACCGAAACTGCAAACCGTACTGCTCGGGCTACCTTCAAAACAGCGAAAAAAGAAGATCGAAACCGAAACTGCAAACCGTGCTGCTCGGGCTACCTTCAAAACAGCGAAAAAAGAAGATCGAAACCGAAACTGCAAACCGTCCTGCTCGGGCTACCTTCAAAACAGCGAAAAAAGAACATCGAAACCGAAACTGCAAACCGTCCTGCTCGGGCTACCTTCAAAACAGCGAAAAAAGAAGATCGAAACCGAAACTGCAAACCGTCCTGCTCGGGCTACCTTCAAAACAGCGAAAAAAGAAGATCGAAACCGAAATTGCAAACCGTCCTGCGCGGGCTACTTTCAAAACAGCGAAAAAAAGCAGATCGAAACCGAAACTGCAAACCGTCCGGCGCGGGCTACCTTCAAAACAGCGAAAAAAAGCAGATCGAAACCGAAACTGCAAACCGTCCGGCGCGGGCTACCTTCAAAACAGGGAAAAAAAGCAGATCGAAACCGAAACTGCAAACCGTCCGGCGCGGGCTACCTTCAAAACAGCGAAAAAAGTAGATCGAAACCGAAACTGCAAACCGCCCGGCGCGGGCTACCTTCAAAAGAGCAAAAAAAGAAGATCCAAACCGAAACTGCAAACCGTGCTGCTCGGGCTACCTTCAAAACAGCGAAAAAAGATCAAAACCGAAACTGCAAACCGTGCTGCTCGGGCTACCTTCAAAACAGCAAAAAAAGAAGATCGAAACCGAAACTGCAAACCGTCCTGCTCGGGCTACCTTCAAAACAGCGAAAAAAGAAGATCGAAACCGAAACTGCAAAGTGTCCTGCTCGGGCTACCTTCAAAACAGCGAAAAAAGAAGATCGAAACCGAAACTGCACACCGTACTGCTCGGGCTACCTTCAAAACAGCGAAAAAAGAAGATCGAAACCGAAACTGCAAACCGTGCTGCTCGGGCTACCTTCAAAACAGCGAAAAAAGAAGATCGAAACCGAAACTGCAAACCGTCCTGCTCGGGCTACCTTCAAAACAGCGAAAAAAGAAGATCGAAACCGAAACTGCAAACCGTCCTGCTCGGGCTACCTTCAAAACAGCGAAAAAAGAAGATCGAAACCGAAACTGCAAACCGTGCTGCTCGGGCTACCTTCAAAACAGCGAAAAAAGAAGATCGAAACCGAAACTGCAAACCGTCCTGCTCGGGCTACCTTCAA
This sequence comes from Amblyomma maculatum, assembly GCF_055883805.1. Taxonomy (NCBI): domain Eukaryota; kingdom Metazoa; phylum Arthropoda; class Arachnida; order Ixodida; family Ixodidae; genus Amblyomma; species Amblyomma maculatum. The sequence goes on from NC_139348.1 coordinate 6,695,106, forward strand.
AACAGCGAAAAAAGAAGATCGAAACCGAAACTGCAAACCGCCCTGCTCGGGCTACCTTCACAACAGCGAAAAAAGAACATCGAAACCGAAACTGCAAACCGTCCTGCTCGGGCTACCTTCAAAACAGCGAAAAAAGAAGATCGAAACCGAAACTGCACACCGTACTGCTCGGGCTACCTTCAAAACAGCGAAAAAAGAAGATCGAAACCGAAACTGCAAACCGCCCTGCTCGGGCTACCTTCACAACAGCGAAAAAAGAAGATCGAAACCGAAACTGCAAACCGTCCGGCGCGGGCTACCTTCAAAACAGCGAAAAAAGAAGATCGAAACCGAAACTGCACACCGTACTGCTCGGGCTACCTTCAAAACAGCGAAAAAAGAAGATCGAAACCGAAACTGCAAACCGCCCTGCTCGGGCTACCTTCACAACAGCGAAAAAAGAAGATCGAAACCGAAACTGCAAACCGTCCTGCTCGGGCTACCTTCAAAACAGCGAAAAAAGAAGATCGAAACCGAAACTGCAAACCGTCCTGCTCGGGCTACCTTCAAAACAGCGAAAAAAGAAGATCGAAACCGAAACTGCAAACCGTGCTGCTCGGGCTACCTTCAAAACAGCGAAAAAAGAAGATCGAAACCGAAACTGCAAACCGTCCTGCTCGGGCTACCTTCAAAACAGCGAAAAAAGAACATCGAAACCGAAACTGCAAACCGTCCTGCTCGGGCTACCTTCAAAACAGCGAAAAAAGAAGATCGAAACCGAAACTGCAAACCGTCCTGCTCGGGCTACCTTCAAAACAGCGAAAAAAGAAGATCGAAACCGAAACTGCACACCGTACTGCTCGGGCTACCTTCAAAACAGCGAAAAAAGAAGATCGAAACCGAAACTGCAAACCGTCCTGCTCGGGCTACCTTCAAAACAGCGAAAAAAGAAGATCGAAACCGAAACTGCACACCGTACTGCTCGGGCTACCTTCAAAACAGCGAAAAAAGAAGATCGAAACCGAAACTGCAAACCGCCCTGCTCGGGCTACCTTCACAACAGCGAAAAAAGAAGATCGAAACCGAAACTGCAAACCGTCCTGCTCGGGCTACCTTCAAAACAGCGAAAAAAGAAGATCGAAACCGAAACTGCAAACCGTCCTGCTCGGGCTACCTTCAAAACAGCGAAAAAAGAAGATCGAAACCGAAACTGCAAACCGTGCTGCTCGGGCTACCTTCAAAACAGCGAAAAAAGAAGATCGAAACCGAAACTGCAAACCGTCCTGCTCGGGCTACCTTCAAAACAGCGAAAAAAGAACATCGAAACCGAAACTGCAAACCGTCCTGCTCGGGCTACCTTCAAAACAGCGAAAAAAGAAGATCGAAACCGAAACTGCAAACCGTCCTGCTCGGGCTACCTTCAAAACAGCGAAAAAAGAAGATCGAAACCGAAATTGCAAACCGTCCTGCGCGGGCTACTTTCAAAACAGCGAAAAAAAGCAGATCGAAACCGAAACTGCAAACCGTCCTGCTCGGGCTACCTTCAAAACAGCGAAAAAAGAAGATCGAAACCGAAACTGCAAACCGTCCTGCTCGGGCTACCTTCAAAACAGCGAAAAAAGAAGATCGAAACCGAAACTGCAAACCGTCCTGCTCGGGCTACCTTCAAAACAGCGAAAAAAGAAGATCGAAACCGAAACTGCAAACCGTCCGGCGCGGGCTACCTTCAAAACAGCGAAAAAAGAAGATCGAAACCGAACCTGCAAACCGTCCGGCGCGGGCTACCTTCAAAACAGCGAAAAAAGAAGATCGAAACCGAAACTGGAAACCGTCCTGCTCGGGCTACTTTCAAAACAGCGAAAAAAGAAGATCGAAACCGAAACTGCAAACCGTCCTGCTCGGGCTACCTTCAAAACAGCGCAAAAAGAAGATCGAAACCGAAACTGCAAACCGTCCGGCGCGGGCTACTTTCAAAACAGCGAAAAAAGAAGATCGAAACCGGAACTGCAAACCGTCCTGCTCGGGCTACCTTCAAAACAGCGAAAAAAGAAGATCGAAACCGGAACTGCAAACCGTCCTGCTCGGGCTACCTTCAAAACAGCGAAAAAAGAAGATCGAAACCGAAACTGCAAACCGTCCTGCTCGGGCTACTTTCAAAACAGCGAAAAAAGAAGATCGAAACCGAAACTGCAAACCGTCCTGCTCGGGCTACTTTCAAAAAAACAGCGAAAAAAGAAGATCGAAACCGAAACTGCAAACCGTCCGGCGCGGGCTACTTTCAAAACAGCAAAAAAAGCAGATCGAAACAGAAACTGCAAACCGTCCTGCTCGGGCTACCTTCAAAACAGCGAAAAAAGAAGATCGAAACCGAAACTGCAAACCGTCCTGCTCGGGCTACCTTCAAAACAGCGAAAAAAAGAAGATCGAAACCGAAACTGCAGACCGTCCTGCTCGGGCTACCTTCAAAACAGCGAAAAAAGAAGATCGAAACCGAAACTGCAAACCGTGCTGCTCGGGCTACCTTCAAAACAGCGAAAAAAGAAGATCGAAACCGAAACTGCAAACCGTCCTGCTCGGGCTACCTTCAAAACAGCGAAAAAAGAAGATCGAAACCGAAACTGCAAACCGTCCTGCTCGGGCTACCTTCAAAACAACGAAAAAAGAAGATCGAAACCGAAACTGCAAACCGTCCTGCTCGGGCTACCTTCAAAACAGCGAAAAAAGAAGATCGAAACCGAAACTGCAAACCGTGCTGCTCGGGCTACCTTCAAAACAGCGAAAAAAGAAGATCGAAACCGAAACTGCAAACCGTCCTGCTCGGGCTACCTTCAAAACAGCGAAAAAAGAAGATCGAAACCGAAACTGCAAACCGCCCTGCTCGGGCTACCTTCACAACAGCGAAAAAAGAAGATCGAAACCGAAACTGCAAACCGTCCTGCTCGGGCTACCTTCAAAACAGCGAAAAAAGAAGATCGAAACCGAAACTGCAAACCGTCCTGCTCGGGCTACCTTCAAAACAGCGAAAAAAGAAGATCGAAACCGAAACTGCAAACCGTGCTGCTCGGGCTACCTTCAAAACAGCGAAAAAAGAAGATCGAAACCGAAACTGCAAACCGTCCTGCTCGGGCTACCTTCAAAACAGCGAAAAAAGAACATCGAAACCGAAACTGCAAACCGTCCTGCTCGGGCTACCTTCAAAACAGCGAAAAAAGAAGATCGAAACCGAAACTGCAAACCGTCCTGCTCGGGCTACCTTCAAAACAGCGAAAAAAGAAGATCGAAACCGAAATTGCAAACCGTCCTGCGCGGGCTACTTTCAAAACAGCGAAAAAAAGCAGATCGAAACCGAAACTGCAAACCGTCCTGCTCGGGCTACCTTCAAAACAGCGAAAAAAGAAGATCGAAACCGAAACTGCAAACCGTCCTGCTCGGGCTACCTTCAAAACAGCGAAAAAAGAAGATCGAAACCGAAACTGCAAACCGTCCTGCTCGGGCTACCTTCAAAACAGCGAAAAAAGAAGATCGAAACCGAAACTGCAAACCGTCCGGCGCGGGCTACCTTCAAAACAGCGAAAAAAGAAGATCGAAACCGAACCTGCAAACCGTCCGGCGCGGGCTACCTTCAAAACAGCGAAAAAAGAAGATCGAAACCGAAATTGCAAACCGTCCTGCGCGGGCTACTTTCAAAACAGCGAAAAAAAGCAGATCGAAACCGAAACTGCAAACCGTCCTGCTCGGGCTACCTTCAAAACAGCGAAAAAAGAAGATCGAAACCGAAACTGCAAACCGTCCTGCTCGGGCTACCTTCAAAACAGCGAAAAAAGAAGATCGAAACCGAAACTGCAAACCGTCCTGCTCGGGCTACCTTCAAAACAGCGAAAAAAGAAGATCGAAACCGAAACTGCAAACCGTCCGGCGCGGGCTACCTTCAAAACAGCGAAAAAAGAAGATCGAAACCGAACCTGCAAACCGTCCGGCGCGGGCTACCTTCAAAACAGCGAAAAAAGAAGATCGAAACCGAAACTGCAAACCGTCCTGCTCGGGCTACTTTCAAAACAGCGAAAAAAGAAGATCGAAACCGAAACTGCAAACCGTCCTGCTCGGGCTACCTTCAAAACAGCGAAAAAAGAAGATCGAAACCGAAACTGCAAACCGTCCGGCGCGGGCTACTTTCAAAACAGCGAAAAAAGAAGATCGAAACCGGAACTGCAAACCGTCCTGCTCGGGCTACCTTCAAAACAGCGAAAAAAGAAGATCGAAACCGGAACTGCAAACCGTCCTGCTCGGGCTACCTTCAAAACAGCGAAAAAAGAAGATCGAAACCGAAACTGCAAACCGTCCTGCTCGGGCTACTTTCAAAACAGCGAAAAAAGAAGATCGAAACCGAAACTGCAAACCGTCCTGCTCGGGCTACTTTCAAAAAAACAGCGAAAAAAGAAGATCGAAACCGAAACTGCAAACCGTCCGGCGCGGGCTACTTTCAAAACAGCAAAAAAAGCAGATCGAAACAGAAACTGCAAACCGTCCTGCTCGGGCTACCTTCAAAACAGCGAAAAAAGAAGATCGAAACCGAAACTGCAAACCGTCCTGCTCGGGCTACCTTCAAAACAGCGAAAAAAAGAAGATCGAAACCGAAACTGCAGACCGTCCTGCTCGGGCTACCTTCAAAACAGCGAAAAAAGAAGATCGAAACCGAAACTGCAAACCGTGCTGCTCGGGCTACCTTCAAAACAGCGAAAAAAGAAGATCGAAACCGAAACTGCAAACCGTCCTGCTCGGGCTACCTTCAAAACAGCGAAAAAAGAAGATCGAAACCGAAACTGCAAACCGTCCTGCTCGGGCTACCTTCAAAACAGCGAAAAAAGAAGATCGAAACCGAAACTGCAAACCGTCCTGCTCGGGCTACCTTCAAAACAGCGAAAAAAGAAGATCGAAACCGAAACTGCAAACCGTGCTGCTCGGGCTACCTTCAAAACAGCGAAAAAAGAAGATCGAAACCGAAACTGCAAACCGTCCTGCTCGGGCTACCTTCAAAACAGCGAAAAAAGAAGATCGAAACCGAAACTGCAAACCGCCCTGCTCGGGCTACCTTCACAACAGCGAAAAAAGAAGATCGAAACCGAAACTGCAAACCGTCCTGCTCGGGCTACCTTCAAAACAGCGAAAAAAGAAGATCGAAACCGAAACTGCAAACCGTCCTGCTCGGGCTACCTTCAAAACAGCGAAAAAAGAAGATCGAAACCGAAACTGCAAACCGTGCTGCTCGGGCTACCTTCAAAACAGCGAAAAAAGAAGATCGAAACCGAAACTGCAAACCGTCCTGCTCGGGCTACCTTCAAAACAGCGAAAAAAGAACATCGAAACCGAAACTGCAAACCGTCCTGCTCGGGCTACCTTCAAAACAGCGAAAAAAGAAGATCGAAACCGAAACTGCAAACCGTCCTGCTCGGGCTACCTTCAAAACAGCGAAAAAAGAAGATCGAAACCGAAATTGCAAACCGTCCTGCGCGGGCTACTTTCAAAACAGCGAAAAAAAGCAGATCGAAACCGAAACTGCAAACCGTCCTGCTCGGGCTACCTTCAAAACAGCGAAAAAAGAAGATCGAAACCGAAACTGCAAACCGTCCTGCTCGGGCTACCTTCAAAACAGCGAAAAAAGAAGATCGAAACCGAAACTGCAAACCGTCCTGCTCGGGCTACCTTCAAAACAGCGAAAAAAGAAGATCGAAACCGAAACTGTAAACCGTCCGGCGCGGGCTACCTTCAAAACAGCGAAAAAAGAAGATCGAAACCGAACCTGCAAACCGTCCGGCGCGGGCTACCTTCAAAACAGCGAAAAAAGAAGATCGAAACCGAAACTGCAAACCGTCCTGCTCGGGCTACTTTCAAAACAGCGAAAAAGGAAGATCGAAACCGAAACTGCAAACCGTCCTGCTCGGGCTACTTTCAAAAAAACAGCGAAAAAAGAAGATCGAAACCGAAACTGCAAACCGTCCGGCGCGGGCTACTTTCAAAACAGCAAAAAAAGCAGATCGAAACAGAAACTGCAAACCGTCCTGCTCGGGCTACCTTCAAAACAGCGAAAAAAGAAGATCGAAACCGAAACTGCAAACCGTCCTGCTCGGGCTACCTTCAAAACAGCGAAAAAAAGAAGATCGAAACCGAAACTGCAGACCGTCCTGCTCGGGCTACCTTCAAAACAGCGAAAAAAGAAGATCGAAACCGAAACTGCAAACCGTGCTGCTCGGGCTACCTTCAAAACAGCGAAAAAAGAAGATCGAAACCGAAACTGCAAACCGTCCGGCGCGGGCTACTTTCAAAACAGCAAAAAAAAGCAGATCGAAACCGAAACTGCAAACCGTCCTGCTCGGGCTACCTTCAAAACAGCGAAAAAAGAAGATCGAAACCGAAACTGCAAACCGTCCTGCTCGGGCTACCTTCAAAACAGCGAAAAAAGAAGATCGAAACCGAAACTGCAAACCGTGCTGCTCGGGCTACCTTCAAATAAGCGAAAAAAGAAGATCGAAACCGAAACTGCAAACCGTCCTGCTCGGGCTACCTTCAAAACAGCGAAAAAGAAGATCGAAACCGAAACTGCAAACCGTCCGGCGCGGGCTACTTTCAAAACAGCAAAAAAAAGCAGATCGAAACCGAAACTGCTAACCGTCCTGCGTGGACTACCTTCAAAACAGCAAAAAAAAGCAGATCGAAACCGAAACTGCTACTGTCCTGCACGGGCTACTTTCAAAACAGCAAAAAAAGCAGATCGAAACAGAAACTGCAAACCGTCCTGCTCGGGCTACCTTCAAAACAGCGAAAAAAGAAGATCGAAACCGAAACTGCAAACCGTGCTGCTCGGGCTACCTTCAAAACAGCGAAAAAAGAAGATCGAAACCGAAACTGCAAACCGTCCTGCTCGGGCTACCTTCAAAACAGCGAAAAAAGAAGATCGAAACCGAAACTGCAAACCGCCCTGCTCGGGCTACCTTCACAACAGCGAAAAAAGAAGATCGAAACCGAAACTGCAAACCGTCCTGCTCGGGCTACCTTCAAAACAGCGAAAAAAGAACATCGAAACCGAAACTGCAAACCGTCGTGCTCGGGCTACCTTCAAAACAGTGAAAAAAGAAGATCGAAACCGAAACTGCAAACCGTCCTGCTCGGGCTACCTTCAAAACAGCGAAAAAAGAAGATCGAAACCGAAACTGCAAACCGTCCGGCGCGGGCTACCTTCAAAACAGCGAAAAAAGAAGATCGAAACCGAACCTGCAAACCGTCCGGCGCGGGCTACCTTCAAAACAGCGAAAAAAGAAGATCGAAACCGAAACTGCAAACCGTCCTGCTCGGGCTACTTTCAAAACAGCGAAAAAAGAAGATCGAAACCGAAACTGCAAACCGTCCTGCTCGGGCTACCTTCAAAACAGCGAAAAAAGAAGATCGAAACCGAAACTGCAAACCGTCCGGCGCGGGCTACTTTCAAAACAGCGAAAAAAGAAGATCGAAACCGGAACTGCAAACCGTCCTGCTCGGGCTACCTTCAAAACAGCGAAAAAAGAAGATCGAAACCGGAACTGCAAACCGTCCTGCTCGGGCTACCTTCAAAACAGCGAAAAAAGAAGATCGAAACCGAAACTGCAAACCGTCCTGCTCGGGCTACTTTCAAAACAGCGAAAAAGGAAGATCGAAACCGAAACTGCAAACCGTCCTGCTCGGGCTACTTTCAAAAAAACAGCGAAAAAAGAAGATCGAAACCGAAACTGCAAACCGTCCGGCGCGGGCTACTTTCAAAACAGCAAAAAAAGCAGATAGAAACAGAAACTGCAAACCGTCCTGCTCGGGCTACCTTCAAAACAGCGAAAAAAGAAGATCGAAACCGAAACTGCAAACCGTCCTGCTCGGGCTACCTTCAAAACAGCGAAAAAAAGAAGATCGAAACCGAAACTGCAGACCGTCCTGCTCGGGCTACCTTCAAAACAGCGAAAAAAGAAGATCGAAACCGAAACTGCAAACCGTGCTGCTCGGGCTACCTTCAAAACAGCGAAAAAAGAAGATCGAATCCAAAACTGCAAACCGTCCTGCTCGGGCTACCTTCAAAACAGCGAAAAAAGAAGATCGAAACCGAAACTGCAAACCGTCCTGCTCGGGCTGCCTTCAAAACAGCGAAAAAAGAAGATCGAAACCGAAACTGCAAACCGTGCTGCTCGGGCTACCTTCAAATAAGCGAAAAAAGAAGATCGAAACCGAAACTGCAAACCGTCCTGCTCGGGCTACCTTCAAAACAGCGAAAAAAGATCGAAACCGAAACTGCAAACCGTCCGGCGCGGGCTACTTTCAAAACAGCAAAAAAAAGCAGATCGAAACCGAAACTGCTAACCGTCCTGCGTGGACTACCTTCAAAACAGCAAAAAAAAACCAGATCGAAACCGAAACTGCTACTGTCCTGCGCGGGCTACTTTCAAAACAGCAAAAAAAGCAGATCGAAACAGAAACTGCAAACCGTCCTGCTCGGGCTACCTTCAAAACAGCGAAAAAAGAAGATCGAAACCGAAACTGCAAACCGTGCTGCTCGGGCTACCTTCAAAACAGCGAAAAAAGAAGATCGAAACCGAAACTGCAAACCGTCCTGCTCGGGCTACCTTCAAAACAGCGAAAAAAGAAGATCGAAACCGAAACTGCAAACCGTCCTGCTCGGGCTACCTTCAAAACAGCGAAAAAAGAAGATCGAAACCGAAACTGCAAACCGTCCTGCTCGGGCTACCTTCAAAACAGCGAAAAAAGAAGATCGAAACCGAAACTGCAAACCGTCCTGCTCGGGCTACCTTCAAAACAGCGAAAAAAGAAGATCGAAACCGAAACTGCAAACCGTCCTGCTCGGGCTACCTTCAAAACAGCGAAAAAAGAAGATCGAAACCGAAACTGCAAACCGTCCTGCTCGGGCTACCTTCAAAACAGCGAAAAAAGAAGATCGAAACCGAAACTGCAAACCGCCCTGCTCGGGCTACCTTCACAACAGCGAAAAAAGAAGATCGAAACCGAAACTGCAAACCGTCCTGCTCGGGCTACCTTCAAAACAGCGAAAAAAGAAGATCGAAACCGAAACTGCAAACCGTCCTGCTCGGGCTACCTTCAAAACAGCGAAAAAAGAAGATCGAAACCGAAACTGCAAACCGTCCTGCTCGGGCTACCTTCAAAACAGCGAAAAAAAGAAGATCGAAACCGAAACTGCAGACCGTCCTGCTCGGGCTACCTTCAAAACAGCGAAAAAAGAAGATCGAAACCGAAACTGCAAACCGTGCTGCTCGGGCTACCTTCAAAACAGCGAAAAAAGAAGATCGAAACCGAAACTGCAAACCGTCCGGCGCGGGCTACTTTCAAAACAGCAAAAAAAAGCAGATCGAAACCGAAACTGCAAACCGTCCTGCTCGGGCTACCTTCAAAACAGCGAAAAAAGAAGATCGAAACCGAAACTGCAAACCGTCCTGCTCGGGCTACCTTCAAAACAGCGAAAAAAGAAGATCGAAACCGAAACTGCAAACCGTGCTGCTCGGGCTACCTTCAAATAAGCGAAAAAAGAAGATCGAAACCGAAACTGCAAACCGTCCTGCTCGGGCTACCTTCAAAACAGCGAAAAAAGAAGATCGAAACCGAAACTGCAAACCGCCCTGCTCGGGCTACCTTCACAACAGCGAAAAAAGAAGATCGAAACCGAAACTGCAAACCGTCCTGCTCGGGCTACCTTCAAAACAGCGAAAAAAGAACATCGAAACCGAAACTGCAAACCGTCCTGCTCGGGCTACCTTCAAAACAGTGAAAAAAGAAGATCGAAACCGAAACTGCAAACCGTCCTGCTCGGGCTACCTTCAAAACAGCGAAAAAAGAAGATCGAAACCGAAACTGCAAACCGTCCTGCTCGGGCTACTTTCAAAACAGCGAAAAAGGAAGATCGAAACCGAAACTGCAAACCGTGCTGCTCGGGCTACCTTCAAAACAGCGAAAAAAGAAGATCGAAACCGAAACTGCAAACCGTCCTGCTCGGGCTACCTTCAAAACAGCGAAAAAAGAAGATCGAAACCGAAACTGCAAACCGCCCTGCTCGGGCTACCTTCACAACAGCGAAAAAAGAAGATCGAAACCGAAACTGCAAACCGTCCTGCTCGGGCTACCTTCAAAACAGCGAAAAAAGAACATCGAAACCGAAACTGCAAACCGTCCTGCTCGGGCTACCTTCAAAACAGTGAAAAAAGAAGATCGAAACCGAAACTGCAAACCGTCCTGCTCGGGCTACCTTCAAAACAGCGAAAAAAGAAGATCGAAACCGAAACTGCAAACCGTCCTGCTCGGGCTACTTTCAAAACAGCGAAAAAGGAAGATCGAAACCGAAACTGCAAACCGTCCTGCTCGGGCTACTTTCAAAAAAACAGCGAAAAAAGAAGATCGAAACCGAAACTGCAAACCGTCCGGCGCGGGCTACTTTCAAAACAGCAAAAAAAGCAGATCGAAACAGAAACTGCAAACCGTCCTGCTCGGGCTACCTTCAAAACAGCGAAAAAAGAAGATCGAAACCGAAACTGCAAACCGTCCTGCTCGGGCTACCTTCAAAACAGCGAAAAAAAGAAGATCGAAACCGAAACTGCAGACCGTCCTGCTCGGGCTACCTTCAAAACAGCGAAAAAAGAAGATCGAAACCGAAACTGCAAACCGTGCTGCTCGGGCTACCTTCAAAACAGCGAAAAAAGAAGATCGAAACCAAAACTGCAAACCGTCCTGCTCGGGCTACCTTCAAAACAGCGAAAAAAGAAGATCGAAACCGAAACTGCAAACCGTCCTGCTCGGGCTACCTTCAAAACAGCGAAAAAAGAAGATCGAAACCGAAACTGCAAACCGTGCTGCTCGGGCTACCTTCAAATAAGCGAAAAAAGAAGATCGAAACCGAAACTGCAAACCGTCCTGCTCGGGCTACCTTCAAAACAGCGAAAAAAGAAGATCGAAACCGAAACTGCAAACCGTCCGGCGCGGGCTACTTTCAAAACAGCAAAAAAAAGCTGATCGAAACCGAAACTGCTAACCGTCCTGCGTGGACTACCTTCAAAACAGCAAAAAAAAAGCAGATCGAAACCGAAACTGCTACTGTCCTGAGCGGGCTACTTTCAAAACAGCAAAAAAAGCAGATCGAAACAGAAACTGCAAACCGTCCTGCTCGGGCTACCTTCAAAACAGCGAAAAAAGAAGATCGAAACCGAAACTGCAAACCGTGCTGCTCGGGCTACCTTCAAAACAGCGAAAAAAGAAGATCGAAACCGAAACTGCAAACCGTCCTGCTCGGGCTACCTTCAAAACAGCGAAAAAAGAAGATCGAAACCGAAACTGCAAACCGTCCTGCTCGGGCTACCTTCAAAACAGCGAAAAAAGAAGATCGAAACCGAAACTGCAAACCGTCCTGCTCGGGCTACCTTCAAAACAGCGAAAAAAGAAGATCGAAACCGAAACTGCAAACCGTCCTGCTCGGGCTACCTTCAAAACAGCGAAAAAAGAAGATCGAAACCGAAACTGCAAACCGTCCTGCTCGGGCTACCTTCAAAACAGCGAAAAAAGAAGATCGAAACTGAAACTGCAAACCGTCCTGCTCGGGCTACCTTCAAAACAGCGAAAAAAGAAGATCGAAACCGAAACTGCAAACCGCCCTGCTCGGGCTACCTTCACAACAGCGAAAAAAGAAGATCGAAACCGAAACTGCAAACCGTCCTGCTCGGGCTACCTTCAAAACAGCGAAAAAAGAAGATCGAAACCGAAACTGCAAACCGTCCTGCTCGGGCTACCTTCAAAACAGCGAAAAAAGAAGATCGAAACCGAAACTGCAAACCGTGCTGCTCGAGCTACCTTCAAAACAGCGAAAAAAGAAGATCGAAACCGAAACTGCAAACCGTCCTGCTCGGGCTACCTTCACAACAGCGAAAAAAGAACATCGAAACCGAAACTGCAAACCGTCCTGCTCGGGCTACCTTCAAAACAGCGAAAAAAGAAGATCGAAACCGAAACTGCAAACCGTGCTGCTCGGGCTACCTTCAAATAAGCGAAAAAAGAAGATCGAAACCGAAACTGCAAACCGTCCTGCGTGGACTACCTTCAAAACAGCGAAAAAAGAAGATCGAAACCGAAACTGCAAACCGTCCGGCGCGGGCTACTTTCAAAACAGCAAAAAAAAGCAGATCGAAACAGAAACTGCAAACCGTCCTGCTCGGGCTACCTTCAAAACAGCAAAAAAAAGAAGATCGAAACCGAAACTGCAAACCGTGCTGCTCGGGCTACCTTCAAAACAGCGAAAAAAGAAGATCGAAACCGAAACTGCAAACCGTCCTGCTCGGGCTACCTTCAAAACAGCGAAAAAAGAAGATCGAAACCGAAACTGCAAACCGTCCTGCTCGGGCTACCTTCAAAACAGCGAAAAAAGAAGATCGAAACCGAAACTGCAAACCGTCCTGCTCGGGCTACCTTCAAAACAGCGAAAAAAGAAGATCGAAACCGAAACTGCAAACCGTCCTGCTCGGGCTACCTTCAAAACAGCGAAAAAAGAAGATCGAAACCGAAACTGCAAACCGTCCTGCTCGGGCTACCTTCAAAACAGCGAAAAAAGAAGATCGAAACCGAAACTACAAACCGCCCTGCTCGGGCTACCTTCACTACAGCGAAAAAAGAAGATCGAAACCGAAACTGCAAACCGTCCTGCTCGGACTACCTTCAAAACAGCGAAAAAAGAAGATCGAAACCGAAACTGCAAACCGTCCTGCTCGGGCTACCTTCAAAACAGCGAAAAAAGAAGATCGAAACCGAAACTACAAACCGTGCTGCTCGAGCTACCTTCAAAACAGCGAAAAAAGAAGATCGAAACCGAAACTGCAAACCGTCCTGCTCGGGCTACCTTCAAAACAGCGAAAAAAGAACATCGAAACCGAAACTGCAAACCGTCCTGCTCGGGCTACCTTCAAAACAGCGAAAAAAGAAGATCGAAACCGAAACTGCAAACCGTCCTGCTCGGGCTACCTTCAAAACAGCGAAAAAAGAAGATCGAAACCGAAATTGCAAACCGTCCTGCGCGGGCTACTTTCAAAACAGCGAAAAAAAGCAGATCGAAACCGAAACTGCAAACCGTCCTGCTCGGGCTACCTTCAAAACAGCGAAAAAAGAAGATCGAAACCGAAACTGCAAACCCTCCTGCTCGGGCTACCTTCAAAACAGCGAAAAAAAGCAGATCGAAACCGAAACTGCAAACCCTCCTGCTCGGGCTACCTTCAAAACAGCGAAAAAAGAAGATCGAAACCGAAACTGCAAACCCTCCTGCTCGGGCTACCTTCAAAACAGCGAAAAAAGAAGATCGAAACCGAACCTGCAAACCGTCCTGCTCGGGCTACTTTCAAAACAGCGAAAAAAGAAGATCGAAACCGAAACTGCAAACCGTCCTGCGCGGGCTACCTTCAAAACAGCGAAAAAAGAAGATCGAAACCGAACCTGCAAACCGTCCTGCTCGGGCTACTTTCAAAACAGCGAAAAAAGAAGATCGAAACCGAAACTGCAAACCGTCCTGCTCGGGCTACCTTCAAAACAGCGAAAAAAGAAGATCGAAACCGAAACTGCAAACCGTCCTGCTCGGGCTACTTTCAAAACAGCGAAAAAAGAAGATCGAAACCGGAACTGCAAACCGTCCTGCTCGGGCTACCTTCAAAACAGCGAAAAAAGAAGATCGAAACCGAAACTGCAAACCGTCCTGCTCGGGCTACTTTCAAAACAGCGAAAAAAGAAGATCGAAACCGAAACTGCAAACCGTCCTGCTCGGGCTACTTTCAAAAAAACAGCGAAAAAAGAAGATTGAAACCGAAACTGCAAACCGTCCGGCGCGGGCTACTTTCAAAACAGCAAAAAAAGCAGATCGAAACAGAAACTGCAAACCGTCCTGCTCGGGCTACCTTCAAAACAGCGAAAAAAGAAGATCGAAACCGAAACTGCAAACCGTCCTGCTCGGGCTACCTTCAAAACAGCGAAAAAAAGAAGATCGAAACCGAAACTGCAGACCGTCCTGCTCGGGCTACCTTCAAAACAGCGAAAAAAGAAGATCGAAACCGAAACTGCAAACCGTGCTGCTCGGGCTACCTTCAAAACAGCGAAAAAAGAAGATCGAAACCGAAACTGCAAACCGTCCTGCTCGGGCTACCTTCAAAACAGCGAAAAAAGAAGATCGAAACCGAAACTGCAAACCGTCCTGCTCGGGCTACCTTCAAAACAGCGAAAAAAGAAGATCGAAACCGAAACTGCAAACCGTGCTGCTCGGGCTACCTTCAAATAAGCGAAAAAAGAAGATCGAAACCGAAACTGCAAACCGTCCTGCTCGGGCTACCTTCAAAACAGCGAAAAAAGAAGATCGAAACCGAAACTGCAAACCGTCCGGCGCGGGCTACTTTCAAAACAGCAAAAAAAAGCAGATCGAAACCGAAACTGCTAACCGTCCTGCGTGGACTACCTTCAAAACAGCAAAAAAAAGCAGATCGAAACCGAAACTGCTACTGTCCTGCGCGGGCTACTTTCAAAACAGCAAAAAAAGCAGATCGAAACAGAAACTGCAAACCGTCCTGCTCGGGCTACCTTCAAAACAGCGAAAAAAGAAGATCGAAACCGAATCTGCAAACCGTCCTGCTCGGGCTACCTTCAAAACAGCGAAAAAAGAAGATCGAAACCGAAACTGCAAACCGTGCTGCTCGGGCTACCTTCAAATAAGCGAAAAAAGAAGATCGAAACCGAAACTGCAAACCGTCCTGCTCGGGCTACCTTCAAAACAGCGAAAAAAGAAGATCGAAACCGAAACTGCAAACCGTCCGGCGCGGGCTACTTTCAAAACAGCAAAAAAAAGCAGATCGAAACCGAAACTGCTAACCGTCCTGCGCGGGCTACCTTCAAAACAGCAAAAAAAGCAGATCGAAACCGAAACTGCTAACCGTCCTGCGCGGGCTACTTTCAAAACAGCAAAAAAAGCAGATCGAAACCGAAACTGCTAGCCGTCCCGCGCGGGCTACCTTCAAAACAGCAAAAAAAGCAGATCGAAACCGAAATTCTACTGTCCTGCGCGGGCTACTTTCAAAACAGCAAAAAAAGAAGATCGAAACCGAAACTGCAAACCGTCCGGCGCGGGCTACTTTCAAAACAGCAAAAAAAGCAGATCGAAACAGAAACTGCAAGCCGTGCTGCGCGGGCTACTTTCAAAACAGCGAAAAAGGCAGATCGAAACCGAAACTGCAAACCGTCCTGCTCGGGCCACCTTCAAAAGAGCGAAAAAAGAAGATCGAGACCGAAACTGCAAACCGTCCTGCTCGGGCCACCTTCAAAAGAGCGAAAAAAGAAGATCGAGACCGAAACTGCAAACTGTCCTGCTCGGGCCACCTTCAAAAGAGCGAAAAAAGAAGATCGAGACCGAAACTGCAAACCGTCCTGCTCGGGCCACCTTCAAAACAGCGGAAAAAGAAGATCGAAACTGAAACTGCAAACCGTGCTGCTCGGGCCACCTTCAAAACAGCGAAAAAAGAAGATCGAAACCGAAACTGCAAACCGTCCTGCTCGGGCACCTTCAAAACAGCGAAAAAAGAGGATCGAAACCGAAACTGCAAACCGTCCTGCTCGGGCTACCTTCAAAACAGCGAAAAAAGAAGATCGAAACCGAAACTGCAAACCGTACTGCTCGGGCTACCTTCAAAACAGCGAAAAAAGAAGATCGAAACCGAAACTGCAAACCGTGCTGCTCGGGCTACCTTCAAAACAGCGAAAAAAGAAGATCGAAACCGAAACTGCAAACCGTCCTGCTCGGGCTACCTTCAAAACAGCGAAAAAAGAACATCGAAACCGAAACTGCAAACCGTCCTGCTCGGGCTACCTTCAAAACAGCGAAAAAAGAAGATCGAAACCGAAACTGCAAACCGTCCTGCTCGGGCTACCTTCAAAACAGCGAAAAAAGAAGATCGAAACCGAAACTGCAAACCGTCCTGCTCGGGCTACCTTCAAAACAGCGAAAAAAGAAGATCGAAACCGAAACTGCAAAGTGTCCTGCTCGGGCTACCTTCAAAACAGCGAAAAAAGAAGATCGAAACCGAAACTGCACACCGTACTGCTCGGGCTACCTTCAAAACAGCGAAAAAAGAAGATCGAAACCGAAACTGCAAACCGTGCTGCTCGGGCTACCTTCAAAACAGCGAAAAAAGAAGATCGAAACCGAAACTGCAAACCGTCCTGCTCGGGCTACCTTCAAAACAGCGAAAAAAGAAGATCGAAACCGAAACTGCAAACCGTCCTGCTCGGGCTACCTTCAAAACAGCGAAAAAAGAAGATCGAAACCGAAACTGCAAACCGTGCTGCTCGGGCTACCTTCAAAACAGCAAAAAAAAGCAGATCGAAACCGAAACTGCTAACCGTCCAGCGTGGACTACCTTCAAAACAGCAAAAAAAAGCAGATCGAAACCGAAACTGCTACTGTCCTGCGCGGGCTACTTTCAAAACAGCGAAAAAAGAAGATCGAAACCGAAACTGCAAACCGTCCTGCTCGGGCTACCTTCAAAACAGCGAAAAAAGAAGATCGAAACCGAAACTGCAAAGTGTCCTGCTCGGGCTACCTTCAAAACAGCGAAAAAAGAAGATCGAAACCGAAACTGCACACCGTACTGCTCGGGCTACCTTCAAAACAGCGAAAAAAGAAGATCGAAACCGAAACTGCAAACCGTCCTGCTCGGGCTACCTTCAAAACAGCGAAAAAAGAAGATCGAAACCGAAACTGCAAACCGTGCTGCTCGGGCTACCTTCAAATAAGCGAAAAAAGAAGATCGAAACCGAAACTGCAAACCGTCCTGCTCGGGCTACCTTCAAAACAGCGAAAAAAGAAGATCGAAACCGAAACTGCAAACCGTCCGGCGCGGGCTACTTTCAAAACAGCAAAAAAAAGCAGATCGAAACCGAAACTGCTAACCGTCCTGCGTGGACTACCTTCAAAACAGCAAAAAAAAGCAGATCGAAACCGAAACTGCTACTGTCCTGCGCGGGCTACTTTCAAAACAGCAAAAAAAGCAGATCGAAACAGAAACTGCAAACCGTCCTGCTCGGGCTACCTTCAAAACAGCGAAAAAAGAAGATCGAAACCGAATCTGCAAACCGTCCTGCTCGGGCTACCTTCAAAACAGCGAAAAAAAGAAGATCGAAACCGAAACTGCAGACCGTCCTGCTCGGGCTACCTTCAAAACAGCGAAAAAAGAAGATCGAAACCGAAACTGCAAACCGTGCTGCTCGGGCTACCTTCAAAACAGCGAAAAAAGAAGATCGAAACCGAAACTGAAAACCGTCCTGCTCGGGCTACCTTCAAAACAGCGAAAAAAGAAGATCGAAACCGAAACTGCAAACCGTCCTGCTCGGGCTACCTTCAAAACAGCGAAAAAAGAAGATCGAAACCGAAACTGCAAACCGTGCTGCTCGGGCTACCTTCAAATAAGCGAAAAAAGAAGATCGAAACCGAAACTGCAAACCGTCCTGCTCGGGCTACCTTCAAAACAGCGAAAAAAGAAGATCGAAACCGAAACTGCAAACCGTCCGGCGCGGGCTACTTTCAAAACAGCAAAAAAAAGCAGATCGAAACCGAAACTGCTAACCGTCCTGCGCGGGCTACCTTCAATACAGCAAAAAAAGCAGATCGAAACCGAAACTGCTAACCGTCCTGCGCGGGCTACTTTCAAAACAGCAAAAAAAGCAGATCGAAACCGAAACTGCTAGCCGTCCCGCGCGGGCTACCTTCAAAACAGCAAAAAAAGCAGATCGAAACCGAAATTCTACTGTCCTGCGCGGGCTACTTTCAAAACAG
Organism: Amblyomma maculatum; assembly: GCF_055883805.1. Lineage (NCBI taxonomy): Eukaryota > Metazoa > Arthropoda > Arachnida > Ixodida > Ixodidae > Amblyomma > Amblyomma maculatum. The sequence continues at coordinate 6,712,960 of NC_139348.1, forward strand.
CAAAAAAAGAAGATCGAAACCGAAACTGCAAACCGTCCGGCGCGGGCTACTTTCAAAACAGCAAAAAAAGCAGATCGAAACAGAAACTGCAAGCCGTGCTGCGCGGGCTACTTTCAAAACAGCGAAAAAGGCAGATCGAAACCGAAACTGCAAACCGTCCTGCTCGGGCCACCTTCAAAAGAGCGAAAAAAGAAGATCGCGACCGAAACTGCAAACCGTCCTGCTCGGGCCACCTTCAAAAGAGCGAAAAAAGAAGATCGAGACCGAAACTGCAAACCGTCCTGCTCGGGCCACCTTCAAAAGAGCGAAAAAAGAAGATCGAGACCGAAACTGCAAACCGTCCTGCTCGGGCCACCTTCAAAACAGCGGAAAAAGAAGATCGAAACTGAAACTGCAAACCGTGCTGCTCGGGCCACCTTCAAAACAGCGAAAAAAGAAGATCGAAACCGAAACTGCAAACCGTGCTGCTCGGGCCACCTTCAAAACAGCGAAAAAAGAAGATCGAAACCGAAACTTCAAACCGTCCTGCTCGGGCCACCTTCAAAACAGCGAAAAAAGAAGATCGAAACCGAAACTGCAAACCGTGCTGCTCGGGCTACCTTCAAAACAGCGAAAAAAGAAGATCGAAACCGAAACTGCAAACCGTCCTGCTCGGGCTACCTTCAAAACAGCGAAAAAAGAAGATCGAAACCGAAACTGCAAACCGTCCTGCTCGGGCTACCTTCAAAACAGCGAAAAAAGAAGATCGAAACCTAAACTGCAAACCGTCCTGCTCGGGCTACCTTAAAAACAGCGAAAATAGAAGATCGAACCCGAAACTGCAAACCGTGCTGCTCGGGCTACCTTCAAAACAGCGAAAAAAGAAGATCGAAACCGAAACTGCAAACCGTCCTGCTCGGGCTACCTTCAAAACAGCGAAAAAAGAGGATCGAAACCGAAACTGCAAACCGTCCTGCTCGGGCTACCTTCAAAACAGCGAAAAAAGAAGATCGAAACCGAAACTGCAAACCGTACTGCTCGGGCTACCTTCAAAACAGCGAAAAAAGAAGATCGAAACCGAAACTGCAAACCGTGCTGCTCGGGCTACCTTCAAAACAGCGAAAAAAGAAGATCGAAACCGAAACTGCAAACCGTCCTGCTCGGGCTACCTTCAAAACAGCGAAAAAAGAACATCGAAACCGAAACTGCAAACCGTCCTGCTCGGGCTACCTTCAAAACAGCGAAAAAAGAAGATCGAAACCGAAACTGCAAACCGTCCTGCTCGGGCTACCTTCAAAACAGCGAAAAAAGAAGATCGAAACCGAAACTGCAAACCGTCCTGCTCGGGCTACCTTCAAAACAGCGAAAAAAGAAGATCGAAACCGAAACTGCAAAGTGTCCTGCTCGGGCTACCTTCAAAACAGCGAAAAAAGAAGATCGAAACCGAAACTGCACACCGTACTGCTCGGGCTACCTTCAAAACAGCGAAAAAAGAAGATCGAAACCGAAACTGCAAACCGTGCTGCTCGGGCTACCTTCAAAACAGCGAAAAAAGAAGATCGAAACCGAAACTGCAAACCGTCCTGCTCGGGCTACCTTCAAAACAGCGAAAAAAGAAGATCGAAACCGAAACTGCAAACCGTCCTGCTCGGGCTACCTTCAAAACAGCGAAAAAAGAACATCGAAACCGAAACTGCAAACCGTGCTGCTCGGGCTACCTTCAAAACAGCGAAAAAAGAAGATCGAAACCGAAACTGCAAACCGTCCTGCTCGGGCTACCTTCAAAACAGCGAAAAAAGAAGATCGAAACCGAAACTGCAAACCGCCCTGCTCGGGCTACCTTCACAACAGCGAAAAAAGAAGATCGAAACCGAAACTGCAAACCGTCCTGCTCGGGCTACCTTCAAAACAGCGAAAAAAGAAGATCGAAACCGAAACTGCAAACCGTCCTGCTCGGGCTACCTTCGAAACAGCGAAAAAAGCAGATCGAAACCGAAACTGCAAACCGTCCTGCTCGGGCTACCTTAAAAACAGCGAAAAAAGAAGATCGAAACCGAAACTGCAATCCGTCCTGCTCGGGCTACCTTCAAAACAGCGAAAAAAGAAGATCGAAACCGAAACTGCAAACCGTCCTGCTCGGGTTACCTTCAAAACAGCGAAAAAAGAAGATCGAAACCGAAACTGCAAACCGTCCTGCTCGGGCTACCTTCAAAACAGCGAAAAAAGAAGATCGAAACCGAAACTGCAAACCGTCCTGCTCGGGCTACCTTCAAAACAGCGAAAAAAGAAGATCGAAACCGAAACTGCAAACCGTCCTGCTCGGGCTACCTTCAAAACAGCGAAAAAAGAAGATCGAAACCGAAACTGCAAACCGTCCTGCTCGGGCTACTTTCAAAACAGCGAAAAAAGAAGATCGAAACCGAAACTGCAAACCGTCCTGCTCGGGCTTCCTTCAAAACAGCGAAAAAAGAAGATCGAAACCGAAACTGCAAACCGTCCTGCTCGGGCTACCTTCAAAACAGCGAAAAAAGATCGAAACCGAAACTGCAAACCGTCCTGCTCGGGCTACCTTCAAAACAGCGAAAAAAGAAGATCGAAACCGAAACTGCAAACCGTCCTGCTCGGGCTACCTTCAAAACAGCGAAAAAAGAAGATCGAAACCAAAACTGCAAACCGTCCTGCTCGGGCTACTTTCAAAACAGCGAAAAAAGAAGATCGAAACCGAAACTGCAAACCGTCCTGCTCGGGCTACCTTCAAAACAGCGAAAAAAGAAGATCGAAACCGAAACTGCAAACCGTCCTGCTCGGGCTACCTTCAAAACAGCGAAAAAAGAAGATCGAAACCGAAACTGCAAACCGTCCTGCTCGGGCTACTTTCAAAACAGCGAAAAAAGAAGATCGAAACCGAAACTGCAAACCGTCCTGCTCGGGCTACTTTCAAAACAGCGAAAAAAGAAGATCGAAACCGAAACTGCAAACCGTCCGGCGCGGGCTACTTTCAAAACAGCGAAAAATGAAGATCGAAACAGAAACTGCAAACCGTCCTGTGCGGGCTACTTTCAAAACAGCGAAAAATGAAGATCGAAACCGAAACTGCAAACCGTCCGGCGCGGGCTACTTTCAAAACAGCAAAAAAAAACAGATCGAAACCGAAACTGCAAACCGTCCGGCGCGGGCTACTTTCAAAACAGCAAAAAAAGAAAATCGAAACCGAAACTGCAAACCGTCCTGCGCGGGCTACTTTCAAAACAGCGAAAAAAGAAGATCGAAACCGAAACTGCTAACCGTCCTGCGCGGGCTACCTTCAAAACAGCAAAAAAAGAAGATCGAAACCGAAACTGCTAACCGTCCTGCGCGGGCTACCTTCAAAACAGCAAAAAAAGAAGATCGAAACCGAAACTGCCAACCGTCCTGCGCGGCCTACCTTCGAAACAGCAAAAAAAGCAGATCGAAACCGAAACTGCCAACCGTCCTGCGCGGGCTACCTTCAAAACAGCAAAAAAAGCAGATCGAAACCAAAACTGCTAACCGTCCTGCGCGAGCTACCTTCAAAACAGCAAAAAAAGCAGATCGAAACCGAAACTGCAAACCGCCCAGCGCGGGCTACCCAAAACAGCGAAAAAAGCAGATCGAAACCGAAACTGCTAACCGTCCTGCGCGGGCTACCTTCAAAACACCAAAAAAAGCAGATTGAAACCGAAACTGCTAACCGTCCGGCGCGGGCTACCTTCAAAACAGCGAAAAAAGAAGATCGAAACCGAAACTGCAAACCGTCCGGCGCGGGCTACCTTCAAAACAGCGAAAAAAGAAGATCGAAACCTAATCTGCAAACCGTCCGGCGCGGGCTACTTTCAAAACAGCAAAAAAAGCAGATCGAAACAGAAAATGCAAGCCGTGCTGCGCGCGCTACTTTCAAAACAGCAAAAAAAGCAGATCGAAACCGAAACTGCTACCGTCCTGCGCGGGCTACCTTCAAAACGGCAAAAAAAGCAGATCGAAACCGAAACTGCTAACCGTCCTGCGCGGGCTACCTTCAAAACAGCAAAAAAAGCAGATCGAAACCGAAACTGATAACCGTCCTGCGCGGGCTACCTTCAAAACAGCAAAAAAAGCAGATCGAAACCGAAACTGCTAACCGTCCGGCGCGGGCTACCTTCAAAACAGCGAAAAAAGAAGATCGAAACCGAAACTGCTAACTGTCCTGAGCGGGCTACCTTCAAAACAGCAAAAAAAGAAGATCGAAACCGAAACTGCAAACCGTTCGGCGCGGGCTACCTTCAAAACAGCGAAAAAAGAAGATCGAAACCAAAACTGCTAACTGTCCTGAGCGGGCTACCTTCAAAACAGCAAAAAAAGAAGATCGAAACCGAAACTGCTGCCGTCCTGCGCGGGCTACCTTCAAAACGGCAAAAAAGCAGATCGAAACCGAAACTGCTAACCGTCCTGCGCGGGCTACCTTCAAAACAGCAAAAAAAGCAGATCGAAACCGAAACTGATAACCGTCCTGCGCGGGCTACCTTCAAAACAGCAAAAAAAGCAGATCGAAACCGAAACTGCAAACCGTCCTGAGCGGGCTACTTTCAAAACAGCGAAAAAAGAAGATCGAAACCAAAACTGCTAACTGTCCTGAGCGGGCTACCTTCAAAACAGCAAAAAAAGAAAATCGAAACCGAAACTGCAAACCGTCGTGCGCAGGCTACTTTCAAAACAGCGAAAAAAGAAGATCGAAACCGAAACTGCTAACCGTCCTGCGCGGGCTACCTTCAAAACAGCAAAAAAAGAAGATCGAAACCGAAACTGCTAACCGTCCTGCGCGGGCTACCTTCAAAACAGCAAAAAAAGAAGATCGAAACCGAAACTGCCAACCGTCCTGCGCGGCCTACCTTCGAAACAGCAAAAAAAGCAGATCGAAACCGAAACTGCCAACCGTCCTGCGCGGGCTACCTTCAAAACAGCAAAAAAAGAAGATCGAAACCGAAACTGCTAACCGTCCTGCGCGGGCTACCTTCAAAACAGCAAAAAAAGAAGATCGAAACCGAAACTGCCAACCGTCCTGCGCGACCTACCTTCGAAACAGCAAAAAAAGCAGATCGAAATCGACACTGCTAACCGTCCTGCGCGGGCTACCTTCAAAACAGCAAAAAAAGCAGATCGAAACCGAAACTGCAAACCGTCCAGCGCGGGCTACCCAAAACAGCGAAAAAAGAAGATCGAAACCGAAACTGCTAACCGTCCTGCGCGGGCTACCTTTAAAACAGCAAAAAAAGCAGATCGAAACCGAAACTGCTAACCGTCCTGCGCGGGCTACCTTCAAAACACCAAAAAAAAAGCAGATTGAAACCGAAACTGCTAACCGTCCGGCGCGGGCTACCTTCAAAACAGCGAAAAAAGAAGATCGAAACCGAAACTGCAAACCGTCCGGCGCGGGCTACCTTCAAAACAGCGAAAAAAGAAGATCGAAACCGAAACTGCAAACCGTCCGGCGCGGGCTACTTTCAAAACAGCAAAAAATGCAGATCGAAACAGAAAATGCAAGCCGTGCTGCGCGGGCTACTTTCAAAACAGCAAAAAAAGAAGATCGAAACCAAAACTGCTAACTGTCCTGAGCGGGCTACCTTCAAAACAGCAAAAAAAGAGGATCGAAACCGAAACTGCAAACCGTCCTGCGCGGGCTACTTTCAAAACAGCGAAAAAAGAAGATCGAAACCGAAACTGCTAACCGTCCTGCGCGGGCTACCTTCGAAACAGCAAAAAAAGCAGATCGAAACCGAAACTGCCAACCGTCCTGCGCGGGCTACCTTCAAAACAGCAAAAAAAGCAGATCGAAACCGAAACTGCTAACCGTCCTGCGCGGGCTACCTTCAAAACAGCAAAACAAGCAGATCGAAACCGAAACTGCAAACCGTCCAGCGCGGGCTACCCAAAACAGCGAAAAAAGAATATCGAAACCGAAACTGCTAACCGTCCTGCGCGGGCTACCTTCAAAACAGCAAAAAAAGCAGATCGAAACCGAAACTGCTAACCGTCCTGCGCGGGCTACCTTCAAAACACCAAAAAAAAAGCAGATTGAAACCGAAACTACAAACCGTCCGGCGCGGGCTACCTTCAAAACAGCGAAAAAAGAAGATCGAAACCGAAACTGCAAACCGTCCGGCGCGGGCTACCTTCAAAACAGCGAAAAAAGAAGATCGAAACAAAAACTGCAAACCGTCCGGCGCGGGCTACTTTCAAAACAGCAAAAAAAGCAGATCGAAACAGAAAATGCAAGCCGTGCTGCGCGGGCTACTTTCAAAACAGCAAAAAAAGCAGATCGAAACCGAAACTGCTACCGTCCTGCGCGGGCTACCTTCAAAACGGCAAAATAAGCAGATCGAAACCGAAACTGCTAACCTTCCTGCGCGGGCTACCTTCAAAACAGCAAAAAAAGCAGATCGAAACCGAAACTGATAACCGTCCTCCGCGGGCTACCTTCAAAACAGCAAAAAAAGCAGATCGAAACCGAAACTGCTAACCGTCCTGCGCGGGCTACCTTCAAAACACCAAAAAAAGCAGATCGAAACCGAAACTGCTAATCGTCCTGCGCGGGCTACCTTCAAAACAGCAAAAAAAGGTGATCGAAACCGAAACTGCTAACCGTCCTGTGCGGGCTACCTTCAAAACAGCAAAAAAAGCAGATCGAAACCGAAACTGATAACCGTCCTGCGCGGGCTACCTTCAAAACAGCAAAAAAAGCAGATCGAAACCGAAACTGCTAACCGTCCGGCGCGGGCTACCTTCAAAACACCAAAAAAAAGCAGATTGAAACCGAAACTGCAAACCGTCCGGCGCGGGCTACCTCAAAACAGCGAAAAAAGAAGATCGAAACCGAAACTGCAAACCGTCCGGCGCGGGCTACTTTCAAAACAGCAAAAAGCAGATCGAAACAAAAAATGCAAGCCGTGCTGCGCGGGCTACTTTCAAAACAGCAAAAAAGCAGATCGAAACCGAAACTGCTACCGTCCTGCGCGGGCTACCTTCAAAACGGCAAAAAAAGCAGATCGAAACCGAAACTGCTAACCATCCTGTGCGGGCTACTTTCAAAACAGCAAAAAAAGAAGATCGAAACCGAAACTGCTAACCGTCCTGCGCGGGCTACTTTCAAAACAGCAAAAAAAGATCGAAACCGAAACTGCTGCCGTCCTGCGCGGGCTACCTTCAAAACAGCAAAAAAAGAAGATCGAAACCGAAACTGCAAACCGTCCGGCGCGGGCTACTTTCAAATCAGCAAAAAAAGCAGATCGAAACCGAAAGTGCTAACCGTCCTGCGCGGGCTACCTTCAAAACAGCAAAAAAAGCAGATCGAAACCGAAACTGCAAACCGTCCGGAGCGGGCTACCTTCAAAACAGAAAAAAGGAAGATCGAAACCGAAACTGCAAACCGTCCTGCGCGGGCTACTTTCAAAACAACGAAAAAGAAGATCGAAACCGAAACTGCAAACCGTCCTGCGCGGGCTACTTTCAAAACAACGAAAAAGAAGATCGAAACCGAAACTGCAAACCGTCCGGCGCGGGCTACTTTCAAAACAGCAAAAAAAGTAGATCGAAACCTAAACTGCTAACCGTCTGCGCGGGCTACTTTCAAAACAGCAAAAAAGGCAGATCGAAACCGAAACTGCTACCGTCCTGCGCGGGCTGCCTTCAAAACGGCAAAAAAAGCAGATCGAAACCGAAACTGCTAACCGTCCTGCGCGGGCTACCTTCAAAACAGCAAAAAAAGCAGATCGAAACCGAAACTGATAACCGTCCTGCGCGGGCTACCTTCAAAACAGCAAAAAAAGCAGATCGAAACCGAAACTGCTAACCGTCCTGCGCGGGCTACCTTCAAAACACCAAAAAAAAGCAGATTGAAACCGAAACTGCAAACCGTCCGGCGCGGGCTACCTTCAAAACAGCAAAAAAAGCAGATCGAAACAGAAAATGCAAGCCGTGCTGCGCGGGCTACTTTCAAAACAGCAAAAAAAAGCAGATCGAAACCGAAACTGCTACCGTCCTGCGCGGGCTACCTTCAAAACGGCAAAAAAAGCAGATCGAAACCGAAACTGCTAACCGTCCTGAGCGGGCTACCTTCAAAACAGCAAAAAAAGCAGATCGAAACCGAAACTGATAACCGTCCTGCGCGGGCTACCTTCAAAACAGCAAAAAAAGCAGATCGAAACCGAAACTGCTAACCGTCCTGCGCGGGCTACCTTCAAAACACCAAAAAAAAGCAGATTGAAACCGAAACTGCAAACCGTCCGGCGCGGGCTACCTTCAAAACAGCGAAAAAAGAAGATCGAAACCGAAACTGCAAACCGTCCGGCGCGGGCTACTTTCAAAACAGCAAAAAAGCAGATCGAAACAGAAAATGCAAGCCGTGCTGCGCGGGCTACTTTCAAAACAGCAAAAAAAGCCGATCGAAACCGAAACTGCTACCGTCCTGCGCGGGCTACCTTCAAAACAGCGAAAAAAGAAGATCGAAACCGAAACTGCAAACCGTCCCGCGCGGGCTACTTTCAAAACAGCAAAAAAAGCAGATCGAAACCGAAACTGCAAGCCTTCCTGCGCGGGCAACCTTCAAAACAGCAAAAAAAGCAGATCGAAACCGAAACTGCTAACCGTCCTGCGCGGGCTACCTTCAAAACAGCAAAAAAAGGAGATCGAAACCGAAACTGCTAACCGTCCTGCGCGGGCTACCTTCAAAACAGCAAAAAAAGCAGATCGAAACCGAAACTGCAAACCGTCCTGCGCGGGCTACCTTCAAAACAGCAAAAAAAGCAGATCGAAACCGAAACTGCCAACCGTCCTGCGAGGGCTACTTTCAAAACCGCAAAAAAAGCAGATCGAAACTGCCATCCGTCCTGCGAGGGCTACTTTCAAAACAGCAAAAAAAACAGATCGATACCGAAAGTGCTAACCGTCCTGCGCGGGCTACCTTCAAAACAGCAAAAAAAGCAGATCGAAACCGAAACTGCAAACCGTCCGGCGCGGGCTACCTTCAAAACAGAAAAAAAGGAAGATCGAAACCGAAACTGCAAACCGTCCTGCGCGGGCTACTTTCAAAACAACGAAAAAGAAGATCGAAACCGAAACTGCAAACCGTCCGGCGCGGGCTACTTTCAAAACAGCAAAAAAAGCAGATCGAAACCGAAACAGCTAACCGTCTGCGCGGGCTACTTTCAAAACAGCAAAAAAGCAGATCGAAACAGAAAATGCAAGCCGTGCTGCGCGGGCTACTTTCAAAACAGCAAAAAAAGCAGATCGAAACCGAAACTGCTACCGTCCTGCGCGGGCTACTTTCAAAACAGCGAAAAAAGAAGATCGAAACCGAAACTGCAAACCGTCCTGCTCGGGCTACTTTCAAAACAGCGAAAAAAGAAGATCGAAACCGAAACTGCAAACCGTCCGGCGCGGGCTACTTTCAAAACAGCGAAAAATGAAGATCGAAACAGAAACTGCAAACCGTCCTGTGCGGGCTACTTTCAAAACAGCGAAAAATGAAGATCGAAACCGAAACTGCAAACCGTCCGGCGCGGGCTACTTTCAAAACAGCAAAAAAAAACAGATCGAAACCGAAACTGCAAACCGTCCGGCGCGGGCTACTTTCAAAACAGCAAAAAAAGAAAATCGAAACCGAAACTGCAAACCGTCCTGCGCGGGCTACTTTCAAAACAGCGAAAAAAGAAGATCGAAACCGAAACTGCTAACCGTCCTGCGCGGGCTACCTTCAAAACAGCGAAAAAAGAAGATCGAAACCGAAACTGCTAACCGTCCTGCTCGGGCTACTTTCAAAACAGCGAAAAAAGAAGATCGAAACCGAAACTGCAAACCGTCCGGCGCGGGCTACTTTCAAAACAGCGAAAAATGAAGATCGAAACAGAAACTGCAAACCGTCCTGTGCGGGCTACTTTCAAAACAGCGAAAAATGAAGATCGAAACCGAAACTGCAAACCGTCCGGCGCGGGCTACTTTCAAAACAGCAAAAAAAAACAGATCGAAACCGAAACTGCAAACCGTCCGGCGCGGGCTACTTTCAAAACAGCAAAAAAAGAAAATCGAAACCGAAACTGCAAACCGTCCTGCGCGGGCTACTTTCAAAACAGCGAAAAAAGAAGATCGAAACCGAAACTGCTAACCGTCCTGCGCGGGCTACCTTCAAAACAGCAAAAAAAGAAGATCGAAACCGAAACTGCTAACCGTCCTGCGCGGGCTACCTTCAAAACAGCAAAAAAAGAAGATCGAAACCGAAACTGCCAACCGTCCTGCGCGGCCTACCTTCGAAACAGCAAAAAAAGCAGATCGAAACCGAAACTGCCAACCGTCCTGCGCGGGCTACCTTCAAAACAGCAAAAAAAGCAGATCGAAACCAAAACTGCTAACCGTCCTGCGCGAGCTACCTTCAAAACAGCAAAAAAAGCAGATCGAAACCGAAACTGCAAACCGCCCAGCGCGGGCTACCCAAAACAGCGAAAAAAGCAGATCGAAACCGAAACTGCTAACCGTCCTGCGCGGGCTACCTTCAAAACACCAAAAAAAAGCAGATTGAAACCGAAACTGCTAACCGTCCGGCGCGGGCTACCTTCAAAACAGCGAAAAAAGAAGATCGAAACCGAAACTGCAAACCGTCCGGCGCGGGCTACCTTCAAAACAGCGAAAAAAGAAGATCGAAACCTAATCTGCAAACCGTCCGGCGCGGGCTACTTTCAAAACAGCAAAAAAAGCAGATCGAAACAGAAAATGCAAGCCGTGCTGCGCGCGCTACTTTCAAAACAGCAAAAAAAGCAGATCGAAACCGAAACTGCTACCGTCCTGCGCGGGCTACCTTCAAAACGGCAAAAAAAGCAGATCGAAACCGAAACTGCTAACCGTCCTGCGCGGGCTACCTTCAAAACAGCAAAAAAAGCAGATCGAAACCGAAACCGATAACCGTCCTGCGCGGGCTACCTTCAAAACAGCAAAAAAAGCAGATCGAAACCGAAACTGCTAACCGTCCGGCGCGGGCTACCTTCAAAACAGCGAAAAAAGAAGATCGAAACCGAAACTGCTAACTGTCCTGAGCGGGCTACCTTCAAAACAGCAAAAAAAGAAGATCGAAACCGAAACTGCAAACCGTTCGGCGCGGGCTACCTTCAAAACAGCGAAAAAAGAAGATCGAAACCAAAACTGCTAACTGTCCTGAGCGGGCTACCTTCAAAACAGCAAAAAAAGAAGATCGAAACCGAAACTGCTGCCGTCCTGCGCGGGCTACCTTCAAAACGGCAAAAAAGCAGATCGAAACCGAAACTGCTAACCGTCCTGCGCGGGCTACCTTCAAAACAGCAAAAAAAGCAGATCGAAACCGAAACTGATAACCGTCCTGCGCGGGCTACCTTCAAAACAGCAAAAAAAGCAGATCGAAACCGAAACTGCAAACCGTCCTGAGCGGGCTACTTTCAAAACAGCGAAAAAAGAAGATCGAAACCAAAACTGCTAACTGTCCTGAGCGGGCTACCTTCAAAACAGCAAAAAAAGAAAATCGAAACCGAAACTGCAAACCGTCGTGCGCAGGCTACTTTCAAAACAGCGAAAAAAGAAGATCGAAACCGAAACTGCTAACCGTCCTGCGCGGGCTACCTTCAAAACAGCAAAAAAAGAAGATCGAAACCGAAACTGCTAACCGTCCTGCGCGGGCTACCTTCAAAACAGCAAAAAAAGAAGATCGAAACCGAAACTGCGAACCGTCCTGCGAGGCCTACCTTCGAAACAGCAAAAAAAGCAGATCGAAACCGAAACTGCCAACCGTCCTGCGCGGGCTACCTTCAAAACAGCAAAAAAAGATCGAAACCGAAACTGCTAACCGTCCTGCGCTTGCTACCTTCAAAACAGCAAAAAAAGAAGATCGAAACCGAAACTGCCAACCGTCCTGCGCGACCTACCTTCGAAACAGCAAAAAAAGCAGATCGAAATCGACACTGCTAACCGTCCTGCGCGGGCTACCTTCAAAACAGCAAAAAAAGCAGATCGAAACCGAAACTGCAAACCGTCCAGCGCGGGCTACCCAAAACAGCGAAAAAAGAAGATCGAAACCGAAACTGCTAACCGTCCTGCGCGGGCTACCTTCAAAACAGCAAAAAAAGCAGATCGAAACCGAAACTGCTAACCGTCCTGCGCGGGCTACCTTCAAAACACCAAAAAAAAAGCAGATTGAAACCGAAACTGCTAACCGTCCGGCGCGGGCTACCTTCAAAACAGCGAAAAAAGAAGATCGAAACCGAAACTGCAAACCGTCCGGCGCGGGCTACCTTCAAAACAGCGAAAAAAGAAGATCGAAACCGAAACTGCAAACCGTCCGGCGCGGGCTACTTTCAAAACAGCAAAAAATGCAGATCGAAACAGAAAATGCAAGCCGTGCTGCGCGGGCTACTTTCAAAACAGCAAAAAAAGAAGATCGAAACCAAAACTGCTAACTGTCCTGAGCGGGCTACCTTCAAAACAGCAAAAAAAGAGGATCGAAACCGAAACTGCAAACCGTCCTGCGCGGGCTACTTTCAAAACAGCGAAAAAAGAAGATCGAATTCGAAACTGCTAACCGTCCTGCGCGGGCTACCTTCGAAACAGCAAAAAAAGCAGATCGAAACCGAAAATGCCAACCGTCCTGCGCGGGCTACCTTCAAAACAGCAAAAAAAGCAGATCGAAACCGAAACTGCTAACCGTCCTGCGCGGGCTACCTTCAAAACAGCAAAACAAGCAGATCGAAACCGAAACTGCAAACCGTCCAGCGCGGGCTACCCAAAACAGCGAAAAAAGAAGATCGAAACCGAAACTGCTAACCGTCCTGCGCGGGCTACCTTCAAAACAGCAAAAAAAGCAGATCGAAACCGAAACTGCTAACCGTCCTGCGCGGGCTACCTTCAAAACACCAAAAAAAAAGCAGATTGAAACCGAAACTACAAACCGTCCGGCACGGGCTACCTTCAAAACAGCGAAAAAAGAAGATCGAAACCGAAACTGCAAACCGTCCGGCGCGGGCTACCTTCAAAACAGCGAAAAAAGAAGATCGAAACAAAAACTGCAAACCGTCCGGCGCGGGCTACTTTCAAAACAGCAAAAAAAGCAGATCGAAACAGAAAATGCAAGCCGTGCTGCGCGGGCTACTTTCAAAACAGCAAAAAAAGCAGATCGAAACCGAAACTGCTACCGTCCTGCGCGGGCTACCTTCAAAACGGCAAAAAAAGCAGATCGAAACCGAAACTGCTAACCTTCCTGCGCGGGCTACCTTCAAAACAGCAAAAAAAGCAGATCGAAACCGAAACTGATAACCGTCCTGCGCGGGCTACCTTCAAAACAGCAAAAAAAGCAGATCGAAACCGAAACTGCTAACCGTCCTGCGCGGGCTACCTTCAAAACACCAAAAAAAGCAGATCGAAACCGAAACTGCTAATCGTCCTGCGCGGGCTACCTTCAAAACAGCAAAAAAAGGAGATCGAAACCGAAACTGCTAACCGTCCTGTGCGGGCTACCTTCAAAACAGCAAAAAAAGCAGATCGAAACCGAAACTGATAACCGTCCTGCGCGGGCTACCTTCAAAACAGCAAAAAAAGCAGATCGAAACCGAAACTGCTAACCGTCCGGCGCGGGCTACCTTCAAAACACCAAAAAAAAGCAGATTGAAACCGAAACTGCAAACCGTCCGGCGCGGGCTACCTCAAAACAGCGAAAAAAGAAGATCGAAACCGAAACTGAAAACCGTCCGGCGCGGGCTACTTTCAAAACAGCAAAAAAGCAGATCGAAACAAAAAATGCAAGCCGTGCTGCGCGGGCTACTTTCAAAACAGCAAAAAAGCAGATCGAAACCGAAACTGCTACCGTCCTGCGCGGGCTACCTTCAAAACGGCAAAAAAAGCAGATCGAAACCGAAACTGCTAACCATCCTGTGCGGGCTACTTTCAAAACAGCAAAAAAAGAAGATCGAAACCGAAACTGCTAACCGTCCTGCGCGGGCTACTTTCAAAACAGCAAAAAAAGATCGAAACCGAAACTGCTGCCGTCCTGCGCGGGCTACCTTCAAAACAGCAAAAAAAGAAGATCGAAACCGAAACTGCAAACCGTCCGGCGCGGGCTACTTTCAAATCAGCAAAAAAAGCAGATCGAAACCGAAAGTGCTAACCGTCCTGCGCGGGCTACCTTCAAAACAGCAAAAAAAGCAGATCGAAACCGAAACTGCAAACCGTCCGGAGCGGGCTACCTTCAAAACAGAAAAAAAGGAAGATCGAAACCGAAACTGCAAACCGTCCTGCGCGGGCTACTTTCAAAACAACGAAAAAGAAGATCGAAACCGAAACTGCAAACCGTCCTGCGCGGGCTACTTTCAAAACAACGAAAAAGAAGATCGAAACCGAAACTGCAAACCGTCCGGCGCGGGCTACTTTCAAAACAGCAAAAAAAGTAGATCGAAACCTAAACTGCTAACCGTCTGCGCGGGCTACTTTCAAAACAGCAAAAAAGGCAGATCGAAACCGAAACTGCTAACCGTCCTGCGCGGGCTACTTTCAAAACAGCAAAAAAGGCAGATCGAAACCGAAACTGCTAACCGTCCTGCGCGGGCTACCTTCAAAACAGCGAAAAAAGAAGATCGAAACCGAAACTGCTAACCGTCCGGCACGGGCTACCTTCAAAACAGCGAAAAAAGAAGATCGAAACCGAAAGTGCAAACCGTCCGGCGCGGGCTACTTTCAAAACAGCAAAAAAAGCAGATCGAAACAGAAAATGCAAGCCATGCTGCGCGGGCTACTTTCAAAACAGCAAAAAAAAGCAGATCGAAACCGAAACTGCTACCGTCCTGCGCGGGCTACCTTCAAAACGGCAAAAAAGCAGATCGAAACCGAAACTGCTAACCGTCCTGCGCGGGCTACCTTCAAAACAGCAAAAAAAGCAGATCGAAACCGAAACTGATAACCGTCCTGCGCGGGCTACCTTCAAAACAGCAATAAAAGCAGATCGAAACCGAAACTGCTAACCGTCCTGCGCGGGCTACCTTCAAAACACCAAAAAAAAGCAGATTGAAACCGAAACTGCAAACCGTCCGGCGCGGGCTACCTTCAAAACAGCAAAAAAAGCAGATCGAAACAGAAAATGCAAGCCGTGCTGCGCGGGCTACTTTCAAAACAGCAAAAAAAAGCAGATCGAAACCGAAACTGCTACCGTCCTGCGCGGGCTACCTTCAAAACGGCAAAAAAAGCAGATCGAAACCGAAACTGCTAACCGTCCTGAGCGGGCTACCTTCAAAACAGCAAAAAAAGCAGATCGAAACCGAAACTGATAACCGTCCTGCGCGGGCTACCTTCAAAACAGCAAAAAAAGCAGATCGAAACCGAAACTGATAACCGTCCTGCGCGGGCTACCTTCAAAACAGCAAAAAAAGCAGATCGAAACCGAAACTGCAAACCGTCCTGAGCGGGCTACTTTCAAAACAGCGAAAAAAGAAGATCGAAACCAAAACTGCTAACTGTCCTGAGCGGGCTACCTTCAAAACAGCAAAAAAAGAAAATCGAAACCGAAACTGCAAACCGTCGTGCGCAGGCTACTTTCAAAACAGCGAAAAAAGAAGATCGAAACCGAAACTGCTAACCGTCCTGCGCGGGCTACCTTCAAAACAGCAAAAAAAGAAGATCGAAACCGAAACTGCTAACCGTCCTGCGCGGGCTACCTTCAAAACAGCAAAAAAAGAAGATCGAAACCGAAACTGCGAACCGTCCTGCGAGGCCTACCTTCGAAACAGCAAAAAAAGCAGATCGAAACCGAAACTGCCAACCGTCCTGCGCGGGCTACCTTCAAAACAGCAAAAAAAGATCGAAACCGAAACTGCTAACCGTCCTGCGCTTGCTACCTTCAAAACAGCAAAAAAAGAAGATCGAAACCGAAACTGCCAACCGTCCTGCGCGACCTACCTTCGAAACAGCAAAAAAAGCAGATCGAAATCGACACTGCTAACCGTCCTGCGCGGGCTACCTTCAAAACAGCAAAAAAAGCAGATCGAAACCGAAACTGCAAACCGTCCAGCGCGGGCTACCCAAAACAGCGAAAAAAGAAGATCGAAACCGAAACTGCTAACCGTCCTGCGCGGGCTACCTTCAAAACAGCAAAAAAAGCAGATCGAAACCGAAACTGCTAACCGTCCTGCGCGGGCTACCTTCAAAACACCAAAAAAAAAGCAGATTGAAACCGAAACTGCTAACCGTCCGGCGCGGGCTACCTTCAAAACAGCGAAAAAAGAAGATCGAAACCGAAACTGCAAACCGTCCGGCGCGGGCTACCTTCAAAACAGCGAAAAAAGAAGATCGAAACCGAAACTGCAAACCGTCCGGCGCGGGCTACTTTCAAAACAGCAAAAAATGCAGATCGAAACAGAAAATGCAAGCCGTGCTGCGCGGGCTACTTTCAAAACAGCAAAAAAAGAAGATCGAAACCAAAACTGCTAACTGTCCTGAGCGGGCTACCTTCAAAACAGCAAAAAAAGAGGATCGAAACCGAAACTGCAAACCGTCCTGCGCGGGCTACTTTCAAAACAGCGAAAAAAGAAGATCGAATTCGAAACTGCTAACCGTCCTGCGCGGGCTACCTTCGAAACAGCAAAAAAAGCAGATCGAAACCGAAACTGCCAACCGTCCTGCGCGGGCTACCTTCAAAACAGCAAAAAAAGCAGATCGAAACCGAAACTGCTAACCGTCCTGCGCGGGCTACCTTCAAAACAGCAAAACAAGCAGATCGAAACCGAAACTGCAAACCGTCCAGCGCGGGCTACCCAAAACAGCGAAAAAAGAAGATCGAAACCGAAACTGCTAACCGTCCTGCGCGGGCTACCTTCAAAACAGCAAAAAAAGCAGATCGAAACCGAAACTGCTAACCGTCCTGCGCGGGCTACCTTCAAAACACCAAAAAAAAAGCAGATTGAAACCGAAACTACAAACCGTCCGGCACGGGCTACCTTCAAAACAGCGAAAAAAGAAGATCGAAACCGAAACTGCAAACCGTCCGGCGCGGGCTACCTTCAAAACAGCGAAAAAAGAAGATCGAAACAAAAACTGCAAACCGTCCGGCGCGGGCTACTTTCAAAACAGCAAAAAAAGCAGATCGAAACAGAAAATGCAAGCCGTGCTGCGCGGGCTACTTTCAAAACAGCAAAAAAAGCAGATCGAAACCGAAACTGCTACCGTCCTGCGCGCGCTACCTTCAAAACAGCAAAAAAAGCAGATCGAAACCGAAACTGCTAACCGTCCTGCGCGGGCTACTTTCAAAACAGCAAAAAAAGATCGAAACCGAAACTGCTGCCGTCCTGCGCGGGCTACCTTTAAAACAGCAAAAAAAGAAGATCGAAACCGAAACTGCAAACCGTCCGGCGCGGGCTACTTTCAAATCAGCAAAAAAAGCAGATCGAAACCGAAAGTGCTAACCGTCCTGCGCGGGCTACCTTCAAAACAGCAAAAAAAGCAGATCGAAACCGAAACTGCAAACCGTCCGGAGCGGGCTACCTTCAAAACAGAAAAAAAGGAAGATCGAAACCGAAACTGCAAACCGTCCTGCGCGGGCTACTTTCAAAACAACGAAAAAGAAGATCGAAACCGAAACTGCAAACCGTCCTGCGCGGGCTACTTTCAAAACAACGAAAAAGAAGATCGAAACCGAAACTGCAAACCGTCCGGCGCGGGCTACTTTCAAAACAGCAAAAAAAGTAGATCGAAACCTAAACTGCTAACCGTCTGCGCGGGCTACTTTCAAAACAGCAAAAAAGGCAGATCGAAACCGAAACTGCTAACCGTCCTGCGCGGGCTACTTTCAAAACAGCAAAAAAGGCAGATCGAAACCGAAACTGCTAACCGTCCTGCGCGGGCTACCTTCAAAACAGCGAAAAAAGAAGATCGAAACCGAAACTGCTAACCGTCCGGCACGGGCTACCTTCAAAACAGCGAAAAAAGAAGATCGAAACCGAAAGTGCAAACCGTCCGGCGCGGGCTACTTTCAAAACAGCAAAAAAAGCAGATCGAAACAGAAAATGCAAGCCATGCTGCGCGGGCTACTTTCAAAACAGCAAAAAAAAGCAGATCGAAACCGAAACTGCTACCGTCCTGCGCGGGCTACCTTCAAAACGGCAAAAAAGCAGATCGAAACCGAAACTGCTAACCGTCCTGCGCGGGCTACCTTCAAAACAGCAAAAAAAGCAGATCGAAACCGAAACTGATAACCGTCCTGCGCGGGCTACCTTCAAAACAGCAATAAAAGCAGATCGAAACCGAAACTGCTAACCGTCCTGCGCGGGCTACCTTCAAAACACCAAAAAAAAGCAGATTGAAACCGAAACTGCAAACCGTCCGGCGCGGGCTACCTTCAAAACAGCAAAAAAAGCAGATCGAAACAGAAAATGCAAGCCGTGCTGCGCGGGCTACTTTCAAAACAGCAAAAAAAAGCAGATCGAAACCGAAACTGCTACCGTCCTGCGCGGGCTACCTTCAAAACGGCAAAAAAAGCAGATCGAAACCGAAACTGCTAACCGTCCTGAGCGGGCTACCTTCAAAACAGCAAAAAAAGCAGATCGAAACCGAAACTGATAACCGTCCTGCGCGGGCTACCTTCAAAACAGCAAAAAAAGCAGATCGAAACCGAAACTGCTAACCGTCCTGCGCGGGCTACCTTCAAAACACCAAAAAAAAGCAGATTGAAACCGAAACTGCAAACCGTCCGGCGCGGGCTACCTTCAAAACAGCGAAAAAAGAAGATCGAAACCGAAACTGCAAACCGTCCGGCGCGGGCTACCTTCAAAACAGCGAAAAAAGAAGATCGAAACCGAAACTGCAAACCGTCCGGCGCGGGCTACTTTCAAAACAGCAAAAAAAGCAGATCGAAACAGAAAATGCAAGCCGTGCTGCGCGGGCTACTTTCAAAACAGCAAAAAAAGCCGATCGAAACCGAAACTGCTACCGTCCTGCGCGGGCTACCTTCAAAACAGCGAAAAAAGAAGATCGAAACCGAAACTGCAAACCGTCCCGCGCGGGCTACTTTCAAAACAGCAAAAAAAGCAGATCGAAACCGAAACTGCAAGCCTTCCTGCGCGGGCAACCTTCAAAACAGCAAAAAAAGCAGATCGAAACCGAAACTGCTAACCGTCCTGCGCGGGCTACCTTCAAAACAGCAAAAAAAGGAGATCGAAACCGAAACTGCTAACCGTCCTGCGCGGGCTACCTTCAAAACAGCAAAAAAAGCAGATCGAAACCGAAACTGCAAACCGTCCTGCGCGGGCTACCTTCAAAACAGCAAAAAAAGCAGATCGAAACCGAAACTGCAAACCGTCCGGCGCGGGCTACCTTCAAAACAGCAAAAAAAGCAGATCGAAACCGAAACAGCTAACCGTCTGCGCGGGCTACTTTCAAAACAGCAAAAAAGCAGATCGAAACAGAAAATGCAAGCCGTGCTGCGCGGGCTACTTTCAAAACCGCAAAAAAAGCAGATCGAAACTGCCATCCGTCCTGCGAGGGCTACTTTCAAAACAGCAAAAAAAACAGATCGATACCGAAAGTGCTAACCGTCCTGCGCGGGCTACCTTCAAAACAGCAAAAAAAGCAGATCGAAACCGAAACTGCAAACCGTCCGGCGCGGGCTACCTTCAAAACAGCAAAAAAAGCAGATCGAAACCGAAACAGCTAACCGTCTGCGCGGGCTACTTTCAAAACAGCAAAAAAGCAGATCGAAACAGAAAATGCAAGCCGTGCTGCGCGGGCTACTTTCAAAACAGCAAAAAAAGCAGATCGAAACCGAAACTGCTACCGTCCTGCGCGGGCTACCTTCAAAACGGCAAAAAAAGCAGATCGAAACCGAAACTGCTAACCGTCCTGTGCGGGCTACTTTCAAAAAAGCAAAAAAAGAAGATCGAAACCGAAACTGCTAACCGTCCTGCGCGGGCTACCTTCAAAACAGCAAAAAAAGAAGATCGAAACCGAAACTGCAAACCATCCGGCGCGGGCTGCTTTCAAAACAGCAAAAAAAGCAGATCGAAACCGAAAGTGCTAACCGTCCTGCGCGGGCTGCCTTCAAAACAGCAAAAAAAGCAGATCGAAACCGAAACTGCAAACCGTCCGGCGCGGGCTACTTTCAAAACAGAAAAAAAGGAAGATCGAAACCGAAACTGCAAACCGTCCTGCGCGGGCTACTTTCAAAACAACGAAAAAGAAGATCGAAACCGAAACTGCTAACCGTCCGGCGCGGGCTACCTTCAAAACAGCAAAAAAGAAAGATCGAAACCGAAACTGCTAACCGTCCGGCACGGGCTACCTTCAAAACAGCGAAAAAAGAAGATCGAAACCGAAACTGCAAACCGTCCGGCGCGGGCTGCTTTCAAAACAGCAAAAAAAAGCAGATCGAAACAGAAAATGCAAGCCGTGCTGCGCGGGCTACTTTCAAAACAGCAAAAAAAAGCAGATCGAAACCGAAACTGCTACCGTCCTGCGCGGGCTACCTTCAAAACGGCAAAAAAAGCAGATCGAAACCGAAACTGCTAACCGTCCTGCGCGGGCTACCTTCAAAACAGCAAAAAAAGCAGATCGAAACCGAAACTGATAACCGTCCTGCGCGGGCTACCTTTAAAACAGCATAAAAAGCAGATCGAAACCGAAACTGCTAACCTTCCTGCGCGGGCTACCTTCAAAACAGCAAAAAAAGCAGATCGAAACCGAAACTGATAACCGTCCTGCGCGGGCTACCTTCAAAACAGCAAAAAAAGCAGATCGAAACCGAAACTGCTAACCGTCCTGCGCGGGCTACCTTCAAAACACCAAAAAAAGCAGATCGAAACCGAAACTGCTAATCGTCCTGCGCGGGCTACCTTCAAAACAGCAAAAAAAGGAGATCGAAACCGAAACTGCTAACCGTCCTGCGCGGGCTACCTTCAAAACAGCAAAAAAAGCAGATCGAAACCGAAACTGATAACCGTCCTGCACGGGCTACCTTCAAAACAGCAAAAAAAGCAGATCGAAACCGAAACTGCTAACCGTCCGGCGCGGGCTACCTTCAAAACACCAAAAAAAAAGCAGATTGAAACCGAAACTGCAAACCGTCCGGCGCGGGCTACCTCAAAACAGCGAAAAAAGAAGATCGAAACCGAAACTGCAAACCGTCCGGCGCGGGCTACTTTCAAAACAGCAAAAAAGCAGATCGAAACAAAAAATGCAAGCCGTGCTGCGCGGGCTACTTTCAAAACAGCAAAAAAGCAGATCGAAACCGAAACTGCTACCGTCCTGCGCGGGCTACCTTCAAAACGGCAAAAAAAGCAGATCGAAACCGAAACTGCTAACCATCCTGTGCGGGCTACTTTCAAAACAGCAAAAAAAGAAGATCGAAACCGAAACTGCTAACCGTCCTGCGCGGGCTACTTTCAAAACAGCAAAAAAAGATCGAAACCGAAACTGCTGCCGTCCTGCGCGGGCTACCTTCAAAACAGCAAAAAAGAAGATCGAAACCGAAACTGCAAACCGTCCGGCGCGGGCTACTTTCAAATCAGCAAAAAAAGCAGATCGAAACCGAAAGTGCTAACCGTCCTGCGCGCGCTACCTTCAAAACAGCAAAAAAAGCAGATCGAAACCGAAACTGCAAACCGTCCGGAGCGGGCTACCTTCAAAACAGAAAAAAAGGAAGATCGAAACCGAAACTGCAAACCGTCCTGCGCGGGCTACTTTCAAAACAACGAAAAAGAAGATCGAAACCGAAACTGCAAACCGTCCTGCGCGGGCTACTTTCAAAACAACGAAAAAGAAGATCGAAACCGAAACTGCAAACCGTCCGGCGCGGGCTACTTTCAAAACAGCAAAAAAAGTAGATCGAAACCTAAACTGCTAACCGTCTGCGCGGGCTACTTTCAAAACAGCAAAAAAGGCAGATCGAAACCGAAACTGCTAACCGTCCTGCGCGGGCTACTTTCAAAACAGCAAAAAAGGCAGATCGAAACCGAAACTGCTAACCGTCCTGCGCGGGCTACCTTCAAAACAGCGAAAAAAGAAGATCGAAACCGAAACTGCTAACCGTCCGGCACGGGCTACCTTCAAAACAGCGAAAAAAGAAGATCGAAACCGAAAGTGCAAACCGTCCGGCGCGGGCTACTTTCAAAACAGCAAAAAAAGCAGATCGAAACAAAAATTCAAGCCGTGCTGCGCGGGCTACTTTCAAAACAGCAAAAAAAAGCAGATCGAAACCGAAACTGCTACCGTCCTGCGCGGGCTACCTTCAAAACGGCAAAAAAAGCAGATCGAAACCGAAACTGCTAACCGTCCTGCGCGGGCTACCTTCAAAACAGCAAAAAAAGCAGATCGAAACCGAAACTGATAACCGTCCTGCGGGGGCTACCTTTAAAACAGCATAAAAAGCAGATCGAAACCGAAACTGCTAACCGTCCTGCGCGGGCTACCTTCAAAACACCAAAAAAAAGCAGATTGAAACCGAAACTGCAAACCGTCCGGCGCGGGCTACCTTCAAAACAGCGAAAAAAGAAGATCGAAACCGAAACTGCAAACCGTCCGGCGCGGGCTACCTTCAAAACAGCGAAAAAAGAAGATCGAAACCGAAACTGCAAACCGTCCGGCGCGGGCTACTTTCAAAACAGCAAAAAAAGCCGATCGAAACCGAAACTGCTACCGTCCTGCGCGGGCTACCTTCAAAACAGCGAAAAAAGAAGATCGAAACCGAAACTGCAAACCGTCCTGCGCGGGCTACTTTCAAAACAGCAAAAAAGCAGATCGAAACCGAAACTGCAAGCCTTCCTGCGCGGGCAACCTTCAAAACAGCAAAAAAAGCAGATCGAAACCGAAACTGCTAACCGTCCTGCGCGGGCTACCTTCAAAACAGCAAAAAAAGGAGATCGAAACCGAAACTGCTAACCGTCCTGCGCGGGCTACCTTCAAAACAGCAAAAAAAGCAGATCGAAACCGAAACTGATAACCGTCCTGCGCGGGCTACCTTCAAAACAGCAAAAAAAGCAGATCGAAACCGAAACTGCTAACCATCCTGCGCGGGCTACCTTCAAAACACAAAAAAAGCAGATTGAAACCGAAACTGCAAACCGTTAGGCGCGGGCTACCTCAAAACAGCGAAAAAAGAAGATCGAAACCGAAACTGCAAACCGTCCGGCGCGGGCTACTTTCAAAACAGCAAAAAAGCAGATCGAAACAGAAAATGCAAGCCGTGCTGCGCGGGCTGCTTTCAAAACAGCAAAAAAAGCAGATCGAAACCGAAACTGCTACCGTCCTGCGCGGGCTACCTTCAAAACGGCAAAAAAAGCAGATCGAAACCGAAACTGCTAACCGTCCTGTGCGGGCTACTTTCAAAACAGCAAAAAAAGAAGATCGAAACCGAAACTGCTAACCGTCCTGCGCGGGCTACTTTCAAAACAGCAAAAAAAGATCGAAACCGAAACTGCTGCCGTTCTGCGCGGGCTACCTTCAAAACAGCAAAAAAAGAAGATCGAAACCGAAACTGCAAACCGTCCGGCGCGGGCTACTTTCAAAACAGCAAAAAAAGCAGATCGAAACCGAAAGTGCTAACCGTCCTGCGCGGGCTACCTTCAAAACAGCAAAAAAAGCAGATCGAAACCGAAACTGCAAACCGTCCGGCGCGGGCTACCTTCAAAACAGAAAAAAAGAAAGATCGAAACCGAAACTGCAAACCATCCTGCGCGGGCTACTTTCAAAACCGCAAGAAAAGCAGATCGAAACCGAAACTGCTAACCGTCCTGCGCGGGCTACCTTCAAAAGAGCAAAAAAAGAAGATCGAAACCGAAACTGCAAACCGTCCTGAGCGGGCTACCTTCAAAACAGCGAAAAAAGAAGATCGAAACCGAAACTGCTAACCGTCCGGCACGGGCTACCTTCAAAACAGCGAAAAAAGAAGATCGAAACCGAAACTGCAAACCGTCCGGCGCGGGCTACTTTCAAAACAGCAAAAAAAGCAGATCGAAACAGAAAATGCAAGCCGTGCTGCGCGGGCTACTTTCAAAACAGCAAAAAAAGCAGATCGAAACCGAAACTGCTACCTTCCTGCGCGGGCTACCTTCAAAACGGCAAAAAAAGCAGATCGAAACCGAAACTGCTAACCGTCCTGCGCGGGCTACCTTCAAAACAGCAAAAAAAGCAGATCGAAACCGAAACTGATAACCGTCCTGCGCGGGGCTACCTTTAAAACAGCAAAAAAGCAGATCGAAACCGAAAACTGCAAACCGTCCGGCGCGGGCTACCTTCAAAACAGCGAAAAAAGAAGATCGAAACCGAAACTGCAAACCGTCCGGCGCGGGCTACTTTCAAAACAGCAAAAAAAGCAGATCGAAACAGAAAATGCAAGCCGTGCTGCGCGGGCTACTTTCAAAACAGCAAAAAAAGCCGATCGAAACCGAAACTGCTACCGTCCTGCGCGGGCTACCTTCAAAACAGCGAAAAAGAAGATCGAAACCGAAACTGCAAACCGTCCTGCGCGGGCTACTTTCAAAACAGCAAAAAAAGCAGATCGAAACCGAAACTGCAAGCCTTCCTGCGCGGGCAACCTTCAAAACAGCAAAAAAAGCAGATCGAAACCGAAACTGCTAACCGTCCTGCGCGGGCTACCTTCAAAACTGCAAAAAAAGCAGATCGAAACCGAAACTGATAACCGTCCTGCGCGGGCTACCTTCAAAACAGCAAAAAAAGCAGATCGAAACCGAAACTGCTAACCGTCCTGCGCGGGCTACCTTCAAAACAGCAAAAAAAGGAGATCGAAACCGAAACTGCTAACCGTCCTGCGCGGGCTACCTTCAAAACAGCAAAAAAAGCAGATCGAAACCGAAACTGATAACCGTCCTGCGCGGGCTACCTTCAAAACAGCAAAAAAAGCAGATCGAAACCGAAACTGCTAACCATCCTGCGCGGGCTACCTTCAAAACACAAAAAAAAGCAGATTGAAGCCGAAACTGCAAACCGTTAGGCGCGGGCTACCTCAAAACAGCGAAAAAAGAAGATCGAAACCGAAACTGCAAACCGTCCGGCGCGGGCTACTTTCAAAACAGCAATAAAGCAGATCGAAACAGAAAATGCAAGCCGTGCTGCGCGGGCTGCTTTCAAAACAGCAAAAAAAGCAGATCGAAACAGAAACTGCTACCGTCCTGCGCGGGCTACCTTCAAAACGGCAAAAAAAGCAGATCGAAACCGAAACTGCTAACCGTCCTGTGCGGGCTACTTTCAAAACAGCAAAAAAAGAAGATCGAAACCGAAACTGCTAACCGTCCTGCGCGGGCTACTTTCAAAACAGCAAAAAAAGATCGAAACCGAAACTGCTGCCGTTCTGCGCGGGCTACCTTCAAAACAGCAAAAAAAGAAGATCGAAACCGAAACTGCAAACCGTCCGGCGCGGGCTACTTTCAAAACAGCAAAAAAAGCAGATCGAAACCGAAAGTGCTAACCGTCCTGCGCGGGCTACCTTCAAAACAGCAAAAAAAGCAGATCGAAACCGAAACTGCAAACCGTCCGGCGCGGGCTACCTTCAAAACAGAAAAAAAGGAAGATCGAAACCGAAACTGCAAACCATCCTGCGCGGGCTACTTTCAAAACCGCAAGAAAAGCAGATCGAAACCGAAACTGCTAACCGTCCTGCGCGGGCTACCTTCAAAACAGCAAAAAAAGGAGATCGAAACCGAAACTGCTAACCGTCCTGCGCGGGCTACCTTCAAAACAGCAAAAAAAGCAGATCGAAACCGAAACTGATAACCGTCCTGCGCGGGCTACCTTCAAAACAGCAAAAAAAGCAGATCGAAACCGAAACTGCTAACCATCCTGCGCGGGCTACCTTCAAAACACAAAAAAAGCAGATTGAAACCGAAACTGCAAACCGTTAGGCGCGGGCTACCTCAAAACAGCGAAAAAAGAAGATCGAAACCGAAACTGCAAACCGTCCGGCGCGGGCTACTTTCAAAACAGCAAAAAAGCAGATCGAAACAGAAAATGCAAGCCGTGCTGCGCGGGCTGCTTTCAAAACAGCAAAAAAAGCAGATCGAAACCGAAACTGCTACCGTCCTGCGCGGGCTACCTTCAAAACGGCAAAAAAAGCAGATCGAAACCGAAACTGCTAACCGTCCTGTGCGGGCTACTCTCAAAACAGCAAAAAAAGATCGAAACCGAAACTGCTGACGTTCTGCGCGGGCTACCTTCAAAACAGCAAAAAAAGAAGATCGAAACCGAAACTGCAAACCGTCCGGCGCGGGCTACTTTCAAAACAGCAAAAAAAGCAGATCGAAACCGAAAGTGCTAACCGTCCTGCGCGGGCTACCTTCAAAACAGCAAAAAAAGCAGATCGAAACCGAAACTGCAAACCGTCCGGCGCGGGCTACTTTCAAAACAGCAAAAAAAGAAGATCGAAACCGAAAGTGCTAACCGTCCTGCGCGGGCTACCTTCAAAACAGCAAAAAAAGCAGATCGAAACCGAAACTGCAAACCGTCCGGCGCGGGCTACCTTCAAAACAGAAAAAAAGAAAGATCGAAACCGAAACTGCAAACCATCCTGCGCGGGCTACTTTCAAAACCGCAAGAAAAGCAGATCGAAACCGAAACTGCTAACCGTCCTGCGCGGGCTACCTTCAAAACAGCAAAAAAAGAAGATCGAAACCGAAACTGCAAACCGTCCTGAGCGGGCTACTTTCAAAACAGCGAAAAAAGAAGATCGAAACCGAAACTGCTAACCGTCCTGCGCGGGCTACCTTCAAAAGAGCAAAAAAAGAAGATCGAAACCGAAACTGCAAACCGTCCTGAGCGGGCTACCTTCAAAACAGCGAAAAAAGAAGATCGAAACCGAAACTGCTAACCGTCCGGCACGGGCTACCTTCAAAACAGCGAAAAAAGAAGATCGAAACCGAAACTGCAAACCGTCCGGCGCGGGCTACTTTCAAAACAGCAAAAAAAGCAGATCGAAACAGAAAATGCAAGCCGTGCTGCGCGGGCTACTTTCAAAACAGCAAAAAAAGCAGATCGAAACCGAAACTGCTACCTTCCTGCGCGGGCTACCTTCAAAACGGCAAAAAAAGCAGATCGAAACCGAAACTGCTAACCGTCCTGCGCGGGCTACCTTCAAAACAGCAAAAAAAGCAGATCGAAACCGAAACTGATAACCGTCCTGCGCGGGCTACCTTTAAAACAGCAAAAAAGCAGATCGAAACCGAAACTGCTAACCGTCCTGCGCGGGCTACCTTCAAAACACCAAAAAAAAAGCAGATTGAAACCGAAACTGCAAACCGTCCGGCGCGGGCTACCTTCAAAACAGCGAAAAAAGAAGATCGAAACCGAAACTGCAAACCGTCCGGCGCGGGCTACCTTCAAAACAGCGAAAAAAGAAGATCGAAACCGAAACTGCAAACCGTCCGGCGCGGGCTACTTTCAAAACAGCAAAAAAAGCAGATCGAAACAGAAAATGCAAGCCGTGCTGCGCGGGCTACTTTCAAAACAGCAAAAAAGCCGATCGAAACCGAAACTGCTACCGTCCTGCGCGGGCTACCTTCAAAACAGCGAAAAAAGAAGATCGAAACCGAAACTGCAAACCGTCCTGCGCGGGCTACTTTCAAAACAGCAAAAAAAGCAGATCGAAACCGAAACTGCAAGCCTTCCTGCGCGGGCAACCTTCAAAACAGCAAAAAAAGCAGATCGAAACCGAAACTGCTAACCGTCCTGCGCGGGCTACCTTCAAAACAGCAAAAAAAGGAGATCGAAACCGAAACTGCTAACCGTCCTGCGCGGGCTACCTTCAAAACAGCAAAAAAAGCAGATCGAAACCGAAACTGATAACCGTCCTGCGCGGGCTACCTTCAAAACAGCAAAAAAAGCAGATCGAAACCGAAACTGCTAACCATCCTGCGCGGGCTACCTTCAAAACACAAAAAAAAGCAGATTGAAACCGAAACTGCAAACCGTTAGGCGCGGGCTACCTCAAAACAGCGAAAAAAGAAGATCGAAACCGAAACTGCAAACCGTCCGGCGCGGGCTACTTTCAAAACAGCAAAAAAGCAGATCGAAACAGAAAATGCAAGCCGTGCTGCGCGGGCTGCTTTCAAAACAGCAAAAAAAGCAGATCGAAACAGAAACTGCTACCGTCCTGCGCGGGCTACCTTCAAAACGGCAAAAAAAGCAGATCGAAACCGAAACTGCTAACCGTCCTGTGCGGGCTACTTTCAAAACAGCAAAAAAAGAAGATCGAAACCGAAACTGCTAACCGTCCTGCGCGGGCTACTTTCAAAACAGCAAAAAAAGATCGAAACCGAAACTGCTGCCGTTCTGCGCGGGCTACCTTCAAAACAGCAAAAAAAGAAGATCGAAACCTAAACTGCAAACCGTCCGGCGCGGGCTACTTTCAAAACAGCAAAAAAAGCAGATCGAAACCGAAAGTGCTAACCGTCCTGCGCGGGCTACCTTTAAAACAGCAAAAAAAGCAGATCGAAACCGAAACTGCAAACCGTCCGGCGCGGGCTACCTTCAAAACAGAAAAAAAGGAAGATCGAAACCGAAACTGCAAACCATCCTGCGCGGGCTACTTTCAAAACCGCAAGAAAAGCAGATCGAAACCGAAACTGCTAACCTTCCTGCGCGAGCTACCTTCAAAACAGCAAAAAAAGAAGATCGAAACCGAAACTGCAAACCGTCCTGAGCGGGCTACTTTCAAAACAGCGAAAAAAGAAGATCGAAACCGAAACTGCTAACCGTCCTGCGCGGGCTACCTTAAAAACAGCAAAAAAAGAAGATCGAAACCGAAACTGCAAACCGTCCTGAGCGGGCTACCTTCAAAACAGCGAAAAAAGAAGATCGAAACCGAAACTGCTAACCGTCCGGCGCGGGCTACTTTCAAAACAGCAAAAAAAGCAGATCGAAACAGAAAATGCAAGCCGTGCTGCGCGGGCTACTTTCAAAACAGCAAAAAAAGCAGATCGAAACCGAAACTGCAAGCCGTGCTGCGCGGGCTACTTTCAAAACAGCAAAAAAAGCCGATCGAAACCGAAACTGCTACCGTCCTGCGCGGGCTACCTTCAAAACAGCGAAAAAGAAGATCGAAACCGAAACTGCAAACCGTCCGGCACGGGCTACCTTCAAAACAGCGAAAAAAGAAGATCGAAACCGAAACTGCAAACCGTCCGGCGCGGGCTACTTTCAAAACAGCAAAAAAAGCAGATCGAAACAGAAAATGCAAGCCGTGCTGCGCGGGCTACTTTCAAAACAGCAAAAAAGCCGATCGAAACCGAAACTGCTACCGTCCTGCGCGGGCTACCTTCAAAACAGCGAAAAAAGAAGATCGAAACCGAAACTGCAAACCGTACTGCGCGGGCTACTTTCAAAACAGCAAAAAAAGCAGATCGAAACCGAAACTGCAAGCCTTCCTGCGCGGGCAACCTTCAAAACAGCAAAAAAAGCAGATCGAAACCGAAACTGCTAACCGTCCTGCGCGGGCTACCTTCAAAACAGCAAAAAAAGGAGATCGAAACCGAAACTGCTAACCGTCCTGCGCGGGCTACCTTCAAAACAGCAAAAAAAGCAGATCGAAACCGAAACTAATAACCGTCCTGCGCGGGCTACCTTCAAAACAGCAAAAAAAGCAGATCGAAACCGAAACTGCTAACCATCCTGCGCGGGCTACCTTCAAAACACAAAAAGAAGCAGATTGAAACCGAAACTGCAAACCGTTAGGCGCGGGCTACCTCAAAACAGCGAAAAAAGAAGATCGAAACCGAAACTGCAAACCGTCCGGCGCGGGCTACTTTCAAAACAGCAAAAAAGCAGATCGAAACAGAAAATGCAAGCCGTGCTGCGCGGGCTGCTTTCAAAACAGCAAAAAAAGCAGATCGAAACAGAAACTGCTACCGTCCTGCGCGGGCTACCTTCAAAACGGCAAAAAAAGCAGATCGAAACCGAAACTGCTAACCGTCCTGTGCGGGCTACTTTCAAAACAGCAAAAAAAGAAGATCGAAACCGAAACTGCTAACCGTCCTGCGCGGGCTACTTTCAAAACAGCAAAAAAAGATCGAAACCGAAACTGCTGCCGTTCTGCGCGGGCTACCTTCAAAACAGCAAAAAAAGATCGAAACCGAAACTGCAAACCGTCCGGCGCGGGCTACTTTCAAAACAGCAAAAAAAGCAGATCGAAACCGAAAGTGCTAACCGTCCTGCGCGGGCTACCTTCAAAACAGCAAAAAAAGCAGATCGAAACCGAAACTGCAAACCGTCCGGCGCGGGCTACCTTCAAAACAGAAAAAAAGGAAGATCGAAACCGAAACTGCAAACCATCCTGCGCGGGCTACTTTCAAAACCGCAAGAAAAGCAGATCGAAACCGAAACTGCTAACCTTCCTGCGCGGGCTACCTTCAAAACAGCAAAAAAAGAAGATCGAAACCGAAACTGCAAACCGTCCTGAGCGGGCTACTTTCAAAACAGCGAAAAAAGAAGATCGAAACCGAAACTGCTAACTGTCCTGCGCGGGCTACCTTCAAAACAGCAAAAAAAGAAGATCGAAACCGAAACTGCAAACCGTCCTGAGCGGGCTACCTTC
This sequence comes from Amblyomma maculatum, assembly GCF_055883805.1. Lineage (NCBI taxonomy): Eukaryota > Metazoa > Arthropoda > Arachnida > Ixodida > Ixodidae > Amblyomma > Amblyomma maculatum. The sequence continues at coordinate 6,743,507 of NC_139348.1, forward strand.
AAAACAGCGAAAAAAGAAGATCGAAACCGAAACTGCTAACCGTCCGGCGCGGGCTACTTTCAAAACAGCAAAAAAAGCAGATCGAAACAGAAAATGCAAGCCGTGCTGCGCGGGCTACTTTCAAAACAGCAAAAAAAGCAGATCGAAACCGAAACTGCTACCGTCCTGCGCGGGCTACCTTCAAAACGGCAAAAAAAGCAGATCGAAACCGAAACTGCTAACCGTCCTGCGCGGGCTACCTTCAAAACAGCAAAAAAAGCAGATCGAAACCGAAACTGATAACCGTCCTGCGCGGGCTACCTTCAAAACAGCAAAAAAAGCAGATCGAAACCGAAACTGCTAACCGTCCTGCGCGGGCTACCTTCAAAACACCAAAAAAAAAGCAGATTGAAACCGAAACTGCAAACCGTCCGGCGCGGGCTACCTTCAAAACAGCGAAAAAAGAAGATCGAAACCGAAACTGCAAACCGTCCGGCGCGGGCTACCTTCAAAACAGCGAAAAAAGAAGATCGAAACCGAAACTGCAAACCGTCCGGCGCGGGCTACTTTCAAAACAGCAAAAAAAGCAGATCGAAACAGAAAATGCAAGCCGTGCTGCGCGGGCTACTTTCAAAACAGCAAAAAAAGCCGATCGAAACCGAAACTGCTACCGTCCTGCGCGGGCTACCTTCAAAACAGCGAAAAAGAAGATCGAAACCGAAACTGCAAACCGTCCTGCGCGGGCTACTTTCAAAACAGCAAAAAAAGCAGATCGAAACCGAAACTGCAAGCCTTCCTGCGCGGGCAACCTTCAAAACAGCAAAAAAAGCAGATCGAAACCGAAACTGCTAACCGTCCTGCGCGGGCTACCTTCAAAACTGCAAAAAAAGCAGATCGAAACCGAAACTGATAACCGTCCTGCGCGGGCTACCTTCAAAACAGCAAAAAAAGCAGATCGAAACCGAAACTGCTAACCGTCCTGCGCGAGCTACCTTCAAAACACCAAAAAGAAGAAGATCGAAACCGAAACTGCAAACCGTCCGGCGCGGGCTACTTTCAAAACAGCAAAAAAGCAGATCGAAACAGAAAATGCAAGCCGTGCTGCGCGGGCTACTTTCAAAACAGCAAAAAAAGCAGATCGAAACCGAAACTGCTACCGTCCTGCGCGGGCTACCTTCAAAACGGCAAAAAAAGCAGATCGAAACCGAAACTGCTAACCGTCCTGTGCGGGCTACTTTCAAAACAGCAAAAAAAGAAGATCGAAACCGAAACTGCTAACCGTCCTGCGCGGGCTACTTTCAAAACAGCAAAAAAAGATCGAAACCGAAACTGCTGCCGTCCTGGGTGGGCTACCTTCAAAACAGCAAAAAAAGCAGATCGAAACCGAAAGTGCTAACCGTCCTGCGCGGGCTACCTTCAAAACAGCAAAAAAAGCAGATCGAAACCGAAACTGCAAACCGTCCGGCGCGGGCTACCTTGAAAACAGAAAAAAAGGAAGATCGAAACCGAAACTGCAAACCATCCTGCGCGGGCTACTTTCAAAACCGCAAGAAAAGCAGATCGAAACCGAAACTGCTAACCGTCCTGCGCGGGCTACCTTCAAAACAGCAAAAAAAGAAGATCGAAACCGAAACTGCAAACCGTCCTGAGCGGGCTACTTTCAAAACAGCGAAAAAAGAAGATCGAAACCGAAACTGCTAACCGTCCTGCGCGGGCTACCTTCAAAACAGCAAAAAAAGAAGATCGAAACCGAAACTGCAAACCGTCCTGAGCGGGCTACCTTCAAAACAGCGAAAAAAGAAGATCGAAACCGAAACTGCTAACCGTCCGGCACGGGCTACCTTCAAAACAGCGAAAAAAGAAGATCGAAACCGAAACTGCAAACCGTCCGGCGCGGGCTACTTTCAAAACAGCAAAAAAAGCAGATCGAAACAGAAAATGCAAGCCGTGCTGCGCGAGCTACTTTCAAAACAGCAAAAAAAGCAGATCGCAACCGAAACTGCTACCGTCCTGCGCGGGCTACCTTCAAAACGGCAAAAAAAGCAGATCGAAACCGAAACTGCTAACCGTCCTGCGCGGGCTACCTTCAAAACAGCAAAAAAAGCTGATCGAAACCGAAACTGATAACCGTCCTGCGCGGGCTACCTTCAAAACAGCAAATAAAGCAGATCGAAACCGAAACTGCTAACCGTCCTGCGCGGGCTACCTTCAAAACACCAAAAAAAAAAGCAGATTGAAACCGAAACTGCAAACCGTCCGGCGCGGGCTACTTTCAAAACAGCAAAAAAAGAAGATCGAAACCGAAACTGCTAACCGTCCTGCGCGGGCTACTTTCAAAACAGCAAAAAAAGATCGAAACCGAAACTGCTGCCGTCCTGGGTGGGCTACCTTCAAAACAGCAAAAAAAGCAGATCGAAACCGAAAGTGCTAACCGTCCTGCGCGGGCTACCTTCAAAACAGCAAAAAAAGCAGATCGAAACCGAAACTGCAAACCGTCCGGCGCGGGCTACCTTGAAAACAGAAAAAAAGGAAGATCGAAACCGAAACTGCAAACCATCCTGCGCGGGCTACTTTCAAAACCGCAAGAAAAGCAGATCGAAACCGAAACTGCTAACCGTCCTGCGCGGGCTACCTTCAAAACAGCAAAAAAAGAAGATCGAAACCGAAACTGCAAACCGTCCTGAGCGGGCTACTTTCAAAACAGCGAAAAAAGAAGATCGAAACCGAAACTGCTAACCGTCCTGCGCGGGCTACCTTCAAAACAGCAAAAAAAGAAGATCGAAACCGAAACTGCAAACCGTCCTGAGCGGGCTACCTTCAAAACAGCGAAAAAAGAAGATCGAAACCGAAACTGCTAACCGTCCGGCACGGGCTACCTTCAAAACAGCGAAAAAAGAAGATCGAAACCGAAACTGCAAACCGTCCGGCGCGGGCTACTTTCAAAACAGCAAAAAAAGCAGATCGAAACAGAAAATGCAAGCCGTGCTGCGCGAGCTACTTTCAAAACAGCAAAAAAAGCAGATCGCAACCGAAACTGCTACCGTCCTGCGCGGGCTACCTTCAAAACGGCAAAAAAAGCAGATCGAAACCGAAACTGCTAACCGTCCTGCGCGGGCTACCTTCAAAACAGCAAAAAAAGCTGATCGAAACCGAAACTGATAACCGTCCTGCGCGGGCTACCTTCAAAACAGCAAAAAAAGCAGATCGAAACCGAAACTGCTAACCGTCCTGCGCGGGCTACCTTCAAAACACCAAAAAAAAAGCAGATTGAAACCGAAACTGCAAACCGTCCGGCGCGGGCTACCTTCAAAACAGCGAAAAAAGAAGATCGAAACCGAAACTGCAAACCGTCCGGCGCGGGTTACCTTCAAAACAGCGAAAAAAGAAGATCGAAACCGAAACTGCAAACCGTCCGGCGCGGGCTACTTTCAAACAGCAAAAAAAGCAGATCGAAACAGAAAATGCAAGCCGTGCTGCGCGGGCTACTTTCAAAACAGCAAAAAAAGCCGATCGAAACCGAAACTGCTACCGTCCTGCGCGGGCTACCTTCAAAACAGCGAAAAAGAAGATCGAAACCGAAACTGCAAACCGTCCTGCGCGGGCTACTTTCAAAACAGCAAAAAAAGCAGATCGAAACCGAAACTGCAAGCCTTCCTGCGCGGGCAACCTTCAAAACAGCAAAAAAAGCAGATCGAAACAGAAAATGCAAGCCGTGCTGCGCGGGCTACTTTCAAAACAGCAAAAAAAGCCGATCGAAACCGAAACTGCTACCGTCCTGCGCGGGCTACCTTCAAAACAGCGAAAAAAGAAGATCGAAACCGAAACTGCAAACCGTCCTGCGCGGGCTACTTTCAAAACAGCAAAAAAAGCAGATCGAAACCGAAACTGCAAGCCTTCCTGCGCGGGCAACCTTCAAAACAGCAAAAAAAGCAGATCGAAACCGAAACTGCTAACCGTCCTGCGCGGGCTACCTTCAAAACAGCAAAAAAAGCAGATCGAAACCGAAACTGCAAACCGTCCTGCGCGGGCTACCTTCAAAACAGCAAAAAAAGCAGATCGAAACCGAAACTGCAAGCCGTGCTGCGCGGGCTGCTTTCAAAACAGCAAAAAAAGCAGATCGAAACAGAAACTGCTACCGTCCTGCGCGGGCTACCTTCAAAACGGCAAAAAAAGCAGATCGAAACCGAAACTGCTAACCGTCCTGTGCGGGCTACTTTCAAAACAGCAAAAAAAGAAGATCGAAACCGAAACTGCTAACCGTCCTGCGCGGGCTACTTTCAAAACAGCAAAAAAAGATCGAAACCGAAACTGCTGCCGTTCTGCGCGGGCTACCTTCAAAACAGCAAAAAAAGAAGATCGAAACCTAAACTGCAAACCGTCCGGCGCGGGCTACTTTCAAAACAGCAAAAAAAGCAGATCGAAACCGAAAGTGCTAACCGTCCTGCGCGGGCTACCTTTAAAACAGCAAAAAAAGCAGATCGAAACCGAAACTGCAAACCGTCCGGCGCGGGCTACCTTCAAAACAGAAAAAAAGGAAGATCGAAACCGAAACTGCAAACCATCCTGCGCGGGCTACTTTCAAAACCGCAAGAAAAGCAGATCGAAACCGAAACTGCTAACCTTCCTGCGCGAGCTACCTTCAAAACAGCAAAAAAAGAAGATCGAAACCGAAACTGCAAACCGTCCTGAGCGGGCTACTTTCAAAACAGCGAAAAAAGAAGATCGAAACCGAAACTGCTAACCGTCCTGCGCGGGCTACCTTAAAAACAGCAAAAAAAGAAGATCGAAACCGAAACTGCAAACCGTCCTGAGCGGGCTACCTTCAAAACAGCGAAAAAAGAAGATCGAAACCGAAACTGCTAACCGTCCGGCGCGGGCTACTTTCAAAACAGCAAAAAAAGCAGATCGAAACAGAAAATGCAAGCCGTGCTGCGCGGGCTACTTTCAAAACAGCAAAAAAAGCAGATCGAAACCGAAACTGCAAGCCGTGCTGCGCGGGCTACTTTCAAAACAGCAAAAAAAGCCGATCGAAACCGAAACTGCTACCGTCCTGCGCGGGCTACCTTCAAAACAGCGAAAAAGAAGATCGAAACCGAAACTGCAAACCGTCCGGCGCGGGCTACCTTCAAAACAGCGAAAAAAGAAGATCGAAACCGAAACTGCAAACCGTCCGGCGCGGGCTACTTTCAAAACAGCAAAAAAAGCAGATCGAAACAGAAAATGCAAGCCGTGCTGCGCGGGCTACTTTCAAAACAGCAAAAAAGCCGATCGAAACCGAAACTGCTACCGTCCTGCGCGGGCTACCTTCAAAACAGCGAAAAAAGAAGATCGAAACCGAAACTGCAAACCGTACTGCGCGGGCTACTTTCAAAACAGCAAAAAAAGCAGATCGAAACCGAAACTGCAAGCCTTCCTGCGCGGGCAACCTTCAAAACAGCAAAAAAAGCAGATCGAAACCGAAACTGCTAACCGTCCTGCGCGGGCTACCTTCAAAACAGCAAAAAAAGGAGATCGAAACCGAAACTGCTAACCGTCCTGCGCGGGCTACCTTCAAAACAGCAAAAAAAGCAGATCGAAACCGAAACTAATAACCGTCCTGCGCGGGCTACCTTCAAAACAGCAAAAAAAGCAGATCGAAACCGAAACTGCTAACCATCCTGCGCGGGCTACCTTCAAAACACAAAAAGAAGCAGATTGAAACCGAAACTGCAAACCGTTAGGCGCGGGCTACCTCAAAACAGCGAAAAAAGAAGATCGAAACCGAAACTGCAAACCGTCCGGCGCGGGCTACTTTCAAAACAGCAAAAAAGCAGATCGAAACAGAAAATGCAAGCCGTGCTGCGCGGGCTGCTTTCAAAACAGCAAAAAAAGCAGATCGAAACAGAAACTGCTACCGTCCTGCGCGGGCTACCTTCAAAACGGCAAAAAAAGCAGATCGAAACCGAAACTGCTAACCGTCCTGTGCGGGCTACTTTCAAAACAGCAAAAAAAGAAGATCGAAACCGAAACTGCTAACCGTCCTGCGCGGGCTACTTTCAAAACAGCAAAAAAAGATCGAAACCGAAACTGCTGCCGTTCTGCGCGGGCTACCTTCAAAACAGCAAAAAAAGATCGAAACCGAAACTGCAAACCGTCCGGCGCGGGCTACTTTCAAAACAGCAAAAAAAGCAGATCGAAACCGAAAGTGCTAACCGTCCTGCGCGGGCTACCTTCAAAACAGCAAAAAAAGCAGATCGAAACCGAAACTGCAAACCGTCCGGCGCGGGCTACCTTCAAAACAGAAAAAAAGGAAGATCGAAACCGAAACTGCAAACCATCCTGCGCGGGCTACTTTCAAAACCGCAAGAAAAGCAGATCGAAACCGAAACTGCTAACCTTCCTGCGCGGGCTACCTTCAAAACAGCAAAAAAAGAAGATCGAAACCGAAACTGCAAACCGTCCTGAGCGGGCTACTTTCAAAACAGCGAAAAAAGAAGATCGAAACCGAAACTGCTAACTGTCCTGCGCGGGCTACCTTCAAAACAGCAAAAAAAGAAGATCGAAACCGAAACTGCAAACCGTCCTGAGCGGGCTACCTTCAAAACAGCGAAAAAAGAAGATCGAAACCGAAACTGCTAACCGTCCGGCGCGGGCTACTTTCAAAACAGCAAAAAAAGCAGATCGAAACAGAAAATGCAAGCCGTGCTGCGCGGGCTACTTTCAAAACAGCAAAAAAAGCAGATCGAAACCGAAACTGCTACCGTCCTGCGCGGGCTACCTTCAAAACGGCAAAAAAAGCAGATCGAAACCGAAACTGCTAACCGTCCTGCGCGGGCTACCTTCAAAACAGCAAAAAAAGCAGATCGAAACCGAAACTGATAACCGTCCTGCGCGGGCTACCTTCAAAACAGCAAAAAAAGCAGATCGAAACCGAAACTGCTAACCGTCCTGCGCGGGCTACCTTCAAAACACCAAAAAAAAAGCAGATTGAAACCGAAACTGCAAACCGTCCGGCGCGGGCTACCTTCAAAACAGCGAAAAAAGAAGATCGAAACCGAAACTGCAAACCGTCCGGCGCGGGCTACCTTCAAAACAGCGAAAAAAGAAGATCGAAACCGAAACTGCAAACCGTCCGGCGCGGGCTACTTTCAAAACAGCAAAAAAAGCAGATCGAAACAGAAAATGCAAGCCGTGCTGTGCGGGCTACTTTCAAAACAGCAAAAAAAGCCGATCGAAACCGAAACTGCTACCGTCCTGCGCGGGCTACCTTCAAAACAGCGAAAAAGAAGATCGAAACCGAAACTGCAAACCGTCCTGCGCGGGCTACTTTCAAAACAGCAAAAAAAGCAGATCGAAACCGAAACTGCAAGCCTTCCTGCGCGGGCAACCTTCAAAACAGCAAAAAAAGCAGATCGAAACCGAAACTGCTAACCGTCCTGCGCGGGCTACCTTCAAAACTGCAAAAAAAGCAGATCGAAACCGAAACTGATAACCGTCCTGCGCGGGCTACCTTCAAAACAGCAAAAAAAGCAGATCGAAACCGAAACTGCTAACCGTCCTGCGCGAGCTACCTTCAAAACACCAAAAAGAAGAAGATCGAAACCGAAACTGCAAACCGTCCGGCGCGGGCTACTTTCAAAACAGCAAAAAAGCAGATCGAAACAGAAAATGCAAGCCGTGCTGCGCGGGCTACTTTCAAAACAGCAAAAAAAGCAGATCGAAACCGAAACTGCTACCGTCCTGCGCGGGCTACCTTCAAAACGGCAAAAAAAGCAGATCGAAACCGAAACTGCTAACCGTCCTGTGCGGGCTACTTTCAAAACAGCAAAAAAAGAAGATCGAAACCGAAACTGCTAACCGTCCTGCGCGGGCTACTTTCAAAACAGCAAAAAAAGATCGAAACCGAAACTGCTGCCGTCCTGGGTGGGCTACCTTCAAAACAGCAAAAAAAGCAGATCGAAACCGAAAGTGCTAACCGTCCTGCGCGGGCTACCTTCAAAACAGCAAAAAAAGCAGATCGAAACCGAAACTGCAAACCGTCCGGCGCGGGCTACCTTGAAAACAGAAAAAAAGGAAGATCGAAACCGAAACTGCAAACCATCCTGCGCGGGCTACTTTCAAAACCGCAAGAAAAGCAGATCGAAACCGAAACTGCTAACCGTCCTGCGCGGGCTACCTTCAAAACAGCAAAAAAAGAAGATCGAAACCGAAACTGCAAACCGTCCTGAGCGGGCTACTTTCAAAACAGCGAAAAAAGAAGATCGAAACCGAAACTGCTAACCGTCCTGCGCGGGCTACCTTCAAAACAGCAAAAAAAGAAGATCGAAACCGAAACTGCAAACCGTCCTGAGCGGGCTACCTTCAAAACAGCGAAAAAAGAAGATCGAAACCGAAACTGCTAACCGTCCGGCACGGGCTACCTTCAAAACAGCGAAAAAAGAAGATCGAAACCGAAACTGCAAACCGTCCGGCGCGGGCTACTTTCAAAACAGCAAAAAAAGCAGATCGAAACAGAAAATGCAAGCCGTGCTGCGCGAGCTACTTTCAAAACAGCAAAAAAAGCAGATCGCAACCGAAACTGCTACCGTCCTGCGCGGGCTACCTTCAAAACGGCAAAAAAAGCAGATCGAAACCGAAACTGCTAACCGTCCTGCGCGGGCTACCTTCAAAACAGCAAAAAAAGCTGATCGAAACCGAAACTGATAACCGTCCTGCGCGGGCTACCTTCAAAACAGCAAAAAAAGCAGATCGAAACCGAAACTGCTAACCGTCCTGCGCGGGCTACCTTCAAAACACCAAAAAAAAAAGCAGATTGAAACCGAAACTGCAAACCGTCCGGCGCGGGCTACTTTCAAAACAGCAAAAAAAGAAGATCGAAACCGAAACTGCTAACCGTCCTGCGCGGGCTACTTTCAAAACAGCAAAAAAAGATCGAAACCGAAACTGCTGCCGTCCTGGGTGGGCTACCTTCAAAACAGCAAAAAAAGCAGATCGAAACCGAAAGTGCTAACCGTCCTGCGCGGGCTACCTTCAAAACAGCAAAAAAAGCAGATCGAAACCGAAACTGCAAACCGTCCGGCGCGGGCTACCTTGAAAACAGAAAAAAAGGAAGATCGAAACCGAAACTGCAAACCATCCTGCGCGGGCTACTTTCAAAACCGCAAGAAAAGCAGATCGAAACCGAAACTGCTAACCGTCCTGCGCGGGCTACCTTCAAAACAGCAAAAAAAGAAGATCGAAACCGAAACTGCAAACCGTCCTGAGCGGGCTACTTTCAAAACAGCGAAAAAAGAAGATCGAAACCGAAACTGCTAACCGTCCTGCGCGGGCTACCTTCAAAACAGCAAAAAAAGAAGATCGAAACCGAAACTGCAAACCGTCCTGAGCGGGCTACCTTCAAAACAGCGAAAAAAGAAGATCGAAACCGAAACTGCTAACCGTCCGGCACGGGCTACCTTCAAAACAGCGAAAAAAGAAGATCGAAACCGAAACTGCAAACCGTCCGGCGCGGGCTACTTTCAAAACAGCAAAAAAAGCAGATCGAAACAGAAAATGCAAGCCGTGCTGCGCGAGCTACTTTCAAAACAGCAAAAAAAGCAGATCGCAACCGAAACTGCTACCGTCCTGCGCGGGCTACGTTCAAAACGGCAAAAAAAGCAGATCGAAACCGAAACTGCTAAGCGTCCTGCGCGGGCTACCTTCAAAACAGCAAAAAAAGCTGATCGAAACCGAAACTGATAACCGTCCTGCGCGGGCTACCTTCAAAACAGCAAAAAAAGCAGATCGAAACCGAAACTGCTAACCGTCCTGCGCGGGCTACCTTCAAAACACCAAAAAAAAAGCAGATTGAAACCGAAACTGCAAACCGTCCGGCGCGGGCTACCTTCAAAACAGCGAAAAAAGAAGATCGAAACCGAAACTGCAAACCGTCCGGCGCGGGTTACCTTCAAAACAGCGAAAAAAGAAGATCGAAACCGAAACTGCAAACCGTCCGGCGCGGGCTACTTTCAAACAGCAAAAAAAGCAGATCGAAACAGAAAATGCAAGCCGTGCTGCGCGGGCTACTTTCAAAACAGCAAAAAAAGCCGATCGAAACCGAAACTGCTACCGTCCTGCGCGGGCTACCTTCAAAACAGCGAAAAAGAAGATCGAAACCGAAACTGCAAACCGTCCTGCGCGGGCTACTTTCAAAACAGCAAAAAAAGCAGATCGAAACCGAAACTGCAAGCCTTCCTGCGCGGGCAACCTTCAAAACAGCAAAAAAAGCAGATCGAAACAGAAAATGCAAGCCGTGCTGCGCGGGCTACTTTCAAAACAGCAAAAAAAGCCGATCGAAACCGAAACTGCTACCGTCCTGCGCGGGCTACCTTCAAAACAGCGAAAAAAGAAGATCGAAACCGAAACTGCAAACCGTCCTGCGCGGGCTACTTTCAAAACAGCAAAAAAAGCAGATCGAAACCGAAACTGCAAGCCTTCCTGCGCGGGCAACCTTCAAAACAGCAAAAAAAGCAGATCGAAACCGAAACTGCTAACCGTCCTGCGCGGGCTACCTTCAAAACAGCAAAAAAAGCAGATCGAAACCGAAACTGCAAACCGTCCTGCGCGGGCTACCTTCAAAACAGCAAAAAAAGCAGATCGAAACCGAAACTGCCAACCGTCCTGCGCGGGCTACTTTCAAAACCGCAAAAAAAGCAGATCGAAACTGCCATCCGTCCTGCGAGGGCTACTTTCAAAACAGCAAAAAAAACAGATCGATACCGAAAGTGCTAACCGTCCTGCGCGGGCTACCTTCAAAACGGCAAAAAAAGCAGATCGAAACCGAAACTGCTAACCGTCCTGCGCGGGCTACCTTCAAAACAGCAAAAAAAGCAGATCGAAACCGAAACTGATAACCGACCTGCGCGGGCTACCTTCAAAACAGCAAAAAAAGCAGATCGAAACCGAAACTGCTAACCGTTCTGCGCGGGCTACCTTCACACTAGCAAAAAAAGAAGATCGAAACCGAAACTGCAAACCGTCCTGTGCGCGCTACTTTCAAAACAGCGAAAAAAGAAGATCGAAACCGAAACTGCTAACCGTCCTGAGTGAGCTACCTTCACAACAGCAAAAAAAGAAGATCGAAACCGAAACTGCAAACCGTCCTGCGCGGGCTACCTTCAAAACAGCAAAAAAAGAAGATCGAAACCGAAACTGCAAACCGTCTGGCGCGGGCTACCTTCAAGAGAGCAAAAAAAGAAGATCGAAACCGAAACTGCTAACCGTCCTGTGCGGGCTACCTTCAAAACAGCAAAAAAAGAAGATTGAAGCCGAAACTGCAAACCGTCCGGCGCGGGCTACTTTCAAAACAGCAAAAAACGCAGATCGAAACCGAAACTGCAAACCGTCCTGAGCGGGCTACTTTCAAAACAGCGAAAAAAGAAGATCGAAACCAAAACTGCTAACTGTCCTGAGCGGGCTACCTTCAAAACAGCAAAAAAAGAAAATCGAAACCGAAACTGCTAACTGTCCTGAGCGGGCTACCTTCAAAACAGCAAAAAAAGAAGATCGAAACCGAAACTGCTAACCGTCCTGCGCGGGCTACTTTCAAAACAGCAAAAAAAGATCGAAACCGAAACTGCTGCCGTTCTGCGCGGGCTACCTTCAAAACAGCAAAAAAAGAAGATCGAAACCGAAACTGCAAACCGTCCGGCGCGGGCTACTTTCAAAACAGCAAAAAAAGCAGATCGAAACCGAAAGTGCTAACCGTCCTGCGCGGGCTACCTTTAAAACAGCAAAAAAAGCAGATCGAAACCGAAACTGCAAACCGTCCGGCGCGGGCTACCTTCAAAACAGAAAAAAAGGAAGATCGAAACCGAAACTGCAAACCATCCTGCGCGGGCTACTTTCAAAACCGCAAGAAAAGCAGATCGAAACCGAAACTGCTAACCTTCCTGCGCGAGCTACCTTCAAAACAGCAAAAAAAGAAGATCGAAACCGAAACTGCAAACCGTCCTGAGCGGGCTACTTTCAAAACAGCGAAAAAAGAAGATCGAAACCGAAACTGCTAACCGTCCTGCGCGGGCTACCTTAAAAACAGCAAAAAAAGAAGATCGAAACCGAAACTGCAAACCGTCCTGAGCGGGCTACCTTCAAAACAGCGAAAAAAGAAGATCGAAACCGAAACTGCTAACCGTCCGGCGCGGGCTACTTTCAAAACAGCAAAAAAAGCAGATCGAAACAGAAAATGCAAGCCGTGCTGCGCGGGCTACTTTCAAAACAGCAAAAAAAGCAGATCGAAACCGAAACTGCAAGCCGTGCTGCGCGGGCTACTTTCAAAACAGCAAAAAAAGCCGATCGAAACCGAAACTGCTACCGTCCTGCGCGGGCTACCTTCAAAACAGCGAAAAAGAAGATCGAAACCGAAACTGCAAACCGTCCGGCGCGGGCTACCTTCAAAACAGCGAAAAAAGAAGATCGAAACCGAAACTGCAAACCGTCCGGCGCGGGCTACTTTCAAAACAGCAAAAAAAGCAGATCGAAACAGAAAATGCAAGCCGTGCTGCGCGGGCTACTTTCAAAACAGCAAAAAAGCCGATCGAAACCGAAACTGCTACCGTCCTGCGCGGGCTACCTTCAAAACAGCGAAAAAAGAAGATCGAAACCGAAACTGCAAACCGTACTGCGCGGGCTACTTTCAAAACAGCAAAAAAAGCAGATCGAAACCGAAACTGCAAGCCTTCCTGCGCGGGCAACCTTCAAAACAGCAAAAAAAGCAGATCGAAACCGAAACTGCTAACCGTCCTGCGCGGGCTACCTTCAAAACAGCAAAAAAAGGAGATCGAAACCGAAACTGCTAACCGTCCTGCGCGGGCTACCTTCAAAACAGCAAAAAAAGCAGATCGAAACCGAAACTAATAACCGTCCTGCGCGGGCTACCTTCAAAACAGCAAAAAAAGCAGATCGAAACCGAAACTGCTAACCATCCTGCGCGGGCTACCTTCAAAACACAAAAAGAAGCAGATTGAAACCGAAACTGCAAACCGTTAGGCGCGGGCTACCTCAAAACAGCGAAAAAAGAAGATCGAAACCGAAACTGCAAACCGTCCGGCGCGGGCTACTTTCAAAACAGCAAAAAAGCAGATCGAAACAGAAAATGCAAGCCGTGCTGCGCGGGCTGCTTTCAAAACAGCAAAAAAAGCAGATCGAAACAGAAACTGCTACCGTCCTGCGCGGGCTACCTTCAAAACGGCAAAAAAAGCAGATCGAAACCGAAACTGCTAACCGTCCTGTGCGGGCTACTTTCAAAACAGCAAAAAAAGAAGATCGAAACCGAAACTGCTAACCGTCCTGCGCGGGCTACTTTCAAAACAGCAAAAAAAGATCGAAACCGAAACTGCTGCCGTTCTGCGCGGGCTACCTTCAAAACAGCAAAAAAAGATCGAAACCGAAACTGCAAACCGTCCGGCGCGGGCTACTTTCAAAACAGCAAAAAAAGCAGATCGAAACCGAAAGTGCTAACCGTCCTGCGCGGGCTACCTTCAAAACAGCAAAAAAAGCAGATCGAAACCGAAACTGCAAACCGTCCGGCGCGGGCTACCTTCAAAACAGAAAAAAAGGAAGATCGAAACCGAAACTGCAAACCATCCTGCGCGGGCTACTTTCAAAACCGCAAGAAAAGCAGATCGAAACCGAAACTGCTAACCTTCCTGCGCGGGCTACCTTCAAAACAGCAAAAAAAGAAGATCGAAACCGAAACTGCAAACCGTCCTGAGCGGGCTACTTTCAAAACAGCGAAAAAAGAAGATCGAAACCGAAACTGCTAACTGTCCTGCGCGGGCTACCTTCAAAACAGCAAAAAAAGAAGATCGAAACCGAAACTGCAAACCGTCCTGAGCGGGCTACCTTCAAAACAGCGAAAAAAGAAGATCGAAACCGAAACTGCTAACCGTCCGGCGCGGGCTACTTTCAAAACAGCAAAAAAAGCAGATCGAAACAGAAAATGCAAGCCGTGCTGCGCGGGCTACTTTCAAAACAGCAAAAAAAGCAGATCGAAACCGAAACTGCTACCGTCCTGCGCGGGCTACCTTCAAAACGGCAAAAAAAGCAGATCGAAACCGAAACTGCTAACCGTCCTGCGCGGGCTACCTTCAAAACAGCAAAAAAAGCAGATCGAAACCGAAACTGCTAACCATCCTGCGCGGGCTACCTTCAAAACACAAAAAGAAGCAGATTGAAACCGAAACTGCAAACCGTTAGGCGCGGGCTACCTCAAAACAGCGAAAAAAGAAGATCGAAACCGAAACTGCAAACCGTCCGGCGCGGGCTACTTTCAAAACAGCAAAAAAGCAGATCGAAACAGAAAATGCAAGCCGTGCTGCGCGGGCTGCTTTCAAAACAGCAAAAAAAGCAGATCGAAACAGAAACTGCTACCGTCCTGCGCGGGCTACCTTCAAAACGGCAAAAAAAGCAGATCGAAACCGAAACTGCTAACCGTCCTTTGCGGGCTACTTTCAAAACAGCAAAAAAAGAAGATCGAAACCGAAACTGCTAACCGTCCTGCGCGGGCTACTTTCAAAACAGCAAAAAAAGATCGAAACCGAAACTGCTGCCGTTCTGCGCGGGCTACCTTCAAAACAGCAAAAAAAGATCGAAACCGAAACTGCAAACCGTCCGGCGCGGGCTACTTTCAAAACAGCAAAAAAAGCAGATCGAAACCGAAAGTGCTAACCGTCCTGCGCGGGCTACCTTCAAAACAGCAAAAAAAGCAGATCGAAACCGAAACTGCAAACCGTCCGGCGCGGGCTACCTTCAAAACAGAAAAAAAGGAAGATCGAAACCGAAACTGCAAACCATCCTGCGCGGGCTACTTTCAAAACCGCAAGAAAAGCAGATCGAAACCGAAACTGCTAACCTTCCTGCGCGGGCTACCTTCAAAACAGCAAAAAAAGAAGATCGAAACCGAAACTGCAAACCGTCCTGAGCGGGCTACTTTCAAAACAGCGAAAAAAGATCGAAACCGAAACTGCTAACTGTCCTGCGCGGGCTACCTTCAAAACAGCAAAAAAAGAAGATCGAAACCGAAACTGCAAACCGTCCTGAGCGGGCTACCTTCAAAACAGCGAAAAAAGAAGATCGAAACCGAAACTGCTAACCGTCCGGCGCGGGCTACTTTCAAAACAGCAAAAAAAGCAGATCGAAACAGAAAATGCAAGCCGTGCTGCGCGGGCTACCTTTCAAAACAGCAAAAAAAGCAGATCGAAACCGAAACTGCTACCGTCCTGCGCGGGCTACCTTCAAAACGGCAAAAAAAGCAGATCGAAACCGAAACTGCTAACCGTCCTGCGCGGGCTACCTTCAAAACAGCAAAAAAAGCAGATCGAAACCGAAACTGATAACCGTCCTGCGCGGGCTACCTTCAAAACAGCAAAAAAAGCAGATCGAAACCGAAACTGCTAACCGTCCTGCGCGGGCTACCTTCAAAACACCAAAAAAAAAGCAGATTGAAACCGAAACTGCAAACCGTCCGGCGCGGGCTACCTTCAAAACAGCGAAAAAAGAAGATCGAAACCGAAACTGCAAACCGTCCGGCGCGGGCTACCTTCAAAACAGCGAAAAAAGAAGATCGAAACCGAAACTGCAAACCGTCCGGCGCGGGCTACTTTCAAAACAGCAAAAAAAGCAGATCGAAACAGAAAATGCAAGCCGTGCTGCGCGGGCTACTTTCAAAACAGCAAAAAAAGCCGATCGAAACCGAAACTGCTACCGTCCTGCGCGGGCTACCTTCAAAACAGCGAAAAAGAAGATCGAAACCGAAACTGCAAACCGTCCTGCGCGGGCTACTTTCAAAACAGCAAAAAAAGCAGATCGAAACCGAAACTGCAAGCCTTCCTGCGCGGGCAACCTTCAAAACAGCAAAAAAAGCAGATCGAAACCGAAACTGCTAACCGTCCTGCGCGGGCTACCTTCAAAACTGCAAAAAAAGCAGATCGAAACCGAAACTGATAACCGTCCTGCGCGGGCTACCTTCAAAACAGCAAAAAAAGCAGATCGAAACCGAAACTGCTAACCGTCCTGCGCGAGCTACCTTCAAAACACCAAAAAGAAGAAGATCGAAACCGAAACTGCAAACCGTCCGGCGCGGGCTACTTTCAAAACAGCAAAAAAGCAGATCGAAACAGAAAATGCAAGCCGTGCTGCGCGGGCTACTTTCAAAACAGCAAAAAAAGCAGATCGAAACCGAAACTGCTACCGTCCTGCGCGGGCTACCTTCAAAACGGCAAAAAAAGCAGATCGAAACCGAAACTGCTAACCGTCCTGTGCGGGCTACTTTCAAAACAGCAAAAAAAGAAGATCGAAACCGAAACTGCTAACCGTCCTGCGCGGGCTACTTTCAAAACAGCAAAAAAAGATCGAAACCGAAACTGCTGCCGTCCTGGGTGGGCTACCTTCAAAACAGCAAAAAAAGCAGATCGAAACCGAAAGTGCTAACCGTCCTGCGCGGGCTACCTTCAAAACAGCAAAAAAAGCAGATCGAAACCGAAACTGCAAACCGTCCGGCGCGGGCTACCTTGAAAACAGAAAAAAAGGAAGATCGAAACCGAAACTGCAAACCATCCTGCGCGGGCTACTTTCAAAACCGCAAGAAAAGCAGATCGAAACCGAAACTGCTAACCGTCCTGCGCGGGCTACCTTCAAAACAGCAAAAAAAGAAGATCGAAACCGAAACTGCAAACCGTCCTGAGCGGGCTACTTTCAAAACAGCGAAAAAAGAAGATCGAAACCGAAACTGCTAACCGTCCTGCGCGGGCTACCTTCAAAACAGCAAAAAAAGAAGATCGAAACCGAAACTGCAAACCGTCCTGAGCGGGCTACCTTCAAAACAGCGAAAAAAGAAGATCGAAACCGAAACTGCTAACCGTCCGGCACGGGCTACCTTCAAAACAGCGAAAAAAGAAGATCGAAACCGAAACTGCAAACCGTCCGGCGCGGGCTACTTTCAAAACAGCAAAAAAAGCAGATCGAAACAGAAAATGCAAGCCGTGCTGCGCGAGCTACTTTCAAAACAGCAAAAAAAGCAGATCGCAACCGAAACTGCTACCGTCCTGCGCGGGCTACCTTCAAAACGGCAAAAAAAGCAGATCGAAACCGAAACTGCTAACCGTCCTGCGCGGGCTACCTTCAAAACAGCAAAAAAAGCTGATCGAAACCGAAACTGATAACCGTCCTGCGCGGGCTACCTTCAAAACAGCAAAAAAAGCAGATCGAAACCGAAACTGCTAACCGTCCTGCGCGGGCTACCTTCAAAACACCAAAAAAAAAAGCAGATTGAAACCGAAACTGCAAACCGTCCGGCGCGGGCTACTTTCAAAACAGCAAAAAAAGAAGATCGAAACCGAAACTGCTAACCGTCCTGCGCGGGCTACTTTCAAAACAGCAAAAAAAGATCGAAACCGAAACTGCTGCCGTCCTGGGTGGGCTACCTTCAAAACAGCAAAAAAAGCAGATCGAAACCGAAAGTGCTAACCGTCCTGCGCGGGCTACCTTCAAAACAGCAAAAAAAGCAGATCGAAACCGAAACTGCAAACCGTCCGGCGCGGGCTACCTTGAAAACAGAAAAAAAGGAAGATCGAAACCGAAACTGCAAACCATCCTGCGCGGGCTACTTTCAAAACCGCAAGAAAAGCAGATCGAAACCGAAACTGCTAACCGTCCTGCGCGGGCTACCTTCAAAACAGCAAAAAAAGAAGATCGAAACCGAAACTGCAAACCGTCCTGAGCGGGCTACTTTCAAAACAGCGAAAAAAGAAGATCGAAACCGAAACTGCTAACCGTCCTGCGCGGGCTACCTTCAAAACAGCAAAAAAAGAAGATCGAAACCGAAACTGCAAACCGTCCTGAGCGGGCTACCTTCAAAACAGCGAAAAAAGAAGATCGAAACCGAAACTGCTAACCGTCCGGCACGGGCTACCTTCAAAACAGCGAAAAAAGAAGATCGAAACCGAAACTGCAAACCGTCCGGCGCGGGCTACTTTCAAAACAGCAAAAAAAGCAGATCGAAACAGAAAATGCAAGCCGTGCTGCGCGAGCTACTTTCAAAACAGCAAAAAAAGCAGATCGCAACCGAAACTGCTACCGTCCTGCGCGGGCTACCTTCAAAACGGCAAAAAAAGCAGATCGAAACCGAAACTGCTAACCGTCCTGCGCGGGCTACCTTCAAAACAGCAAAAAAAGCTGATCGAAACCGAAACTGATAACCGTCCTGCGCGGGCTACCTTCAAAACAGCAAAAAAAGCAGATCGAAACCGAAACTGCTAACCGTCCTGCGCGGGCTACCTTCAAAACACCAAAAAAAAAGCAGATTGAAACCGAAACTGCAAACCGTCCGGCGCGGGCTACCTTCAAAACAGCGAAAAAAGAAGATCGAAACCGAAACTGCAAACCGTCCGGCGCGGGTTACCTTCAAAACAGCGAAAAAAGAAGATCGAAACCGAAACTGCAAACCGTCCGGCGCGGGCTACTTTCAAACAGCAAAAAAAGCAGATCGAAACAGAAAATGCAAGCCGTGCTGCGCGGGCTACTTTCAAAACAGCAAAAAAAGCCGATCGAAACCGAAACTGCTACCGTCCTGCGCGGGCTACCTTCAAAACAGCGAAAAAGAAGATCGAAACCGAAACTGCAAACCGTCCTGCGCGGGCTACTTTCAAAACAGCAAAAAAAGCAGATCGAAACCGAAACTGCAAGCCTTCCTGCGCGGGCAACCTTCAAAACAGCAAAAAAAGCAGATCGAAACAGAAAATGCAAGCCGTGCTGCGCGGGCTACTTTCAAAACAGCAAAAAAAGCCGATCGAAACCGAAACTGCTACCGTCCTGCGCGGGCTACCTTCAAAACAGCGAAAAAAGAAGATCGAAACCGAAACTGCAAACCGTCCTGCGCGGGCTACTTTCAAAACAGCAAAAAAAGCAGATCGAAACCGAAACTGCAAGCCTTCCTGCGCGGGCAACCTTCAAAACAGCAAAAAAAGCAGATCGAAACCGAAACTGCTAACCGTCCTGCGCGGGCTACCTTCAAAACAGCAAAAAAAGCAGATCGAAACCGAAACTGCAAACCGTCCTGCGCGGGCTACCTTCAAAACAGCAAAAAAAGCAGATCGAAACCGAAACTGCCAACCGTCCTGCGCGGGCTACTTTCAAAACCGCAAAAAAAGCAGATCGAAACTGCCATCCGTCCTGCGAGGGCTACTTTCAAAACAGCAAAAAAAACAGATCGATACCGAAAGTGCTAACCGTCCTGCGCGGGCTACCTTCAAAACGGCAAAAAAAGCAGATCGAAACCGAAACTGCTAACCGTCCTGCGCGGGCTACCTTCAAAACAGCAAAAAAAGCAGATCGAAACCGAAACTGATAACCGACCTGCGCGGGCTACCTTCAAAACAGCAAAAAAAGCAGATCGAAACCGAAACTGCTAACCGTTCTGCGCGGGCTACCTTCACACTAGCAAAAAAAGAAGATCGAAACCGAAACTGCAAACCGTGCTGTGCGCGCTACTTTCAAAACAGCGAAAAAAGAAGATCGAAACCGAAACTGCTAACCGTCCTGAGTGAGCTACCTTCACAACAGCAAAAAAAGAAGATCGAAACCGAAACTGCAAACCGTCCTGCGCGGGCTACCTTCAAAACAGCAAAAAAAGAAGATCGAAACCGAAACTGCAAACCGTCTGGCGCGGGCTACCTTCAAGACAGCAAAAAAAGAAGATCGAAACCGAAACTGCTAACCGTCCTGTGCGGGCTACCTTCAAAACAGCAAAAAAAGAAGATTGAAGCCGAAACTGCAAACCGTCCGGCGCGGGCTACTTTCAAAACAGCAAAAAAAGCAGATCGAAACCGAAACTGCAAACCGTCCTGAGCGGGCTACTTTCAAAACAGCGAAAAAAGAAGATCGAAACCAAAACTGCTAACTGTCCTGAGCGGGCTACCTTCAAAACAGCAAAAAAAGAAAATCGAAACCGAAACTGCTAACTGTCCTGAGCGGGCTACCTTCAAAACAGCAAAAAAAGAAAATCGAAACCGAAACTGCAAACCGTCCTGCGCGGGCTACTTTCAAAACAGCGAAAAAAGAAGATCGAAACCGAAACTGCTAACCGTCCTGCGCGGGCTACCTTCAAAACAGCAAAAAGAGAAGATCGAAACCGAAACTGCTAACCGTCCTGCGCGGGCTACCTTCAAAACAGCAAAAAAAGAAGATCGAAACCGAAACTGCCAACCGTCCTGCGCGGCCTACCTTCGAAACAGCAAAAAAAGCAGATCGAAACCGAAACTGCCAACCGTCCTGCGCGGGCTACCTTCAAAACAGCAAAAAAAGCAGATCGAAACCGAAACTGCAAACAGTCCAGCGCGGGCTACCCAAAACAGCAAAAAAAGAAGATCGAAACCGAAACTGCTAACCGTCCTGCGCGGGCTACCTTCAAAACAGCAAAAAAAGCAGATCGAAACCGAAACTGCTAACCGTCCTGCGCGGGCTACCTTCAAAACACCAAAAAAAAGCAGATTGAAACCGAAACTGCTAACCGTCCGGCGCGGGCTACCTTCAAAACAGCGAAAAAAGAAGATCGAAACCGAAACTGCAAACCGTCCGGCGCGGGCTACCTTCAAAACAGTGAAAAAAGAAGATCGAAACCGAAACTGCAAACCGTCCGGCGCGGGCTACTTTCAAAACAGCAAAAAAAGCAGATCGAAACAGAAAATGCAAGCCGTGCTGCGCGGGCTACTTTCAAAACAGCAAAAAAAGCAGATCGAAACCGAAACTGCTACCGTCCTGCGCGGGCTACCTTCAAAACGGCAAAAAAAGCAGATCGAAACCGAAACCGCTAACCGTCCTGCGCGGGCTACCTTCAAAACAGCAAAAAAAGCAGATCGAAACCGAAACTGATAACCGTCCTGCGCGGGCTACCTTCAAAACAGCAAAAAAAGCAGATCGAAACCGAAACTGCTAACCGTCCTGCGCGGGCTACCTTCAAAACACCAAAAAAAAGCAGATTGAAACCGAAACTGCAAACCGTCCGGCGCGGGCTACCTTCAAAACCGCGAAAAAAGAAGATCGAAACCGAAACTGCAAACCGTCCGGCGCGGGCTACCTTCAAAACAGCGAAAAAAGAAGATCGAAACCGAAACTGCTAACCGTCCTGCGCGGGCTACCTTCAAAACAGCAAAAAAAGCAGATCGAAACCGAAACTGATAACCGTCCTGCGCGGGCTACCTTCAAAACAGCAAAAAAAGCAGATCGAAACCGAAACTGCTAACCGTCCTGCGCGGGCTACCTTCAAAACACCAAAAAAAAGCAGATTGAAACCGAAACTGCTAACCGTCCGGCGCGGGCTACCTTCAAAACAGCGAAAAAAGAAGATCGAAACCGAAACTGCAAACCGTCCGGCGCGGGCTACCTTCAAAACAGTGAAAAAAGAAGATCGAAACCGAAACTGCAAACCGTCCGGCGCGGGCTACTTTCAAAACAGCAAAAAAAGCAGATCGAAACAGAAAATGCAAGCCGTGCTGCGCGGGCTACTTTCAAAACAGCAAAAAAAGCAGATCGAAACCGAAACTGCTACCGTCCTGCGCGGGCTACCTTCAAAACGGCAAAAAAAGCAGATCGAAACCGAAACCGCTAACCGTCCTGCGCGGGCTACCTTCAAAACAGCAAAAAAAGCAGATCGAAACCGAAACTGATAACCGTCCTGCGCGGGCTACCTTCAAAACAGCAAAAAAAGCAGATCGAAACCGAAACTGCTAACCGTCCTGCGCGGGCTACCTTCAAAACACCAAAAAAAAGCAGATTGAAACCGAAACTGCAAACCGTCCGGCGCGGGCTACCTTCAAAACCGCGAAAAAAGAAGATCGAAACCGAAACTGCAAACCGTCCGGCGCGGGCTACCTTCAAAACAGCGAAAAAAGAAGATCGAAACCGAAACTGCTAACCGTCCTGCGCGGGCTACCTTCAAAACAGCAAAAAAAGCAGATCGAAACCGAAACTGCTAATCGTCCTGCGCGGGCTACCTTCAAAACAGCAAAAAAAGGAGATCGAAACCGAAACTGCTAACCGTCCTGCGCGGGCTACCTTCAAAACAGCAAAAAAAGCAGATCAAAACCGAAACTGATAACCGTCAGCGCGGGCTACCTTCAAAACAGCAAAAAAAGCAGATCGAAACCGAAACTGCTAACCGTCCTGCGCGGGCTACCTTCAAAACACCAAAAAAAGCAGATTGAAACCGAAACTGCAAACCGTCCGGCGCGGGCTACCTCAAAACAGCGAAAAAAGAAGATCGAAACCGAAACTGCAAACCGTCCGGCGCGGGCTACTTTCAAAACAGCAAAAAAGCAGATCGAAACAGAAAATGCAAGCCGTGGTGCGCGGGCTACTTTCAAAACAGCAAAAAAGCAGATCGAAACCGAAACTGCTACCGTCCTGCGCGGGCTACCTTCAAAACGGCAAAAAAAAGCAGATCGAAACCGAAACTGCTGCCGTCCTGCGCGGGCTACCTTCAAAACGGCAAAAAAAGCAGATCGAAACCGAAACTGCTAACCGTCCTGCGCGGGCTACCTTCAAAACAGCAAAAAAAGCAGATCGAAACCGAAACTGATAACCGTCCTGCGCGGGCTACCTTCAAAACAGCAAAAAAAGCAGATCGAAACCGAAACTGCAAACTGTCCTGAGCGGGCTACTTTCAAAACAGCGAAAAAAGAAGATCGAAACCAAAACTGCTAACTGTCCTGAGCGGGCTACCTTCAAAACAGCAAAAAAAGAAAATCGAAACCGAAACTGCAAACCGTCCTGCATGGGGCTACTTTCAAAACAGCGAAAAAAGAAGATCGAAACCGAAACTGCTAACCGTCCTGCGCGGGCTACCTTCAAAACAGCAAAAAAAGAAGATCGAAACCGAAACTGCTAACCGTCCTGCGCGGGCTACCTTCAAAACAGCAAAGAAAGAAGATCGAAACCGAAACTGCCAACCGTCCTGCGCGGCCTACCTTCGAAACAGCAAAAAAAGCAGATCAAAACCGAAACTGCTAACCGTCCTGCGCGGGCTACCTTCAAAACAGCAAAAAAAGCAGATCGAAACCGAAACTGCAAACCGTCCAGCGCGGGCTACCCAAAACAGCGAAAAAAGCAGATCGAAACCGAAACTGCTAACCGTCCTGCGCGGGCTACCTTCAAAACACAAGAAAAAGCAGATTGAAACCGAAACTGCTAACCGTCCGGCGCGGGCTACCTTCAAAACAGCGAAAAAAGAAGATCGAAACCGAAACTGCAAACCGTCCGGCGCGGGCTACCTTCAAAACAGCGAAAAAAGAAGATCGAAACCTAAACTGCAAACCGTCCGGCGCGGGCTACTTTCAAAACAGCAAAAAAAGCAGATCGAAACAGAAAATGCAAGCCGTGCTGCGCGCGCTACTTTCAAAACAGCAAAAAAAGCAGATCGAAACCGAAACTGCTAAATGTCCTGCGCGGGCTACCTTCAAAACAGCAAAAAAAGCAGATCGAAACCGAAACTGATAACCGTCCTGTGCGGGCTACCTTCAAAACAGCAAAAAAAGCAGATCGAAACCGAAACTGCAAACCGTCCTGCGCGGGCTACTTTCAAAACAACGAAAAAGAAGATCGAAACCGAAACTGCAAACCGTCCTGCGCGGGCTACTTTCAAAACAACGAAAAAGAAGATCGAAACCGAAACTGCAAACCGTCCGGCGCGGGCTACTTTCAAAACAGCAAAAAAAGTAGATCGAAACCTAAACTGCTAACTGTCTGCGCGGGCTACTTTCAAAACAGCAAAAAAGGCAGATCGAAACCGAAACTGCTAACCGTCCTGCGCGGGCTACTTTCAAAACAGCAAAAAAGGCAGATCGAAACCGAAACTGCTAACCGTCCTGCGCGGGCTACCTTCAAAACAGCGAAAAAAGAAGATCGAAACCGAAACTGCTAACCGTCCTGCGCGGGCTACCTTCAAAACACCAAAAAAAAGCAGATCGAAACCGAAACTGCTAATCGTCCTGCGCGGGCTACCTTCAAAACAGCAAAAAAAGGAGATCGAAACCGAAACTGCTAACTGTCCTGCGCGGGCTACCTTCAAAACAGCAAAAAAAGCAGATCGAAACCGAAACTGATAACCGTCCTGCGCGGGCTACCTTCAAAACAGCAAAAAAAGCAGATCGAAACCGAAACTGCTAACCGTCCTGCGCGGGCTACCTTCAAAACACCAAAAAAAGCAGATTGAAACCGAAACTGCAAGCCGTCCGGCGCGGGCTACCTCAAAACAGCGAAAAAAGAAGATCGAAACCGAAACTGCAAACCGTCCGGCGCGGGCTACTTTCAAAACAGCAAAAAAGCAGATTGAAACCGAAACTGCAAACCGTCCGGCGCGGGCTACCTTCAAAACAGCGAAAAAAGAAGATCGAAACCGAAACTGCAAACCGTCCGGCGCGGGCTACCTTCAAAACAGCGAAAAAAGAGGATCGAAACCGAAACTGCAAACCGTCCGGCGCGGGCTACCTTTCAAAACAGCAAAAAAAGCAGATCGAAACAGAAAATGCAAGCCGTGCTGCGCGGGCTACTTTCAAAACAGCAAAAAAAAGCCGATCGAAACCGAAACTGCTACCGTCCTGCGCGGGCTACCTTCAAAACAGCGAAAAAAGAAGATCGAAACCGAAACTGCAAACCGTCCTGCGCGGGCTACTTTCAAAACAGCAAAAAAAGCAGATCGAATCCGAAACTGCAAGCCTTCCTGCGCGGGCAACCTTCAAAACAGCAAAAAAAGCAGATCGAAACCGAAACTGCTAACCGTCCTGCGCGGGCTACCTTCAAAACAGCAAAAAAAAGAGATCGAAACCGAAACTGCTAACCGTCCTGCGCGGGCTACCTTCAAAACAGCAAAAAAAGCAGATCGAAACCGAAACTGCCAACCGTCCTGCGCGGGCTACCTTCAAAACAGCAAAAAAAGCAGATCGAAACCAAAACTGCTAACCGTCTGCGCGAGCTACCTTCAAAACAGCAAAAAAAGCAGATCGAAACCGAAACTGCAAACCGTCCAGCGCGGGCTACCCAAAACAGCGAAAAAAGCAGATCGAAACCGAAACTGCTAAGCGTCCTGCGCGGGCTACCTTCAAAACACCAAAAAAAAGCAGATTGAAACCGAAACTGCTAACCGTCCGGCGCGGGCTACCTTCAAAACAGCGAAAAAAGAAGATCGAAACCGAAACTGCAAACCGTCCGGCGCGGGCTACCTTCAAAACAGCGAAAAAAGAAGATCGAAACCTAATCTGCAAACCGTCCGGCGCGGGCTACTTTCAAAACAGCAAAAAAAGCAGATCGAAACAGAAAATGCAAGCCGTGCTGCGCGCGCTACTTTCAAAACAGCAAAAAAAGCAGATCGAAACCGAAACTGCTACCGTCC